>NC_046160.1:67888962-68488962 GCF_011064425.1 Rattus rattus
TGTGTAGAATGTAGTAATCTCCAAAAGCCTTGTCTGTGGGTGGCTAAGTTCTTATGACATGTACTTTCCTTGGTTAAGATAGCAATCGGATATTTTAGAAGATATATTATCTATTTATGTGCGTGGTTATTTGAGTGTCTTAGTGTTCTACAGCTGTGGAAAGATACCGTGACCACCAGAACTCTTTTTTTTTTTTTTTTTTTTTTTTTTTTCGGAGCTGGGGACCGACCCCAGGGCCTTGCGGTTGCTAGGCAAGCGCTCTACCACTGAGCTAAATCCCCAACCCTGACCACCGCAACTCTTACAAAGGAAAGCACTGAATTGGGACTGGCTTACAGTTTCAGAACATTACGCCATTGTCATCATGGCAGGGAACATAGCAGCAAGCAGACAGACACAGTGCTGGAGAAGTAGCTGAGGGTTCTGCATCCAGATCCGCAGGCAACAGAAAGAGAGAACCCATGGGCTTCTGGGCCTGGCTGGGGCTTTTGGAATCCTCAAAGCCCATCCCCAATGACACACTTCCCCCATCAAGGCTACGCCTCCTAATCTTCTCAAACAGTGCCACTCATTAATCATTAAACATATGAGCCCATTCTTATTCAAACCACCACCGTGAGTCTATGTGTACCCTGTGTGCACATGTGGAGGCCAGGAGAGAGCCTGGCGTCCTTCTCTATCACTCTCTATGTCCCTTTCAGGCAAGGTCTCTCCCTGAAGCGCTCCCTTAATTACCCACAAACAAGACTTTTGGAGAGATACTGGTCTTCCAGGAGTATTAAGATCACAGCTCCCGTTACCATGCCTAACTTGTTTTGTTGTTGCTATTTTAAGAACCTTTCATTTCAAATTTACTTGACTAGACATTCTCAACTCTTTCTCATGTAAAGCTTCGTGTACACAAGTTGTTGTGATTTCCGAAATGCCACACTGCAGTGGGCTCTGGGTGCAAACAAGCTATCACGGGCCACAGGCCTCTTTCTGTGGAGAGATGGGCGGTGCTGTCCACTTGACTCTGTGGAGAGTTGCCTGGATGAAAATCACCAGTGCTGGGAAGTGAATCACACTGTCGAGAAAGGCTGATGCAGCCAGTCAAGTCTCACTGAAGGCTTCGTAAGACCATCACACTGTTATCCTCTGCCAAACTGTCACTCACGCGCTGAGAACGAGCCTGAAAACTAGTGCCATCTGCCCCGTCCTCAGACCCTTCGATCCGCAGAGTTCCCATTCCATGATGGAGGGATTTGACCAGTTAAAGCACGCCTGCTCCTTTGTTTACTTAAATCTCACTGTCTCTACCAAATACGGAGAAATCCACTCGTGGGCACAACCACGGGAATCCTCCAAAGCATAAGTGTCAGACTCAAAGGCACGCAGGATTCTTCTAAAGTAAATATTTCCCTCTCCCAACTCTGCGCGTGTCTCCTTTCCTGAGATTGACTTCAACTGTTTAAAAACCTTCCTTTTCCATCCTCTGTGAATTCTGTTTTTACAGAATGAATTCCCATAACTTTTATGGAGAACAAGAGCCCATAAGCAGTGCCCAGCCTCACTTGGGAATCCAGACTCAGGCCCTGAGGTACCAGGGTCTTTCAAAGACAAATCAGCATTTCTGTCTCTCAAGACAAGCAGGCCTCTCCCCTCATCCCCTTTCTCCTTACTCAGACTCTCGGGGACCAGCAGAGGCCTGAAATAACAGGCGGGAAAACAGGTGTCTTCCCAAGAGCCCAGTGCTGCCCAGATGGAAGAAGAGATTAAAGGGACAGGAAGTGTGACCGCTCCTCAGCAGAGCCAGGACAGATTGAGAAATGTGCTGTTCTTACGAGAGTGCCAAGGTCATTACTAAATAAATGGAAACTATTGTTCATAAAAGGCACTTGTACAGACGTGAAGCTCTCTTTATGGCCATGTTTAAATTACGCAGAAACAAAGGGTTGGACTGTTACCCACCTCAGCTTCACACACACACACACACACACACACACACACACACACACACACACACACACCACACCACACCACATGGAAATCTTCCAAGTCTTATTCTGCTTGCTTACCAGGAGGCAGCTGACGTGCCCTCCTAGAGCTCTGGCTGTGTGCCCTCAGCTTCCAGAAACCAAATTTCAAAACACCCAAGAGTTCAAAGGCATCCCTCCCTTAGAAACCATCCCCTAATTCTTCACTATGAAGTTTTAGATATGATATTAAAAAACAGGGCTACTAAGTGCATTTCTTTTGGGTGTGCACATCTAACCCACCACCTCCATGCTGTCCCCCTTCCAGCATGGATCCCTTTGCTAGGCTTACCTTGTCCCTTCATGCTGGCAGGAAAACTGCCTGGACTCCCCAGATCCTGTCAGGACCCAGCACAGGAAGCTACACAAAGTCTTGTGTAATTATTCAGGAGCCCTGAGACATGCTGTTTGTCACCAGACTTGGTCCCAGAACTTGGGAACCCTAGGGACCTCCATTCCTCACCTGGCTCCGATGGAAGGTCCCCAGTACAGGAAGCAGAAAGGGGCTTAGAGTCTGTGACTTTAGAAGGCCCTAAAAGATATAGGTCCACCAGTGGCATCGTGGGTCCAGTGTCAACATCTGTAATCTTGTGTAGCATCTGGGTTTTATACTCTCTCTACACTGGGAAGATTTAAGATGCTCCTTCTGATAGCTAGAGAAGGTGCTGCTCAGAGGACACGCCCAGATACCCAGTAGTGCTCACCCGACTGTTTCAAAGGCATTAGTTCCTAGAACTTCAGGATGACTAAAATCAGAACTTCCAGAAGTAGAGCCTAGAATTTGAAGCTTTTTGAGCTCCCTGGAGGAGTTGCAGAGCCAGGTTTGGAAACGGCTGCCCTAGATGACCCTTCACCCACCTTCTGCATCTTACTACAGCCCCTCAGCTACATGAGCCAGTAGTGTCCATGCCACACAGAATGCTCCCACATACTCACACAAAAGTGTGATCCGTTGGGAATAAGGAAGGGAAAGAAAATGATAAGACAGGCAAGAAAGATCATCCCTAAACTAAGAACGACACTACATTCCTGGCATCCACTTCTGCCCAAGGCAACCCTTGTCCCAGCCCTCACTGCACAGTGTTGAGCAGAGAGAAAGGGAGTTAGTTGTAAGATTGATGCTCAAGACTAGTTCCACTCCATAGGCCCACGCCATCAAATGTGCCCCTTCCCCCGTGAGCTATTGTCTACGTGGGTGTGCCATGTAACTCCCGACTACTTAACTACCAATTAATTGTGAAAAACAGCATTGCCCTCTCACCTTCTTTAGTCTAGGAAGTGAAGGGTATACTCGGTGTACACAGACACACAGACACACACAGACACAGACACACACACACACACACACACACACACACACACACACACACACACTGCATTCAACACAAAGGCTGACCTCAGAACAACTCTACCGATGGAATGGCCTTCAATTTCAACCCACGATAAACCATCCACCTGCCAAAAGCCCTGAAAGCAGCCCACAATCATCAACGTTTGAGATGCACAGGGTAGACATCGATCTATGACTTTGAATGATCTGTGCAGTTTTAACTAAGGAATAACAGAAATTAATACATATTCAAAACCAAACTGCATCTTTTTTTTAACTCTCTGACTCAAGTTCACTTAACAGACCCTTCACCAACCCCCAAATGCTATAAATAAACAAATATACTAGACTAGAAGATCCATTCAGGCATGGCGGTACGTGCCTGCAATCCCAGCACTCGGGAGGCTGAGGAAGGCAGTTCATGCACTGGAGTCAGCCCGGGATGCATACAAAGATCCTGTCAAGAATGGATAAGAAGAAATCGAGAAGGGAAGGGAGCCGGCAAGTAAATCCATTTCCTTTCTTCTAGGAGCTCAACGCTGTACTCCACTGCACTGTAGCTCAGCACATACACACTCAAGGCCAATGTCCAAAAGACGTAAGGCCCAAAACATTGTTATCCCCTCCCAACTTAAAGAAACAAGGGTGCCACAAAAATTACATTAACCAATTTCAGCAATATAAATCAAAATTTACGAAGTTGGTCTTAGCATTTAACCAAAGAAAAGCAGCCATAACATAATTGTCTGACCTTGGATAGTCCCATTGTTTTGTTCTGTGATCACAACTTGAAAAACAAATTGTTTTACAGGCACCTGGCTCATTATGCATTACAAATTAAATCTCCATTTATCTATATGCTCCAAACAGTACCTATCCATCGCCATCACTTAAAAACACATTGCCCTTCTTTCTAGCCTTGTTAATTTCCAGATGCTAATTAAATTTAAACTCATAAAAATATCTGTTTAGCATGCATGGCAGGATCATCTCTCAATATCCATTTCCCACTGTACACCCTGTGTGTTTACTCTCTGTTTTCTGTTTGCATTCTTATCTGCACACCTCAGTTTCCAGGGACAGACTGGTGATTTAACCTAGAATTCGAGCCCTCTCCCATTTTGATTCTATGCGAGTTGTCCCCTCTGCTTGATGCCTTTGTAAGCAACTTTCTTTCAAATGATCGCTGAGAAGAATGACTTCCAGATAATAGAACTTAAATATGGAACAGCAGGATGATAAAGGAGTACCAGGAGAGAGCTGTATTTTACCCCCCTTTCACCAGACCATTACACAAAAGGAGAAGACTTTCGATCTCCAGAGATCCACGGCTCTTATTTATTGCCATAGGAAGGCTGACAGACAGGCAGATAATGAATGGCACTGCTCAGGACCAATACCTAACATAAAGCATGCCACCATGGGGAAGGGGCTGCGAGAGGACTCGAGGATCACCCAGCAGGAAAATGGCATGCACATGCTGGCTTCTCCCTAACGCAGGTCTTGTCCAGTGGCCACATGGCAGAGAAAGAAGAGACGAACCTGTTTCTTTGACTTGTTGGTCTCAGCTCTCCGCCTTAGCAGAGATGGCTCCACACTGCCTTGCTTTTCTCAGCTGGGGAAATGGTCCACTGTCAAGCACACCCCAGGGAAGACGATCCACACTCCCAGGCTGACTTGCACAGAGGAAAGCCAAGCTTCCTCCATCACAGTGCACACAATGGCCTCTGCGTCTCTGCACAAGAGAAGGCTCTACAGGTTAGAGTAGGCTGTGCTCTCCATCTCACTTCCTTTAAACCCAAGTCAGGAGAGAAATAAGCACTGAGTAGTCACAGTTCTCCATGGCAGAAGCCTCCCTAGACCTCCAGTCTTCAGTGTCAAGATCAACCACCTGTCTTGTAAAAAGAAGCAACTTGGGCTCTGTGGGAAGCGTCAAATCTCTGCCTTTGTTCTTTTCCTTCTATTGACTTGCTTTGATTTGAGAGGATGGCAACATTTTAAAAATATGAAATTCCGGGGGCTGATGGCATGGCTCAGTCAGTAAAGAGCCTGCCGCACAAGCATGAGGATCTGAGTTTGAAACCCCTGCAACACATACAAAAAGCCAGACACAGTAGCTATGCATCCCCTGTAATCCCAGTGCTGGGAAGGCAGAGGTGGCCAGATCCTCAGAGCTTTCTGGCCAGTCAGTCTAGTCAAATTAGTAAGTTTCAGGCTTAAGAACAAACCTCTCAAAAATAAAGTGGAAAGGGATTAAAGACACCATGCACTGACCTCTGGATTCTATGCATGCATACACACACACACACACACACACACACACACACCTGTATGTATACATACACACATATACCACACATGATAAAAAGGAAGAAAGAAAAAAGTCTAAAAATTATTCTCAGTTGACAGGTCTAAAACAGACTAAAAGTCAAATTTTCATGATAGCTACCATCTAATTATTTACTAGAAACTACAAATTGAGTTCCTCAAAGGTGTGAAACATACTCCTTTTGTGTGTTTGGCTGTTGGAGTAGGTAGGTGTGAATGCACACATGTGTGCACTTGGGAGTAGAGGCCAGAGGTCAATAGCAAATGCTTCTTCTAACAATGCGCATAGTATTTTTTGAGACACAGACAAATAATTTGATTAAATTACTAGGACATCACTAGATACAAGGCCAGCCGGAAGACAATGGTGCATCATCTTTATAAAATGTTCAAGGAAACAGCTCTCAACCTCCAAATGTATTTATCCTTCCAAAGTGAAGGGGGAAAGTAAGACACTTCAGATTTAAGAGAACTGGTCATCACCAATATGCCTGTGTGGCCTTTAGCAATGTTAAAAAGACATTACTCGGGGTGAAAGAAAACAATCACAGAGAGAAATACACATGTAGGGTTGGGGTAGCATGGCTGCCAGAGGGACCTGACTCTTCTCTGAGCAAAAGACCACTTACACTTGAGATGAGTTATCAAGAGTAGCAAGTCCTAGTCAAAGCAAGGACAGCGTCACAGAGCATCCAGGAGCATTAGTTGAGCTAGGACACAGAAGCCACAGTCACCTTCATGGGCTTCCAAATGGACTGAGGCAAGTACTTTTAGCTGAGACCTCACATCCAGGAAGGCTTCTGCCAAAACCCTAAGACAGCAGTTCTCAACCTGTGGATCGCGACGCCCTCTGGGATCAGACGAGCCTTTCACAGGGGTCACATACCAGATACCCTACATATCAGATACCTTACATTATGATTTATCACAGTAGCAAAATTACAATTATGAAGTAGCAATGAGTTAATTCTATGGTTGGGGGTCACCACAGCATGAGGAACTTTATTAAAGGGGGCAGCGTTAGGAAGGTTAAGAGCCACTGCCTCAACACAATATAAATTCATCTCAGTTATTTTTCTCTCAGTATGTATATACATACATATATATATATGTATATATATCATGAAATTGTATAGACTATATGCTTCTTGTCTCCTTTTTCTGCATAGAAATAACAATAATGCATTTAGAAATTTTTTTAAAAGAAATTCAGTTTCACACAGTCAAATGAAAAATGCAATACTGTTAGGCTCAGAAGTGATATATATCATAATTCTCTCTTGGGCCTGTATGTGTTTGTACACTGAGATCCACAGGTTTCATTACAGCCTCTCTCCTGAGTGAAGTGGTTGAGAGAAAGCTCTTCTTAGCAAGCAGGTAGCAGTAAATGTTCTGGTCCTGAAGCCATGGAGTGGTTGAAAGAGGGAAAATATGTTTCTTTTCAGTGTACAATTAATTCTGGGTCATGGAGCCGATAGATGACCAGCTGACGCAGGGCCTTCTGGATCGGCGGGAGACTTGCAGGTACAGATTTTTGGCTTGATCAGAACTAAGAAAAGAATTGGGAAAGGAACAAAGGCAGCCCACTTCAATAACATTGCCTTACCAGATTTAGGAAATAAAAATACATCCGGTTCTGTTTAAGCTACAAATAAACAAGAAATGATACTTTTATTGTTAAGTGTGTCCCAAATACTGCATCCTGTGTTCTGTCTGCCAAACCTACCCACTCCAGCAGGGAAAAGAATGAAGGTCTCCCAGCTTTGCCTGTGAAACAGAGTGGGACTTTAGGGAACAGTGGCTTCTAGGGGCCTCAAAATAGCCACCAGGAACACCTGGGAACTCACTACATATCTTTTTACTTCTGATCTCTTACTCTAAATAGGAAACAAATTTCTACCTTGTGCCCAGTGAACAAAAACCTTCAGGTTGCTTCTGCCCACTAACACTTTAAACACAGGGAAAGGACAGCGGTGACAGTAATGGTCACCCCTTCCCTATCCTTGCCAAAGATCAGCTCGCTCTGAGAGAGCTCCTGAGAGAAGAGGTGTCTGGGAGCGGTGAAAACAAAGGACCAGAAGTCAAATCATGGGTCCAAGCTGGCGACCTATGCTCTGCTGGAGACAGCTTTCCAGCCTTCTCTCTCTCTCTCTCTCTCTCTCTCTCTCTCTCTCTCTCTGCTTTTTTCTGAGATCTGCTGTCTTTTGAGCTCTCCAGACAGCTCGAGACAGTTCTCCAAGCAGTTCTCTCTTGATGGTCTAAAAACTTTTTCTGGGTACCTCATCTCCTGCAGATCATAAACCCAGTCTTTTATTTTACATATCAATCCAGTCATTTACTTCAATTTTCCTTTCGATTATCCTTTGAGTCAGCACAACCCCAGCCCCTAGGTTCTTAGACAGCCAGCACATTTCCCTTTAACCTTGCAAAGGAATTCAGAGGTTCACCCGCCTCTGTTAAGCACAGATGCTAACCGAGCTGGGTGGGACCTGGTCCTGAAATGACCACTTCTACCACACCTGGGTATGGACTTGCTGTGTCCCAGGCTGACCTTGAACTCAGGAATCTGCCTGCCTTTGTCTCTTTCCGGCTTATTAATGCCTTTGTTCCATTAGATTCATGAAGCTCCTCATATAATTCATATTGCATCCTTATATTTTTTGCATAGTTGAGAAATTATATATTTTCAAATTCATGTATTTAGAGTTCTTTTCCACAGCCTTAAGGGCTGTCCTAACGGTCCCAGCATTTACAATTTCACTGAGACATTAGCCACACCTTCGCCTCCTGACTCTGCTGTCTGATTATCATGGAGTCGTTAATGTTAACAGGGAGGACATTCCTTAAAGTTTGTACATTATTATACAAATAAGCTTTATGCCCACGGCAGCCATTGACACTCTTGGCGGCTCATGCCCACAGGCTCTGTCCCCCTGGAACCGTGTCACTTTGTCCCCACCAAGGCCATGCTGGACCCAGCACATCCTCTGTTTCAGATTCCATTCCTCTCCCTCTCCCCTCTGCTCCCACCAGCATCCTAATTCCACTCGGGATTCAGTCTTAACCAGTTCCTGCTTGAATCCCTTCTTGAGGAATAAAGACTTGAGGAACTTCAAAAATGGGCTGACGAAGTTAAGAGCACTGGCTGCTCTTCCAGAGGACCTGGGTTTGATTCCCGATACCCACATGGCAGCTCACAATGGTCTATAACTTCAATTCTAAAAGGTCTGATACCCATTTCTGGCCTCTGTGGGCACCAGCACTGGGCACACACATGGGGCACCATACACACATACAGGTGAAACACCCACCTACATAAAATAATAATCTTTAAAGTTTTTTTAAAGTGGGTTACTAAGATGAGTAAATTTTCTTTAATTCCCCACTGAATTTCATAAGAGCACTGATTTTTTTTTTTTTTGGTTTAGCTAAACTAGCTATGTCTGAACTATAAATGTTCAATTACTTCCCTAGACAGCAAGTGTGCCTTTCAGTTCCTCCTGCTGTACATTCTGTGGTTTGCATTGTTAGTTACTAAATACACTCCGACGTTCTGTTTACAGCCAGCCACAACTCTAAGGCCTTTATGTGACTTCTCGCCCTCTAGAACCAGCACAGATAAATCTCTGCTCGGTCGCTTAGCACCAAGAGGGGAAGATTCCAATCTTCCAAAAAGAGCCATTTATTTAAGTTATTTGCCTGTTGTGGGGATGCTGTGCATGAAGCCTGGGAAAGAGCACCCCAACCCTCCAGGTTCCCCTCTTGAAAATGAGCCTTTTACTTCTCCCACTAGGTAGTAAGTTATGAGTATACCCACTGTATTGTTGGTGTCTTTATATTTATGTAGAAATCATAAGTTAAGTAGAATTAAGTAGAAATTATAACATCTACTCACTCTGAATTTTAAAGAACAAAACTAACAACAACAACAAAAACCCAACCTTGATGTAAATTACATGCAGTCCCCAATTCCCAATAAAGAAAGAAAATCCCTTAACCTTTGTGTCAGTTGGAAAAGTTACCACTCTGTGGGAAGCAAGTCAGGGAGTGGGAACTCCTTATAGGTGGTTAAATTTATCATCTACCCAAGAGATCGATCATTGCACTGGGAAATCAGACTCCTGAGTTCTAATCCCAGCTTTACCCACTCCATAAACTCCTCAGAGGTGGGAATTATGTTTCTCTCTAACTCTTCGTTGAGATTGTATCATTTTTATTTGTGTGTAACTGTGTTTCGCCTATATATGTACCTGTGAGTCATGGCTGTGCAGTGACCAGAAGAGGGAGTTTGGATCCCCTGGAGCTGGAGCTGTAGATGGTCGTGAGCCACCTTCCTTCCCATTTTATTTTTCCATAATCCATGCTTGTGTAATAGTGCACTTTTTCTACTGCTCGTCTTCATATTTTACTGTGTAAATATATCACGTCCTATCCACTCATGGTCTGATAGCAATTACTTCGACTGTTTTCAGTTGTCCTTCATAAAAAGGACAGTAAGGGTTTATAAATTGTCCTTTCATTAAAAAAAAGAAAAGAAAAGAAAAGAAAAAAGAAAAAGAAAAAACAGTCAGTCAATGTTTAAGAGCAAAGGCTGCTCTTCCAGAGGACCTGAGTTCAATTCTCAACACCCACATGGCAGCTCACAATTCTCTGTAACTATAGTTCTAGGGGGTCTGACACCCTCACACAGACACATGCTGGCAAGACACCAGTGTATATAAAATATAAAATAAGTCATTAAATTTTTTAAATAAGATAAAAAGGACAGTCAACTCCTTTGCCTCCACCAGTGCAGTGAACCAGTTTCTCCAAAGCAGATGCGTAAAGCAGAAGTGCTAGAGAGGCGGAAGCAGCTTTTCTAATTTCAATTCGTACCCCAAAGTCAAGGATTATTTTCCCCGCTTTCATCAGACACACAGCAGAGACTCCCTCTTCCCACAAAGTAACACCCAATCGGCTTGCCATTTTTGCCACGTGCTGTAAAAATTAAGGTGGTGTCTCGAGGCCATTAGCTCTCACTTCCTGGCTGGCTTGGAAGGGCACGAACCTTTGTTTCCTCTCTGTGGATTCCATATTAATGTGGTTGAACCATTTGTCTGCTTGGCTTTTTCTTTCTTCTTCGATTGTAGAGATCCTTTTTATGTTCCAGATACTCACTACCACACAAGCTGCTTTTGCGCACTTTTGGAAACCATCACTCCAGAGCTCGCTGCAGAGCTGTGGTATTTCCGTTATTTCCCCGTGAAGACCAGACAACAGAGCCCCTTAAACGATGTGCCTTACTCGGATCTGAATCCCCCATTCTTACGAGGCATTCTATAGAATACTCAGTCGATAAATGTTGAAAGAATTAAATATCGATCTGCAAGAAATCAAAAAGAAAAAACCTCCAATCTTCCATTCTGTAGTAAGATATACAAGAAATTTCCTATAATAAAATGTGGCGTGCAGCCAGTCTAAAGACTGCGTTCTATCTCTGCTCTGTTCAAAATCTCATACTCTCTACACAAGTTGGAGATTGGAGCCCGACCGAATGCCTCAAGGAAAGCAAATAGAAACAAAAGCAATACTTCAGAGCACTTGACCCGAGGTAAGTCTCACCCTGACTGCACCGCCCAGGTCTTCTTCCTCTGGATACACGGAAGGACTCTGAGATGAGGGCTGTGCCTCCCTCTGGCCCGTCGATCACTTACGGCCTCTAACTTATGTCCCCTAACTCCAGTCTCATCTCGTTAGTTTGTTTGTTTGTTTGTTTGTTTGTTTGTTTGTTTTCTTCACTATGGTTTTACTCCATAGAGCACTGAGCCCTGGTTTTCCTTGATTATCATAATCTCTGTTGACAGACACCGGAAACGCCACTCCAAAGCTCTACACATGAACGCGTGTCTTCCCTTCCGCCCACTTGCTCCACTAGGGATTCTTCAGAACCACCTGGCTTCAGGATTTCTAGCTCTCTGCCCATCAAAGCGTGCAGTCCTTCAAAGGAATGGAAACCACACTGAGCCTGCTGCCTCCTCTGTTGTCTTGGAAACAAGGTTCCTTGAGCATGGCCTACCGTGATGGTGGAAACCTCAGCAAAAGAGGCAATGCCTCCATCTCCATTCCCTGTCTTGCCCAAGTCACAGGTTGGTCTGAGGCTAGAGTGGAAGGACACTGTGACTCAGGACACTGTGACTCCAAACATCTGAACTCCAGCCTTACGTCCGATCTGATCCACGTGGTTCTAGACAAGACCTATAACCTTCTTGAACCTCTATTTCAGTTTTGTTTTGGGTTGATTTGACCTTTTTTGTTTAACCTCTGTTTCTTTATGAACAAACGGAAATAATAACGCTGTCTCTTCCATCTGTCTTTGAGTCAGAAAGAAGATCAAAAGAGAAGATGGATGTGGGAAAGCACTTTGGAAACTAAAACGCCAAACAAATGTAATGGAATACTTGAATGTTTTCCTCTTGCTGTAAATAAGACATGAGGCCTTATCTCTGATATATATAAATAAATTCCTAGCATTATCTTTTCCTTGTGGTTTTCATTTGAGCATTGTGTGCTGTTCACATAAAAATGTGGCTAAGAGAATCACCTAGATTAGAGGTTTATGTGGCATCTAGCAAGAAGGAAAGAAATAGGATTTCAAGAAATAAATGATAGGAAATAACTGATATATATACATATATATCACATATATATAGAGAGAGATAAGATATGTGTATGTGTATACATAGAATATATAGAGAGATAAGATATGTATGTGTGTGTATATATATGTGTATATATATATGTATATATATATATATATATATATATATAGAGAGAGAGAGAGAGAGAGAGAGAGAGAGAGAGAGAGAATGGTGGAAGGGAATGGAAATTTTATCTCTCATTCCTTCCTGACTTTCTGTCTCCCAGACCAAAGCCACCACCTTCTTCAGTGCCCTCCACAGAGTAATGTTCTTGAACACTTGGACAGTCATAAAGCCTTCAGGAGGTAGAGACTGACTAGAGGAAGTGATTGGTCCCCAAAGGCGAGCCTTCAAACTTGATAACCAAACCCCACATGCTGTCCCTTCTCAGCTCCTGACTATGAAGCAGTGTGACCATCTGCCCCACACTTTTGCCACCAGGCGTCCCTGCCATAACAGACAGGTATCTCCTCTGAACCAAGGAGCCAAAATAAACCTTTCTTATTAAACTGCTTCTGTCGGGTGCCTGGTCACAGCGACAACAGGAATAACTAACGTACTGCTGGGACGAGAAGCACCATAAAATGGAGTTCGTACCAATTAGCTTCTCTCTCAAGGCTCTGCTTAGGTAGACAAGCCTTTCCCTTACTTGCCAACAAATGCCTTCTGACCCAAACCAGCAGGAACCAGGGTTCCCGGTCGCAAGGTGTTGGTTGGGAGCAACAGGGATGAGAAATAAAGAAGACAGAAGCAGTATCTGAGACCAGGAGGCCCTGCATGAGCTGAGGACTAATGCCAAGCAAGCTTGTGGAGAAGCAAGTAGAGCGTCACCTACCCTGTGTTCAGGAAAAGCAGCCAAAGTCAGAAGAGAGAGGCGGCAGTGTTGGCAAAGAGGACATGGGATTCCTCGGGACTGATAACCACAGCCTGGGGGAAGAGTCAGGTCCCCAGAAACCTCGCACCTTGACTCCTACAAGGCACTGGTTCCCGTATCAGAGAGGCCCTGACAAGTCTGTTTCTGAACAAGAGCACAGTTCCCCTTTGCCCTTTCGTCAGGGGCCTCTAAGAAAGCCTTGAGTTGGTCTGGGCCCCCCCCCACAGCCTTCAATTCAATATAAGCCTCCTGCCACATCGCATATTCTAGACCCTTCCAAGGGTAAGCTGAATTCCTAGTGCTTAGAACAAATGAACAGATGTTCAGTTAATGTAAGCTTTTCTCCTGTTTGCTTTTGATTATGGACTTTTCAAATGTATATTTAAAACTAGGATGGGTGATACAATTAACTTTCAAGTACCTGTCAATCTGCTTCTACAATTATCAACTCCTGGTGAGTCTTGCTTCATTCCCTGTATCCCCTCTAATTATCTGGAAGCAGAGCTCTTGCATATTCTTTCATACATTGAAAAGGGATTCTTTTTCAACGATCTATTTCGTGTGTGTGTGTGTGTGTGTGTGTGTGTGTGTGTGTGTGTGTGTGTGTGTGTGCATAGGTGAGTACAGGTGCTAGCAGAGGCCAGAGGAGAGTGTCAGAGTCTCTGTGGAGTCACAGATAGTTGTGGTCAACACAACACAGGTGTGTTCTGCAAGAGACGTACATGCTCTGAACTACTGAGCCATCTCTCCAGCCCCTAACAGGATGTTTTTAAAGGCAACATTGTTATGACACCTAAAAAATTAACCATTTCTTACTGTCATTCAATATCCAGTCAATATCCAGCCAGCTAATCAAAAAGTTTCCAAGATCCTAGTAAGAATCCATCAAGTTCCATTTAATGTAGATGCCCTCCTCCATTTTGGGGGCCCTGTGAGGCATTTGTTGAGGAAGCCAGCTTGTCCTGCACCATCTCCAGTCTGGATTCTGCTGACTGTATTTTCAGGCTGTCATTTGGCATGTTATTTTATCCAGTTATTTTAGCAGATAGATCTAAATTTGACCCGATCTGCGTTTGCTTTTTTTTAAAATCAAGAACATTTTGAGCCAAGTGTGACGGCTTATGCCTATAATTCTAGCATTTGGGAGACTGAGGCTAAAGGGTCGACAAAAGTTTTGAGTCTAACCTAGCCTATATAGCAAGTACCAGACCAGCCAGGGGAGGCTACATAGCAAGGCCTTGTCTCAAAAAATAAAGCCATCTTGCCAACTCGCCAATGGTGATGTGCCTGGTTTGTTCTGTGTCTGTGATATTAGCAGCCATGAGGTTGTTGCTAGCATTCGTTAGTCTGTTAGATGTCAGAAAAGCAACTATTCCAACTCTATTTTTCCATCTTCATGAATTAGCTGGAATACTTGTATAAAAAGAATCTTAGGCCAAATGTGCAGAACTTAAAAGAATGAGGTCAGTGTTTGATTCATTCCCTCTACATACCTGATTTTAAAAAAAAAAAAAGTTTGTTCCCTAGCACTTTAAAAAGGATTATTCAGGAATTTCCTTCCTTACTTCTTGTCCTGGTGGATTTAAATCTAATTCTATTTTTAAACTATTGTGATAACTGTTCTTATTGATACTCAATTCATCCTATCCTTGGCCAACGGAGTCTCTTAAAGTTAATGTATGAGCTCCTTTGTCTCTAACTCCTTGCTCATATCCTTGGCATTCTAGTGAGATGGTTAATATTTATTGTCAATTTCACAGGCTCTAGACTCACCTAGGAGAGACGAAAATGGAACCTGGGGAGCAAAATATGCCCCAGTGGGAGCACTGGCACCAGTGTCATTTCTCTGTGCTCTCCGCGAACAAGTAGATAAATGTAGAGGTGTGGAACAATTTTGCAGTCCATCCATACTGATTCTAATAAGAGACCAGGGGATCTTCATTTTACCGTCTTAGAATGTATGAACACATCTCCTCTATAAATATTTTTATCCTGTGGGCTGAGGGAGACATGACATTGTCAGAAGACAACTTGTGGGAATGTGTTCTCCCCATCTAGTCTGTGGGTCACAAGGACCAAACTCATGTCATCAGGCTCAGCTGCAAGTACCATTACCTGCCGAGCCATCTCACTAGCCACTACCCCCCCTTTTTATGTCAAAAATCAGTTTCTCTTTGAAGCCAAGATAATTACTCATTCTCCCCTCCTCCCCCTCAAAAAAAAAAAAATACTACCAGAACTTAGGACTCAGAATGTCCTCCCATGGGGAAACAGCTTACAGTACGTGGAATTAATCACTTAATCACTCATATAAATTTATGTGAAGAAAACTCGGGGTCACCAGAAGAGGTTTTTGACTTTGACTCCTGTGGTGGTTTGAATATGCTTGGTCCAGGGAGTGGCACTATTAGGAGGTGTGGCCTTGCCGGAGCAGGTGTGGCCTTGTCGGAGGAAGAGTGTGACTGTGGGGGTGGCCTTTGAAGTTCTGCCCAGTGCAGAAGAGTCTCCTAGCAGCCTTCAGATGAAGGTGTAGAACTCTCAGCTCCTCCTTCAGCACCATGCTTGCCTGGATGCTGCCATGCTCTCCCACCTTGATGATAATGGACTGAACCTCTGAACCTGTAAGCCAGCCCCAATTAAATGTTGTCTTTAGAAGAGTTGCCTTGGTCATGGTGTCTCTTCATAGCAGTAAAACCCTAACTAAAGACAGCTCCTGTGTTCCCTCTGGCTTACCCTCAAAAAAGGGCAGCAAGGGGAACAAGTCCAAGTGTAGCAACTGCTGCCAAGCAACGGTGTTTGTAAACACAACAGCTACTCTGTCTGCAAGCCAGACTGCACTGTTCACTGTCTACAGGAACCAAGATCCATACCCAAAGACAGCACAGCCAAAAGACCATAATAGCCTTTGAAGGATTGGAAAGCAAACCTAGCGTACTATGAGAAAGACCGAGGCAGGGTGGGTAGAAACTGAGAAAACATTTCCTGGAAGTTCTTAAAGAAAAGTGACTACAGCAGCTCAGGACTCCAAGCTCCCTGCTGCTAGTCTCAGAGTGTGATGTCTGCACTGTGCCTGTTAAGTCACTTGCTTGCCTCTGCTTTTCCTCCAAGATTCCCCAACCGGACCTGACCAGAAAAATCTGCTTCTCTGGACACAGCTAAGGCACAGACTCAAATGACTCAAATAATGCTAGAAGCAAGAAGGACAGGAAACAGCTATAGCAAACGTTCCCCAGATCCCCTGGGATCAGAAATGGAGTGAGAGGCCATAAGGAACTCGGTCTCTGATAATGGGGGATGTGAGTTTAATGGTGAATGATCGGCACAAAGGAAGGCGATAGAAGACCCCTCTTCAGCCAGGCACCACTTGAGGCACAGAGATATCAGAACATCAGTTTCCTCTGAGACAAATGGCACCACAAGTGGTCAATAACACCATGATAGAAAGTGAGTTAAAACTTTTATCAAGAGAAGCAGATCTCAAGCACTATAATCTGAAAGACTGTAATAGCAAACCTCCCAACGACATGTTACACGTTTCCCAGTCCTGACCTTCCATGACCAAACTCAAATTAAACAATCACTAGCCTTTCAGTGGGTGGTAGAGACCCATAAAGCTGCTGATAATAAATTGCAACGCTAAAGATGAGCCAACGACAGGGGATTTTTTTTTCCTTTCAAGCAAAAGGCCAGTAAGGTTAAAAAAAAAAAAGCCAATATCAACAAAAATATCATTGAGTCCACTTGATGTTGGCCATCAGCTGCTGGGTATGGGGCCTGCCATTATGTATGGTGTATACACTCAGTGAGACTTCACTGGAGAAAACCATTTTTCCTTTGCAGGCATCCATCAGTTGTAGATGGCTCCAAGGATCATCCTCAGGTTTCCGGGCATGGCAGCAAACCTCTTTATCAGCTGAGCCATCTCACCAGCCCCACGTGCTCTATTAAAGCTGTGCTTTCCTCTTTCTCCTCCTTCCACCCCTCCTCTCAGCTCCTATGAAGACCTTCAGTTGGTGCCCTATTTCTTCTTCTCTCTGATGCAATGAATTGCAGAGTTCCCTTCTGAGTCACTTTTAAGTATGTTCACCAGTAAATCCAAGTGTATGAAAGGGGAGTTTGGTGATAGGCTTTTACAAAAGCAAAAAAACTGGCTTTTCACACTTCATCCTGCCTAGATCCCAGTTCCAACAACTATCCAGTGTTCCCAGATAACATCTACCTTAAAATAATTTGTGTATGTGCAAGGGATTTTTATCACCCCCACTTTACAAATGAAGAAAATGAGTTCAAGGTCACACCGCTGTTAAGTGATGAGATCAGAGTTGGATCGTGAGTCTGATTGGCCCCAATGTCATTGAGGTTTCTTGCCAGATGGAAATGAAAGAACTCAGAGGACCTACCCAATGTTCATTATTCAAGAACTCAACTAATCAGGTGGCTCACAACATCCTCCAGTTCCTGCTCCAAGAGATCTAACACCCTCTTCTGGGCTCTGTAGGACCGCAATTACACGCACTCACAGTAGACAGGATGCAACGTGCGTGCGCAGGCATGCACGTGTGCACACACACACACACACACACACACACACACACACACACACACACACACTACATAATTACATTTTTTAAATCTTAAAAAAAAAAAAAAAAAAAGCTAAGTACGCCCCTCCATGGTTTCTGCTTCAAGTTCCTGCTCGAGTCCCGGCCCTGGCTCTGCTCAATGCAACCCACAATCTGAAATAAATCCTTTTTTATCTTTTTTGTCAGAGTATTTTATTGCAGCAATAAAACTGAAGCTAGAACATTTGGACACTGTTGATATCCAAGTGTGAAGTTCTCAGAGAGAATAGAAAAGCCGCCCTCTCCACTCCTCATACCTGTCTTGGTCCATTTGAGGGCCTATACAGACCAGCAAAGGATGGTGGGCTTACAAACAATAGAGACTTATTCTCAGAATTCTCGGAACCGGGAAGTCCGAGATGAAGGCATTGACAGATGAAAGTGTTGGCTCATAAATGAGACTCTTCTCGGGCTATGATGGTGAGTACTGGATAGAAGGGCTTGCCAAAAACAAAAATCAAAAAACAAACAAACAAACAACAGCAGCAGCAGCAACAACAACACGATCCTGGGGCTTTGTTTTGGGTGTGTGATGGAGTAAACTCAGCTCCAGAGGGGCTTACCACTTTCTGTGACTCTCTGTTTTCTAACTATGGGTAAAAGATGGATGCGAACCGGGGGCTTACTGAGGAATCAAGATAGGCCTGACCATGTCTAAGCCTTATATATTTTGTCTGGACCAGCTTTAGATAGATAGGTAGATAGATAGATAGATAGATAGATAGATAGATAGATAGATAGATAGAGATAGATAGATAGATAGATAGAGATAGATAGATAGATAGATAGATAGATAGATAGATAGATAGATATGGATAGAGAGAGAGAGAGATAGATAGATAGATAGATAGATAGATAGATAGATAGATAGAGATATAGAATCATCCATGTTTTTACGTTTTTGTTTGCATGGCTTGCTTGGGTCTACATATTATATTAGAGACCTTAGTTTTAAATAAAAGTGCTAAGACACTGCTTGGCTGAGTGCACTGTGTATTACACAAAGGTGGAACCTTTATCCTAAAAAGTTCCAGGGCTCCTACAGCAGCAGAGGCCATGCACTATTGTTGTTAGGGCAGCTGGATGGAAGCTCTGGGATAGAAGGTTACACATAAAATTGACATTTTACTACCATAAAAATTAAATTTCTGCATGCAAAACAAGAACCAAAATTTTCTCCCTGTCCTCATACGACAGTGAGAAAAGAGCACATCCTAAAGTCTCTTTTACACGAGCACTAGTCCCCACTGATGACTTTATTAATCTGCCCTCGTGACTTTATTACCTCCCAAAGCCCTCTCGTCTAAATGCTATCGCCCTGGAGATGAAGTTTCCACGTGAATTTTAAAGAGATAAACATTTAAGTGTATAGTCTTCCATCCTCCATCCCTGAGAAATCTGTCTTTCTCAAATAGAGAATATACACATTCTATATCTTCAAAGTCTTTATCCATCCCAACAACTCAAAATTCTAGAGCTCCTCTAAGTGCCATCTAAGTCAAATAGAAACTCAAGGAACGATGTGTGTTCTTTGAGGTGTGGAAAGCAGAGGAAACACTGAACGAATGAATTCCTAAGTGAACGTGTATTCCAACATGGGCAAGCATGGCCTGTCAAGGACTCCAAGGCCAAGTGGCCCCTGGGAAATTGGCAAAGCTATTGCCAAGGCTCAAAGGCAAAGCTTCCTCCAGGGTCCAAGTATAACTGTATGATCGATCAATCCACGTGTGCAAAGACTAGCAGCAGCTTTGACTTCCTCCTCCCAGATGTTTACAGCCCAACTGCTTGCCCGCAGAGACCTCCTAACAAAATTAGCTAACCCTTCCCTCCACGCTGTCCCGAATCCCCGTGCTGAGGCTCCAGGTTACAGTAGCAGCATCAGGGAATCCCACCCGATCCCACCTTCAATGTGTTCTCTGTTTTCTATATTCCCTTTGCTCCCCCAGCCAGGGACCCAAGCTACATAGGACCCAAGCCACAGAATCTCTCACCAGGTAAGAACCTGTGAGATCAAACAGGGCACTACTTTCAGAATCTCCCCAGTAGTAGGGCTGGGGAGATGGCTGGCTCAGTGGATAAAGTGCTTACCACTCAAGCATGAAGACCAAAGTCAGATCCTCGTAACTCTCCAGATGTAGAACTGTACATCTGTAACTCTAGTGGACCTGCAGCCAAATGGGAGGCAGAGATAAGAGATTCCCAGGAAACTCTGAGGCCAGATAGCTAGGCTTCTACAGCGACAAACAAGAGACTCCCCCTCAAGCAAGGTAGACACTCAGGATTGTCCTCTGACCTCCCCATACATGCTCTGGCAAGCATGTGTCCACATTCACACATGAACAGACACACACATTATACATACATACAAATAATGAACAGACAGGCCTTATCCAGAAAGGAGAACAAAAAAGAAAGAAGGGCAAACATATTCCAAGTTACTCCAAAATCTAGCTGAATGAGCGACATTAAGTCTCGATAATTTTTCTCTTCGCAGGGCTTGATGGTACAGGCCTGTAATCCCTGCACTGTAGAAGCTAAGGCAGGAAGGTAACAAGTTTGAGACCCTGGCTCAAAAGGAATCTTTCACTTTTCTCATGTGCTCAATCCTGTGACTTCATCCCACTGAGGAAATAAAGTCATACCTCATAGCTCAATGCACTCAAGCTGGGTGCTACAGGGCATGGTCAATGAGGTCATCCTAGGTCCCTCCTGCTCTCAAGTGAGCTTGATCTTAGAGATCTAGGTGGAGGCAGCCATGCCTCCTGGAGTCTGCCGGGCACAGCACGTGCCACAGCTCTCTGAGAGGGTCCCAGCCAATTTGAGGCCCTGTGTGTAGACCACTGGCCTACAGGATAGAGACCTGCTCGTTATAACCAGTCTGCATTAGGGGCCTGTGCACACTGGTCCAGGAATAGGAGCTCAGGCCTAAAAATCCCTCAATTGCCTCCAGGGTCATTTTTCATCGTCTCGAGCAATATTTCTAGCTTTTTGTCAAGATGGTTAACAAATGTCCTTCTCAAATAGTCATTTAGCCATGCCCTAGAATTCTCTAAATAGGCATTCTTATCCTCTTCAATACATATAGGCCTGCCTGCAATCACACCACCCTGAACGTGACAGCTCTCACCTAACCGTGTACAGGATGAATGTTCTCCAAGTCTTTGCATTCTGTTCCTCTTCCTTGCATGTGTGTGTGTGTTGTGTGAATGCGTGTGTACACATGTTCACATGTATGAGGTCATATGGGAAAGATAGGCACACTCGCAGGTGCTTGTGTGTGAAGCCCAGAGGCATCTCCTTCTACTGCTTACATGTTGACTTGATATACTGAAACGGAGTCCCTCACTTGAGCCCAGAGCTCATCTATTAAGCTAGCTCTGGGGAGTCCTACCTGTGCCTCCTGTGCATAATGAGGTCATAGGTGGACTGCATCACCCACCGGGCATTTATGTGAGTGCTTGGGGATCCCAAATTCCTAATCTTGTGATGATACAGAAAGCCCTCACCCTCTGGGTCGTCTCCCCAGGCCCCACAATCTATTCCTCTGTGATAAACAGTTCTGCCTTTAACTTAACTTATTTTTCCATTTTTCAATTCTACTAGTTTCTCAAAATGAGTTAGTCTGATTTTTCAACACTTTGTGCAAAGATTTCCTCTCGTAAATATTCCGTTTCACTCTTACACAAACACTAGAACACAAATGCCACGGAGCCGATCTCTTTTTTAACTGGTTGTTCGATAACGTGTTCAGCACCCTGTGACCTCGGCAGAATGGCCTCTGCCACCCGTGCTCCTCCCATCACTCTGTCCATCATCGCACAGCGGGCACCGCTAAGATCGAGGCTGAGTCCCGGCTCTCTCTTCTTTCTGAGCCCTTAATGGAATCCTTCTTAACATCCACATTTTCAGCATGTGGCTCAAAGTTCTTCTTGACTCTACTCGTGACCCAGTTCCGAAGCTATTTCCACATATGTAGATATCTGCAATGGCCCGCTTCTCACCTGTCAGGCTGTTTAACATAACACACGATACGCTGGGCAGCTTCTACAGAACAGGAATAAATATGTTTCTTGGAGTTTGGAGACTCAGACAAGCCACATTAAGGCACCTGACAGATTCTGTGCTTCCTAATGATCCCGTCCTGGTTTGGAAATAGGTATCTTCCCATAGTAGCAGTCTACGGGAGCTCTCTGGAGTCTCCGTTATAAAAGTACCGATCCCACGCATAAGGGCTATACCTTTATCATCTAATCACTTACCAAAGGCCCCGCCAACAAACAGTCACGTGGGGATTAAAATACGACATGTACATTTTCAGTGAGTTCGTCCAGTCCAGTGATAGCCAGGGGCGGTGAACATGTAACGAAGCAACAATGAGACTAACTGAAAGGGCTGGGGAAGCGAAAGCACGCAAAGATGGCGTCTTCTAAGAGGTACAGTAAAGCTAGCCGACCACAAGCTCCAGAGAGGCCCAGAGAGTCCAAATCCAATAAAGGGACATATTTCTCACATAAATCTATGCAAACTATATGCCTGCAGGACACTCGGGCTTGAACACTTCTCGGGGTCTCTGCACTCTAGCGAGGTGTGGCCTGCCCCTTCCCACCGAGATGGAAAGGGTAAACATGTGGGAAATCAAGAATAATATGAAGCTATTTCATCTGTATTATAATTATATTCAATTAAATTCAATCAGCAATAACCATCCGCTAACCCCTGCATACCCCAAGTGATACTCTCTGAGTGGTGGAGGAGCGCCAAGAGTGCACGAGGCGAGGCTCCTGCTACCCGGAGCTTATGGTGAATAAATCACAGACTAGTAGGAAAATTTGCTTTAGGCAAATTGATTTCCTCAATTGACTTTTGGTGAATTTAATTTGGCTAAATGACTTTGGGGAATTGAACTTCAGCAAATTGATCTGCCGCCTATGTGAGGAACCAACCCCAGAATATCATAAATGCTATAAAAGGAATACAGATAGCTGTCCTCTGGAGCCAACAGGTGGGAGAGATTCATGTCTTCCTCTGAGCTGACAGGGCATTGGAATAGGAACGTGTAGGAAGTTAGCATGTGAGAGATAAAAGTGTCAGTCCCATCTTATGAAGTCAATTCTAAGACTCAACAAGACAGATCTTACCCATGCTCCCTCAAATGGATTTAAAAAAAAATGTTCTTTATCCTGCTCTCATATCAAAAATGGCTGCTCCAGATAGCCAGAGACAAGAAGTCCTGTTAAATTAAATTATGTTTGTGGTTTTGGGTTTTTTGTTTTGTTTACCCAGTCCTTCCATAGGAACACGATTTGCCATCCAGGTTCTCTGCCTCTGCCAATCCTCCTAACTGAATAGAGAGAACACAGCTGGCAGGCATGGGCCCTTGACAATGCTCCTCAAACTATCAACCCTGTGTAGCCTAAGACAACAGCTATTCTCCAGCTTGCAGGAAGTAACTGGCCTTGAAGTCAGAGTCTTCCTCCCAGTTTCCCGTTCTCAACATAGAGCAGCTCTCCCCTTGCAAAGAAAAGCAGTCCACCCTTAAAGTTGTTCAAATGAAGTTAGCTATGATCTCTCTCTCTCTCTCTCTCTCTCTCTCTCTCTCTCTCTCTCTCTCTCCAGAGATATGAGTGTGTGTGTGTGTGTGTGTGTTCATCTGTCTGTCTGTCTTTGTCTCTCTAGTCTCTCTGTATTTTTGTGTCTCTGTCTCTGTGTGTGTCCCTGTGTGTCTCTCTGTCAGTCCATCCATCCATCTGTCTGTCTTTGTCTCTTGGGTCTCTCTCTCTCTCTCTCTCTCTCTCTCTCTCTCTCTCTCTCTCTCTCTCTCTCATTTTCCACAGGTAAAAATCAAAATGGAATTCCCTAGGCAAGAGACCGCTGAACATCCGGCTCTTTGATGACATCACTCAAGTGTATCTTTTTTTTTTTTTTTCTAAATACCTTTCCTCCTCTCTGTTTCTTTCTTCGTTGAAGCCTCCACCCATGAAATTGAAAGATTTCTAGTAGAAATTCCTTTGTTGCATCAGCTTTGGAAATATAGATTACAGTATTCTGTGAAAAACATTTATTACCCTGAACTGTGACTCAGGCGTTGTTGCATTTCTGGGGTTATAGATTTTCTTTCAGCTAAACTAAGACTCTAAGTCACAGTGACAGTTGTAATGTGTGTAATACCACAGTACCAGATTCTATTACACACATATTTTTGCTAGAGGTTTACGATGTTAAAAATATTTCTTCTTTTTTCCAATACCTTTCTGTACCTGTTGTGTAAATATATTAGAACCTATAACACCAGAGTCAATTTCCAGATAAAATGTGCACAACAACAGTAGTTTGTCCTTTAGAGGGAAAAAAGAGAGAGCGGGAAGGGACTGCTGAGCGCCGGCTAATGATATTCAAGCACAATATTGAATTGTAATAAAAGATGAATGAGAGAAAGTGTGTGTCATTGTGAGGGATGGAGAAGGTTACAGGAAGCTGAGGCCAAGAAAGGATTTATCACGGATGTTGCTGCAGGCGTTGTGTTGAAAAAATCTTCAGACTTATTTGCAAGAGTATTTTATGGAGAAGCAGAGTAGTCTACAGAGGAAAGAATTTCTAAAGATTATCTTTTGTGCAAGATTAAGATAAAACTTAAGAAATATGTGAGAAAAATCTCAGCCGACTCTCAAGGGGGCGGAACTTCGAATTTATCAATGGGTCTCGTCAGTTCCATAAATGCAAGATGAGGTCTTTGTTAAAGGGGCAGCCAGCGGTGCTGTAAATTTTCAAGGTACGTGAGAGACGCGGAGCAGAGAATGAGGCGGGCTTAATTAGCACACCCAGTGGCAAGGCCTTCATCCCTGAGAGTCTTGCCAACAAATCCTTCCACCTTTCATTAGAGTCCGAATTTCGTTTAGCCCTGCAAACAGTTCCGCTGAGCTTTAGCCACGTTCGCTGTCTTTCCTCAGAAGGATGGAGCGTGACTAATGCTCCTGGGGGCGGGAATGTGATTGCTGATCACTGCGTCATCTGAGGACTGGATGAAATATAGCGAGACCGGAGATATTTTTACATCCTCTACTGCCTGTTTTAACTCTCTTTTCCCTTTCAATCTCCCCCTTAACCAGTCAGTAATAAAAAGCAAAATTAACTAAGCTCTGTCTTATCTCCCTTCCGTGAGCTTCGACGTTCATCAGGAAGCGGTAAGCGGTAAAAATAATCTGAAAGAGACGGAATGAGTTGAAAAACCAGGAGACACATGATCCCAGAGAGCTAGCTGCAAATGCCTCCGTGAGAAAAGATGTTAGCTTCAGTTCACCCCTGGAGACAACTAGAGTTTTTGCCTAATTTCAGCTAATTTGGTAATTACTGAAAGAAAAAAAAAAAACTCCTAAGAATAACGTTTTTCAGCAATGTTTGTTTTTATTTTGTTTGTAGTATCTGTTATCTCGCCACGTCTTGTTTCAGATTCTAAGTCTAGTCTAAGTCCAGATGATACTGAGAAGAAAATATTAAATTACCGTCAGTAATGAGTATTACTAATGCTTATTATCTGAGTTCTACTTACCATAATTAATATTTCCAGTATGATTTAACATGTAAGTGTAAATGACATCATAAAGTACTTACATCCTTTGATCCAAAGTATTTATCATTTTAATTCTAACTCCTGTGAACCCCTCAAAAGAAATTGATCAAAATTAAAAAAAAAAACCTTGAGCTCAGATGATTTATGATTTATCTTACTTTTTATGTGTAAGAGTGCTTTGCTTGTATGTGTGTCAGTCTACCATGTGCATGGCTGGTGTTCTGCATAGAAGACAGAAGTCATCAGATTCCTCGGAACTGGAGTTCCCAACAGTTGTGATCTGCCACTTGAGTGCTTAGAATCAAATCCGGGTCCTCTGGGAGAGCTGCTGGTGCTCTTAGCCACTGAGCCATCTCTCCGACACCCCCACTCCCCACAATGATCAAGTATTCTACCTGACTATTTTCAATACTAGAAGAGAAAAGTCTCTTAGTATGTACATGACAGCTGAATTACCCTCCTGACTCCCCCCTGATAATTGACACAGTAGCCCAATCCCAGAGGTAAATCATGGTAACAGCAGCCCAGCAGCTGCCTTGAAACCCACTACTGGCCATGGATGTATAAGGAAAAGCTTCCTCAGGATCACAAGTAGAAATACTAAACCAAAAAAGGGTGCATACCGAGCAAGACAAAGACACCCCAACTGAAATACATTTGTGCGATAAAATATCATTTTTGAAGATCATGTAGGTGAAGTTTTACCAAATGATATGAAGGCTTATAATGTTAGATAAAATCTGGGTGTGGTGGAATATGCCATTAGTCCCTGCAGAGGCAGAGAGGCAGGAGACAGAGGAACAGAGAGGCAGGCAGATCTCTGTGAATTTTAACCCAGCCTGGTCTAAATAGCAAGTTCAGGCTATCCCATGCTACATAGTAAGACCTTGTATCTAAAATAAATAAATAAATAAATAAATAAATAAATAAATAAATAAAATGTAGACAAAAGAACATCAGGCAAAAGTCTGACCAGTTTCCCCATCATGAGCAAACAATACACATAGAAAAATGAAAACAAGCAAGGTACAATGTTAACATTTGCCTCTCACTGCTAGCCACAGGCTAAGAAAGCAATCCAACAAAAAAAAACATTGTAAATTTACCTAAAACTCTGAGGGATTTCCAGTGTGTTTGTTCCTTTGTTTTTGTAACTTTATCATGTGACTCTCAAGTGTGAGCTTTGTAGGTAACAATGTCAAAAAGTTGGATAGTCTAGATAAAGAGACCATAAGCCACTTCTCTGTGTTTCTTTGTTTTATTGCATTTCCCAAGTTTTATGTAATTAGTATACATTATTTTAATTATTAAAAGGAAAAAAAAACACCAAACAGAAAAGACCAAGTTGAGGGAATTAAACTGAAATACTATACCTACTCAAAAGGATCACCTAGGGTAAATACAACCAATTTCAGTTGAATTCATGGCTTCTGATCACCTCCAGGGATCTCCATCAGTTTGGCTCATGGTTTCTGAGGGTTTTCTTTTTTTAATCACAGTTGGCTGCTTCCATTAATGTGGCCTATCCTCAGGTAGAACTTCATGGTGGGAGCTTGTGGTGGTGCCTACTCTACCTTGTGGTGAGGAAGATAAGGGATGAGGGATAAGATCCTCCAAGGGCGCACTCACAGTTAACCAAGTCCTCTAGCTACATATTACCATCCAAACTCTCAAAAGCATACTAGAAACAAAGTTTTCAACACATAAGGTCTTCTGGATATATTCAGATTCAACTATCACACTTGCTAGTAAGATCTTCACCACCATCCCAATGTAACTTAGACCCCTAGTAGGCTATCTCATTGTGAAGGCTGATACTGTGAAGTTGACGGGATATAAACCACTTGGGAGACAAACCCCTGAGCATGACTATGAGGGAGTTTCTAGTTTGGGCTAATAGAGGTGGAAGGCCCATCCTAATGTGGGCAGCACCACTCCATGGACTGGGGTCCCAGACAGAGTTAAAAGGAGGAAGCAAGCTGACTACAATGGTTCATCTGTTTCAGCTTCCTGATTGTGGATGTGATGACCAGTCATCTCAAGGTCCTACCATTGTGATTTCCCCGCCATGATGGACTGTGCCCTCAAACTGTGAGTCAAAACACACCCGTCCTGCCATAAGTTGCTTTTTTCAGGGATTTTATCCCAACAACAGAGAAAGTAACTAATGCACCCACTAAGGCTTAGCTCCTCTGTAATCCTGGCACAGAGAAGACTCCCTCACCAAAAGGAAGAAAATGTAGTGGCTGAAGAGAAAACACTGAACTTCTGTCCTCACTACAAATAAATGGTCATTTGTCCTCAGGATCAATGGAGGTGAGAGGCTGGGAGAGATGCCAGGAACGTTAGTCTGACAGATTCCCTCCCAAGGGAACATGGAGTCAGGCAGAAAAGAGGCCTCAGCATCCCTCGCACTGTCATACTAAATACTCTATCCTGAATCTGTGCTGTTTGATGATTACCATGGGATCAATCATTTGACTGCCACATCAAAGGAAAAGTCTACTTAGAGTCTAGAAACACAAACACAACACCCTCCAAAGAGGAGGTAGCAATTTATGTCCGAGGCAACAGAGTAGGGGTATTTAATTTTGCCCTCCCCTCCCCCACCACCTGATCAACTAACCTCAATTTTTAAAACCTCATCAACTATGATATAATAGATTGCCATAATTTACATGTCTGGCGCATTTAGTGAAGCTGTCTTTTTTATGAACTCACTGTGCACTTCAGCATTTTCTACTGTGACCAGCTAACCAGAATCATGTACTTGTTTTCCAGAAATAATGTCCCATTCATTCCCACCTCGAATTCAACTCTCTGGCAAACAACCGTAGAGATTTGTGAGATGTTGATAAGAGGCCAGAAGTGACACCTCCGATAGGTAGTTCAGGTTTTCTTCTGGAAAAAATAAGTGAAGCAAAACAGTTTCTTTGTTTCAGTAATAATTCTAATGAAATTATGTGTGTATTTATATCCACAACAACAAAATAACAGTAAAATAACTAGGAGTTAAAAGTTCAGTGTGAGACCTAACTCTTTAATAATCTGGGTAACGAGGTATCCACTAATTCTCCCTAAACTCCAGTGGCTTCTTCTCCAGTAATTTTTTTTTTCTTTTTCTTTTTTTCGGAGCTGGGGACCGAACCCAGGGCCTTGTGCTTGCTAGGCAAGCGCTCTACCACTGAGCTAAATCCCCAACCCCTCCAGTAATTTTTATATTTTTTAATTTTACATTATTTTTTGTTAGTAGGGGACATGGCATGTTATGTATGTAGAGGCCAAAGGCTAACTTTGGGGAATTGGTTCTTTCTTTCTACCACATGTGTCCAGGAACTGAACTGTTCAACAGGCTTGGTGGCAAACACCTTTACTTGCTAAGCCATACTGCACCAGCCATCAAGGTATCTTTTTTTTTTTTTTTTTTTTTTTTTTTTTTCGAGCTGGGGACCGAACCCAGGGCCTTGCGCTTCCCAGGCAAGCGCTACCACTGAGCTAAATCCCCAACCCCTTCAAGGTATCTTTTTAATAGCAGAACCTTTATGAGGAGAACAGCAATGGTGAAACGGAACACCTGAGACCTGGCCCAGGAAACAGACAAGCAAATGCCTCTCCCAGAGGTACCACCCTTTCAGTCTAGTGGGTGGATCCTAGTGAAACTGAGCCAAGGGTCCGCCCCACGCTGAACCTCGAGCAGAAGGATACATAATCATGAAACACTGTGATAAGGGGTAAGAGACCAATGTTACATGTAAAAGCAGTGACAAGAGAGGTACTTTCCACTCAGGCTGTGGTGAGGGAAAATTACAGCGCGGAAACATTTAAGTGGTCCTTAAGAAAGCCCGGATGCGCTTATAGTGGGAGGGGAGCATCAGGGAAGCATCAGGAGAGGACGAGCTGATCCTGGTCAGCCTAGCCTTGCAGCCTCGCCTTGCCTCGCCCTGCCTCTGCCTCAGTGGTGGCCTGTAGGGACTTTGAAAACTCCCCAACTACCCGCTATGAAAAGTAGCTCTGTCCTCACTATGATGTGGCATTTTCTTTTGACTTTGGGGAATTACAGTATTGATGGCTGATGAATTAGCATAATGGTTTTTTAGTTCTTTGTGAAGGATTTTTCAGACTTCCTATTAGGAGCCATAAAGAAACAAAAAAATGATCCACTGTCCTGAGACAATCCCCACCCCCACCCCAAGACTACCACTTTCTTTTTTTTTTTAATTCAAAAATCCCGCAGAAAACTGTAGAAACGGAAAAGTCTCAAAATTCACAGCATAGCAATGGCTGGGTTACCAGTGTCAACTATGACCTTGGCTTTTTTCTCCTGAGTCTGTCCCAGAAGACCGTTCCCATTCACACAAACCAGGACAAGGAGTCACTCATAAACATACACACATTTTTTAAAAAGTCCTCATGGGAGATGTTGAAAAGGGAGAGCTACATCACTCATTTCGAGGACAACACAACATTTCCTGAAGGGCCTTCTGGATTGGTCAACTCTGGGAATTCCTGTCTTTCCATTTCTACCCTGTAACAGGTAACCCGGTTCCTCTCAGCACCAGCTCCGCCCTGGAGACAATCTTATTGCTCTGTGTAATTCTGTTCTGTTTCATCTCTTGTTCCAAATTGAAATCCTCACACTTTTTCCAGCGTCCATGTTTCTTACAAGTTAGACTGATGACTTTTTCCTCCCTAGGGTTTTCCGTGTAAGACAACACACTTACAAGTCTGCTCACAGCAAACACTGCTCATTCCCCCAAGAGGAATTCTAGTGGCTGTAAGGAGCTTCTTGTGGAAGAAAGAGGTTTTATTCAGAGTGTGGGATTGCACACGCTCGCTTGGGTTTATTCAAAGTATTCCTCCTGCTTTTACAGAGATGCATCAAGCCTGTTGCCAAGCAAAGACTTGCCTACAGTCATGGCTTTAAAGTTTTCGTGCCCGAGAGTGATGGCGCATGCTCATAACCTCGTTACCTGGGGGGGGGGGCGGAGGCAGGAGGATACAGAGTTTGAGGCTAGCCTCGGTATGTAGCAAACTGGAGGCCAGCCTGGGTTACATGAGACCCTGTTTTAACACATCAACAGGGGGGGGGGGATATCAGCCATGCCTATAGGAAACCGGAGTTGCTAAATCTAAAAGGTTTTATCTTCATGTGGAGATCCAAATAATGAATAGGAGGAGGGCGGTATGAGCCAAAGGCTCTCCAGATAGGTTTGGCCTAATTTGTAATGGCAATAGTCTCCGTTGTGGTTTGCCGTGGAGTTATCTGTATTTTGAGGCTAATTCCACTGCCTCAAGGACAGCTGCCTAGTCACTACCCAGCACTCAGGTGACTTCACCAGAACCTTCTCCCCATTGAATGTATAAAATACAGGTGAGGTCAGGTACAGGATAGAAGGAGGCCTGTCATTAGACGAGAAGGAAGGATGGGCAGGAGAAAAGTTTGAAGGAAGAGGAGGAGACTGGAATGGAAAGGAGGAAGAGACAGGAGGGAAAGGGAGAGTAGCCTCGAGACAACATGGAAGCTGACGTTGAGATTCCACGCTGTGCCTTTACAGGTTGTCATGAATGTTCTTAAGGGGTGGATGTGTACAGGGCTTTGTATGTTTAGGTGGGCAATTATATCTTATCAATTGGATCAGAGGTTGTCGTGTTGTGTGGTCTTTCATGTAGTGATTTAAGTGTAAGAAAGTGTGCGGCGGCTAGAGACACTGGGCTGCTGCGGAATTGGGATGTGTGTTTCTGGCATGGAAAGCTGCCCTGGGAGCTAGATAGGTAGAGAGATTGCTGCCAGGCCCAGAGAGAGGCCTTCGGCAGTGTGAGATGGGACGGAGAGCAGGTGAGAGGCTTTGCTGACTGAGACTTAACATATCTAGCAGATATCTTGGCACTGTGGTGCCAGAACCAGACGGGAATAAAAGACAGCCTTTTATTTTTAATTTTACACCAACGGCCCCGATTTAAGTGTAAGGGAGCATAGGGTGGCTGGTCTGGGCCACCATGGAGTTGGGATGTGTGCTTCTGGCAAGATATCTAGCAGATATCTTGGGGCACTATGGTGCTGGACCTAGAGTGGGTAAAAAAAAAACTTTTATTTTTTATATTTTTACAAGTCTCTGCTTTGTGGACAGAATTATCCTTTAACAGCACATCCTGACCCCCAAACAGTAACTTCATCTAGTTGCGTTAAACATATAAGTACTGTTTATACTTTCCCAATGCTCCTGGATAAAGACCAGAATTCAAGATTTCTTCCACTTGACCCAGCCTGACTTTCCAACCTGTCCCCAAAGGAGCCTTAGCTTCTGTCAATCCAAACGAATGAACAATCTCCCCCACCTCCGTGACCTGGTCTTCTGCAGAATATGCTTCCTCACCCGCTCTACCTCGGACAGCCGGGCCCCTGCTGCAGTCTTATGCCGATTTCCTCCTTTGGCTTTATCTTTCTCTCATCCCTACTTGTCGGCAGTGAATATGTATTGCTTATGTTACTTTCAAAGTTATTTTAATTTTCAAAAAAATATTTAGTCTATCTTTCAAAGCACAGTTTAAATCTTCCTTCTGCCAGAATTATCCCAGATGGAAGAAATGTTAATACTAACAGCTAGCACGCACAGCTAGTACTTACATGGAGCCCACCACTGTGCTCGCTATTTATATGTAAACAAGTTATCTCGTTTACTCCTCACACCCACTCTAGGAGAGGAGATCTTACCAGCCTACAGATGGGAAAACTCAGAGGCGTTGGTGGGTCTCACTGTTACAGCGAGTTGTGATCTGAGCCCACTTACAGGAATTGCAGTCCTAACAACCCCTTTCCCTAAGCCGGACCATAAGACAATATTGGCAGGCTGCCTGTCTTAGTTAGGGTTTCTATTGCTGTGAAGAGACACTGTGACCATGGCAATTCGTAATAAGGAAAACATTTAATCAGGGCTGGCTTACAGATTCAGAGGTAGTCCATCAACCACATGGCTTCAAGCACGCAGGCAGACATGGTGCTGGAGAGGGAGCTGAGGGTTCCGTATCCAGATCTGAGGGCAGCAAGAAGGGACTGTGACACTGGGTGTGGTTTGAACGTCTGAGACTTAAAAGCCCACCTTCTAGTGGTTCTCCAACAAAGCCACATCTACTCCAACAAGGCCACACCTCCTAATAATGCCACTGCTTGTGAGCCTACGGGACCATTTTCTTTCAACCACACTGCCTCATATGATAAAGAGTTAAGTATTTATCTATTTTCCTTCTGCCCTGGAAATCTCTTGAATGTATTTGGGGATCTAGCATAGATGTCTATACATAATGATAAATTGCTTGAGCTTTCCAGATAAGAAAGCTAAGGCCTAGAGAGAAATTAAGCTGTGTGCCCAGGGTTCCACAGCCATGCTGTCACAGAAACCAGTCAGCCCCTGGTACTTTGCACACACAGCTCGTCAGTCTTTGATATGCATCTGCTGAATGGATCTGTGTCCAGGTCCTTCTTTCTCCCTCAGAGTCACATAGTTTAGTCATAACGTCACACCAAAGTGAATATTAATAATAATTGGAAATCTAAACTTCAATTTGAGAATTCTGCTTCCCAAGTAGGCAGAGTTGGCTAGGTGAGGATTAATACCTTATAGGATAGGGTTCTCTGCTGATGTTTATTTGATTCATACAAAATAGTTTTAAAGCACTGCAATATCAGTGGCTATCTTAGTAGTTGTAAGGGAGTTTGCATGGAAGATTTGCTTAATTCAACTGAACATCAGATATTTATGACAAAACGTATGTGTAACGTTATCACCAAAGAATACTGAAATTTGAAGTATTTTCAATATATTGAGCATGTGTATTTAGCAACTGGTATTACTAAAAAGTTATATTTTTAAGTTATTCCCACCCAGAAAAGCAACTAGAAATTCTGATTCTAGGCTAGAATCCCTTTCGTAAGTCCCAGTCAGGTTTGATAACCAAACCTGCCAGAATCAAATGGAAAGTTCTCTGGTAGTCAACCTTGTGTGTGAATAAAGAGAACTTTGTAACCTTTGAAAAGATAACACAAACAATAGATGTTCCTTATTTTCAGAAACCAGTGGAAGAACAACAGAGCCATCATAATTCCTTTACCAAGTGATAATAAAAACATTTCCTTCTAGAACGTTTCTGTGTATGTAGATTATGTATTTTTCGCCAGTAGAAAAAAATGTAATTGTCAAGTGTGCTGGCACACGCTTTTAATCCAGCACTCAGGAGGCAGAGGCAGGTGGATCTCTGTGAGTTCTCGCTGCACTAGATTACAGAGTGAATTAGATCTAGGACAGCCTAGGTTATGTAGAGAGAGAACCTGTCTAAAAAAAAAAGTGTGTGTGTGTGTGTGTGTGTGTGTGTGTGTGTGTGTGTGTGTGTGTGTGTACTGTTTTATAAACTGTCTTAGTTAGGGTCTTATTGCTGTGAACAGACACCATGACCAATGCAAGTTTTATAAAGGACAACATTTAATTGGGGCTTGAGTACAGGTTCAGAGGTTCAGTCCATTATCATCAAGGCAGGAACATGGCAGCATCCAGGCAGGCATGGTGCAGGGGGGGAGCTGAGTTCTACATCTTTGCCCGAAGGAAGCCAGGAACAGACTCAGCATCCTAGGAGGAGCTAGGAGGAGGGTCTCCAAGCCCACCCCACAGTGACACACTTCCTCCAACAAGGCCGCATCTTCTAATAGTGCCACTCTAGAAGCATATGCAAACCATCATATAAGCTATCATTTCACTTAACATTTCACTAATATTTTTCTCACAGCGACATTTCATACATATCACCATTTCATGCCCACAGAGTACACCACTGAATGTGCAACACAATAACTTAGATATAGAGTCCTTGACTACAAGACATGGAAAGAAGGCAGTGTACCTGAAGGCTCAGGACCTGAGGTAAGATGTTGTTGCAGTTCCTGTCGCTGCTCACTTCCTGGGTCCACTTCCTGTTCTCAGCTATTGACACACATGAGTGTGCTTCTCACACACTGGAGGATTCTTAAGTGCAATTCATTAATGGACCATGATTCCCACACATGAAGAATGGTTGGCTCTAAGAGCGTCAACCTCCTTACCATGTCACCACCTGTGCACTGACTCTGGATTCATCTCGAATAGCATTAGAGTGCCACATCTCTCTGATCCCCAGCCTTCTTTCTCTCCCACCTGAGTCCCCACAGGCTGTCCTCCCAACCCTAACTCCAGTTGGGTGAAGACGAGGCTGTGAGTTGAGCTCCGGACTCTATCTGCTCAAAGAGCACCAGGTCCTAAAAGTGCTTTAGACTCTTAGCTCATCAGAATAGAATACCTACAAAGTGAGCAGACCTTTCTCTTGATAATACCGACCACATCTAACAGCACCACGGCCCCATACTCACTTCCAACCCTTGCCTCGTTTGCCTGATAGTGTTCCTATTCATATTGCTGTCCAAACTGACTCACTTTATAAAACTTAAAGAAATGAGAGACCACGTTAGAAGCATCAACACCCATGGCATCCTGAGTTTGACGTTAGTTATATCTTACTGATGACTGTTAATGCAAACACATCCCATTAAATAAGAAATCTTCATCCATGTATCAGTTGGAATCTTCCTAGTGATACAAATACCATAATTTTAAAAACACTGTTGTATTAATAAAGACCGGACTCAAAAAAAATGTTTAAGATTTATTTTTACTACTTTCTGTTATGAGTCTGTGTCTGTGCTTGTATGTAGGATGTCACTGTGGGTGAATGCAGGTACCTGCAGAGGTCAGAGGTTTCTGATGCCCTGGAGCTCAATTACAGTTGTGAGCTACTGATATTTGGGCTGGAAATAGAACTCAAACCAAAAGGAAGAGTAATACTTTTAACCTCTGAGCCACCTCTCTGGCCCAAGGCTCAGTTTAAGTAAGACTCTGTTTTCTAAACTCTGTGGGAGAGGGGGAAAAAACCCGACTCTCACATCACAAGTCAACTCTCCACTCAAGAGCGTGAGTACCTTTTATGTGGCTCGTGTGCTCAGAACTAGCTCTTTGACAAGCTATCTAAGAGGTCATTATCAAGAACTGCTTTTCTCTTAGTCAAGGGTTTCTGAGACACGGGGACCTGAGGAAAGGTCTCTCAAGACCAAGGTACTCCTAGCAAGTATAAGTAGAACTCCTCAGCTTACAGCTTTACTTGGCTGCAGCAGAACTGTGCAAGGAAGTCTGTATTCTCTCTTACTCTGTGACTGCTGGAAGGGAAGGAAAGACAGGAGGTCGGAGGTCTCCATTTTATAAATATGTATCACGTGGTCTCCCGTCCCCATGATCGATGCTTCTTGGCTTACAAGACAGAAGGTGCAGCTACCCAAAGCACGGGATGACACAGAGTTCCACCAAATTCCATGGAATCCTTCGTAGGTGGCTTCCCAACCCCAGCTGAGGACACAGAACACAGCTGACTAACCTAGGTAGGAATGAGTCCCTGGGCTCTCCTACCTAACTCGCCACATGTAGCTTCCTCCAATGTCCGTCTCTTGTGCCTCTCTTGGGTCTTACAAGGCTTTACATCTCAAAACAACTGGCTAGTCAGAGGACAATTTTTACATATAAAGCATTAAAATCATTTCAAACTTTTGCGAGTTCTTAAATGATTTTAAATACAGCTTGTTGTGGATTTGGTCTAACACCAAATTATGTTAATTGGGTTCCCAAAATTGCACAAGAATTCGCATGTAAGACACAGAAGGTCCCTGCCCCCAGTTGGCTTTGGTAAATAAAGTTATCCTCGGCCAATGGCTGGGCAGGAGGACAGGACTTTAGAATTCGTGGGTAAGAGGACTGAGGGAGGAAGGGTCTAGAACCACCATGCTGGGAGAGGAGTAAGGACCAGGCTTGAGAGCTGCAGAAGAGAGAGCATGGGAATCATGGAAGAGCTGGGAAGGGCCCCCGCCCCCCCACAGGGTGTAGGGCAGCCAAGTTGCAATATAGATTTTAGCAAGTGATGACTTGGGAATATCGGAGGGGAGAGTGTGTTAGCCACGTGGAGGTTTGGGAATGGCCAGAACCTTGAGACTGGTAGCGAGAAACCCATGCAGCTGCCCTGAGATGATTTCAGTAAGATTAATCGCCTAGTACAGCAACAGCTAATGTTTATTATGGGGATTTTAGGGGGCTTGTTTTTTGTTGGTTTGCTTTAGTTTTAGAATTTCTGAATCTAAAGGAACAAAACAAAATACATATCCAAAGTAAATATCATTGTTATTTTATTAGTTGTACCTCCAGTCTGTTCTATATATTTCACACCCTTAAAGTCATACAATATTTTTAATTCTTCTAAATTTTTGTACAAATGTTTAATATGCCCTTTATTAATAACTACCATGTATTCATTAGAATCAAAGTAGAAAATATAAGTTAAAAACAACCATTCAGAGTCATGCCTGGGAAACCAGAGGAGACTACTCTCTGCCCACAGTTCTGACTCTAGAGAAAAACGCCTAGTGCCATCTGGGCCCCCTGTGCACAGGGTCCCGAGCAAAGGCGGGGCAGGCCCTTCTGGTTGCTGCCCTCACGGAGAGCTGAAACCCGGCTCTGAGAAGCGACCCCAGGCTCGAGACCAGAGGTAAGACCAACTTTTCTGCTCCAAGTGACCTGCCTGGTGGACTCAGGACACACAAAGGCAAAATTCCCCTGGGACCAGACACTTTCTAGCTGGCGCCCAAACCTCGCTGATCAACTCCCTGCTCCCAAACTCCGTGGGAGAGAGAACTGATCACCCAGAAGTGTGGGCAATTCTGAGACTGCAGGGTATAAGAGACCACCACTTCTACCCACCTTTGCCCACATCCCTGGCCCAAGAGAAAACTGTATAGGGCCTCTGGGCACAGGAAGATAGGGGCAGTCAAGCTGCAGGAGCCCTGCAATTCAGACTGCTCCCGGACCTGAACGAACCCGGTCAAACAGCTCCCTGCACCCAAATCCCCTGGGAGGGAGAGCTAGATCTTCAGAGGGGCAGACACACCTGGGAAACCAGAGGAGACTACACTCTGCCCACATTTCTGACTCTAGAGGAAAACGCCTAACGCCATCTGGGCCCTTTGCGCACAGAGACCCAGGAGAAGGAGGGGCAGGCCCTTCTGGTTCTTGCCCACAGGGACAGCTGAAAGCCAGTATACAGGAATGACTACTCACCTGAGAGCAGAATACTCTGTTCCCATAACTGGCTGAAAGAAAACAGGAAAACAGGTCTACAGCACTCCTGACACACAGGCCTGGACAGTCAAGCCATTGTCAGAAATATCAAAACAAGGTAACACCAGAAACAACCTGATGGCGAAAGGCAAGCACAGGAAACCAAGACTACATGGAACCATCAGAGCCCAATTCTCCCAACAAAGCAAACACTGAATATCCAAACACACCAGAAAGCAAGATCTAGATTCAAAATCACATTTTATCATGATGATGGAGGACTTTAAGAAGGTCATAAATAACTCTCTTAAGGAAATACAGGACAACACAAGTAAACAACTAGAAGCCCTTAAAGAGGAAATACAAAAATCCCTTAAAGAACTACTGGAAAAAAACAATAAAACAGGAGAAGGAAATGAACAAAACCATCCAGGAGTTAAAAATGGAAATAGAAACAATAAAGAAAGCACAAAAGGAGACAACCCTGGAGATAGAAAACCTAGGGAAGAGATCAGGAGTCACAGATGTGAGCATCACCAACAGAATACAAGAGATAGAAGAGAGAATCTCAGGAGCCGAAGATTCCATAGAAATTATTGACACAACTGTCAAAGATAATGTAAAACGGAAAAAGCTACTAGCCCAAAACATACGGGAAATCCAGGACACAATGAGAAAATCAAACCTAAGGATAATAGGTATAGAAGAGAGTGAAGACTCCCAATTCAAAGGACCAGTAAATATCTTCAACAAAATCATAGAAGAAAACTTCCCTAACCTAAAGAAAGTGATGCCCATAAACATACAAGAAGCCTACAGAACTTCAAATAGATTGGACCAGAAAAGAAACTCCTCCTGTCACATAATAGTCAAAACACCAAATGCACAAAACAAAGAAAGAATATTAAAAGCAGTAAGGAAAAAAGGTCAAGTAACATATAAAGGCAGACCTATCATAATTATACCAGACTTCTCACCAAAGACTATGAAAGCCAGAAGATCCTGGACAGATGTCATACAGATCCTAAGAGAATACAAATGCCAGGCCAGGTTACTGTATCCAGCAAAACTCTCAATTAACATAGATGGAGAAACCAAGATATTCCATGACAAAACCAAATTTACACAATATCTTTCTACAAATCCAGCCCTACAAAGGATAATAAATGGTAAAGCCCAACACAAGGAGGCAAGCTACACCCTAGAGAAAGCAAGAAACTAATCATTTTGCAACAAAACAAAGAGAAGAGAAGCACACAAACATAATCTCACCTCCAAATACAAAGATAACAAGAAGCAACAATCACTATTCCTTAATATCTCTCAACATCAATGGACTTAATTTTCCAATAAAAAGACACAGATTAACAAACTGAATATGTAATGAGGACCCAGCAGTTTGCTGCCTACAAGAAACACACATCAGAGACAAAGACAGACACTACCTCAGAGTAAAAGGCTGAAAAACAACTTTCCAAGCAAATGATCTGAAGAAGCAAGCTGGAGTAGCCATTCTAATCATGAATAAAATCAATTTTCAACCAAAAGTCATCAAAAAAGATAAGGAAGGACACTTCATATTCATCAAAGGAAAAATCCACCAAGAAGAACTCTCAATCCTAAATATCTATGCTCCTAATACAAGGGCACCTACATACATAAAAGAAACCTTACTAAAGCTCAAAGCACACATTGCACCTCACACAATAATAGTAGGAGATTTCGACACCCCACTCTCATCAATGGACAGATCATGGAAACAGAAATTAAACAGAGACATAGACAGACATAGAAGTTATGAACCAAATAGACTTAACAGATATTTATAGAACATTCTATCCTAAAACAAAGGGATTTACCTTCTCACTACCTCATGGTACTTTCTCCAAAATTGACCATATAATTGGTCAAAAAAGAGGCCTCAACAGATACAGAAAGATAGAAATAATCCCATGTGTCCTATCAGACCACCACGGCCTAAAGCTGGTCTTCAATAACAATAAGGGAAGAACGCCCACATATACAGGAAAGTTGAACAATGCTCTACTCAATGATAACCTGGTCAAGGAAGAAATAAAGAAAGAAATTAAAGACTTCTTAGAATTTAATGAAAATGAAGGTACAACATACCCAAACTTATGGGACACAATGAAAGCTGTGCTAAGAGGAAAACTCATAGCTCTGAGTGCCTGCAGAAACAGGAGAGAGTATATATCAACAGCTTTACAGCACACCTAAAAGCTCTAGAACAAAAAGAAGCAAATACACTCAGGAGGAGTAGAAGGCAGGAAATAATCAAACTCAGAGCTGAAATCAACTAAGTAGAAACGAAAAGGACTATAGAAAGAATCCACAGAACCAAAAGCTGGTTCTTGGAGAAAATCAACAAGATAGATAAACCCTTAGCCAGACTAACCAGAAGACACAAAGAGTGTGTCCAAATTAACAAAATCAGAAATGAAAGGGAAACATAACAACAGAATCAGAGGAAATTCAAAAAAAATCATCAGATTCTATTACAAAAGCCTATATTCAACAAAACTTGAAAACTGGAGGAAATGTACAATTTCCTAGACAGATACCAGGTACCAAAGTTAAATCAGAAACAGATAAACCATTTAAACAACCCCATAACTCCGAAAGAAAGAGAAGCAGTCATTAAAAGTCTCCCAACCAAAAAGAGCCCAGGTCCAGATGAGTTCAGTGCAGAATTCTATCAGACCTTCATAGAAGACCTCATACCAATACTATCCAAACTATTCCACAAATTGAAACAGATGGAGCACTACCAAATTCCTTCTATGAAGCCACAATTACTCTTATACCTAAACCACACAAAGACCCAACAAAGAAAGAGAACTTCAGACCAATTTCCCTTATGAATATCGACACAAAAATACTCAATAAAATTCTTGCAAACCAAATCCAAAAACACATCAAAACAATCATCCATCATGATAAAGTAGGCTTCATCCCAGGTATGCAGGGATGATTTAATATACAGAAAACCATCAACATAATCCACTATATAAACAAACTGAAAGATAAAAACCACCTGATCATTTCATTAGATGCTGAGAAATCATTTGACAAAATTCAACACCCCTTCATGATAAAAGTCCTGGAAAGGCCCATAGTAAAAGCCATATACAGCAAACCAGTAGCTAACATTAAACTAAATGGAGAGAAACTTGAACTAAAATCAGGGACTAGACAAGGCTGCCCACTCTCTCCCTACTTATTTAATATAGTTCTCAAAGTCCTAGCCAGAGCAATCAGACAGCAAAAGGAGGTCAAAGGGATACAGATTAGAAAGAAAGAAGTCAAAATATCACTATTTTCAGATGATATGATTGTATATTTAAGTGATCCCAAAAGTTCCACCAGAGAACTATTAAACCTGATAAACACCTTCAGCAAAGTGGCAGGGTATAAAATTAACTCAAATAAATCAGTTGCCTTCCTCTATACAAAAGAGAAACAAGCCGAGAAAGAAATTAGGGAAACGACACCCTTCAAAATAGTCCCAAGTAATATAAAATACCTTGGTGTGACTTTAACCAAGCAAGTGAAAGATCTGTATGATAAGAACTTCAAGCCTCTGAAGACAGAAATTGAAGAAGATCTCAGAAGATGGAAAGATCTCTCATGCTCATGGATTGGCAGGATTAATATAGTAAAAAATGGCCATTTTACCAAAAGCAATCTACAGATTCAATGCAATCCCCATCAAAATTCCAATCCAATTCTTCATAGAGTTAGACAGAACAATTTGCAAATTCATCTGGAATAACAAAAAACCCAGGATAGCTAAAACTATCCTCAACAATAAAAGGACTTCCAAGGGAATCACTATCCCTGAAGTCAAGCAGTATTACAGAGCAATAGTGATAAAAACTGTATGGTATTGGTACAGAGACAGGCAGATAGATCAGTGGAACAGAATTGAAGACCCAGAAATGAATCCACACACCTATGGTCACTTAATTTTTGACAAAGGAGCCAAAACCATCCAATGGAAAAAAAGATAGCATTTTCAGCAAATGTTGCCGGTTCAACTGGAAGTCAGCATGTAGAAGAATGCAGAATGATCCATTCTTATCAACCTGTACAAAGCTTAAGTCCAAGTGGATCAAGGACCTCCACATCAAACCAGATACACTCAAACTAATAGAAGAAAAAGTGGGGAAGAATCTCAAATACATGGGCACTGGAGAAAATTTCCTGAACAAAACACCAATGACTTATGCTCTAAAATCAAGAATCGACAAATGGGATCTCATAAAACTACAAAGCTTCTGTAAGGCAAAGGACACTGTTGTTAGGACAAAATGGCAATCAACAGATTGGGAAAAGATCTTTTCCAATCCTACAACTGATAGAGGGCTTATATCCAAAATATACAAAGAACTCACGAAGTTAGACTGCAGGGAGACAAATAACCCTATTAAAAAATGGGGTTCTGAGCTAAATAAAGAATTCACAGCTGAGGAATATCAAATGGCTGAGAAGCACCTAAAGAAATGTTCAACATCTTTAGTCATCAGGGAAATGCAAATCAAAACAACCCTGAGATTTCACCTCACAGCAGTCAGAATGGCTAAGATCAAAAACTCTGGTGACAGCAAATGCTGGTGAGGATGTGGAGAAAGAAGAACACTCCTCCATTGTTGGTGGGATTGCAGACTTGTACAACCATTCTGGAAATCAGTCTGGAGGTTCCTCAGAAAATTGGACATTGAACTACCTGAGGACCCAGCTATACCTCTCTTGGCATATACCCAAAAGATTCCCTGACATATAACAAAGACACATGCTCCACTATGTTCATAGCAGCCTTATTTCTAATAGCCAGAAGCTGGAAAGAACCCAGATGCCCTTCAACAGAGGAATGGATACAGAAAATGTGGTACATCTACACAATGGAATACTACTCAGCTATGAAAAACAATGACTTTATGAAATTCATAGGCAAATGGATGGATCTGGAAAATATCATCCTGAGTGAGGTAACCCAATCACAGAAAAACACACATGGTATCCACTCATTGATAAGTGGCTATTAGCCCAAATGCTCGAATTACCCAAGATGCACAGAACACATGAAACTCAAGACGGATGATCAAAATGTGAATGCTTCACTCCTTCTTTAAAAGGGGAACAAGAATACCCTTGGCAGGGAATAGGGAGGCAAAGTTTAGAACAGAGACTGAAGGAACACCCATTCAGAGCCTGCCCCACATGTGGCCCATACATATACAGCCACCAAACTAGATAAGATGGATGAAGCAAAGAAGTGCAGGCTGACAGGAACCGGATGTAGATCTCTCCTGAGAGACACAGCCAGAATATGGCAAATAGATAGGCAAATGCCAGCAGCAAACCACTGAACTGAGAAGGAATCAGAGAAAGGACTGAAAGAGCTTGAAGGGGCTTGAGACCCCATATGAACAACAATGCCAACCAACCAGCGCTTCCAGGGACTAAGCCACTACCCAAAGACTATACATGGACTGACCTTGGGCTCCAACTGCATAGGTAGCAATGAATTGCCCAGTAAGGACACCAGTGGAAGGGGAAGCCCTTGGTCCTGCCAAGACTAAACCCCCAGTGAACGTGATTGTTGGGGGGAGGGCAGTAATGGGGGGAGGATGGGGAGAGGAACACCCATATAGAAGGGAAGGGGGAGGGGCTACGGGGATGTTGGCCTGAAAATCGGGAAAGGGAATAACATTTGAAATGTAACTAAAAGGGTTGGGGATTTGGCTCAGTGGTAGGCGCTTGCCTAGGAAGCGCAAGGTCCTGGGTTCGGTCCCCAGCCCGAAAAAAAAAAAAAAAAAAAAAAAAAGAAAAAAAAAAATGTAACTAAAAAATACCCAATTTAATAAAGATGGAAAAAAAGATTTAAAAAAAATTTTCATCTCACACACACACACACACACACACACACACACACACAAAAGCCATTCATGACCCACCCCACTCCCAGGCCAATAATCATTGATGCTTAATACAGTTTTTCCATTCTGACTCATTTAACTTTGTATAGAGCATTAAAATATTTGACAGGCATCATTGGTTGAAGGGGTTAAAGCTAACTTTGGGGGATTCAGCCTATCAAACCTTGAAACTCACTATTTCTACAATAGTGCAGTGAACTCTGCCAACATAGAATGACAGGCTGAGGGTGCTCAGCAGTTCAGAGTGCTGACAGCTTGTCCAGAGGACCTGGGTTTGGTTCCCAGCAGCCACATGGTGGCTCACAAGCATTTGTAACTCTAGTTCCAGAGGAATCTGACGCCCTCATGTGGCCTCCATAGGTACTACCTACACATGGCACCCAGTCACATGTTGTGGTGGTTTGTATATGCTTGGCCCAGGGCGTGGCACTATTAGAAGGTGTGGCCTTGTTGGAGGAAGTGTGTCACTGTGGGGGTGGGTTGGAGACCCTCCTCCTAGCTGCCTGAGGGTGCAGAGTCTGTTCCTGGCTTCCTTCAGGTGCAAATGTAGAACTCAGCTCCTCCTGCACCATGCCTGCCTGGATGCTGCCGTGCTCCCACCTTGATGATAATGGACTGAACCTCTGAACCTGTAAGTCAGCCCCAATTAAATGTTGTCCTTTATAAAACTTGCATCAATCGTGGTGTCTGTTCACAGCAATAAAATCCTAAGACACATGTATATAAAACAATGGTATATAAAAATAAATCTCAATAAATTTAAGCTTGTAGAACAGCTACTGCCCAAATTAAGACATGTTTTATTAATAATTCTATTGCCCTGAGGTGGTTTGAATAGGAATGTCCCCTATAGACTCATTGCATTTGAATGCTTGGACTATAGGGAGTGGCACTGTTAGAAGGTGTGACCTTAGAGTAGGTGTGGCCTTCTTGGAGAAAGTGTGTGACTTGGGGTGAGCTTTGATCTCTCAAATGCTCAAGCCACACAAATACCATCCGTGGGAACAAATCCTTATTTGCACTTGTAACTGTGTCTAAAAGAGATCCCGGAACTAGAATTGTAGGTCAAAGGTTTTTGACTTTGTTTTCCAAGTCTGTTAATGCATCTTTCCTGCCCGTTTCCCCAAAAGGCTGTACCATGCTGTTACTCGGCAGTGTCTGGAAGGGCATCCTGACTATGAAGAAGACCCTTCGTCTGCAGTCTTTGCAGATGCAGTGTGTGGAGATGTTCTTGTGTATAGTGAATTTGATTGATGTTATATACAGTAAATCAGGCTGCTTCTCTCACTGAAGTTGAGTGTGTTTTAAGGTATGCTGGCCACTTACAAACCTTTTGTCAATGGCTTTGCCCTTGACTGTGGTCTTAGTTTTGAGTTGCCAAATATTAAGGACTTTATATACAGTGAGGTCGTTAACCTATGTCTCGCACAATTACTGCAGATATTTTCTTCAAAAAAAAAATGATTTCATATCTTCAAAAATTCATTTCATTTTTAACACAAAATGTCAAGGCAGTTTCTTCTTTCTTTTGTGATCAAGAATTAAACACACATTCCAGTTGGGGAAGAGTCTTGCTACACCATCATCAGAGAAGCTTACTCTTACAGCGGAGACCCACAGCCAGACATTATGCAGAGATTGAAAGACCTTGGAACACACAGCCCTAAATGAGATGTCTTTACAAAACCCCTCCTCTCAGGGCTCAGGGAATGCCCCCATCCCACCACACAGAAGGAGACAGAAAGTCAGAAGAAGATGGAGGACACCAAGAAAACAAAGTCCCCTAAATCCACAGGACAGATGAACACACAGAGACTGAGACCGCATACACAGAGCCTGCACCAGTCTATACCAGATGGGGCCCTAGAGATGGAAGGAGAAGTAGACACAGTCCCCATCCCAGAGGCAATCTCCGATTGGTAATCACTTGCAAATGAAAATTTACTTTTCTCCTTGGGAGCCTCACCAGGGAAACAAACTATTCTTAGGACAGGTGCACACCCAGCACAGATGGACAACAGAAAATGAACTCCACAGCATCTTTGGAAATGCTTCCTCTCACTATGCTTTTTCCCATTTGTTTGTTTCTTTAACTTTCTTTTTCATATATTTTTCCTTTCTTCTTACCCTACCAGTCCCTTGAGTGTATATTATGGCTTCTAGTTTAGTGTTTTTATGGGATTCCTGAGTGGGTCTCTGCATCTATAACTGTTACTCGTGCCTTTTCTTGGGCTCTTTCCCTTCTGTTTGTTTGTTTGCTTGTTTGTTTGTCTTGTCCTATATCAGTGTTAGTTTTATCTTACTCTATTATACTCTATTATTATCCTTTATGTGGTGGTTTGGATAAGAACGGCCCCATAGGCTCATATACTGGAATGCTTAGTCATCATGGAGTGGCACTACTTGAGAAGGATTAGGAAGGGTGGCCATGTTGGAAGAAGAGTGTCACTGGAGCTTTGAAGTTTCAAAACCCCGTGCCTTTCCCTGTTCTCTCTCTGCCTGCAGCCTACAGATCAGGATGTAGCTCTCAGCTACTGCTCCAGCACCATGCATGCTGCCATGCTCCCTGCTATGGTGATACGAACTAAACCTCTGAAAGTGTAGGCCAGTCCACCATTAAATGCTATTCTTTTTAAGAGTTGCTATGGTCATGGCATCTCTTCACCACAATAGAACACTGACTAAGACAACTTAGACGCCTGTTTGTTTTCTAATGAGACAGAAGGGGGGTGGATCCAGATATGGGGGAGGTGGGGAAGAATTCGGAAGAGTAGATGAAGGTGCAGAGGGAGGAGAAGCCATATCCAGATCTATTATGTGAGAGGGAGCTATGTTTCAATAAAAGGAAAATTAAATCCTACATTTACTACATAACATAGTACTATCCTAGAAGTTTTATGACAGACCTTTCCAATTGTATTTAATTTTATATCTCAAAAACAATGCTATGTCAAGTCTGCATATGACTTAGATGTTACCTCCCAATAAGTCTTTTGAAATAAATTAACAAATCAGAACAAAATTTACCTGTCAGACTATTTCAGTTGAATTTTAAAATAAAATTTCCTTTAAGAAACTAAAAAGAAAAGCATAGGCTTAGGGGTTGGGGATTTAGCTCAGTGGTAGAATGCTTGCCTAGCAAGTGCAAGGCCCTAGGTTCGAGCCCCAGCTCTGAAAAAAAAGAAAAGAAAAGAAAAGCATAGGCTTATCTCTTAATACATCCTGACAAAAGGCTTGTAACCAAAAATCACAAAGAACTGATATTTAATAAGAAATTCAAGTACCAAATAAAGTCTGTGGAAGAGCTGAAGATCAGAAAACAAGCAAACAGCGCAGAAACTTGTGATCAAAACTACACATCACCAGTGTGGTACAAACGAAGGCACCAAGGAGCTGCTACTTCACACCTAGTCAAATGGCTAAAACCCAGACTATTGACACCATCACAACTCAGCAAAGATAGGACCAGAGGAACTCTGATCTATGACTGTTAGAAACACAAACTGCTAGTTTTGAAGACGGAATGGCAGTCTCTCCTGGAGCATATAGACATATAGTCTTACCAAGATAATTTAAAACTGATGCTCACAAAAAACCTGCCTACAAATGTTTTTATCAGCTTAATCATGACTACCAAGATAAGGAAGGAACCAAGGTGCTTTTTCTTTTTTCTTTTTTTCTTTCTTCTCTTAAATTTTAGTTAGTGTGTGTGTGTATATCTGTAGAAGGAGGTCAGAGGGGTCCCCTGGAGCTGAGGTTACAGGCAATTGTGAGCTGCCTAATGTGGGTGCTGGGAATCAAACTCAGGTCCTCTGTAAAAACCACATAGTCATAACCACTAAGCCATCTCTCCAGCTCCCAAGATTTACTTTAGAAAATGACTGTATGTACAAACTGTGGTTCATACATTCAATGGGATATTACTCAGTAATAAGGAACAAGCCATCCAACCATGAAAAGATATGGAAGAGAGCCTTGGAGAAGAGACGGTTCTGTATAATAGTGTGATCCTGGATACCTCACATTAGATGTTTGATAAAACCTATAGCATGTTCAACACAGGGACAAAGCCTGAAGGAGACTGTGGACCGTAATTAATAATGGTGCATCGATATTGGTCCAGCCACTAAAACAAATGAGCCAACAATGCAAGACGTTAATCAGAAGGGAAATCATTATAGGACCAGGGGACGGTGTGTGCAAACTTGTGGTACTGTCCATTTTTCTGTAAAAAGATCAATTATCAAGTAGGCATATGTGTGTCTTCCACAAGACTGATCACTCTTTGAAAAACTTCCTTGAACACAGAAATGGCTCTCTATAAGAGGTGAGGCCTCACAACAGCAGCATAAGTTAATCAATGAGAGACAGACGGACAGGAAGACAGGCAGAGTTAGGGTTAGCACCGAATTATGAAGAGGTCTATGAAGGCGCCAGATCTGGATTTGAATTCTGTATTCACTTGTATCAATCTGGTAAATTGTTGAGGCTTCCTTGGCTCTGATTTCCTCACTTGTGTAATAAAGAAAATAAAAAGAGATGCATCTTGAACATTGAAAAAAGATGGAAATGACCCGGGAGGCGATGGCACATACCTGAGTCCCAGCCCTTGGGAGGCAGAGGCAGAGGCCAGCCTGGCCTACAGAGAGAGCTCCAAGAACAGAAGAGCTACACAGAGAAACTGTCTAAATGCCCCTCAAAAAAGAAACAAACAAAAAGATTTAAAAAAAATAAACAAATGAGGGTCTCAGAATATGCCCTCACACAGAGTCAGTGAAAAACAGCAGCCATTTCCAGTTTTACAGTGATAGCCATTTTACAAAACATTTCATTTAGTATACTCTATTATTAATCAAAATATTTAATATCCTTGCATCTTTCATTTCAGGCTCTTCTTCCAAGTACTGGTAGATTTATTACTGTTTGATATAATTAGGAAACAGGTTGAAGTTTAAATTATCTACATTTATTGATTTGTTCAATAAATAATTATGAGGTGCCTACCATGTTCCAAGCTCTGTTCTAGACACCTTCAATGTCTCAAAAACGGACCAAAAAGTCCCAAACAGCAGTCCTGTAATGGGAGAGGAAGCAGATACTGAACAAACACACACGATAAACTCTCAGAGAAAGATAAGGGAAAGGGAGGGAAAGCTATGTAAAGAGAGAAAGAGCTTGGTTCTCCTTGAGAAGTCTACGGAAGGGGTTGGGGATTTAGCTCAGTGGTAGAGCTTGCCTAGGAAGGCAAGGCCCTGGGTTCAGTCCCCAGCTCCGAAAAAAAAAAAAACCAAAAAAAAAAAAAAAAAAAAAAAAAAAAAAAAGAAGTCTACCGAAATGAAGGGGAGACAATCTAGATATCAGAACAGTGAGGGGCAAAGTTCCCCCACACCACCCCCCACACCCCCCCTTCCCCCACCCCCCCCCCCCCTGGAAAGGGCCACGCCCCGGCCAAGAGGAGGGCCCGGGGCGGCGGGAGAGAAAAAGGATGTGACAGTGGCTGCCACATATGTGAGGCCAAATCATTTAGTTCAGGCTTGGAATTCAAATCCCAAGAAAGAATAGAAACCATGGAGGTTTTAGAACAGGTAGACACTGTGATCAACTTGTATTTAAACAATCCTGCTCTAAGGGGTATGGATAGCTCAGTTGGTAGGACAGCAGACTTTTAATCTGAGGGTCCAAGGTTCAGGCAGAAGCTATTTTGAGCTCCTAAATAAATGTGAGTCCAAGCATGATAAAGGTAGAAACCTAAGTAAGACCCTAAGAGTTAGCAAAAATGAACCAAAATGAAACCAGGCACCATCCAAGCAGTGTCAAATCATCTCCAAGATAATTCCTAACCTTTTCAGAGAGGGAGGAAGCTGCCATTAGTTGGAGCAAGGGGAGGAGCAATAATGGGAGGGAGTGAATAGAATCAAAGTGTATTATATGAACAATACAAACATCACATAATAAAAACCCTTTTTGTATAATTAACATATGTTAATTAAAATGTCCTTAAAATTAAATGCCGGCAATAGCCGAATGATTGGTTAAAGACACAAATACTGTAATAGTATTTCTTCTTGAAGTGACTATGAATAAGCATAAGTATAAATTACTCAAAAGTGCTATGACCTCTTACGGGTTATATTGTTCACCCTCCAAAAAGAAGATACATTGAAAGTCTAATCCCCAATGGCCCACGATATGATATTTGGAAAGAATCCTTGCAAATGTAGCCAGTTAAGATGATGTCATCCTAAAGTGCAGTAGACGACTTATTGAATAGAACCACATTGTCCTTACAAAGAAAACAACCCCATGGAGACAAAGGACACAGTACGAAAGGCATAGGAAGACAGAGGAGTAGAACAAAACGGCACTGCCTCAAGCCGTGGGACTCCACCAGAAGCTCACACAAGGCAGAGGAGGACTCTCACAGGGTTTATAGGGAGCACAGCCCTGCCAACACCTTCACTTTGGACTTCTAACTTCCTAAGCAAAGTGTTCTTCCTCCTCTCCACCTGCTTGCCTCCCAAGGCCGGGGGATTCTGAGTTAGCTCGTCTTTAGGCAAATCCCACCCTTAGACAACCAGCCACCTAGCCCCATTTCCATAAAGACGCGGGTTAGGAAAGGCCTGGTTGCAATGACCGTATAGATTGACTTTTCTTTTGTTGTATTTAACACAGAAAATGAAAGCTCTACCCCAGAAATCCTTGCAATCCACACTTATCCAGAAACCAGTCTCTGGCTTGCTCTATGGAAAATGAGGCCACTAAGAGGAAGTCATCAGTGAAGGAATTACGTTCTAGCAGCATGTTTAATTACGATACAACCAGGACTGTCTCTTGCATAGGAATTCAGCATGCCAAGATTTACAGCCTTTAGCAGTTTTGCCTTTGTTGTCTCAAACAGCCTTCTCTCTGATGTTTGCCCGTGGACCTCTGTTCAACTGTGTCATACTGCCCCCTACTGCTCGGGTGCCATAATGTCCTCTGGCTGCTCCTACTTGCGGCTGGTTCTGAGATGTAGCTTTGGCAGGGATTAGAAAGCAGGACACACTGAACACAGAACCTCAGGGGCGCGGGGGAGAGGGAATCTTTTTCCCCCTTAATAAAAAGCAGTGAACAACAAAGGTATGTTGTTTGGAAACACAACCATCCCACTTGCTTCATCTTGGGAGGAAAAAAATCAAGTGTCCAGAAGAAGTGGATAGAGAGGTCTCTTTCCTATTTTGTGGGGCGTCCAGCCTATTCAAAAGACATCCTCCCTTTTCATGATGTGACAAGAGAAAACCCATGTAAGAGAAGCTGATGAAATTTTAACTAATCCAACCAGCCAGAAGAAAAGCACAATGTTACAAAGGGGGCCCCAGAAAGGGTGGGCTTTCGTTCTCTTACCGAAGACACAGCACAGGGCTTTGCATAGCCCCTGGCATGCACGTATGTAGCCAGCCAGCCCCTCTTCGCTGTGGGCCCTGGCCTGGAGGAAGGGGAAAACTGGAAGTGAGCGATTCAGACTTTAAAGCACAAGGTAATTCTCAAAGAACTCTGCTGGGCCTCTAGAACAAAAACAATAACTCAGAACATATTCCCTAGCCCCGGCTGGTGGTTTTAAAGATTGTTAGATAAAAACAAAAGAAAAACCTGAGTTTGCTACACAGCAGCAAAGCTTCCGTGGCACCCAGCCTCCACTGAGCCTGTGCAAGCCTTCCTGTGGCCCACCCAAGCACATCAGTTTGGCTTTTGGCCTTATTTTGGCCATAGACCTGCGTATCCAGTTGGTCCGGAGCTGGCTCTCAAAGGACTCAGGTTTCTGTGGCCCTTGTATGGCAGGAACCTTGCTCACATACCTGTATTCCGTGTATACACTATGTAGGGGCAGGGAGGTGCGTGCGCAGGGTAGGGGTGTGGTCCTGGGGCAGTGTTCAGGGCTTGGGCCAGTGCTCCCGGGGGAAGGCGGGTTTCGGAAGAACACCTACCCTTATTGCACAGTATCAGAGAGTGTCCAAAGCTGTGCCACAAAAAATTTTGTATTGCATGGTCCAGGAGAATAGGTGAGCTGCTGTTCTTAGCGCTCCTCCATTTCTCACTCCCATTCATAAAATCTCTAGAGAAATTGTGTGCGGCTTTCTCACGGTATGGATAAAACTGTTCTCTGAGCCAGGAGGGGAGTTGGATTTAGATGCCAATGGCTAGAAAGGCGTTGACCCGTCTTTCTAGCTACTTTGTTGCCTCTCAACTCTCCTTACCTAATCATTCCCACCATGAAACAATATAACTGTAACCTGGCCTCTCAAGTGGTGACATCATGCAAGGGGAGGCAGGGTTGTCACAAAGTATATACCTGGCATGGGTGGGTTTAAGTGACACAGCACTCCCAGAGACACATGACCTACAGCACTGTCTCTTCCTGAAACCTGGATATGAGTGCTGAACACATGACAGTGTTTGAGTCATTTAGTAAGGGAACCCAATTGGTGGGTTTCGTTCTGCTTTTTGTTGGTTTTCTTGTTGTTATTGTTGTTTGGTTTTTTCCTTTGTTTTGTTTTATAATTTATTTTTATTTTCGTGTGCATTGGTGTTTTCCCTAGTGTATGTTTGTGTAAAGGCGTCAGATCTCCTAAAACTGGAGTTAGAGAGTTCTGAGCTGTCCTGTGGGTGCTGGAGATTGATCCTAGGTCCCCTGGAGTACTCTTGACCTCTGAGCCATATCTCCGGCTTCTGTTTTGCTTTTATTTTTGACACGGTGTCTGACTGTGTAGCTGTAGCTGGCCTGGATCTCACTATGTAGACCAGGCTAGCCTCGACCTCACAGAGATCCTCCTGACAATGCTTCCTGAGTGCTAGGATTTAAGGTACGATCACCATGTCTGGCTAGCTAGCTGGGTTTTGGTGGGGGGTGGTTGGTTGGTTGGTTGGTTGGTTGGTTGGTTGGTTGGTTGGTTGGATAGTTGGTTGGTTTGGTTTGGTTTGGTTTGATTTGGTTTTGTTTTGGTTTTTGGTTTTTTGAGACCCAGTTTCTCTATGACAGCCCTAGCTATCCTAAAACTTACTTTGTAGGCCAGACTGGCCTCAAACTCAGAGACCTACCTGCTGGGATTAAAGTTGTACACCCGGCCTAGCTAGCTGTTCTTAAATGACATTTTCTTAATTTTCCACATGCCAGGTACAAATCTGTTACTTTTCCAATATTATTTCATTTCATGATACATATAACAACCACATTCCCAACTTACAGATGACATTCAGAGATTAAAACATTTACTACAACACAAAGCAATTTGGGATGGTCACGTAGCCAGTGTTCCTTCTGGGTAGTCTTGCCTCAACCTGACACCGGCTAGAGTCATCAGAGAGGAGAGAGCCTCAACTGAGAAAATGCCTCAGTTCAGGCTGTAGGCAGGCCTGGAGGGCTCTTCCTTAATTGGTTGTGGATGGGGGAGGGCCCAGTCCACTGTGGGTGGGGCCACCTCATGGCTGGTTGTTCTGGATTTTATGAGCAAACGGACTGACCAAGCCATGATGAGCAAGGCAGTAAAACAGCACCCTCCAGGCCTCCACACCATCTCCAGGTTCCTGCCCTGCTTGACTTCCTGTCCTGACTTCCTTCAGTGATGAACAGTGATGTGGAAGTGTAAGCCAAATAAATCCTTTCCTCTTCAAGTTGCTTTGGTCACGATGTTTCCTCACAGCGATAGTAACGCTCACTTAGACAGCCAGGAAGCAGGTCACAGAGCTAACTGGTGTGATTAAGCAATCACAGAGTTAAAGACTAAAGGGAAACTCTCCTCAGGTCAGTGTCCCCTCAAGCTCCAGCAGTTAGCCAGCATGTCACCGGCTCCCCACTTAGAGTACACAGCAACGGACAGGACATCCCTGGAACTTTGCTATTTTGGGCAGAATGGCTCTAAATGCTTCAGATACCATGACTGAACATTTGTCTGTGGTGTAAAACGCCAGGGAAAATGATATCTGGCTCTAAATAAAAATGTTAAGTCTGGGAAAGGGTGTTAGCCTGAACCAAAGCAAACCTGCTGTTGTGAAGTTGAGAATTCAGAACTAACTGGGAAGTCACCAGCTTTATGGGGTGTGTCGAGGGCATCTATAAACAGTTATGCACGTATATAAATACAACATATATCAGGTTTACTTCTTGGCTCCAAGAGCTCATACCAGGAACCCACTGTATAACAGATAAAATGTGCTGGGTAACCCCACTGAGGTGTTCAGTGAAGCAGACGGAGCCTGAAGAAGCTGAACTGGAGCAGAGCCTTAGGTGGTGAACAGAGATGGGGAGAATCTTTAGGCAGACGACAGACTCGGACTCAGAGGCGTAAGTGAGCATAACAGACCTGGGGAGACCTTTTCCCTCTCTGCGTGCATGTGTCCGTGTGTGGGGTGGGGAAGGGGCGTGTGTGCACACACCCACTTTTACATGTGTCTTCCCCTAACCCTTCCTCCGGACTTCCTGAGACCGTGTGAAACTGAAGCTCACCATGTCAGCTAGATTTACCATCTGCACCCCACCAGCCCTGGGGGTACGCACATATACCAACACGCCCAGATTTTACGTCATGCTGGGGGTTTGAACCAGCTTATGCAGCAAGCACTTTGCCCACTGAGCTGTCTCTCTCGCCTCAGGACCTTTCTTAATTAATTTCTTAGGTTAACATACAAAGCAATAGGTTTCATCTTGGCATCTTCGGTTGTTACATTCTCTTCTCATTATTTCCCTCCCCTACCTCTTTCTCCCCACCCATGCCCCCTTCTGACCTGCACCAACTGGTTCCCTTCCTTCTCCAAGTTACCTCCTCCTACCTCCTCTTACCTCCTTACCATCTGTATACCATTACTCAAGTCCTCGTTCCATTAAGACCTCTTCTGGGGAGATTGATTAACTGTGCAAACATGAGGACCTGAGTTCAAATTCCAAGCACCCACATAAAAAAAAGAGTGGGTTTGTGTATCTGTAAACCAGTGCTGTGTAGGGCAGAGACCAGAGGATCTTTGGGGGCTTGCTGGCCACTAACCTACTGCCAAGTTCAATGAAAGACCCTGCCTCAAAGGAGCACAGAGAGAGATAGAGCAGGACATCCAATCTCCATCGCTAGTCTCCAGATGCACCACACACCCATACATACATACATATGTACACACATACGTACATACACACACATACACTTTCACACAGACACATGTATGAACAAAATAAATGAAATTTTTAATAGAGCTTCTCTTCTCAGAATCTTTTTTCTATTATGACATATATACATATATATATCACAATATATATACATATACCTAAGCTCACATTTAGATACACACAGTATATGTGCATATATTTACTTACATACAACATATATAGTTGTAAATCAAAGTGATGTGTATCAGTAACTGTCCTGTGCCTGATTTATTTTGCTTAAAACAATTTCCAGTTCCTCTCTTTTAAAAGATGTATTTATTTTACGTATATGAGTACACCATTGCTGTCTTCAGACACACCAGAAGAGGGCATCAGATCCCATTACAGATGGTTGTGAGCCACCATGTGGTTGCTGGGATTTGAACTCAGGACCTCTGGGAAGAGCAGTCAGTGCTCTTAACTGCTCAGCCCAACAATTTCTAATTTCACTTTCTTTTTCTTCACAGAGTCATAAAATTCCATGGTGTGTGTGTACAGCAGACTCTTTACCCTCCATCTGTTGATGGATATCTCTGCTGGTTCCGTTTCCTGGATATGGGGGATGGTGCTATGGTGGACACGGAAGTGAGAGTATCTCTGCGGTGTGTTGTCTCAGAGTCCTTCAGGCATACACCCAAGAGCGGTGCAGTTGAAACCCAGGAAGTTTATCCTGGACTGTAAGAGGCATGAGGGTGAGAACTGAGTCTTGGTTTGTTCGACTATATCCCTGGGCACCAGCACACAGTGAGTACATAAACACCATTGCTTGATGGAATGAAGAGAGAGAGAGAGAGAGAGAGAGAGAGAGAGAGAGAGAGAGAGAGAGAGAGAGAGAGAGAGAGAGAGAGAGAGAAGAGGAGAGGAGATGGGAGCAAGAGAGAGGACTGAACTGAAGAAATACTGGACAGAAGCCTTTAATCCCAGCACTCAAGAGACAGAGGCAAACAGATCTTTGTGAGCTTAAAGTCTGTATGGTGTACATAGTAAGACACTGTCAAAAAAAAAGCCCCCACAAGGAGTTGAGCATTTGCACCAGATGTTTACTTGAGGGTGAATGGGAAATGTGGTTGGAAAACTCAGAGAGAGCAAAGGTAGGAAGGCTTTACCGGCTTTAACCAAAGTTAAGGCAAAGCGTCTAATAACACAGTGGCCCTGAAGGCACTCGTGGAGGCCTACGGTGACAGCTTGAAATATGAGCCAGTGCTAGAGCAGTGTGAAAGTTAGATGGGAGAGGACAAAGGCTAGAGGCTAGGAGCACCCTCAGGAAGACGGTGTGGCAGTCTCAGCATAGGTGGAGCATAAGCAGGCTGGCAAGCTAGCCTAATTGCCATTTAATTGCCATTAAAGCTGGGGTGGTGGTTTGCATATGCTCGGTCCAGGGAGTGGCACTATTAGGAGGTGTGGCCTTGTTGGAGGAAGTGTGTCACTGTGGGGGTGGGCTTGGAGACCCTCCTCCTAGCTGCCTGAGCTCAGTCTGTCCCTGGCTTCCTTCCGGTAAAGATGTAGAACTCAGCTCCTCCTGCACCATGCCTACCTAGATGCTGCCATGTTCCTGCCTTGATGATAATGAACTCAACCTCTGAACCTGTAAGCCAGCCCCAATTAAATGTTGTTATTTATAAGACTTGCCTTGGTCATGGTGTCTGTTGACAGCAGTAAAACCTTAACTAAGACAGCTGGCGACCTGAATTAAATCCACAAAAAGAAAGATATACACATGTATAAATAAATAAATAAATATGTTTATTTATAATTATATTTATATATATATATATTTATATATATATATATATATATAGAGAGGCTGAGTCAGGAGCTAGTAACTGGAGAGACACTTGCAAGTGCAAAGTTCATATCATGTTGATATGGGTTTCTATTGCTGTGCACAGACACCATGACCAAGGCAACTCTTATAAGGACAGCATTTAATTGGGCCTGGCTTACAGGTTCAGAGGTTCAGTCCATTATCATCAAGGTGGGAGCATGGCAACATCCAGGCAGGCATGGTGCAGGAGGAGCTGAGAGTCCTACATCTTCATCTTAAGAAAACTAGGAGCAGACTAGCCTCCAGGCAGCTAGGAGGAGGGTCTCAAAGCCCAGCCCCACAGTGACACACTTCCTCCAACAATGCCACAGGACACTCCCTAAGCTAAGCATATCCAAACCAACACAATTGTGATAGTGGAGAAAACAGAGAAAAAATAAATACATACGTCAAGACTCCTTGGGGAGCCTGAGAAGCAGTAGTTTAGTTAGAAATGCAGATCCTGACATGATTTAAGGGGAAAAGGCAGAGACTAAACTCAGTACGTGAAATACAACTCTGGCAGCTCATAGATGTCTATGTATGGCACAGAATAAAGTTGTGTGTGTGTGTGTGTGTGTGTGTGTGTGTGTGTGTGTGTGTGTGTGTGTGTGGTATGTAGGCTCAAGAAATACAGAATAGCCACTAAGCAACTTTAATTGAAATGTAGAATTTCAAAATCAAAAGAAATAAGATTGTTTAACATGCACATTCATTATCCAATGCTCCGACTACAGTACATAGTGGTATTGGCCTCTTCCCCGTTCTGCCAACGGGAATGTGGGCTGGAACCATTTCCTAAGCACAATAGGAGCTGCATGCTAAGGGAGACAGAACAAGAAGACAGGAGTCTGAACCTGTGACAATTGCATGAACACATGTGCACTGGCTGCTGCTGTAGAGGACAACAGTTTGATTCCCAGCACCCACAAGGCAGCTGACTGTAACTACAATTCCCAGGGGATCTGATGCCCTCTTGTGGAGTCCAAGGATATTGCATGCTCACGTGGTGCACAGATATACATGCAGGCAAAACATTCATACATAAAAAATAAACAAATTTCCATGTATATATATATACATATACACACATACATATGTGTGTTATATGTTTTATGTATAATATAGGTGTGTATATGTAATATGTTTATATGCATGTGTATACATATGCCTATAAACTTATATTTTCTTCTTGTATTATTTATAAACTATCAATGAAATTAGTATTTTAAAATCTTAATTTTTTTAAAGCAAAGCAATCTATTAGCAAGGAGTAAAAGCTTCACAACACCCTCAGGTCTTCACAAGAGTCAGCAGAAGTCCAGGTACTTTGTGAGACAGAAGTAATCAAATGCCTCCAAATATTTAATTTCCTATTCCAGGAATGTGAACAGGTGTAATTAAAATAACACTTTTTTAATTAAGTGACCTCTCTTGACCAACCATCTGTGAATAATTCAGGTTTCCCCCTTATTATTACTGTAAAATTAAAACGAGGTCATATAAACAGGAAGATCCTCTTTAACTATCTTTAAGCACCAGCAATATATATTTTCCACCAGTTAAAATCCTTAATGATACAAAAAGTCTGTCAAGCATAACTTCCCCAATTCATTTGCCTGAAACCATCAATATTTTATCATGCACTTGCAGTTGGCTTTAATTTAACAGTCCAGGTTACTAATCAAACAAAACACCCAAGTCATTAAAAGTTAGCATGCCATTTAGAAAGTGCATTTCACGTTTATTAAAATATCTTTCGTGCAGCCATTAGAAACCTAAAGTTTTAATTACAATCAGATATTTAGTTCTACTCCAGTTATGGGCATGGCACTCCGTTGCAACTGCCCTGATTAATCTTCCTGACCGAGTTCATCCATTACCTTCTGAAATTATTTTCCTCTCAACTTCTTCAGAATTTATCTCTCTACCCAACCCACCACCAATACAGAGAATGTATTTTAAAGGTGTGCAAAATAACCACCCCAAAGATAACCCATTTAAAAGATTTCCATTTCAAATGCAATTTACCTTTCATAAAATATCTAAGAGGTGTCATTCAGCAAGGAAAATTGAAATTGAGAATTCACTCTCTGTCTCTTTATTGTCGGTTTTCATTATTTCTCTTTCTTTCTAATGATGGGGGAAATTCAATGAGCATTTTCTTATAATTTCCTAACAAAGTGATTCAACTGAGTATTACTTTTGTTTGGCTTTTCTAACCTGGGCTTCCACTAACATTCCATGACCAACAGGTAAAATCGATCAAATTTTACACTGACTCTGGATCCTGTGAATTACAGCATTTAAACCTTCTACCAGACACAGAGAGGTGCACCAAAACACATCTCAGATTTGGTGTAGCTCTTACAGTGACTATGGGCTTACTCTTACCTTAAAACTCCTTGGTAGTTCCTTTTTTTTTTTTTTTTTTTCTTTTCTTTTTTTCAGAGCTGGGAACCGAACCCAGGGCCTTGCGCTTGCTAGGCAAGTGCTCTACCACTGAGCTAAATCCCCAACCCCGGGTAGTTCCTTTTTAAAACATGCTTGAACACCACAAGTTACCCTTTTTTAAGCTTAGCCTTTCTATCGATGGCTTATCATAAATAGCACCAAAAAAAATAAATTAGATTGTATTATCACCTTCAGCATTCAGTCAGGAAATGTCTAGGCAACCCACTGATTTGTTAAGTCCATTTTCCATGTGACTGGAACCAACATAAATTGTCTCCAAAGATCATATTTTCCAGTTGCCCTGGCCTTTCATGTTTCTCCTGATACTTCTTCTGTGGCCTTCCAACATCATCCATAGGCTCCACGAAGTGTTCCCAGCTTAGCTAGTCACAAAGCCAACACCACTGCAAGTTTCACAGTCATGTTGGATCCGGCCCCCACCTCCAGCTACAGAATTCTTTTCCAGTTGTCTGCTGCTGTTCACTGGCCAGCTGAAGGCTGTATTCATCAGATCTCATGATCCTGTGAGTCGCAGACTTGATCTAACTCTGTTCTCTGAGGCACCAACCAATTCCTTAACTCATGAGTAGATTGGTTGGTGACTGCAAGATGGCTTCCTTTGTCCGTGTGACATTTAGAAGGCCAGGCTCAGCGGACACAGCCTATACTCAAACTCCAGCTTGGCAATCTCTGCCTATGTTTTCACAGACTTCTAAGGAAAAAGAAGTTGAAGCTGCCTGTCTTTTGTGGCCTGGGCTGGGAAACTGACACATTGTCACCTTCTTCCATTTTCTATCGGCCAAACAATTCACAGACCCAAGATTTAAAAAACAGCCGTGGACTTTTCCTCTTGATAGGAGAGGTGTCAAAAAAAAATAGTCCAAAAGAAAAAACAACAACTTTTTAGCCATCATTAATCTACCGCAAGTCCTACAGGCTAAATATTCTTATTTTACAAATGAGGAAGCTAAAGATGGGTGACAAAAATCAGCTTGCCCCAAATCCAAACCACGAGTAGTCCATGAGGATAGCACCAAGACTGTTACTTAAGGATCCATCTGCTGATTTAAATGCTATCACCGTCTGGAAAAGCTGAGTAGGAGCCCGAGTGTTTTCTATCGGCTATAATTCAGGCTTCCTCCTTTCCCTTCATGGCTGCTCTCAGGTAGATTTCTGCACGTTGTATTCCATGAGCGTCTATAAAGGAGAAAATGATCACATGCTATAGGGGTCTCATAATGGCAACACCCAAGTCACATCCACTCATGAAAGTGCATGTGACATGTCTGGGAGAGAAGAAACTGTTCTTCTGGACCAACGTGGGAAAACCGCCTAATAAAGATGAAATGACAGGAACCTCGGGGAACAGATGGACTCTGTCACTCTGAACTGGTGGCTATGAGGGGAGAGAAAGCTGGCACTGGAGGATGCAAACTCATCCTCTGCCAGGAAGGGAACATGGCAGTGGGACCTCAGGCTGTGGTTCTATGGGGAAATATGACACAGGAAGGTGAAGTCTTTTTAAAATAAAGGTCTTCCCAGGAAAACACCTAAGAATAGGAGAAGCAGGGAGAGTGGTGAGAGGAACCACTGTATTTGCCCGTGGAGCAATGGTCTCAATTCCAGCCACTAAAAACAGTGTGCTGGGGCATCGGTGAGCACACCTTTAATCCCAGTACTCGGGGAGGCAGAAGCAGGCAGATCTCTGTGAGTTCAAGGCAAGCCTGGTCCACAGAGTGAGTTCCAGGACAGCCAGAGCTACACAGAGAAATCCTATCTCAAAAAAAACAAACAAACAAACAAACAAAAACAAAAAGAAACAATAACAACAAAAAAAAATCAGTGTCCTGGTTCCTATGGGGCAAGAATACAGCTAGGACTTAGGTCCTCTATTTCATAATCCATTACAAGGAAGGTGTTGGTCCAGGGTCTGTAGGCCCAGCTGAGAGTTCACCTTGGAAAAGCTCCACTTCTACCCTCAGTGCTGTTGGCATACTTAGTTCCAGCCAGGTTATTGGCCCAAGACTGCCCTCTTCATTGACGAGTGCTTTGCCACACCCCATACCCTCCAAGAGAGCTGGGAAAAGCAAACAATATGGAGGTCCCAAGCTTCCATAACCTAATATGGCATTGGCATCCCCATCACTCTTGTCATATTCTACTGGCTATACACAAGTCACTTTGTCTGTTCCACACTCAATGAGAGGAGATTACACCAAGAGTCAGGAATCACATGGAGTCCTTTAGAAGCCACATACAACAAGATCCACCTCCGAGTCCTAGAGAGGATGGCTCTGGTGTTACGCTGCAGGAGAATGCTGGCTATGCCTCAGAGTTGTTTTACGCCCATACCCAACAGTCTGTTAAATATCAGCGCAGTGGAGCACAAACTCTCGGGCGCATCCAGTGGTCTGTGCATACCCAGGCTCAACGGGAAGACGCAATGACCTAAGATTTGGGATGAAGCAGGCGGCAGCACTGGTTTTCTAGTGTCCTGATTGCTATGGGGCGAGAATGTAGCTAGGACTTAGCTAAGTCCTCCATTTTACAAGGCTGTAATAAAAGTGTTAGTCCAGGGTCTATAGTCTCACCTGAGAGCTCACCTTGGAAACGTGAGGGTTCACTTGAGCCCTCTCAGCCATGCAGATCCATCAGAGCCAAGAGTAACCTGAAAGGCCACACGTGGATCCTCCAGGATAAAGCTGAGACCCAGGGCTCATGATGGTTCTAAAGGACAGGAAGGAATTAAGGGATTCACAGGCAGGTTGGGTGACCCTGGGGAGAAAGTGAGATCAGGTACTTGGGCTTGGTATGCAATCACAAACATGTAATGGTGTGAGTTAATCTACCTCCCTTCACCTTATCCGTCTACCAGATATTACAGGAGTAAATAAGGAACACAAGCAAACCCACAGCCTGAAAGATTACTGTCATAGCCTATGCCGTGCCAAGTTTAAAATACACACCATAGCAAGAGAAAGCATTCCCATCTCCTATGTGGATGGGAAATAATCCACACTAGACCTGCTGAAACATTGCATAATATTAACATTAAATTTTGTCTTATAATTTTTCCTTATCATATTACATACTCTTGATTCTAGAAGCTCTGATGACTGATGACTTCTCGTGTGGCCACACAAGTCTATCTGCATTCTCTTCTGTGATAGAGAATAATGACTGCCCCCCGCCCCCTGCTTCCCTAGAAAGCCTTCATTGCCAGAGTCCACCGTGGCTCTGCCTGCCTGTCTTTAAAGCATCTAATAATCGTGATGATTTGACTTCTTCTCATGCCTTTCATTGTCCAATTTCAGGCAAATGTGTGACTTCCTTTTGAATTCCAGCCATATTTTTCCTGCTCTCTTTTACTCTAGAACTAAATCAATTGTGTAAGCTTTCTGGGTGATTTTAAAGCGTTGCATTCTCCCTGGTATAAATGAAAGAGATACAGAATGTGAAGGTACTCCAAGGATGTTCTGGGGTAGATGACTTACGCTGATGCCTGCCTGGCATTCTGGGTTGCTCTTTAGAGCAGGGTGTCTGTGAAAGTCATTGACAGTAAAATGGCTCCATCTAGTGCTCGAGACTAGTATCGACAGCTACAAGAGAGGGGCCTGGAGAACACTGTAAATCAATACATTGCAGAATGACAACAGCAGCAAGTGGCAGAGCCAAAGCAATTTAATAATGATAGGTCGATTGACCGGGGAGCCATAACTCTTAGTCCATTGACTGGGCCGTTGGAGCAGCTTAACAAATAACAGAGATGTTGTCAAGAGAGAGATTGACTTTGTCCTAAATGTGGTAAGCCCCACTGAAGGTCTGGAATGAGAAAAGAATCAAGGCTAGCACCTGTGTCGTGCCAGATCTAAGCGTCTTCATATATCCTCAGTTATTAATCATAACCACAATGCAAGGCAGAAATTATTGTCCCCATTGTACAGACAAGAAACTGAGTCCCAGAAAGGCTACCATCTTACCCTGGGGTTACAGGTCTGACACTAAGCACACTATTTCCCTTGCACTAGCCCCAGAGAGGGTGTCCAGTGACCTTGTCATCCCCTCTCTCATCGATTGTCATAGGGAAGACCAGGAAGGTCTGTCTACTCTATAAGACAGAGCTCTGCCGAAATACACCTGGACTGGAATTTACAAAATCCTGGGACATAAAAGGACTCAGTGGCAAATGCATTTCTTGACAATCCATTTGAATATTCTCTTTTGTTTTGCCTTAATTGTTGTCTGGCTTTAAATCAGGCATTCGTTGGAAATGGCAGCTACTGTCTAGACATGCCATGGTGGTGATAATAGTGACCAGTGACTACATCAAGGCCACCGTGGAAGATCCTTCTCCATACTATATTCCTTTGCGATTAATAAAGTTCCAAGCTTCTGTGGACACAAAAGAATCCAAAGAGAGAATCCTGCCTCATGGGCAAGAAGAGGAGAACTAAGCACAAAGAACAGAAGAAGGCTACCAGGGATTAAGCCCCTCTCAGACTGCCACGCGGCCAGGGTGCTCCCTCCGTTAACTAACCAGTACCCTCATAAGAAAAGCACAGCCCAGAGAGAAGAGGGAAAAACAAAGGTACTCACTTTCCTAAATGTTAAGACCTTATCAGTTACTTTGTTACAGCTGTGACATAAACAACTTAAGGAAGGGTTGATGTAGGCTGGTGGTTGGTGAGTATGGCCCATCATAGTGGGAAAGGCTAACAGGAACGTGGGATAGGAGTATGTGCAAGCAGGAGGCTGAAGGGAGTGAATGAATGACAGTACTCCATATTCTCTCTCCCTCCCTCCCTCTCTCCCTCCCTCCCTCTCTCCCTCTCTCTCTCTTTCTCTCTCTCTCTCTCCCTCCCTCCCCCCACCTCTGTTAATGCAGTTCAGGACCCCAGGCCATGCAGTGGTGTCTCCCCATTCAGGGTGGATCTTCCCTCTTCAATTAAACCTGCCTGGAAATCCTCTGGCAACACATCCCGATGTTTGTCTCCTATGCAACTATAAATCTCGCCAAGTTGGCAAGATTAACCATCACAAAGTAGAGAATTTATAAGGCATTACACTTTCATATATTTAAGTTATGCTTAAACTCCGTGGCTAAATCTATTAGGTAAATAAATCAATGATGTAATTAGAGAAATACATCAGATAATATTTTATTACTATTTTTGTATTCCAGTGCCACTAAAAACTCAGAGCAAGGCCCACAGAGCATAGTGAACTGCGGCTACATAATCAGGGTCTAGAGCAAACCCAAGTTGTGTGGGTTGATTCACCCAGCGGTTTCTAATCAGCATAACAGGTTTGAGAGGTTCCAGAGAAATGCCGTGTTTGCTTATGGCACTGTCTGGTGAGTGGTCTTTAAGAAACCACAAATTTGTAAGTCTTCTGCCTATGTTGAGGCTTAATTCTTCACCCTGGAATCCCACTTTCTCAATGAACCCTAATCGGAGTGAAAATAACTGCCTGACAAAGGAATGCCAGTGTCTGGTGTCTGGATAAAGGGAAAGAACAGTAGTGATAGATGTTGCCTTATTTATTATTACTAGGTATCATCAAACAAAAAGGAGTTCTGAACCACAAAAGGATGAAAGGACATGAAAATCACAACGTCCATTTTGAGACCAGCTAACACTACATAGGGAGTTCTACGCCCCTACTGCTCAACTAAATTTTAAAAAAGCAGGGCTGGGCATAGTGGTGCACAACTTTAATCCCAGATCTCTGTGAGTTTGAGACCAGACTGGTCTCAAAGCAGGTTCCAGAACAGTGAGGGCTATACAGAGAAACTCTGTCTCAAAAAAAAAAAAGAAGTCACTCAGTAGTGGAGTGTTTGCCTAACATCTGCATAACCCTAAATTCAATGCCACTGCTGGGCTCCCAAGAAAGTACACACACACACACACACACACACACACACACACACACACACACACACACACTCTTGTACGCATATTGGGAAAACTTAATAGCTTAAGTTATTAGTTCCCTAATAGCTGTTTTTCTGATCTTTCCTTTAGTTAAAAGTCCTTACTCGTTATCTGCTACCTCCATTTTGTAGCCTCCCTTGCCCCGGGGCACGGTCACATGACCAAATTCTGTCCTTTGAGAAGTAACAAAGAGACTACGCAGGTGCTCCTCCACTAATAGGATCACATTCCCAATAAAACCACAGCAAATTGGAAATAACTTAAGTCAAAAATGCACTTATTATACCTAATTTAACAACCATTTAACCCACAGAGCCTTTTGTACAAATGACCAGAATACTCACATTAGCCTACCTCTGGGCAAAAGTACCCAGCACAAAACCCATTTTACAACAAAGTATTGGAATTTCCATGTAATTTGTGGAACACCGAACAGAAAGGGAAAAACAGGCTGGTTGTGTGGGAATTTGCCATAATGTACACAGCAGGAGGCACAGATGGGACTTTTGTAGATATAAGAGGAAACAAGGGGCTGGGGATTTAGCTCAGTGGTAGAGCGCTTACCTAGGAAGCGCAAGGCCCTGGGTTCGGTCCCCAGCTCCGAAAAAAGAACCAAAAAAAAAAAAAAAGGAAACAAACTACAACATCCTAAAAAAAAAAAGGCTGGCAACAAGGCACACTGTAGAAAATCAATAGTTTCCCCTTGTGCTCCAGGGGCTCACCGGAAGAAGCTGAGGATCAAGCCACTGACCAGCATCTGGAGAAAGAATCACCGGGTTAGGAAAGATCAAAGTTCGAGGTTTAAAGCATGCTTTTACAATGAGTGCATAGCCCTCACACCTTCATCAAATGGAAAAATGTGGCCAAATGGTTGCTAGTTAAAAGCTGTCTGTGCAGTTTCTGGTCTTGGTCTCCTAAAGAATTTTCCCTTTGTGTCCTCTTTTCTCTTTCACGCCAACCTCGATGGTCACAGTGCAGGCTGTGGCAGGACAGGCTGCCGAGTGCTCAGCCTGGACCAGATGGATCCAATTGTGCATCTCAACAGGATCTTCAGATAATTCACATTCATATCAAGTCTTGAGAACCCTGATCTGGTAGACAGAGTGACAAGCTAAGGGGAACTTAGGTCTGTGTATACCCTGTGCTCCTGGACCACAAAGTGGCTAAAAGACACAGAAGTGAACCTTTCTCTGTATAAACCCACTTTGTTTTCCCCTCTGTTTGATCCAATATACCAGCCATATTAATATGTGCAAACACAAAACATGGTACAAAGGCCCATCACTATAGTCTTGACATCCTGACATGGAACTGTTGCTTTGACACAAATGCTTTTAAGTTCATAACATCATGTGGCCTTTGGTGCCCCATTCATTCACCACTGGCCTCTCTGTGAAATATTAGCAAATCACCATCATCACCCAATATCAAGATACAATTTGATTTCTCTTGACTTAAATGCATTGTTCATGGGTTAAATTACCTCCATTCTGTAATTGCTCACCCAGGACAGTCTAAGAAGCACTACTTAACACCCATAACTTCAAACATAAGATGCTCACCCAGAAACCTGGGCAAACATGTTTTAATAATGAAACTGTATCCCCCAGAAACCTGGGCAAACATGTTTTTAATAATGAAACTGTATCCAGGTCATCGCAGCATACCCCAAATGTTCTTCTATGGGTGAATGGAGAAATAAACAACATACAATGTAACACTAACTGCGTGGAAGCACAAAGAAACGGTTTCAAGTGTCCTGTGCTAAGTGAAAAAAAACACTGTCAAAAGTTTGCTTACTGCAAGCTGGGAATGGTGGTGAACACTGACAATTCCAATCACTCAGGAATTGAAACAGGAGGACTGAGAGTTGGACATTTGGGTACATAGTGAGTTCAAGACCAGCCTAGGCAAGATAAATAAAACACTGTCTCAAAAAGCCAAGGCCTATGGGTGTAGCTCATTGATACGGTGCTTGCCTAGATATGCAAAGCATTAATTCAATCCCTAGCACTATCCCTCCCCCCCCAAAGAAAACATTTACATGCTGTAGATTCCATTTTAAAACATTCATAAAATGAAAACTATATTGTGAAAAGAATATCTCCTCAGTTGCTAGGTTATGGTGAGAGTGGCTTCAAATTGACAATATTACAGTGGCATTGACAGGTGACAGAGTAGGTTGTTTCCTGGGTGGAGTAATGTTCACCAAGAAAAAAAAATCATGCATAGACATAGACACAAAAATAACTGTGTATAAACTGGTAAAAATCTGAACAAAGTCTATGGTTTAGCTTATTCCAAGGTCAACTTCTGTCTGATAAAGTGCAAAAAAGCATGTAAGATCTTATCATTGGAGGACTCCAAACAGACAGTGCACAGGACTCCCTGCATCATCATCATTACAGTGTTTCGAAATTATTTATTAATTAATGATCAACAGGGCCAGACAAGATATATTTTTAGATTTTATACCTTCAAATAGTTGCACATGACAAGAAATACTCAAAGACACTGTCAGAAGGTGAAAGAGAGGCCAGGGAGTGGTGGCTCGTGCTTTTCAACCCAGCACTTGGGAGACCAGTGGATCTCTAAGTTAAAGGCCAGCCTGGTGTACAGAACAAGTTCCAGGACAACCAGGGCTGCACAGAGAAATCTTATCTCAGAAAGAAAAGGGAAGAAGGAGGGAAGGAAGAGGAGAGGAGAGAAGGAGAGGAGAGGAGAGGAGAGGAGAGGAGAGGAGAGGAGAGGAGAGAGAGGAGAGGAGAGGAGAGGATCACCTCCAAAATCAGCAAGGGAATCACAGTCCAGAAAGACTGGCTAACCAGGTTTAAAACCAAACAAACAAGAACGTAGTGGAGCCAGGGTATGAAAAACAGCGAACAACAATATAGGTACAGGTATAAAATATATCATTTTGCGTATTAACTAAAATAAAATACTACACACCTTAGCTACTTCTAAAGCCTTCCCTCCCTCTTACATCACAAAACTATAGCAGTGCCCTAAAAGGGATATGTCTCAAAACTTCCAGTGGGTGCCCGAGAGCTTGAATAGCATCTCTAGTAATTGCTTGTCTCTCTATAACAAAATACCTAACCAAAGCAGCTTAAGGGAAGAAACATGTATTCTAGCTTATGACTCAGAGGGTCATAGTTCATCACGACAAGAAGGTGAAGCAGAGTGAGTTCGTCTATAGTGGCATGTGGACCCTGCTTGCTCACAGCCCAGCAGACAGAGAGAGAGAGAGAGAGAGAGAGAGAGAGAGAGAGAGAGAGAGAGAGAGCCAGAAGCAAGTGTAACCTTCAAAGCCCTCTCCTGCTGCCCTTCTTCCACCGACCCTGCTCCATTTCCTGAGGACTAAACAACTTCCCAGCTTGGCAGAGACTTTGGGAAATGTTTCCTATTCAAATCGTAACAGTACTAAATCCCATATATGCTGGGGTTTTTTTCTTTACATGTATACCCAAGAATGAAGCCTAACCTAAAAAGTAGGAATAGTAAAAGATTAAAGACAGCGAATTTAAAAAGAATATGTATGACAGCATCTGTAGTAGGTGTGTGAACGTGGTCCGTCTCTCCCAACCGAGCTATATCCAGCCTTATGACACAACGCCATGAGATGAAGGCCAGGGCATTGTGACACAGCAGTAGACAGCTGTGTAAGGGCCACTGAAGTAAGTGCTGTGACAATCTGACAACTCAGATGATCAATGCATGTGATGGGCTGAGCAGAGGGTGTTGTGCACCCCGGAGAGAACAGAACAGGACAGCACATGATCTCATCAGGCTACCCAGAACACCAAGCAAGTGGAAATGTACAGAGCGTTTTGTTTTTTAATGCCTGGAATTTTTCACAGTAATTTTGGTGAGTGACTAAAGCCACAGATCTCAGATAAAGCAAGATCTCAGATAAGAGACGCCACCGTAACAAAGATGTAAAGGAAAACAGTCAGTCTTACATAAATTACAAAGTTCACATGGGTCTGCCGGTGGTAAGAAAAGGGTGCCTTCCTCCTATGACTTACGGTCACAGCTCAGCCACAGCTGCAGACATCAGCTAGTGAGAACCAAGGGTAAAGCTGGCTCGAGTGGGAGCTCAAGATTAGAGGAAACATTCCTATCTCTAAGCTGGGAAAGCAGGGTCCAGTCAGGGACCCTTCTGATCCATCAGGATCAAACGTTTGTGCTGTTGTCACTGCTGCTGTTGCTGCCACTGCGGTTGTTCGCCGTGGTTGGCAAAGCGTTTAGACTTACTGGAAGCAGAGAAGACTTTGCTTTATGTAGGACAGACACCCCTGATCTGCCCGAAGCACGGGATCTCAGAATGCTTTTTCCCTCTCACCCTGTGACTCCTGTGGGTGGAGGTTTTGTCTGCAGATTCTCATGGAACTTGACATCGGGGAGAACGTAGTCAGCTCCAGGGCATGGATCCTGCTGCTAGTAAGAATCTAGAACAAAATATTTAATGAGTGACTGGAGAGGACTTAAAAACTAAGACAGTTAGCATTCACTGGATTTATGCCACAGGCAGCACACAGACTCCTCCATGACGCTTCTGTGAACCTTGTGACTTCTCCACATGTGAGTCTAACCAATGAAATGCTCCTTCACACTTGCGCCATTTGTCAGACCCAGTCCTGTCTCTTTAGTCAGCCGGGGACCGTTGAAGCCTTCTCCCACAGCATAGCTGTTGCCATCTTGTTCCAAGCACGCCAGTCAGACCATACTGCTGTTGTAAGCTGCCTGCCAGCTCTTTCAAACTGTTGCTGTAATACGGACACAGAAAAATAACGACTAAGAGCAGGGTCAAGCTGACCACACACCGTCTTACGTTCTGGGACTTTTTAATACTCCACAACCATAAGCTTCACTCAGGACCAATCAAAATAGAGGTCAGCTTGAACTGTTATGTCTTAACAAAACAAAACAAAACAAAACAAAAAAAAAAACAACAAAAAAAAAAAAAAACTTGGAAAAAGGCCAACCACCCCACAACCATCCCTGCACCAGCTTAAGAGCTCATTATGGATTTTTCCATGTATAATCTGGCCCTGGGAACCATTCATGGTCCAATCTTAGCTCCCAAGTCTAAGCTATCACCCTGGCCGATCAGTTTTGGGGTGTGCATTCAATAAACCAGTCCTGTTTAACTGAGACTAGAGTCTGGGTCATTTGTGTGGTGATTTCTGAACCCCAACAGAGACCCTGTGAAAATATTTACCCAGGTAGCAGCAGAAAGTAATAGGATGCTCCTAGGCCAGAAGCTGTTTTCCCAAAACCAGCTCAAACCTGTCTTTGTTAGGAACTGTGTGCAATCCAGGCCTTTTGAGTTCCTTATTGTCACCTGCCCCAAACAGTGGCACAGCAACAAACCACAAATCAAGGCAAAGGACAGGAGGGAGAGGCAAGCAAAGATAAGACAGCTTACCACACAGATAAGAGGGAGAAACTCCTGCTCAACTCCAGTTTTTCAGGTGCGGAAAGGCTGCAAACCCCTTGCAGCTTTGCTTCATATGTAGACAAGAGAATTTGTCAGGAACATTCCATAAGCAGAAGAGTGCTAGACAGCCTCAGTACTTTGAATTTATAGACTTTTTTCTGTTTTCTGCAAGTTTAAACTCAGCTCAGGAAACTGAAAACCTGATCTTAAAAGTAGCAAACAGGGGCTGGAGATGGCTCAGTGGTTAAGAGCACTGACTGCTCTTCCAGAGGTCCTGAGTTCAAGTCCCAGCAACCACATGGTGGTTCACTACCATCTGTAATGAGATCCGATGCCCTCTTCTGGTGTGTCTGAAGACAGCTACAGTGTACTCATATACATTAAATAAATAAATCTTAAAAGAAAAAGTAACAAACAGCCATCTAACCCCAAGCAGCTCAGCCCATCACAGGCTACCAAAGAGTCAAACACTAGGCTGTCATATTGGTTCTTTCCAATTCCACTCCCATGTGTATGAGGAGGGTACAGCAAAGACAGTGCCTGGATGAAAAACAACAACAAGAAATGAAAAAGGAAGGACGTGACTGCCCCTAGGTATAGTGAATGGGAAGGTTTATTACAAATATGAGAGAGCCTAGCCAGAGGCAGACACATCTGTGAAAATCCAGAATGCACGGGACCCTGAGCCAGATCAAGTGAGGAGAAGGGGGAGGAGAAGAGAGAGCCAGACCAAGAGACCGGGAAGGTAGAGACCAGGTAACCCAAATGGCTGGATTGTATAGGGAATGGCAGGCCAGCCCTTAGGCTACAGAAGTCTAGGGTAGGGGATAGGGTATAGCATCCATACTCTGTAACAGGTAATAACAGGTAAGGGCTGAGGGATGCTGGGAGAACCTGGTGTGTAGGTCCACTGTGATATGTTCAATAGGCACCTCGGTTAGCCTTTTGTCCTGGGTTTCAAGCCCCTCCCCCTCCAGGGTATAAATGAAAATGGACCCCATAGGCTCATTGAGAACAGCACTAACAAGAAGGCATGTCCTTGTTGGAGTAGATATGGCCTAAAGGAAATGCGTCCCTGGGGTGGGCTTTGAGGTTTCAAATGCTCAAGCCAGGCCCAGTGTCACTCTCTCTCTCTTCCTGTTGCCTGTGGACCCTGATGTAGAGCTCTGAGCTCCTTCTACAGCACCCTGTCTGCCTGTTTACTGCCATGCTTCTCACCATGGTGATAACCTCTGACCTGTAAGACAGCCCCAATTAAATATTTTCCTTAAGAGTTGCTACGGTCATGGTGTTTCTTCACAGCAATAGAAACCCTAATTAAGACAGAAGTTGGTGGTTGGTGCTAGATGTGGGGTATTGCTGTGACAGGCTGGAACACGTTTTGTTTGGAAGGGTTGGAGCACTCACTTTGGAACCTTGAACTAAAAAGGCGATTGGGGCTTAAAGGGGCATCCTATTGGAAGTACAGATGACAGTGGTGCTGAGGACGGTTTGAACTGTGGGGCCCCCAGCTGAAGAGGTTTCAGAGGAAATTCTTAGTAGGTGGCCTGATGGTGATTTGAATAGGTCTGGCCCCCACAGACTCATGTGTTTGCCTGCTTAGTCCATAGGGAGTGGCACTATTAGGAGCTGTGGCCTTATTGGAGTAGGTGTGGCCTTGATGGGGGAAATCTGTCACATGGGGATGGGCTTTGAGGTCTCATATGCTCAAGCTACGTCTAGAGCAACACAGTCTCCTGCTGCTCCCTGCGGGCCAAGATGTAGAACTCTCAGCTCTTTCTCTGGCAACATGTCTACCTGTATACAGCCATGCGACCTGCCATGACAATGATGCATTAAATGATTTCTTTTATAAGAGTTGCTGTGGACATGGTGTCTCTTCAGAGCAATAGAAGCCCCAAGACAGCCCTAGAGGCTGTTCTTGTAATATTTCTTTTTTTTTTCTCTTAGATTTATTTCATGTATGTGAGTACACTATAGCTGTCTTCAGACACAACAGAAGAGGGCATCAGATCTCATTACAGATGGTTGTGAGCCACCATGTGGTTGTTGGGAATTGAACTCAGGACCTTTGGAAGAGCAGTCAGTGCTCTTAACCACTGAGCCATCTCTCCAGCCCCTCTTGTAATATTTCAGTGAAGAAATATTTCCTTGAAACCCAGGACTAAAGGTGGCTGCCTGTCCAAAAACTGTGCCTGTGGCTAAATTAAAGAATTTTTAATAATCATATTTGTGGGGGACATTCCATAACAGCCTAATGTGTAATATGTGGAATATGTCATGTGGTTATTAGCGACCAGTCCTTTTTCTTTTTCTTCCTGTGTAAGAGCCTGGCCTAAAGCTCACAGAGATCTGCCTACCCTTGCCTCCCTGAATGATGGAATTGAAGGCATGTGCTATCTCTCCTGGCTAATGGCCAGGTTTATGCAGATCTATAATGAAAAGAAGCAAGGTGAGGAAGGAAAAAATTAAAAATGTACAGCTTGAGGAGAAAAGGAGCACCAGGAAGTATAAATGGATTAAAGGGCTGAGGCTAAATGGAAAAAAGGGACCTCGGAACAAGAACACACCCAGCTAAACTCCCAACTTGTCAAAGAAGTTAAAGAAAACTTGAGGGATGGCCATGGTGGTGCACACCTTTTTAATCCCGGCACTCAGAAGGCAGAAGCTAGTGGATCTCTGAGCTGAAGGCCAGCCTGGTCTACAAGTGAGTTCTAGAACAGCCAGGCCGAGACATTGAAGGAAACCACCACAACCAGAAAACTTGTGAGAATTTAGACGAGGGGGCGACGCTCCAGCCCCAGCAGAACTTGGCAGCTTCAGCTTTGGCTCTGGCTTCAGAGTCAAGAATAAAAGAAAGAAAAGAAAAAAAATTAAAAAATTAAAAAAAAAAAAAAGAATAAAAGAAAGAGATTATGGAATCTCCCTCCACAACTAAGGAAAGCCGCTGAGGCTGGGTGTGCATCCGTGTGGCCCTGTGGTAGAGGCACCAAAGAGGCCATTGTGTGAAGCCTTGGATTGCCTTGGAGATCCCAAGATGTTGGAGATGCCAGGGTCATGGGATATCTGCAGAGGAAAGCTGCTTAACAGAATGTTACAGTTGTAGCAAATTAAGATTATTCAAGTATAGATTTTTGTTGTTGTTGTTGTTATAAGTTTTAAGCCAATTTTTCTTTTCTGGGCAGGGTTCCTTTGTGAAGCCTTGAATGTCCTGGACTTAGCTCTGTAGACTAAGCTGACCTCAACCTTATAGCTCGGCCTGCCTCTGCCTTCCCAGTGCTGGGACTAAAGCTGTGAGCCACTGTCACCGGGCTTAAGACAATTTTTGTTACAGCTTCTGTTGTTACAGATTTATTTATTTACTTATTTTATGTATATGGGTGCTTTGTCTTCAGACACACCAGAAGAGGGAATCAGATCCCATTAAAGATGGTTATGAGCTACCATGTGGTGGCTGGAAATTAAACTCGGGAACTCCAGAAGAGCAGCAGCATTCTTTTTTTTTTTTTTTTTTTTTTTTTACCCCCTGCAGCAAGCATTCTTAGCCACTGAGCTACCTCTTGCTACAAATCGTTTTTAAAGATTTATTTATTATATATGCCCCCAGAAGAGGACATCATAATATCTCACTACAGATGGTTGTGAGCCACCATGTGGTTGCTGGGATTTGAACTCAGGACCTCTGAAAGAGCAGTCAGTGCTCTTAACCACTGAGCCATCTCTCCAGCCCTCACATACATACATACATACATATATATATATATATATATATATATATATATATATATATAGTACCAAACTTACAAATCCTGAGGTAGAGTTTACAGCACAGTCTTAGGAAATTGGGTTTTGGTTTTTAGGGGGTTTTTTGAGAGCAGGGTGCAGAGAAATCACAGAGCTAACAGGCGCTGAGGAGCCGGAAGCTGAGTTAGTGTAGGAAGGAGCAAGCTTAGCGGGGAAAAGATTTTAGCTCCGTTTATTTGTGCTGCGGCGGTTGTTAGGATTTGTGAGAATTTGCGAATTGACTGTGCCAATTTGGGGCCACTAATCTGTACTGAGGGCAAAATGTTCTAAGTAACAAAATCTGAGTCCCTGGAGGAAGGGCTGAAGAATGAAACTCTGCTGAGAGAATTTCTATAATCTCCAGGAGAGAGAGCAGAGAAAGGTGGTCAGATCGGTTTGGGCTTAGAGATGCTGCAAAAGCTCAGCCCTAGGGAAGAGAAGCCTAAGGAAGAGACAGAGCCGGCAGCTCCGTAGCGGGAGAAAAAACCTTTAGGAGGGAGCTGAGACACAGAGAACAGGGTTGCACAGGCTCTGGCCAGCGTAAGGAAACTACTGGACTCAGGGCGAGGCAAGGAAACTCACAATGTACAGGCCCAGGAGGGCACAAGGAGGGATAGGACAGCTACAGGAGGGAGGAGGCAACTTTAGGAGGGAGTTGAGGGCAGAAGCCACAAGACTGCATGCAGGCAGGAGCTGGGAGATAAAGTAATAGTTCAGTAGGCAGGTCTGAGACAGCATTAGTAGGACGGACGGCAGGCGGGACTGCAGTTCCAAGGCCCTAGGTGGTGGTACTCAACCTTCCTATACCCTTTAATACAGTCCCTCCTGTTATGGTGACCTCCAAGCATAAAATTATTTCATTGCTACTTCATAACTGTAATTTTGCTGCTGTTATGAATCTGTTTAAATTTATACCCATAAAGACGTGGTGATCGTGAACTGAGGTTAAAAACCTGCTAGCTCAGTGAGGTAACTTTGTTTTCTTAACTATTTTTGCAAAATGTCCTTTTACAAGCCTGATTCTACAACTACACTTGTAGCTCTTTAGAAGTCTCATTCTATCTACACTACCTAGCTAGTCTACTTTTCTCCTGGGCTGCCTCCATACCCAAGAGGGTTTCTTAGCTCTCTTCCCCAGAATGCTGTTTTACCTCTGTCAAGCCAGAGGTTCCGGCAAGCTCAAAGAAAAAAATCCCTATCTCTTACTGGGAGCTGAGAGAGAGAGAGAGAGAGAGAGAGAGAGAGAGAGAGAGAGAGAGATCAAAGGTCCAATCGCTTATTCAAGAGATCGCTAAGCTCCTCCCCCCTACGCCCTTGGCAGACTGAACCATGTCATCATCAAGGTGGAAGGGAGCTCCAAGCTAAGTCAGTTAGGAGCCGAACTATTTTACCTTTTTGGTGTGGTAGGTTAAGGCTACCCAGCTGATTTTGCCTGGAGTCACGGACCAAAAAAACAACAAGATCTCTCCCAAGTCAATGGAACTTTCCATTCCTTGGCATTCTTAACTGATCTTATCTGTCTTTCAGAGGCACACCCGAACTGTACCTTTCAGGGCACACCTAAGCGCATCTGACAAACACAGTACCTTTCCAGGCTTTCATGTTCTGCTAACAATTGGGTTTTCTATGTACAATAATCAAATATCCTGTAACAGTAATGTAAATATCTGATATGCAGGACATCTGATATGGGACCCCCGATGGGAGTCACAACCCTTAAGGTGAGAACCACTGCGGGGCAACTCTCGGAACAACCCCGGGGAGGGGAAGGCTGAGCTGAGGTAGATCCATGTGACAAGAATTTCTAGTATCTCCAAGTAGAACAGGAAACTTATCGAAGAGAAAATTGAGGAGAAATGTTCCTTTTCCACTCTCTTGCCCGAGTAGGAGAGGAGGAGCATCCTGGCACACCGGTGTGACTTTTGTAGCAGTAGTAAACAGAGCTGGCAGCTTGGAGTTACTCATCCAGTGGAAAGAGATGAGAGTGCAGGGGAGTGAGAGAGAGCGTAATGAGACTGCAGTTGCTAGGTGGGAAGAGAGAGGTACAAAGAGATGAGGCATAGGGGGAAAGGGAGACAAGTGTTTTTTGTAGAGACACCCAGATGGAGGGGCTAGAGAGGTAGGTGGCTCAGCGGTCAAGAGCACTAACTGCTCTTCTAGAGGTCCTGAGTTCGAATCCCAGCAACCACATGGTGGCTCACAACCATCTGTAATGAGATCTGATGCCCTCTTCTGGTGTGTCTGAAGACAGCTACAGTGTACTCACATAAATAAAGATTAAAAAAAAAAAACTTTGGGGTTGGGGCTTTAGCTCAGTGGTAGAGCGCTTGCCTAGGAAGCGCAAGGTCCTGGGTTCAGTCCCCAGCTCCGAAAAAAAAAAAAAAAACCAAAAAAACAAAAGGGGGGGTTGGGGATTTGGCTCAGTGGTAGAGCGCTTACCTAGGAAGCGCAAGGTCCTGGGTTCGGTCCCCAGCTCCGGAAAAAAAAAAAAGAAGAAAAAAAAAAAACTTTAAAAAAATAAATAAATAAAAAGAGAGATACCCAGATGGGTTTAGCAGGCCAGAGCTGAGAGATTCATGCCCAGGCAAGTGCCTTGGAGAGGATGTTGAAGGCTCTGGGTTGAGCTCACTTCTAGATACTTGGAGGCCATCGTGTGGAGGCCATCCCTCCTAATAGTGCCACTCCCTAAGGGCCTTTGGGGGCCATTTTGATTCAAACCACCACATAGTCCATAGCTGAAGGGAGTCAGAACAGGAATTCAAACATGGAGGGAGCTGAGAGGCAGGAACTGATACAGAAGTGGGTTGCTCCCTGACCTACTGAGCCTGCTTTCTTATAGAACCTAAGACCACCACCCAAGAATTAGGGCCCACAGTGGGTTTGGTCCTCCCCCATCAATCACTAAGAAAATGGCCTATGGCTTGTTTACTGCCTGGCTTTATGGAGGCATTTTCTCAATTGAGGCACCCTCCTCTCTAGTGACTTTATCTTGTGTCAAGTTAAAATAACTTGCCAACACACCTGACCCCTTGTTGACTTGGCACATAAATACATCCCTGTTATTCCACAATCTTCCCTTTCTTTGTCACTCCCAAGAGCACACATTAATATGAATATCCCAAATATTCAGAGTTTTAAAAATCCCACAGTCTGTGTGTAAGACTCGAAATGACTCTTAACTACCAAGTGAGACATGAGAATGGAGTTCCATGCAAACGCAAGAGGTTTATTTTCTGGTATGTCAGGGTGGACCCTCAATCAGTCCCTCATGGCAAGTGTCTAGAAGGTGACCCCGAATGGCTATAACAAGCAGTTTTTATACTTTTTAAGGGTACGGGTTACATCAGCAGGGTTACGATTTAAACTTACTGGCTAAGCATATTGACCTTTGAATCTATTGGCTAGCAAGCATGGGCAGATTATGACAGGCATTCGAACTCTATCTGGGACCAGAGGGTCAGGTGATTATCAGTCAGTACATTCTGCGATTTTTTCAAGAATGTTCCTGCTCCTCCCGAGAACTGTGGGTGGAGAATGGAACTTGGCCTAGCTTTGACCAGAGGCAGGAAGCTGGTACTCGGCCTAGTCTTGACCTGAGGCGGATGGATATAAGGCTGGTGAAAGCCCCTAGGGTTCTTCTTAAAAATCCCGCAGTCCATACAAATTCAAACATTTAAAAATTTAGTGTATTTAAGGGACTGAAGACATGGCTTAGCGGTTAAGAGCACTGGCTGCTCTTCCACAGATCCCAAGTTCATTTCCCAGTGATCATACAGTGGCTCACAACCATCTGTAATAGGATCTGATGCCCTTTTCTGTCGTGCAGGCATATATGCAGAAAGAGTACTCATGCATTTAGAGATTTATATACATATAAATGAATAAATTTTTAATTTGGCCTATTTTAAGCTTGGTAAAGCCAAAGTCTCTTTTAAAAATCTAATCGCTCTTTAAAATTCAGTCTCTCAACCGTGGGATGCTAAAAATTGAAAAATACTTTCTTGCTTCAAGAGAGAAGAACCAGGGTGCCGTTGAAATCAAATGAAAACAAAACCTGTTGTTTTCAAAAACAAATCCCAAATGTTTGATTTATCAAATGAAGACTTAGGAGCCAGGCACAGTGGTAAAAGTCTGTCAGCTCAGAGAAGCAGAGAGAGCACCCAGCTGCCCTTCCTACTCCACCAACATCCCAGAAAGAAATGGCACCTTATCCTTCACACTGCCTTAAATCCCCTTCTCTTTCCCTGTCAACCGAATGCTTGCTGCACCTCTTGACCTGTGCTTGACTTTATTTAATCCTGTTTACAGAAAGCTTTTGGGTTAAAGGAGTGTGCTAGAAACACACCATAACAAGAAAAGGTTTTCCCAGTTCACAGTCTCAGGGTCACAATGTGATCAAACATCCTTCAACATTTCTCCCTTCTTGTCTAAATAAATGACTCTTTCGCCAACATCAATAAACTATACACTATCTGGTAAGAATTACATTCACACGGTCCAATCCATTTGTATTTGGCAACCTTGGAGAAAGTACTATCTATCCGATCTTGTCGAGTCCACAGTTCTGTACCTAAATCACTTCCTACCATAACTTTCACTTATCGATCTAAACAACATCATCCTTTTAGAACTAAAAACGTTTTCTTTTAAATCCTAAATGATTTAAGCTTAACTGTGAGACTACAGCTATCTAGTCTTCAACCTCATCAGAGAACTGAGGAGGATAAATATTACCTGAGGAAACAGGAGTTGCACAGCAAGCAGCTTCCAAAACTGTAGAAATGACAAAGACAGCCGGCTGGACGGTCACCTCTGCAACATTTGGAGCATCCATCACTTCAGCCTCCTGGCCCAGGATATCTGACAGATGTTTCTGTCATACTTAGGTCTGCCTCTCTGCTTGGGCACCACCAGCAAGCTGGCCTGGAAGAAGCTGGAACGGAGAGTCCAGTTTTCCTTCAGGGACTGAGACTCTGTATGCCCGATGAGAAGGAGAAGGGAGGGTCCGGGGAAAATGCTGTGATTCCTGGTCTCGCGGGTGCCCAGATGCCACCCAGAGAAGGCAGAAGGGGAGAGGGGGCTCAGTCAGAGCATCTACAAGCTAGGCATGAAGGGAAAAGCAGAGCCCAGTAAAATTTCAATTTTTTAATCTATTTTTTATTTTTTTAATTGGATTTTTTATTTACATTTCAAATGTTATCCCCTTTCCCAGTTTCCTCTCCAGAAATCTGCTATCCATTCCCTACCACTTCTTCTATGAGGGTGCTCACTCACCCACCTTCCCATCCTCCCTGCCCTGACATTCCCCTACACTGGGGCATCAAGCCTTGGCAGGACCAAGGGTTTCTCCTCCCATTGGTGCCCAACAAGGCCATCCTCTGCTACATATGCAGCTGGAGCCATGGGTCTGTCCATGTGTAGTCTTTGGGTAGTGGTTTAGTCCCTGGGAGCTCTGGGTGGTTGGTATTGTTGTTCTTCCTATGCGATTGCAAGCCCTTTCAACTCCTTCAATCCTTTCTCTAATTCCTCCAATGAGGACCCCATTCTCAGTTCAATGGTTGGCTGCAAGCATTTGCCTCTGTATTTGTCATGCTCTGGCAGAGCCTCTCAGGAGACAGCTATATCAGGTTCCTTCTTATATCAGCATGCACTTCTTGGCATCACCAATATTGTCAGGGTTTGGTGACTGTATGTATATGGGCTGGATCCCCAGGTGGGGCAGTCTCTGGATGGCCATTCCTTCAGTCTCTGCTCCAAACTTTGTCTTCATATGTCCTCCTATTTAAATCTATTTTTAATGATGGTTTTTAAACATTTTAATCTCTCTTTTACCCCATCATCCACTAGAGGTGTGGAAAAGAAAAGATATGGGGGAATTGGACCGGTTTAGAAACGTTTTTTGGAGCAACTCCCATCTGTGTTATCTGGGAAATGGCAGTTTAGTTCACGGGTTAGAGACAACAGCTCGATTTACTCATAAATACTTTACAAATATATCAGCAGTCCAGTTTAGTATAGTCAGGATAGCAAACAGGAATCAGCAGGGGTGGCATGACCTAAAAGAGACAGCCAGGCCTCGGCCTTGGCATGAGTCAACAGGAGGGACCCAGAGAGACTCCGGGAGAAGTTCTCAGCTGTGCCTCTCTCAGGGAAGTGGAGGTCAGCAAAGACACAAGACCAACAAGTTTGCACAGCTAGTTCTATCAGTAACAGCTCAGCCCCTGTCACCGTCTATCAAATTTTATTTATATTCCCTCCAAACATCATGTGTCTTCCACAGGTCTAGTCTCAGCACATGTCTTGCCTCGACACGCCAAGACACGTTTGTGTGCGTCTGTCTCAGCTGCCATCGCTCTGCCAATCAGTGGAGTCCATGTAAGTAACAAAGAAGCCTCCACACACCACCACAAGTTTTTTGGTGTGTTTCACTCTATGGAGTCCTGGAAAATGTAGTTCAACTACACGATGTAAGGTGGACCAGTATATGTGTGCCGTTAGCAAAGAATCTTTATCACGTGTCCTTTCACTTGTTTAACAAAGCATCCTCACTTGTGTCTGTTTCAGGAAGACGTACCTTCACGAGTCTGCCTTAGCTTTCACCTGTGTCCACTCCACATGTTTGCCCCAACTAAACATCATCCAACACAACTGACTCTCCAGAGAACCCTTAAGGTTCTACTTCAGCCCAGGACAAACATAGTCTGGCCCAGTTGGGTGCAAGTGCCAAGCACTAGAAGGGCTGGAGGAGAGAAGGCCTCCTTTGGGAGTCATAGGCACAGCTCTTTCAGGCAAAGGCCTTCCCTGCAGCTACCCTTAGTGAAGCAGCTCTCTGAGATAATCCTTGTTTGTTCATATTGTTTTATGGAGGGTAGATGTGGGAGTATATACATTATTCAGGGTGAACCAGGGATTATACACCTCTTGGGGGAAGGAATACCCAGGAAGAAGAAGGTCATTGCTTGAAGGCTTAGGAAACTAAAATGCCTCATTAACATGGGGAAGCACTCCAGGTAGTGTGCTGTGTGACTGGGTGCCCACGGTCCTCTCAGTGGGGTGTCATGCTTACATGTTCCAGAGCAGGTACAGAGACAGGTAGTGCCATATTCTACAGATCTCTGGTGTTTTTGAAGATCATCTAACTATCTCAGTATAATTAAATAGTCCAAGTTTGCTTGTCTCTAGCTATTTACTATCTGATTAACTTAAAAAGCGTCTGTAATTAAACTAGTACCTAACAAAACCACAAGTTAATTGACTATTAACTTGCATTTATCTTAAACAAGTTGTAATGGTAGTTTTCAAAAGGACTAGAACTTCGCATTGCATTTTTAAGAATTACGTAGGTATGATCCCTTAAAAAGAGTTGATACAAAGTATGTTGTAACTAAAATATAACTTTAATTCTGTATTGATATACAAAGATCTATACCAATGTAACAAGTATAACCTCAATTGTTATCAATATGCAAAGAACTATACCAATGTAATCAAATATAACCTAATTTTGTATCAATATACAAAGATCTATAAAAATAGATTCAACAATCTACCCTTTTTCCTGGATTCCTATATTATTCCTATATTCCCCTTTTTTGTGTAAGTTAAAAGGGAAGAGTTTTAACTCTAACACAGTAAAACTACAATAATGAAGCTCTCTGCCAAGCTCCCCATAATGTACAGCTTGGCTGTATTTGGATTAAGTTTATGATTAAGGATTTTGAGCTCAAAGTTCCATAGAATATTTGTGTCAGTCTCATATGAACTCAGCAATTTCAATGTCCTGAGCAGTTTGAAGCTAATCTATGGGTGGTGTTTTTCAGATTAGTGGCAGTCCTGGCTAGGTAAAGCATAGCAGTCAACCCAAAGGTGTCTACTGTTTGTGTAGGACCTGGTAACTTACGAGGCATGGGGCAGTTTTGCTCAGTAGTAACGTTACCACAATCCATGTGAATTCATCATTGTGGGGCCCCATCAACTTTTTGGAAACCTAAAATGTTACATCAAGAATGGTAGAAAACCTAAATGTTTGATGCCATATTCAGCAGATCTCAGAAAGGTTTAAGGACCACGATTTGTTAACAACATCTGAGGTACACAAACTTTGTTCCTAGTTACCTGCTTCAGTCATGAAAACACGAACAGGAATCTAGGTGAAGCTTAATTGCAGCAGGAATTTTAATCACTCTGTGAACGCTGAGATTTCATTGTTTATTGAAATGCCCTGTTTCTAGTTGTGGGCTCAGCCCTTAGCCTGTACTTTAAATCCCTCTGGCTGGAATAGACATGCCCTTAGTACATACTTTTAATTCCAAACAGTGAAGGTGAAGTTAGTTTGTAGAAGGAAGCTCCCATGTTTGAAAAGTGATGTCTCGGGGGAGAGGGATAAAAAAAAAAGAAAAGAAAAGAAAAGAAAAGTGATGTCTTATTGCATAGCCGACAAAGGGATGCATCAGAGAGATTTGATAGAACGGGATATGTCTGACTCTCATGAGGAGAGGAAAGGTGAAGTGGAAATTTCTGGTTTCTTTGAAGATTCTGTTGTGTCATATGATTTTTTTCTGGAAGATGTCTTGTGAAAGGGCACGTGACGTTTTCCTAGAGTCGATGCTTGAGAGGGCACATGATGTTTAGAACATAAATATACACCAGGGACAGTGAAAGGTGCTCTTGCATTGGTTCACCTTGCAATGCTTTGCTTGTCTCCACTGGTCTACGTTTGTTGTGACTTCGTAGACAGTAACTCCTCAAAGAACTTCTTGTGGTATTCCGGCTGCTTCTTGCTGATTCCACAGACTCGTGCTGATTGAGCAGAGCCTCAAAGTTTCTTCTGGATGGAGCTGCTGCTGCTGATCCATGACTCACCATTTGAACTGAATTACTGGTATCCTGACACCATTGAACCGGACTGCTGACATCCTGACAACAAAGACTGGAATACCCCCCTCCCCAAAGAACTACTTCTAAACTGGTCCACATCCCCCTTGTCCTGTTAACCTGAAGTGTAAGGGTTCTTTGGAAAGTCAGATGGATGGTGTTTTGCTGGGGCAAACGTGTGAAGGAACATTTTGTTAATATGGACACAGGTGCGAAAGGCTGAGGCAGACTCGTTTTGCTGAAGTAGACACAGGAGAGATGATATTCTGTTAAAGCAAGCACATGAAAGGACGCATGATGAAAAATTCTTTGCTAACAATATGCATGCATTGGTCTGCCTTACATTGCATAGTTGAGCGGCATTTGTCAGGACACCATAGAGAGAAACACACCAAAACACTTCTGGTGGTGTGCTGCAGTTTGCCAGTTCCAAGGACTCAGGCTGATTGGATGTACGTGCTGAGGCAAGACACATGCAGAGGCAAGGCACATGGAGGACATGTGATGTTTGGAGGGTATAAATAGAACTCCACAGAGTGATGGAGGCAGAGCTTGGCTTGCTGGTACAGCTAGCTGTGCAAGCTTGTGGGTCTCATATCTTTGCTGATCTTCACTTCCTGAGAGAGGCACAGATGAGAACTTCTGTTGCTCCTGTGAAAGAGCCAGAGTTGGAGTCAATCTAAGGGCAGTGGGAAAATTCCACCACAAGCCTCAAAGCACAAAGACCACTCCCTTCCAGGGAGGGTAGGGCTAGTTTAGTTCCTGTAGCAACTGCAAGCCAAACTGTCAAACAAAGTCACCTGTGACTCCCAATTGACCCCTGATGACTCCCAACCATCTCCCCTGGAAAGTCCAGAATGGTCCACTGACCAAGAGTCAGCTTGAAGGTCATTTCACCCCATCAATAGTACCCTGCCTAGTTACCATTGTTTGAATTCTGCCCCAATTGTTTGCAAGGTATATAACTCCCTGTTAGAGTCTGCTCAGGGTCATCTCCCCTTGAAGTGGGATGACCCCGACAGGTCAGAATTAAACTCCTCTTCCTTTTGCATTGATCACCTCCTCCGAGTGTCTCATTCAAGAGGTCCTGGAAGAGGTTCAATTCGGACCTCACACCTGCTGGTCCCTCCTGCTGACTCAAGCCAAGGCTGAGGCCTGGCTGTCTCTGCTAGGTTATGTCACCACTGTTGCTAACCCGATTCTATTGAACTGGACTGCTGGTGTACCCATTAGGTGTTTTTGAGTGGATTGAGCTGACACTGTCTGCTAACCTGTGAACTGAACTGCTGATTTGTAGACAACACAGATGGGAGTTGCTCCAAAGAACCTTTCTAAACAGGTCCACTTCACACACACACACACACACACACACACACACACACACACACACACACCCTGTATCCTTTCTTTCCCACTACCTCTGGTGGGTGGTGGGTTACAAGGAAGGTTAAAGCATTTAAGAAGGAGTCAGGACAGGAACCCAAACGGGGCAGGAACCTGGAGGTAGGAGCTGATGCAGAGGCCATGGAGGGATGCTGCTTGCTGGCTTGCTTATTATGGCTTGCTCAGCCTGCTTTCTTGTAAAACCCAGGACCACCAGCTCAGAATGGGTTGGGCCCTCCCCCCATCAAAGCCTACTTAAGAAAACGCCCTATAGGCTTGCCTACAAAATTGTCTAAGTCTCCTCCCAAAACTATCCTTCAGGCAGAGAGTGCCACACCTACACAGTCTCCCAGCAACAAAGGCAAAGATGGCCCAGCCTCCAACTGCTCCCTTGCAAACATTGCCCTGCCTGTCTCATGACCTGAAGTAGATAGTCCATATATCTTCCTGAAGAGGAATCTAGCCTGCTGTACCTCAGCTCAGCCCACATGAACTGGTTCTGTCTAATTGGTGATATTCATAAATCGTAAAGATATAGAATCACAAAGCCTTTAATCCCAAAAGGAATTGCTTGCCCTATTTCTGACTCCTGGGAGAGTGGTACAATCTCTCTTCTAGGCTTCAGAAATTTGGAATAAGGAAGTAAAGGCAGCTGTCCAGAAGGCCTGGCTTGGCTCTCCTATCACCAGCAGATCCAGCATTGGGGAAAATGATCCCCAAGATAAAATTGTTGGCCTTTTCTAGCTCAGTAATTGTGACAAAGGAAATGTGCTATAGAGAGGAGTCACTTCTAAGGTACTTTGGGGTATTCTGTTTACTCTGTCATTAGTTTGAGACATTTCTAAATACTACACTGTCTTTCAGGCTCTGACTACAAACAAAGCAATTGTAAATTGGAAGAAAGCCTTGTGGTGAGGGAATCCAGAAGGCTCACTGAGCACGCTGGAAAGGGTCCTTACTCAGACCAGGGGTCAGGAGTGAAGGGGACTTGAGTACAGAAGGAAACTGTGCAGAAATGGGAAGGGGTGTGGGAAAGAGAGCAGGGCACGAGAACACGGTTAGATGCAAACTGAACTGAGCTTGAACCAACCCTGAGTGAGGCCCAGAGGGAAAGACAGGCCACATGACACCATGATAGAAGGCCTAATTCTAAAGACCATTCAAGCTGCCAAAAAGCGTCAGTGTGCACTCATCCATTCATGGTAGGGCCCTGGAAGGCACACCACAAATAACTGCAAAGAGTGACAGACCATCAAGACAGCAAAGGAGCCAGGCATGATGGTACACCCCTGAGATCCCAGCACTCGAGAGACTCACAAGACTGAGGCAGGATAATCAATTTGAGGCCAGCCTTGGGCTACCTGGCAGGACCCTGCTGCAATAGAAACAAACACGTATCTCAAAAGAAAGAACAGGAGGTGAGTGGAGGTGTGGCTACTATGGCACACTAACAGAAAACCAAATGTTACCATGGGAAAAGGCAACTAAAGAAAAGAAAATCAGGAGACCACTGCTTAATTAACTCAAAGATAAAGTCTGAACTGAAATCTTTACTTCCAAGTAGACCATTTAGACAGATATGAGCTACACAGAAAAAAGCAGGAAAAATCATGGCCAGACTGTACATAACTAGTAATCTGCACCTGCACATACATGCCTGTGCATATGTGTGTGCTCATGCTTGTGTGTGCATGTTTGTTTGTATGTATGTATGTATGTATGTATGTATGTTTGTATACACATGCCTATGTGTATAATGTGCTCATCTGTGCATGGAGACCAGAGGTCAACCTTAAATATTTCTTCTATCACTCTCCATTTTATTTTTTGAAAAAGGATCTCTAAGCTCATTGTTTGATCTAGACTAGCTGGCCAAGGGACCCCAAGATCTGACACACACACACACACACACACACACACACACACACACACACACCAGCACTGGGACTATAGGCAGCTCACTGCACCACACCTGGCTTTTAAGTAGATGCTTTGAATCCAAACTCAGGTCCTCAGGCTTGTACAGTAAGCACTTTGCTACTGAGCTATTCTTCTAGCCCTAGGATTAATCACCTGAAGTAACGGCAATTATGGAAAGTACACTGTGAGTAAATTTCACATGTGCCTTTTTTTTTAGGATTATGAATGAGTCAATTTATTAACTCAGCATCCTTTGTTCTAATTCTTCTTGTTGGCAGCTGCCACCTGTCCAGCCATCCCATCCAGATCTCTCTGTGCCTGAGGTGTTAGCTTGCGACCCCCATCTTGGTCCTTTTCCACCATTTTCAGCCCCTCCAGGAGGACTCCTCGGGCCACACTCTTAGAGCCTCTGCTGAAGTGGCTGGGCCTGACACCGTGTCTCTGCCGTCCTCCATAGATCTTGGTCATGGAATCCACCCCCGCACCACCACGGAGGTACAGGTGCCTTGCTGTGGAAGCAGCTCGTGTGTAGAACCAGTTACCATACGGGGTAAGCTCTTTATGTTTGGCCAACTTGACTATGTCCACCCATGCAGGGACTTTCAGCTTCCCGGACTTTTTGAGGAAGGCTGCCAGAGCTCTGACGACCTCCTGCTGGTTAACGTCCAGGCATCGAGTGGCCTCCACACTGCCAGCCAGAGGAAAGAGAACGACGGGGTTTCCCGGGGTCATATGTACCTTTACCAAAGGTTGGTTGGTTGGTTGGTTGGTTGGTTGGTTGGTTGGTTGGTTGGTTGGTTTTTCGAGACAGGGTTTCTCTGTGTAAGCCTGGCTGTCCTGGAACTCACTCTGTAAACCAGACTGACCTTGAACTCAGAGACCCACCTGCCTCTGCCTCCTGAGTTTGGGATTAATGGCATGCATCACCACCACCCAGCTACAAAGAATGTTTTTAAAGTGTGTTTCTTACTTAAAAGTCAACTGTGCTTATTTATATATTGAAATACATAAAAACAAATATAGAAGAGATCAGGAATCGAGAAGGGGGCTGGGGAACAAAGGAGGGGTTAAGAGGAAGAGAATGTAAAGAATGAAAACACATTTTACTCATTATAAAACCCAGAAATTAACAAATAAAAATAGCAAAAGCAAACAAGCAAACAAAAAAGAGCCAGGTATGGTGGTACACACCTTTATCCCCAGCACTCAGGAGACAGAGGCAGGCAAATCTCTGTGATTCAATGCCAGTCCGTTCTATAGAGCAAGTTCTAGGCTAGTCAGAGTTACATGATGACACTCTGTCTCAAAGAGAGAAAGAGAGAAAGAGAGAAAGAGAGAAAGAAAGAAAGGAGGGAGGGAGGGAGGGAGGGGAGAGAGAAAGGAATAGAAATATTTTAATTGATATTTTTGACTTAACTAAGAGTGAGCCTTCAAGTTAAGTGGGGGAAGCACACACCTTTAATTTCATCACCTAGGAAGCAGAAGCAGGCGGATCTCTGTGAGTTCCAGGCCAGCCAGGACTACACAGAGAACCCTTTCTCAAAAACAATAACAACAACAACAACAGCAAAGAAGTAAACCTTCACCCCATAAATATAGGTATAAAACTCACAATTAAATTAGAATTAAACAAAAGTCTTATTACTCCCACAAGCGATCTTTTGAGAACAAAATGAACTTAAATTGCTTTTCTGGAAGATACTTTCCTCTTACGTGCTGTCGATGGATTACAGATAGTGCTGACACTGGAGCAGACCATTCTGATTGGGCAACCTCGTTTTACAAAGAACTGTCTCCTGCTTAGACAACTGCACAGAGAAGAGGAAGTGAGAGCGCTCACGAAGGGGAGGAAGGGAGGGGCAGCACGGGACTTTCTGGACTCTCCCTTAGTCTCCCAGATTTGAGAGCAACTAAAAATGTCTCCTGTTAACAACTAGAAACACCACAAATGTCAGAACTTCATCCCATTGAGGTTACGCTTCTTACCAACTGATCCATGCGAGGTGGCCGAGGAAGGGTTCCCGGCTCGGAGACGATGGCCCTGTGAACTCCGGGGCACTGTGGGCAGGGAGCTGAGGGTCTCCCAGGAAACAGGCCCTGCTTTCAGTCTATGATGACGCAGGCACACCCCCCCCAAAGGCTCCGTTGCCTCCCAATACCATCTTACTAAAGACCCAGCTACGAGGAGGGAGGGAGCACAGAACTGCCACACGATCCCACGCCACTGCTGACCATGTGTCCAAAAGGACATGCCACAGAGACCCCCGAACACGCGTGTGCATGCAGCACTGCTCACAATAGCGAAGATACACAGTCGCACAGGTGTGTGATCTTATTCTCTGGCCTAAAGAAGATGAACTTCTAACAGTTAGAGCAAAATGAATACAACTAGAAGACATTTTATTAAATGAAACAAACAAGAAAGAGAGAGACAAATACCACAAATTCTCTCATGTAGAGAATTTTCAAACTACTCCATCTAAATATGGAATAGTAAACCCCAGAGGTTGGAAGAAGGCGAGCTGGGGAAAGAAAGGCTATATTTGATCAGCGCACACTTCACAAATTTACTGAAATATGTGTGCGGGGTTTTGCCTGAAATCTTAACATTCTGTGTACCGAGGCAGAAGGATTGCCAAGGGCTAGGAGCTCTTCTTGCTCTTGCAGAGGACCTGAGTTCAGTTCCCACCACCCAAGTAGGTGGCTCCCTACTTTTGTATCAACTCCAGGAGAATTGATACTCTCTTCTAGCCTCTATGGGTGCTTACAAACATACACAAACACACACGCACACACACAGATTAGTACACATATATACATAAATAAAAGTATAATAAATATCTAAACAAAGAATATAATACATTGCTATTAGCTATAAACAATGTTTACTCCTAATCATGAAAAAGAACAGGAGAATAAACACCAAAGATAAAGAGCAAAGCATTTATAGGAAAGGGGAATAGAAACATCCGAAAAGCAATCAAATAAAATAACAGGAATTAAGAAGAAAAATAGTTGCAAAATTAAAAGCTCCCCTATTACATGCTTCTGTGAACCTTGAAGTCATTACCCTAAGTGCAAGAAACCAATCACAAATGACACACCCATATGATTCCCCTCATGGCTACCTAGCATACATAGTCCAGTTCATGAATGGTGGTTCTCAGGGGCTGGGAGAGCAGGCTTCGTAGGGTACAGGGTTTCCTTTATGAAAGATGAAGAGTTTGGGAGATTTGCTATATAACAATGTAAACTGAGCTGCGTGCTTACAAACAGTTAAGGGTGTTAAGTTTTTCATTATGTGTATTTTACATTTTTTAAAGATTTATTATATATAAGTACACTGTACACACCAGAAGAGGGTATCAGATCCCCATTACAGATGGTTGTGAGCCACCATGTGGTTGCTGGGATTTGAACTCAGGACCCCTGGAAGAGCAGTCAGTGCTCTTAACCGCTGAGCCATCTCTCCAGACCACAATTTTCTATTTCAAAGTCATTTGAATGAGTCAGCAAGTGAATTAGGTCTGGCTAAAGGGCCAAGGCAGCTAACTGCAATGGATTTCCTAGTCAACCATTACTTCGCTTCACAATTTCCTGGAATTTCTGAAGAGGGCAGGAAAAACCCATTGCTGAGAGCGCATGAAGAGTAAGAAACACATGCATTGAAGTAAAATGTGTCTAGTCCAAGTGTTCACTGGGCTCTATCAATCCTGTCTCAGTGCAAGCTTTACCTCCTTCTCCTGGCCCCAACCCTTGGTCACCTTCTCTAGTTCTTCCCAAAAGGAATGACTTAACACTCTACCCCAGTTCTGACAAGAAAAGATTTAAGCAGGCATGTCATTTTATATTGAAAATTTCCTTCAAGGGAATAATTTGGCACACAGTAATTTTCCAGACAAGTCAGGCATTTCTAGATACTGTCCTATGTCATTCTTTCTGCCCATCCATAATAAGAACTTATTAAGTTTACTTAAAAATGACACAAAATGTCATTTAAAAATCATACATATTAATGGGATATCATGTGATGTTTTCATATATAGATATACTATGTAGTGTTCTGATATCTGTGTCTTCAAAGACTAATTATTCCCTCAAAGCAAAATGTGCAACCTCCTTTTTCTTCTTTGTGATCAGGACAGTACATTATTGCTGTCTACAGTCTCCTGCCATATTAGAGCACAGCACAACCTCTTGGTCTTACCTAATTCACTTGGTACTGGCTCATCAACCTTCCCCTGCACCCCCCAGGCTCTGGCCACCCCCCAGCTCTCGCTGTTCCTGAGATCAGCATTTTCAGTTAGACAGATGAGCAAGAACACGCCTGACTTGTCTCTCTGAGTTCTTTTCAAAACTCAGATCATGATAATGATTTTCGAGCCAGGAAATTAATATAAGAGTCTACAGTTACAGAAATGTAGGCACCAATAGGACTGTGTATCATATTCCATTACATCTGAAGTACTTTTTTTTTCTGTTTTAACAGATGAGAAGTTGGGCTTGTCCTGTAATCACTGGTGTGTCATAAGTTAATTGAAAACATTTTTTTCCTTCTCAGTGAAGCATAAAGACCCAAGTTACAACCAGCGGCTGCCTCAGTTCGATGAAATATGATTGTTTTGCAAACCAAAGGAATGTGTGCACCAGCAGCTGAGGTTGGGATAATAGAGAGAAAAGGAAGGAAAGGAAAGAGAAGGTTGGGCTCAGGAGATGGCTCAGGCTTAAGAGAGCCTGCTGAACAAGAACAACAACCTGGACAAGAGCCCAGAACCCACCCGTCCTAGTCAGGATTACTATTGCTGCAAGGAGACACCAGGACCAAAAAGAACCTGAAGAAAGGGTTTGTTTGGCTTACACTTCCACATCACTATTCATCACTGAAGGAAGTCAGGGCAGGAACCTGAAAAAAGGAGCTGATGCGAAACCCATGGAGGGATACTGCTTGCTGGCTTGCTCCTCATGGTTTGCTCAGCCCGTTTCCTTATAGAACCCAGGACCACCAGCCCAGGGCTTGCCCCACTCATAATAGAATGAATCCCCCTCCATCGATCGCTAATCAAGAAAATGCCCTATAAGCTTTCCTACAACTCTATTATATGGAGGCAATGTCTCAGTTGCAGCTACCTCCTCTCAACTGATATCAGCTGGTATCAAGTTGACAGCATCCCACCTACACATCCAGGGACATTCACATGTGTCTGTAACCCCAGCACTGACAAATGTACACAAACAGCACAGAGCTCACTGTCCAGCCAGTCTAGACAATCAATGAGAACCAGGTTCAGTGAGAGAGCCAGTGGTGGCCCATGCCTTTAATCCCAGCACACGGGACCCAGAGGCCGGTAGATCTCTGAGTTTGAGGCCAGCCTGGTTCCAGGACAGCCAGGGATAGAGGTGGGGAGGGGAAGGGAGAGAGGGAGGGAGAAGAGGGAGAGGGAGAGGGAGAGGGAGAGAGAAGAGGGAGAGGGAGAGGGAGGGAGAAGAGGGAGAGGGAGAGGAAGGGAGAAGAGGGAGAGGGAGAGGGAGGGAGAAGAGGGAGAGGGAGGGGGGAGAAGAGGGAGAGGGAGAGGAAGGGAGAGAGGGAGGGGAGAGGAGGGAGAGAGAAGAGGGAGAGGGGAGGGGGGAGAAGAGGAGAGGGAGAGGAAGGGAGAAGAGGGAGAGGGAGAGGGAGAGAGAAGAGGGAGGGAGAGGGAGAGAGAAGGAGGGGGAGAGGAGGGGGAGGGAGAGGGGAGAGGGAGGGGAGAGGGGAAGGGAGGAGAAGAGGGGAGAGGGGAGAGGGAGAGGGAGAGAGAAGAGGAGAGGGAGAGGGAGAGAGAAGAGGGAGAGGGAGAGGGAGGGAGAAGAGGGAGAGGGAGAGGGAGGGAGAAGAGGGAGAGGGAGAGGGAGAGAGAAGAGGGAGAGGGAGAGGGAGAGAGAAGAGGGAGAGGGAGAGGGAGGAGAAGAGGAGGAGAGGAGAGAGAAGAGGGGAGAGGAGAGAAGGGAAGAGGAGGGAGAGGGGAGAAGAGAGGGGAGAGAGAGAGAGAGAGAGAGAGAGAGAGAGAGAGAGAGAGAGAGAGAGAGATGAATAAGCGGGGTTATAAGGAGAGTGAGTACCTGTGAAGTTTATGGTTAGGGAGGAGACACAAAGAGCTGAGGTGAGCCAAGATGTCAGTATAATCTTTGAAATGTGTACTGAGTACTTGTGATTCTGAGGGAGCCTGGAGGCCAGCATGGACTCTGGTGTGTTAATAGGCACCACAGACAGCCATTTGCCCCTTCTGTCTTTGGAACACACACACACCACACTACACTACACTACACTACACTACACTACACTACACTACACTACACTACACTACACTACACTACACTACACTACACTATACAAGCATGCACAGAAGGGTCCCTCATACCCATAAACATTCTCACAAAACTTGCATTGATATATGTTTCTCTGAGTTAACCACTGTGACACTGTATTATAAATGTCCTAGCATCTAGGAGGTCTGGCATTCATCTGGTAGGAACTGGTACTGAGGCAAGAAAATATGGATTAGTGCAAGAGAAGATTCCAGAGATTAACATATGAATAGCAGCAAAGGCAGAAGACTGGCAGCCCTTATTCTACCTGAGCTTCCTTCATCCAAGGAGCATATGGAAAGCCAGTATAGGAACTTGGGAGAGGTGGTTACCAGTTAATGTCCCCTAACAGGCTACAGCCCAAGGACTTCACTCCACCTTTTGCCCTTCTTGCTCTCTTTGGGCCAGGCCACTGTGAGATTAAGCATAGCTCTACACTCCTACGAACCTCTCTCAATAAACTATTTTCTCTTTTGTAGCTATCCACATGTCTCTGTACAACCCACTGAAAGGAGGCACAAGAACCTGGAACTTTAGCGTCTGCCTCTCCACTCAGTCCCATGCCTGTAACAGTGCTGATAATAGTTATTTCTGATGCCAATGCATTCTGATTAGTCAATACCATGCCGTGTCAGTTTTCCGCAAGGTATAAATCATAAATATTAGTCTCTTTGAATATTCATGAGTTCGATAAAATAATATATTACTTCATTGGATACAAATGCTGACACTGGAGTTATATGTGTGTGGTATCATTAATAGTTTGGGGACTTAAGAATATGTTCTTAAGGGTGTGGTATCACACACCCTTAATTCCAGCACCCGGGAGGCAGAAGCAAGTAGATCTTTTAATATTCGAGACCAGCCATGTGGTCTACACTGGTCTACAAAGTGAGTTCCAGGCCAGCCAAGGCTACGTGAAGAGACTCATTCTCTCAAAAAAGGAAGGAAGGAAGGAAGGAAGGAAGGAAGGAAGGAAGAAAGAAAGGAAGGAATGAAGAAGCAGTGCTATCTTCTGAGAAAGTCAAGTCAGTAAAAGAGTCAGAATGGTCCGAGCTTTAAAACAAGGTTGGGTCTGCAGTTAAATACACTCACTTGCATGCAAAGGAACAGAAGTACAACCAGAGTAAAAGTTAGCTTTGGCAACTCAAGATAGGCCTGTGAGGGAAGAACCATGACCCAGGGACTAGAGCAGCCCTGGAGAGTGGTGGTTCTGTCCCTGTGGTGAAGAGTCTTATCTGATGCCATTATAGACTGAACTCACTTAACTAGATACTCTCGTTCTCTCCTCCTGCTTACGAAGCCACTCCTGATTATAACTTACCTTTTTATGTGGCATCCCCACGGGCACAGAGGGTGGTACATGCAGGTTCATCAGGTCCATTTGGTGTTTATCTCTTTCCCTCTCATTTCCTGCATCCCTGCCATGGCCCTGACAACTAATAAATACATCATCACCCATGGCCTCCCACCACCACCCTCTGGGAAAACAAAGAGCTGAGCTGAGGAGATAGGAGACACCAAACCCACCCTTGAGATCCCTGAGGCAGTGATGAAGATGCAGCTCACACATCGTAGAGCGGTCCATCTTGAGCACTTCCGGCTAGCCACAGGGGGAGCAAGGATGCTGGCCCCTAGGAGGCTGCCTGCCCACTATACTATATAGCTATAGTCACCCAGTGTGGGTGTTCTTATCGCCTGATGAGTTGTCGCTGCATCAGTAATGAATACACTGGACACTTGTAGGGTAAAGCACCTGCTTAGTGAGGTGACAAATCTCTATCAAAGCCTTTCTACCTTGTATCCTTTTCTTTCTTCCTGATACCTACTTTTCTCATTAGTACCCACTCATAGTTTTGCCTGCCTACTTTCTCTGGCCTTCCCACCACAGTAAAAGTTATTTTGCCACGTTCTTGGGATGCTGGACTGCCCTGCATGGTTCCCTTCCCTTAAGTCTTTGGATAAACTGTGAATAGCTCATCTGTCCTGGTGAACCTGAGGTGCCCACTGGGCTCTCAGACCCAAGCCTCCACCAAATTCCCTCACCACCTATCACTCTACTCACGACCTTATTTCCCAATACCTTCTCTGGCTTAAGAATTACCACATTGGCCTTTTGGGTTTTGGTTGGTTTGTTTTGGTTTGGTTTTTATGACTAGCACCTCATAGCATGAACCTCATTGTCCCATTAATTCTGCAAGGGGAGAATTGCACATGTGATTACAACATATGTGTCTCTCTGGCACAGCCTCTGAATTGAGACCATACATACCTGCACTGAATCAGTGATGATGGAATTATGTATGAGCACCATACAGTCGCATAAAACATTGAAACTATATCCTGACCTGAGCCCCACCTCAGGGCTGCAACCCACTTTTTCTGATCTCGTTTCTAATGTGGAATGAGTACAGGTCTGAGGTACAGGACGGCGACTTTCCAAGTGATTCTAGTGGGCAACCAAGTTTGAGGGTGCCTGCTCTTGTACCCACACATAAAGGCAGCCAACATCCTTTCCAACTGTGAGAGCCATTTATTGGATACCTTTAGCTGTACCACCTCACCAGGGGTCACCAGGTCCATAGCTAAAGAAGCAGTGGCTCAGAGAAGTTACAATACTGAGCCAACTTTTCACAACTCTAAAAGCAAAGCCAGGGCCTGAAACCTGCCTGACTTCAGAAGACAATGCTACCCACTCTCTACAGCCTCTCTACCCACTCATTCTATACAACAACCAAATTTCAGTCCCCAGAGGACCATGGTGCTTTTCCTGCTGTCTGGGGATCAACATTCTGTCTGTAGGAGAGCGCGTGTCAGTTTTTAAGGGGAACTCGATAGTAGATATTTATGGAGAAGCAATGTCAAGAAGATAATGGAAACGTCTTCCCATCCAATCCACTGGGGTGCCTGGGGTCTCGCCCTCTCTGACTTCTCCTCTTTGTTCCCCCTAATCATCCCACTGGTCTTCCCACACCTTTCCTGTCCTCCCTCAAGTTTTCAGCTCCATTCTAAAAAGGCAATGGCAGAACCCTACTGAGTACCATCAGGGGTGTTGATCCAGAACAAAGTATGCCCAGAAACCAACATTTCTGTTGTTTATACTGCTGACTCGTAGCTTCGTTCAATGTTCACTGATAGTCTGTGTGTTTGCCTCTGTTTTGCTAAAGTCTCCTCCTCAAGATGAAAGAGGGATTAAGGAGGAAACGCTGGTGAAATTCTTACATTGCCTCATAACAGCTGCCAACTGTCTCATAACTCACGGTGAGTAAAGGTGACTAGGCCTTTACACACTAAACAATGAAAGCCATTCATGGCCTTCCTTCTCCTGCTTGGGGATGCTCTTTCCAAATATGGGCCACATCAGCCAGGTGTGTACACAGCCTGTCCTACTGAGTCCATAGCTGGGCCCCAGAACCCTTTCTGGCCTAGAAGGAAAGTATGGCTTCTCCTCAAACAAGACCCACACCTGCTATAGGTAATCTCTGTGCTAACCAAGTTCTGAGTGAGAGAGGAAATTTCCCTTTTATGAAGAGATTTGTTTTTATTTTATGTGTATGTTTTGCCTCGATGTATGTATATGACTACATGTGAGCCTTATGCCCTAAATCACCTCTCCAGCCACAGAAAACGTTCTTACACTCCATTCCCTGTACCTACCCATTGCCAGAGCCCTTTCTCATTCCCTCTGGTCCTCCCCGCCCACTTCCTGGGTGACTTCCCTCTGTTCCTTACCCTGATGTCATCACTTGGCACACAGACCCATACGTTTTGTCTTAGACATGACACACTCATCTGTTAGAAACAGAGGGAGGCTAGAGAGATGGCTCACCACTGGCTGCTCTTCCAGAGGATCTGGGTTTGGTTCTCGGCATCCACACGATGGCTAACAACTCTCTGTGTCTCCAGTTCCAGAGGCTCCAATACCCTCTTCTGCTCTCCATGGGCACTACACAATGTGTGCATAGATAGAGGTAAGCAAGCCACTCGTGCACATGAAACAAAAATAAATAAAATCTCAAAAATAGATCTGAAAAGTAGAAATAGAAACAACTGAGGCTGGAGCTGTGACTCAGCAAGTAAGAGCACAGCCTGACCGTGCAGGGGACCTGAGTTCAAAGCCAGCACCCACGTGGTGGCTCATAACCATCCCTAAGTCTAGTTGCAGGGAATCTGACTCCTTATTCTGGCTTCTTCTGGCAACAAATGCATATGATGCATATACATAAGGCAAACACTCACAGGCATAACTTCAAAAAGAATTTGGCATAGAAGAACATGGACACTAACTTAATGGGTAAAAGTATTTGTTGTACAAACAAGCATGAGGAACAGAGTTCAAATCCCCAGCATCCGTGTAAAAGCTAGTCACCTGTGCCTCTAATGCCAGCCTGGAGGGATAGGGTAGATGAGTAAATTCTAGGAGTTAACTGGCCAGTCAGCCTAACCAAAACAGCAGCCTTTAGGTTCAGCTAGAGTCTCTGTGTCTCAAGAGAATATAAAGTGATATAAGATATCCAGAGTTCTCCTCTGACTCCTGCAAACTCTGTGTGTGCACGTATGTACCCGCCCACCCACATGGTACATCACAGATGGGGAAAAAAAACACGGTGGAACAAAGCATCCCTGTGCTTCTTCATAGGATTCGTATTGAGCAAACATCAGAGCCTAAGGCAAAGTCTGCCTGATGATGTGGAATCCCCGAGGAGACCTCAGAGTCTCACTGACAGCTATGAAGTGGTACCCAAGCATCAGTACTTTCCCAGACTCTCGAGTGCACGACCAAGATGGTATAGGGGCCCGGAAGATGGCTCAACTACCTGGTTGATGGTAAAACGGCCCGCCCGGCAAGCATGAGGACTTGAGTTCAATCCCCAGAACTCATGTGAAAGAAGGCAGGATGGGGACACACCTGTAATTCCAGCAACAGGCAAGCACAGACGGGAGGCTTTCTGGATTTGCAGGCCAGTCAGTCTAGCCAGATAGCTGAACCTCGGGTTCAATGAGAGACTCAAAAAAATAAGGCAGAATGCCATTAAGGGAGACATTCAGTGTCAATCTCTGCCCTTCACACATATGTATAAACACATGCATGCACCTGACACACACACACACACACACACACACACACACACACACACACACACTATAAACAACAAGCTAAAAGTAGTGACAGTGACCAAAGTGCCAGTGCTAAGGCTGAGGCAAAAGGATAGCAAATTTGCAACTAGCTTGGGCTTTCTCAAGAAGAGAAAGAAAAGGTGGCGGGGGGAGATATGGTAAACTCAAGTTCTCTGCAAAAGCACGGAAGATTCTGCAGACCGATCAATTCTAGAGCTGCAATGCTGTGCACCAAGAACTGGAATGGCCTTGTGCTAGCTTCAGCACCCTTAGCCATGTATTTATCACCCAGGTAACACCTAACAGCCTTTTGACTTAAGGAATGTATTATTCAGGGTTCTCTAGAGCCACAGAACTTATGAGTAGTCTCTGTATAGTAAGGGAATCTGTTGATGACTTATAGTCTGTAGTCCTACTCCCCAGCAGTGGTCAGCAGCAGCTCTGAATGGAAGTCCAAGGATCCAGCAGTTGCTCAGTCCCACAAGGCAAACAGGCAAAGAAGAAGAGCGTCTTCCTTCTTACAATGTCGCTGTGTAGGTCTCCAGCCGAAGGTGTGGCCCAGATTTAAGGTGTGTACCACCACGCCTGGATCTGGGACGTACTTTGTCCCAGATGATCCTGAACTCAGAGATCTCCTTGCCTTAGTCTCCTGGGATTCATAGCCACTATGCCTCAAGATCTCCATGCCAAGATCCAGGTCAGAAACTTGTATCTCCCAGCCTCCAGATCAGGATCACCCGTGGTGAGCCTTCCAGTTCTGGATTGTAGTTCATTCTAGATATAGTCAAGTTGACAACTAGGAATAGCCACTACAAGGAAAAACTCTCAAAATGTATTCTCAGCAAACCAATAGAGTCCACCAACCCCAAAGCCAAGACTGCCATCATATTTTGCCTGAAACATACAGTGTTCCTACCCTGTAGTCCTCATGAACTTAGGCACTGGTTTATTACTGTTCCTTGTTCTGTGGTTCTGAGAGTCATGTAACCACCTCCACAGCAAAACATGACACTTTAGAGTGATAGCTGCCCTCTGTGTTGACAATATTATAAATGATGTGTGAACCTAGACCTAACTTCGAATCTCAAGGATCTACAGGACATAGGGCAGTGGGATGGTTGTTGCTGCTGCTGCTGCTGCTGCTGCTGCTGCTGCTGCTGCTGCTGCTGTAGGGGTTTAATTTGCTTTGTTCGTTTTTAGGCAGTGTCTCACTATATAGCCTTTGACTATCATGGAACTAACTGTGTACTATAAACCAGGCTGGCCTGGAATTCACAGAGATCCACCTGCCTCTGCCTCCTGCGTACTGGAATTAAAGACTTGGGCCACCATGACTGCCTGGCCCAGGGAAGTGGTTCTTAATGCTGACTCCATGTCATTGGGAACTATGGCTGCATGAACCTTATCCGAGTGATTCTGATTTAAATGGGCATCTCCCTTTCCATTCTTAAGTTGTAGTTAAGTAACTTCCAGCAGTAATAGAATGATCCAATTACTGCCCTTCCCATGTAAGGCCAATCCAATGAGACTGGAGAATCTAATGTGCTTTGAAGTTAAGAATTTATGATCTAGAAAAGAAACTAACATCACATGAAGACAGAAACTTCAAGAACACAGAAAGTTTACCGTGAGTTCTCCAAGAAGTCAGTGTCACTTTTTGGGGTCTCAGATGACCAAAAAAGAAGAAATGGCATGCCAAAAAGGCCTCAGTCATGTGCAGCCAATTTGCTGCACAAACCTTGCCCAGCGTGTGACCATGGACAAGGCCATCAAGAGACTCATTGTTGCAGGGCAATAATGGTGCACATCTTTAATCCCAGCACTAGAGAGGCAGAAACGGGCAGATCTCTATAAGTTCAAGGCCAGCCTGGTCCACAGAGCAAGTTCCGGACAGCCAAAAGAGGAGGAGGAGGAGAAGGAGGAGGAGGAGGAGAGGGAGGAGGAGGAGGAGGAGAAGAAGCAGGAGAAGCAGGAGAAGCAGGAGAAGCAGGAGAAGCAGAGGTCATTATTCAGAACATTGCAGAGGCTCTGCCTGCCATCAGGGACAGTTTCTTAAGCAAGTGTCTTCAACACTTATGCGCTTCCCAAACTCTATGCCAAGCAGCACTGCTGCATGAGCTCTGCCATTCACACCCAGGTCAGGAATCAACATGAAACCAGAATGGACTGAACACACCCACCACAATTTAGACCTGCAGATGTTGCCTCAAAACCCCCACCAAAGTCCACAAAAGGGTTCATAAGGAAAGAAGGAAAAACATATGAGAGAAAACAAAGTCAGTGTCGCTGAGGGAGCAGAAGAGGTAAGAACCGTTCTGATAAACAATGTACTGGGTATGCTAGGCTAAGAAGACAACTATGAAGTCTTGGCTGTAGGACAACTGGGGAGATTTAAATATTAACCTAATTGCAGATGGTGTGAGAGCTGGTCTCCACTGTCACCTGAATTAAGAAACACCTAGGGCAGTAAGGAACACACCCAAAGGTGTGAGTGTTTTTACAGACAGAATAAACTTGGGAGGAGAGTCCCATCCTGAACGTGGGCAGCACCCATTCCAATGGGCTGGGGTCCAGCACTGAATACAAAAGGCAGATGAGCACAGCCATTCCCTGCTCTGCTTCCTGGGCTGTCCACATGTGAACAAGATCAGGCCTCCTGCCCCATGACCTGCATCCCTGACAGAGAGGCCAAGTAAGTCTTTCTTCTGCCACATGACCTACATCCCTGAGACAGGGGCCAAATAAATCTTTCTTCTTTATAGGAACTTCTTATCAGGTATTTGGTCACAGCAGCCAGAAACGTCACTACCACTTAGTTACTGTCCTAAGGTATTGAATAGTAGTACATTGTGTTCTGTAGACAAATGCCTGTGTTCTTTAGTGGTTGACAGCGAACACTGAGAAGTACTGTACCACATAACGTATACCTCACTTGTTATCAATTCACTCCATAGCACCAAAAGAAAGCCAGTCATTGAGACACAACTGAGAAAAGGCATTGAGAAAGCAAAATATTAACAATTGTTAAAACCAGGAAGAGGAATATAATAGTTGTTTGTGATACTTTCAACTTTTTAATATATTTGAAAATTTTTGTTTAAAAAATAAGTCTACAAGCAGGGCATACGCCCATGATCCAAACAGTCAGGAGTGGATTACAGCCTGGGCTATATAGAAGGATTTATAAGTTGAGAGTTGAGGAAACTTTAAAACAGATTAAAAACCACTCACGCGGCCAAATAACTCCCCTCCGATCTACTTCTCTCGAGAAATTTCCAAGAAAATCTGCTCACACCCGAATGTTACGGGCTGCGCGTCCAGCCTTTGCTCCCTGGGTTTTAATAGGCATCTCCTGTTCACACAGGTGTAGCAAATGCTGGGTTCTGAGTTTTCTTCCTGCTGGAATTCTCACTGGAGTTGGGGTGGGCACCGACATAGCCCTACTGTCCCCATGCTTTCTCACCCATGCATCCTTTTATCTCAGAGTATCTTGTGTGTTTGGTGTTTGAGGGCAGGCACCCAGAAAAACACTACCATAAAATGTCCTCCCGGTGTTTTATGACTCTCCTTTCTGCTATTAATCAGAGTTGCAGGATACTAAGTGCAATTTCATGCTCACCAAAACCTAAGAGTGCAGTTATTACTAAATTCAGGCACAGGTTTTTTATTCATTTGTGCATATGTGCAAACTCTCATTCAAGTGCTCCAAAGACATCTGCTTTAAATCATGAGTTGTTGAAAAGACTCCGGTGTCCTTCCATTGGACACCTGGAATAGAGCCACCCGCCTGCCGATGGAATAAATATGAACCCCAAGCTGTAAGGGAGAAGAAGTTTAGGAACACTCTCACTTTCTAAAAGGTTTGGTCCCAGGGTGCTCCTCCAGACCCTACTACAGCTGTTTTAGGGTGCCCAGCTGTCTCAGAGTACCCTCCAGGCCCTGCCTACAGCTGTCCCAGTGTGCCCCTGCAGGTCCTGCCTACAGCTGTCCCAGTGTGCCCCTCCAGGCCCTACCTACAGCTGTCCCAGTGTGCCCCTCCAGGCCCTACCTACAGCTGTCCCAGTGTGCCCCTCCAGGCCCTACCTACATCTGTCCCAGGGTGCCCCTATGCCCCCTGCCTACAGATGCTAATAGACATCTCTCCTTGTTCCCAGCACACTAGAAGGAGTGTGTAATTATCACCAATGAGCACCTTTAGATTCAGAGAACCAAAGTGACTTGCCCCAAGAGTCTGGTGCCAGCATTCTTCAGAAGCCCCTACACATACAGAAGCAGAACTTCAGCAAAAGCAGATCCATTGTAACAATGCAGGTTCAAGAAATCGGAAGCATGGGTGAAGATTCAGGATATATATCAGCAAGAGAAACTTTTTCTTAGGTAGATGTGGAACTGTGAAAGGTAGCCAGTTCCTGGTTGAGCTAAGGATAGAGGCCCAGATGACCCTGAAGGGACGGTAGATGTTTTGCCTGACTCCGGGGGAACCAGGCCACTGTCGCTAGCTGCAGCCCTCCACAGATTTGTGGCCATCAACCATGTAAGGACAACACCCCAAACCCTCCACAGGTAGAGGATGTGACCACAGGTCAGGTAGGCTCAAGACAGACCTCCAATATAATGAGATACCTAAAGGCCTAGAGGCTTAGCCAATGAACCTACCTTCTCAGACATTCCTCCCTGCAAAAGGTATTTAATCTCAGGCCCACCCTGAGAAGTAGGGTACGGTTTTACTCATCCACCATAACAATAAATGTCTTAAAACCATGGACTGCCTCTTTTCATAGGGATTCGCTGTGGGGAGCCACGGAGAAGCCCTTGCCAAAGAACCACTGTCTAATCTCCCATAGAAGGCCTCTCCGCGCTCCCAGCCACAGCCAACACCAGTACGGCCACTGCTACCAAATCAAGCCTGCTACCACCAGTCAAGCCAAAGACTATACCCGTGGGACAAGCCAGAGCTCCCCTCCCCCAATCCCCACCTCCCCAGACCCCTACCCCTCACACCACCACCGCTGCCGCTGCCACCCCACTCCCGTACACCCCCACTCCCCACACCCCCATACTCCCACACCCCGCTCCTTGGCTAGATCCAGCCCGCAGGAGGTAGGGAGGCACTCCACTCTCAGCTCTTCCGTGGCATCCAGTGGCACCTGAGTGTCCAAGAACCAGATGGCCCTGGCTGCTGCAGACCTGGTTCCTCTGTCCTCGGGACCTTAGGCTGTGTTTCCCCAGCCCCTGAGTGGTGGCCTCCCTCCCCACCCCCATCCTCCCCACCCTCTCTCCCCCACTCCCCTACCCTCCATGACATGGGGTTAGCAAGGTCAAACTTGTTCTTCCTGCCTCCCCAAGCGGCTGTGCCCTGTGACGGAGCAGATGCGGGACCCCATAACCCTACAGGTAGATTCTACTTATTATTTCTCATTTTGCTTCTCATTGACATCTTTTCTGAATTTCAGGTTTAATGTCAAAAAAATGTACAAATATGGACAAATTATTCAGTGACAAAGCCAACATTCTGAATACAAAGCAAAAGTTAAATTAGTTATTGATCGAAACTCATGTATAAACTGCATACTTTTATTTCTTAACAGTAAAATTGTAATTGTAACACAATAACTTCATTATATAAATAAGGATAAAGCTAATTAACAGGCATTGCTTCAGTTCACACTAGCACTCTTCTTTAAGCAGGAAAAATTGTTAGTCTAGTGGTTCTCACAGTCCGGGAACAAAAAAGAATCAGTACTTAAAAAAAAAAAAAGCAAAACCCTGTACGCAAAGCCCACCTTCAAACAATTGTATGAAATCTCTCTACAATGAGGCTCAAGCAAAGTCCTATCAGTGTCAAGACCTGCAGGTCTAGGGCTGGAGAGAGGGCTCAGTGGTTTAGAGCACTGATTGCTCCTGCCTAGGTCCTGAGTTTAATTCCCAGCAACCACGTGGTGGTTCACAACCACCTGTAATGAGATCTGATGCCCTCCTCTGGTGCGTCTGGAGACAGTGACAGTGTACTCACATACATACAATAAATAAATAAAATCTTAAAAAAAAAAAAAAGACCTGCTGGACTGAAATAATAAACGGTTACAATATCTGCACAACAAAAAATCAATACACTGGAGCCAGGCAGTGGCAGTGCAGGCCTTTAAACCCAGGCAGAGGCAGGTGAATCTCTGTGAGTTCGAGGCCAGCCTGGTCTATAGAGGGAATTCCAGGGCTACATGGAGAAACCCTGTCTCAAAAAAGAAAAAAGACATCATTTTTTTTCTTACCTTCTCTTTTATTTGTGATTGCCTGCAGTAGTTTAATAAACACCAAATGCTGGAAGTTACTTAACCAGGCTGCCCAAACTGAAACTCTCCCTAGTTTACAAAGCTCTTTTAGAACGATACTACCCATCAGAAAGAATCTCACGTCTTAATTTTGTGTGCTCAAGTCACCTATTTGGTCAACTAAGAGAAGCCAATAGTGTTACTGGAAAGTATTTCAGTAGCATCAGCTATATAAATGTATTTATTTCATGTACCACAAATAAGCTTTCTGGTGCAGAGGAACATTTAACAGAGCAAGACAGAGGACCCAAGTGCCGACCCCACTTTTCCAAGAAAAGTATCTTCAGTGTTAGAACCTGAGCAAAAGCTTCCTTCATTAAAAATGCATACACAAAGTGTTTCTGCCTCCATCGGTACAAGCTCCTTAACAAATCTCCATTGCGAGATTCAGTAGTAATAACTGGTATTTAGCTCAAAACTTTTCCTCATTTTTCAGGTTTAAAAGCAGCATCGTGTCAAGTATGGAAAATAATTCTTCCCTTAGGTCTCCTCAAACTTAAGGAATCCCGTTTCTTCATCTCCTTCTGTCAGGACTCCTGTCAGCATCAACCCCTTCACTCTTGTTGGCAGTGTTTCTGTCAGGCTGACTGTACTACACCAAACCAATAGATGGTAAAGGATTCCACCAGTACTAGGATCTATTATTCTGCCAAAGCTCTCCGTGGTGCTACACTGTGATACCAGTGAACTGGTGCTAGCCTGGCACAGCCACTGGTTTGAGATTCTTTTTTCCTAAGCCAAGTTACCTGTGTTAGATTTAACCTCAAGAGATGGCTTTTAGATGAACAGGATCAGACTATGTCCAACACAGTGTGCAGACGACGGCCTTGAAGGCCTTTGCAGAGGTCTCTTCAACAGTTTGATAAGAAGGAAACCCATCTGTACCTTAGCCAGAGCCACTGATAACTCCATAGGAACTTTCACCTGCAATTACACAGGGTCCACTTTCATTCTTTGGGAAAACAATCTAGTCCTCTAAAAGAAGATTCCAGAATATTCTGTGTGCTTGTGTGGGCTGTTGGTGTTATATTTTTCATTGTACATTGTAAGCTTTTGTTTTGTTTGGGGGTTTTTTGGTTTTGGTTTTTTTTGGGGGGGGGGCGTTCCATTTTGTTTTGTTTTAAGACAGGATTTCTCTGTGTAGCCCTGGCTGCCCTGGAAGTCTCTCTGTACACCAAGCTGGCCTTGAACTCAAGAAATTTGCCTGCCCAAATGCTAGGATTAAGGCGTGAGCCACCACACCCCGCACTTTGTGAGCTTTTTAACATTCGTCGTCTGTACGCTTTGATAAAATGGGATCAGTCATATGTTGGAACAAGCAGGTCCTTAGGGAACAACGCTGAGCAAACCATTACAGAGAAGACATTGTTCTTTTATAGGATGCCAAAGACGGAATCATGCGGAAACACGTTGGAAAACACCAGGATTCTATTGCTAAACGTTCTAAATTAATAACCAGCAGAGCGCCTCACCCTCTGCATGTCTCAGGCTACACGGGAGAAGGGAGACTCCTAACACCCTCCTGCTGCTCCCCATTGCTGGCTTCCTAAGACAAGAGTTCAAGTTCCTCATCTACGGTTCATGGCCCGGAGGCTTCCCTTTTCCTATTTGTGGCTCAAGATCATTTAAGAAGCAAAGGTCACTCCTGTAAGTTAATTAACCCTAATAAATATCCACCCATATAAGTATTTGATTGAATCACGTCTACTGATTCACTCTTCCCGGGAGGCTCCAACATAGGAAGCTCCAAACCAGAACAAAGCCCTGAATTCAGCCCTGAATCAGGGAAAAGGTACAGAGATAAGGCTCGACACCAGAGACAAGCCAGCTAACTCCACCGCAAGTTAGAACCAGCTGTGCTACAGCTGTGTTTCGACAACCGAGACCTTCTACACATTTCTTAAATTTCCCACAATATTCTACTCAAAAACACCAGTCACACGCTTTTGGCTGCACAGCTGACTACTCTGTCTCTTCATAAGACTCTTCCTTTTTACCTTCAGTTTATGTGCGGTTTGCTACTTACTGCTGTTAATCTGAGATTGCAATTGAGAAGTCAGTTCCACAATTTTGAGCCAAATTTGAAGCAAGCTTTAATTAAATACTGACCAGGATGGAGTTTGATCAGGATCATTCCCTGGAATTCCCAGCTGAGTAGCCTAGGGGCCATTTAAGGATAAACCTGTATTGCCACTGTATTTTCCCATGTGGCTTTGTGTCCATCTATGTTCTGCCTCTCTGCTGAGAATGTCCCAGCACAGCAGGCACGCAGGGCCAAGTCCACAGTATTCATAGCTAGTGTTTCCCTTCAGGGCATTAGGCCACACTACACACAGGACCAGAAGGGAAGTGGGGTCTGGGACAAAGGCCATAGGTCCTGGTCTCTTCTCTGGATACCCAGACGACACTGGTGTACCACTTAGAGAGGAAGTCAAGAATGGGGGTCTCGGGGCTGGGGATTTAGCTCAGCGGTAGAGCGCTTACCTAGGAAGCGCAAGGCCCTGGGTTCGGTCCCCAGCTCCGAAAAAAAGAACCAAAAAAAAAAAAAAGAATGGGGGTCTAAGGTCCATGTTTCTCCTCGAGGCAAGAAGGGGAAGGCAGAGCCCAGGATGAGCAGATCTGCCAGGAAAGGCCTTCTTTGGGAGTCTTAATGTCCTGGCTGGTCTAGACGAAGGCCTTCCCTGTGGTGATCTTTAATAAAGCAGCTCTCTGAGAGGATCCTTGCTTGTTCATATTGTTTTATTGGGGGGGTGGATGTGCACAATACACTTTATTTGGTGTGAACTGGGGATTATATACCTGTTGGTGTAAGGGCATAAGAATATCCAGGAAGGAAAGGTCATTGGCTGAAGGCTAAGACTATCTAGAGACCTTGAGCATGGAGAAGAACTCCACGTGCTATGTTCTGTGACTGTGTTAGGGTCCATGATTCATGGAAGAAGGATACTCCACACATAAATGTAATCGCAAAGAGGGTTTTATTCTGCAGAAATCCAGCATGCTGTGGCGTCCCATTACCAAGATAGAAAGATAACCAAGTGTGCTCGAAGGCCTGATTAAAAGCACATTAGGGCATTCCTGGGTAGGTGACCCTTATTTTACTCCATCTCTAGGGACATTCCATTACCCTGAGGAGGGGGGCTGGAAACTATTGCTGAGGAAGTGGCTGAAGAAGTCTGGAAACTGCTGCTGACCCATTGTGCTTGCCTTGGGTCAGGTGGTGGGGCAGCTTCTGAGGCCTGGACTGACTTTCCCAGTCAGGAACTGACAATTTGAAGCCCATCATATCTAGCCTTCTCAACTGAGTGCCTGTGGACCTCTCAGTTGGTGGCCTCAGAGCAGGCATGGGAGGGAGCAGCCTGCTCCTCCACTCCTAGCATCTCAGATCTCTGAGATTCCCGGGGATTGAGCACACGCCACTTCACCAGTTCTTATGTCTGTCTGGTAGTGGTCCCACATGCCTTACAGCTTTAATTATTTCCCAAGAACTACAACACCCAGCATTCCAGGAAGTGACCTGTTCCTTGGGCAGGCAGGGCTTACAGGTTAACCTTGGGTCTTACTCTACCAAAAGAGTTTTGCTAATATAAACTCCCCTGTCCCCCTTTTCTTTTCTCAAATTTCTAAATGGCAAGCTCTTCCCCTGTCTGTCTCTGAAGCAATATTCCATCTATCAAAATTGTATGTGGTAGTCGTTGGTGAGGAACACACATAATTATGTCAGTCAGAATGACTAAGTCTTTGGATCTAGCTGAACCAGAAAAGCCTCACGCAGAACAAGCTATTTACAATGCAGGTTTCTGTAGAAACAAAGTAAAACCAAGGGGGAAACGTGTAAATAAATAACACAAAATCTATTCATATTAAAGTCATACTTCATGATTGAATGACCCAGAATGTGTCAGTTTTTGGAACATATATATTATATATCATATTTGTATGGTTTTTTTTAGGACAGCACGTATAGCTTACAATGTACAGATGAAAATTCTATAACTATAAAAAGGGCCCCAGCTAAGCATGTTGGTGAACATCTGTAATCCTAGTGCTCAAGAGGCGGGGGCAAGAGGACGAAGAACTCAAGGTCATTCCAGGCTATATATGGAGTTCAAGGTCAAACTGTTCTAAACGAGACCCCCCCCCAGTCAAAAATAGACAAAGGGGGCAGGGGTTGAACTATAACAGAGAATCACTCTAGTGCGACCTAGGCGACAGTTCAGACATTGCTTACTAGTTACAAACTGGACATAACTGGACTAAATCTAACCACAGTCCAGAGTGGAGGCAGTCTGTAGGACGATGGCCAAGACTTTCTACAGACTCAGGTCCAAGGAAAGTTAAGAAACAAGTGGGAGTCAGTTGTAATATATGGACTTTGATAAGAGCCCAATTTTTTTTTCTTTTTCTTTTTTTCAGAGCTGGGGATCGAACCCAGGGCCTTGAGCTTGCTAGGCAAGCGCTCTACCGCTGAGCTAAATCCCCAACCCCTAAGAGCCCAATTTAAAAAAAAAAAAATCTGTAAAGAACAAATTGGAGGAATTTGAATATGGACAAGATATTTAATAATATTTTTTGGAGAAATGTACATTTTCTTCAGTGCACAATGACACCTTAGTTGTCTTGAAAAATGCCCTTATTTTGAGAAAGTGAGGGCTGGTGGCAACAATATCCACTATGCCGGCCCTGAAATCTGCCTCTCTTTTTTTTTAAGAAAATACCTAAACAACCAAGCTTGTGCAGACAGACATACACATAATTAAAAACAAATCTCATTTTAAAAACATTTTTTAAAGGGAACGGTTTGAGAAAGCCCAAGTCAAGAGAACCCGGCAAGCATTTGAAAGGGCCAGAGTTGGGGTCAATCTAAGGGCAGGGGGAGAACTACACCACAAACCTCCAAGCACAAAGACCCTCCCTTCCAGGGAGGGTAGGGCTAGTTTAGTTCCTGGTGCAACTGCAAGCCAAACCGTCAAACAAAGCTACCTGTGACTCCCAACCGTCCCCCCTGAAAAATCCAGAAAGTCCACTGACCACGGGTCAGCTTGGAGGTCACTTTGCTCCATCAATAATACTCTGCCTAGTTACCATTGTTTGAATCCTGCCCCGATTGTTTACAAGGTATGTAACTCCCTGTTAGACTCTGCTCAGGGTGGTCTCCCCTTGAAGTCACGTCAGAATTAAACTCCTCTTGCTTTTGCAAAGATCACTGCCTCCATGCGTCTCACTCAAGAGGTCCTGGAAAAGGTTCAATTCAGACCTCATACACTTAGTGCTCACAAGACCGAGGACTCTGTGCAAAACCACCACCCAGGGATGAACCTGCATTCAGAACCATGCCATCCAAGGGCTGTGACTGCCATTGCCAAGACAAACCTTCTATACCTGTAGACTCAGAAAGTACTTTAAAATGCAGTATGAGAGGGGTTGGGGATTTAGCTCAGCGGTAGAGCGCTTGCCTAGGAAGCGCAAGGCCCTGGGTTCGATCCCCAGCTCCGAAAAAAAAAAAAGAATCAAATCAAACCAATCCAGGCAGTACAGCACCGTAGGAGGAGGAAGACAGACAGACCTGCGGACCACCATGCCATTCACAGACCTGCGCTCCAGCACATGGCACAGGCCAGACATAGACACCCACTTGCCACCACACCATGCAGCGAAGATGGAGGATGTTACCCAGGGGCCCGCAAGCCATGTGGCCAGCCTGCAGCAAGGGAGGGAAAGGGAAGCGGAGCAGCTTGAGCATTATGAAGAGAGATGGAACTGCAGGCTCAAGGGTGGAGACAAGTAGACTGTTGTGAGTGACCCGCCGCCTGGGTGCAGGAAGAGGTCCCAGCCGGAGACGCTGCTGAGGGCCATGTCTGAGTCCGTGGCTACAAAGACACAGAGGTTGGCGTCGATGTCTGTGACTCATATTACCACTAGAGAACGTGAGGATGTCCCTGATGGGTGCAGCAGCTGAGGACCACGTGACGTCCAGGGGTTGTGCAAAACGGGCTCCTCTGCTCCCTGAGCGTGGTGCCCTGGAGAGTTGGCTCCATCTCTCACCAGCGGCAGCGCTGGGGAGAGCGGGTCCAGCACCTCGTCCAAACCGCATAGAGGAATTGGCTCTGGTGGTAGCCGTGTGGGTGAGCCGGCCAAGGGTGTATGGAAGAGCTGACCTTGCTATTTTTCTGCCATGGGGTGGCCTGGGCACAGAGGTGTCTTCCCATCCCCTCGGCACCTCTGGTAGTCAGGAAAGCTGCTCACAGGGTCATGAACACAGGAGAGGTAGCCCTGCTCCTCACCAGCTGCAGTGCTCTGCAGAGGGGGCCGTGCACCTAGCCTGGAGAGTACAGCAAAGCTGACCCTGGCGGCAGAGACATGGATGAGCCAGTCCCCGAGGGTGCAAGGTAGTGTGGGTTCCGGGGTGATGCCCTCCCTCTCCCCCACTCACCTCCTGCAGTAGCCAGGAGAGCTGACCCTGGGGGCATGGGAGTCAGAGAGCTAACCCTGCCCTCCATGTCTGTAGCACTCAGGAGAGTAGGCCCTGAACCTCATGTGGGCAACACAGTAGAGCTGGCCCTGGTGGCGAAGATACTGGTGAGCCAGTACTGCGGGTGTGAGAATAGGAGACCTGGTCCAGCCCCTCACAGACCGTAGAACTTGGGAGAGTGGGCCCCAAATCTTAACTGGATAACATAGTGGAGCTGATTCGGGACGCGTGGGTGTAGGTGAGCTAGTCCCAGGGTATGAGAGCCAAAGTGCTTCCTGCCAATGGTGGCCTCGCTGGATCAGAACTTGCCCTGGTGGTGCAGATGAGAGAAAGCCAGCGGGCTGATCACTCAGCTAGCACTCAGGCCCAGATCCAGAGCTCTGAATTGGCCCACCCCATTATCTATATAATCTGTGGATGGTTGGGACACTTGAAAGGGTCAGTCCTGCTGTTCCAAAGCTGCAGGATCTCCATGACACAGGACAACAGGATAACCCGGAGGAGTCCCTGTAAGGATCCAATATTGATGGTGTCACAGAAGCCAGAGGCCTTAGACCGGAAGTGGCTCATTGCAATGAATAATATGCAAGTGAAGATGTACGGACAAATGTACTGCGAGACACCCTCCAGCCTACAAGATGAGGTATTTTCTATGCTTTGTTTTTGTTGTTGTTGCCGTGTGTGTGTGTTTGTGTGTGTGTGTGTGTGTGTGTGTGTGTGTGTGTGTGTGTGTGTGTGTGTGTGTGTGTTATTTGGGGGCGAGGTTGCAAGGGCAAGGGCAGTTATGAGGGAGAGAAGGATGAGTGGGACTGGGGTGCATGATGTAAAACTTGCAAAATCAATTTTTAAAAAGTTTAAAAATATTAACAGGATTGGTTTCTTTAAAATATTATTACCTTTTTAGTTGAGTAAAAGCCATTTGCTGACTCTTGTTGTATATACAGTCTTGGTACGGTATAAAACTAGGGCTCATAGCTGCTTCTGAGAAGGGCTCTTGCTATGCAATCCTGGCTGACCTGGAACTCAAGAGACTCCTGCCTCAGCTTCCAGAGTGCTGAGATTTCAGATTTGCATACCATGGCGTCTATTAGCCATTTCCTTCTCTCTCTCTCTCTCTCTCTCTCTCTCTCTCTCTCTCTCTCTCTCTCTCTCTCTCTCTCTTGAGGGGGAAGTGTTCAATGTAGTTCTGGCTGCTCCTGCCTCTGTCTCCCAAGGGCTGTGTATGACTAAAAGCACACACCATCAAGCCCAGCCGTGAAAGCTAGTTTCTTTAAATCACATAATTGAGCAAATACCATGACTAGCATTTAACAGGCCTCAAAGGAAGGGCTTGCTCTGGCAACACTGAGGACTTGATTCTAGGCAGCACTGAGAAAGTCCCTGAAGGAAACCTGACACCAGAAGGCTAAACAGATACTTCCTCCATTCCTGGTGCCCTCCCTTAACAGGTAAGGTCAGAGGGCACTTCCTGCAACTGGAGCTGTCTGCCCCTATGTATTCCCTCACAACCACGTAGGACAAGAGTCCAGCAGACAACAGGGCAGGAAACCAGACCACCCCAGGTCAAGGTTTTCAAGGTCTTACTCAGAGGTTTCCTTTCCCTTCAGTTGTTATCCAGAGCAAGTGCCCGCTAGGCAATGTTGCTGACTGGGTAGTACTTGCCTGGCATGCCCGAGACTCGATAGGCTTTTAGGAAGGGCGTAATCAGAGGCAGATCTCAAGGCCCTATGAGAGGAGTGGGAAGGGCAAGGAGAACAGAGTGGGGGTGGGGGTCACCCAGTATTCTGTTGTAAGGGACAAGGAGTTAGTCATACAGTGGAGATGACAGATAAGGAAAGAAATTAAGTAAAAAAAAAAAAAAACCTCCTAAGTCCCTTGCATGGGAACAGCAGGCAATTATTTAAAGCACGAAGGCAGTAATTTAGATCCAAAATGTCATCACCATTAATCTTAAGTTTTATTGTAGTCTGTTAGGGGCGAATTCCTGGGGATTATGAATAAAATCTTCTTGAAGTGGAAGCTGCAGAAACAATTGACATTTCCATACTCCTTGAGGAGCAGGGCTTTGAGGAAAATGCCTTTTCTGGGAGAGATCTGAGCATCACTGTCTGAAGAGCTAATACCCACCCTTTGCCTCATGCCGGCCTCATTAATCAGCTCCATTGTGATAATGCCCCCACATGCAATTATGTGGCATACATCACGCTTAATATTTAAAACTATGTTGTTACTCCTTATTTTGGCTGTGGTCATAGAGTACTCCAGTTCAAGTACACATGTCAGTTTTCCATGGATTTTTCTTCTATATCTGTAGCCTGACAGTGAATTAGTAACTTTCTATGTTAAAGCCACGGCCTGTTGCTGTACTGGCTACTTTTTAATGCCATCTTGACACAAGCCAGCATCATTTTGGAAGAAAGAAACTAAGTTGAGAAAATGCCCCTTCCAGATTGGTCTGTGGGCAAGCCCGTGGTGCATTTTCTTGACTGACAACTGATGTGAAAGAGCCCCCGCTCACTGTAGACGGGACTACTCCTGAGCTGTACCCCTGTGGTGTGTACAGGTTGTAAAACACACTCACAGGGAGCCAGCCAGTGAGCAGCACTCCCCCGTGGTCTGTGTGTCCCCGTCCAGTTTAAGTTTCTGCCCTGGCTTCCCTCAGTGATGACAGTGTCCTGTAGCTGTGAGCTGAAACTAACCCCTTCCTCTCCAAGGTGCTTTTTGGTCACAGTGTTTTATCGCAGCTATAAAAACCCTAAGTGTGATGGTTTGTATATGCCTGCCTGCCTGCCTGCCTGCCTGCCTGCCTGCCTGCCTGCCTGCCTGCCTGCCTGCCTGCCTGCTTGCTTTTGTCCCCCACTTGCTTTGAAACATGGTCTCACCACCTACAACAGGCTGGCCTCAAACTCCTGATCCCTCTGCTTTAGCCTCCCGGCTCTGAGATTACAGGCGTGAGTGACCACGTCAGGTTACTCCTACATCTATTTTTATGGAGATTATAAAAGATCTCCTTGTGGGATACCGAGCTTCCTCTGGATTGTCTGAATCATTAAATAAATTCCTGCTGCTTCCACCCCGAGCCCAGCTTGCTCGTGGGAGAACATTTGGCCGGGCTCGGCAAGATGACTGCTTCTCTTTAAAAGACACGCCCTCTCAGAAAAATCTTAAAACACATTTTCTTTACCCTTTATTTTAAATCAACACCCTAAACCTGATTTTCTTGATCGGTAAGAATAATTGATTGGATGGATTCATTGGATACAACATTGTTTTATCTGCAGAGCAGTATGTCCTGTAGTCTGGCAAACTGTGGTCATCAACAGAATATGACCCAGTAACGCAAGAGCTGAGCTTTCATGTGCAGTGCTGGGTTGGTGGTGGGATGTGATTCGGGAGACTCTGTTTTAGTGTTGGGTCTTTTGAAATGGGTTCTTTCTTGCCTCTGCTGGCTTGGAACTCACTATGTAGACCAGGCTGACCTCAAAGTCGCTGGGCCAGCCTCCTGCTGCCACAGGGTAGGACTGGGGATGTATCTCAGAAATAGATAACTGGTCTTTAGTATGTACAAAGCTCTAAAGTAAAAAGGGAGGAGGGAGCTTGTTTTGTGTTTGCTTTATGAGACAGGCTAGCCTTGAAGTCTGCAAATTTGTCACCTTTCTGCCTCAGCTTTTTAACAACCACAAACAGTTAGCCAGTGTGTTCTTGAAGGAACAGCTTTTAGCTGTCCTCATAGCCCAGAACCCAGTTGGTTTTAACTAATGTTTATTGATTGTGGTAGTTTGAATAGGTATGGTCCCCATAGACTTAGGTGCTTGAATGCTTGACCCTTAGGGAGTAGCACTAGTAGGAGGTGTGGTGGGTGTGGCCTTATTGGAGTAAGTGTACCCTTGTTGGAGGAAGTGTGTCACTGTGGAGGTGGGCTTTGAAGTTTTATATGTTCAAGATACACTCAGTGTAGCTCCTTTTGCTGCCTATGATCAAGATGTAGAACCTTCACCTTGTATAGCACCACGTCTGTTTGCACAGTGTCAAGTACCACCATGATGATAATAGACTGGACTTCTGAAACTGTAAACCAGCCCCAATTAAATGTTTTCTTTTATAAGAGCTGCCTTGGTCAGGGTATCTCTTCACAGCAGTAGAAACTAAGGGACTAATTAAATAGTATATTAATAGTATGAATATTTTATGTCTGTGATTATCTAGATTAGAATTACTCCATGTGTAAATTACTTAGGAAGCACTATACACATTTACACACTATTTAAAATGACTCTGGGGCCTTATCCTAGTCCCACTGTGTCAGGTACAAAATTCAATAAACTCAAAGCATGACATTTCCTGTAAAACCACTGTGTGGACCATTTCCATCTGGCCCTTGGCTCATCCATTCTCCAGCCATAGAAAATCTTTAGGCATCAAGCCTGGTGTTGTTCAATAACTTGCCTCCAAACCTTTACCCAAGGAAAATAGCCCCATATCCCAAATTGGGAACTCTCTTCAGTTGAGAAACTGGCTAGGGACAAGGGATTAGATATGGCCAGTGTGTTCTATGCCTCTTCCCCCATCCCTCAGCTCTTTCAAACACCTCTCTGGGTTGAGGGAGAGGAGAAGGAGGTGGGGATAGGATATGAAACATGTTATCCTTGTTATATTTGTCAAGTGAACAGCAGACCCACGGTTGTTGGATCATTCTCCTCTCTCTATGAGGACTGTGCTGGACTCCAGCATGGGTGGGGTCCTCAGTCACTCCTGTTGCCATCCCCTCAGTCCTGCCATATTGGTTCGGTATTTCTTACTCCTCATATCCTTCCAAACTAACCTGGGTCCCTCTTCTTTCCTGAGTCTTCACTTCTCCTTAGGCCCAGTCCTCACAGTTGTGGAACTCTTAAAGCTCCCTCCCTGAATCCTTGAGCAAATGGGCTTCCCAGAAAAGCACAGAAACAACTCTCATTCCTCTTCACCCTTACCTGGGACAAATCAAGAGCTACTCCTGGCCATGCCAGTTCCCTAATCTCTTACTAAGTGCCACATAGTTGTTCCAACATTTAACGAGGAAGTGGTGACATTTGTCATCTGTCAGGGTTCTGAGGAGCAACCGGGAAGTCAGGTCTAGCATCCTGTTTATATTAGTCATACTCAGTTACAAGAGGAAAACCACTCACTCAATGCATTTTAATTAGTGGATATAGAGATAAGAACAGCCCTGGAGACGCAGAAGAAACCATCATGGCAGCATGGCATGCAGAAGTGTGATGGCAAGATATTCTTATCACCGAGAAGCAAAGATGCTTCCAGGTTCCCGTGAGAAAGGGCCTGTTGCCGCTTTGCTGTTTGTTCGATGGAACGCAGTGCTGTAAAATGTGTTCACAGGTTAGAGTCCCCATTGTGTGAGGAAGCCCGTGGAAGCACAGAGTTAACATCAGACTAATGTCTTCCTTCAAGATTTACATCTGTTCATGTGCAAGAGCGTGTAGGAGGGATGCTTGAATGGCCCATTTAAGAAACATGTGTTAAACTATGACGTTTGAGAGCTCCTCTTGACTTGAGCTCGCTTGAGCATTGAGGGACTGGGGCAGCTTCAGACTCTACGTGGCTTTGCAGCTCCTAATCCCTCACTGCAAAAAAAGAAAAAAAAGCCACCAACCTCTATGCAGTTTGATTCTCTTTAAACAAAGAAATTGCTTGGTCTGGTGCAGTCACCATCATAGTGATTTAGTGATATCCTTGGTATAGAGCCATCTAATAAGACATTGACTTACTTGACCTGGATACTAGCCCTGACCAGGAAGATAAAAATGAAAAAAAAAAAAAAAAGATCTTTCCATACATGAACCCAGGAAAGAGCACCATGGTCAACCACCTATATACACTGTAGCCGACTAACCCTCTTGTAGCAGCCCACAGGAAGAAAAAGAACATCAGCCCAGGAACTAAACTCTGCAACATCCCTCACACCACTCATGAACGGAAGACTTAACGTGTGATATTGCACATCGCCCTAACCTTAAACACACATTAATCCCTTTCTCTCCACTTCTCCACTGAATAGATGGACCACATTTAAACTAGAAATAACAGAGCCACTGGCTTCTCCCTTAGCCCCCTACACACAGCTTGCACATCAAGGCTAAAATTATACTTTAATTCTTTAAAAATGGCATTTACTCATATATTTATAATCTTTAACAACTAATGGCAAACAGCAAATTAAACAGTAAAAAAGAAAGAGGACAAAAAGGCAAGATTACTTTCCAAGTTGTTTTCCATGCTGGAAAGTGAGCCTGAGGCCTTGTGCATACAGACAAGGGTTACAGCGCTGGACTTTACCTCCAGCCCTTGGCCTCCTGAGTAGTTGGATCACACACGTATGCTCTGCATACCCAGCAATTTTTTTAAATACATATTTGCATCACTATATTTAAGACATGTATAGATTTCTGGGTGCCACACACTTTTAATCTCAGAACTCAGGAGGCAGAAGCAGGAGGATCATTGTCAAGCTTGCAGCCAGCCTGGTCTATGTAACAAGTTGCAGGCCAGCCAGGGTAACATAGTGAAACCTTGTCTCAAGAAAAAAAAAAAAAAGGAGGGGGAGTCTGGCTCAGTGGTTAAAAGCACTGACTGCTTTTCCGGAGGTCTTGAGTTCAATTCCCAGCAACCACATGGTGGCTCACAACCATCTGTAATGAGATCTGATGCCCAATTCTGTCATGTCTGAAGACAGCGACAGTGTACTTATGTATAATAAATAAATATATAAAAACACATTGGCCAACATATCTAAGGTTGATTTAAAAGGCCATGTACTCTTCTAGATCCTCCTCACTGGAGCTGTTTTGTGAATGACAGAAAGACCGAAGACTGTTCAGTAAGGCAAATGTTGGCATGGTACAAAGTAGGTGTGTAGTAGAAAATATGTGGGCCTGGAGTCAGACAGACTAGTTGTGTAACTTCAAGCAAGTGTGTTTCATTGTCTAAGCTGGTTTTCAGTCCATTGCATGGTACTTTAGTCGGCTTTCTATTATTATTACAAGAACTCATCGTTTGGGAGGTTTGGGCCTAGTTGATTTGTTCCTTTGTCTTTGGTTCTCAGTTAAGCAGACTCTTCTGACAAGAGCACATACTAGAGGAAGTTAATTAACCTCATTGCAGGGTCACAAAAGAGAAAGAGAAAAGGGTGAGGTCTCACTGCCCCTTCTAAGGCCACATCCCCATGACTTAAGACTCCCAATGAGCCCCACTTCTTAAAGTTTTCACCATCTCCCCGGAGGGTCACATTGGGTAACACTGACTACATTTTGGCAGAAGGGCACAGTCCAGATCTAGACTATACGGTGACTATGGGAGGTGGTTTTCCGAAAGAGGCTACATACCTCCAGGAACGGCTCTGAGCCTAGAGCACAGCAGTTGCTCCATTGCCAGCCATGGAGAATCGTGGTAGAAGAGTGGTGGAGTGGTAAGCACCAGGGTACTTATACGGACTCTTTAGATATTTTTCTTCCTCTTTCTCCTGCTCCCTGCTCTTCTCTCCTGCCTGTGCACTGTGTCTTTTCTTTGGGGAACTAACTCCTTGGTTCTTGTGGCTCTGGAGGAAATGCCGATCAAAGTGCCTACATCTTAACCGTCTTTGTGTTTCTTCCTCTTGGTCCCAGGAGTGAGTGGAGGAAGTGGTAGGGTGAACACATGAGCATTCACATTTTTTTTTTCTTTTGAGTCAGGGTTTGTCTGTGTAGCTTGGCTGCCCTGGAACTCGATCTCTAGACTAGGCTGGCCTCAGACACATAGAGATCTATCCTGCCTCTGCCTCCTGAGATGCATGTACCACCGTTTTATAGAGATGTTGAAAGAGAAACTATCTGGTTCCTGTAGAGTAGCTGGGCCAGAAATGATCTGGGCTTCAGGCTCAGCGGCCAAACCACTCATTGCTCAATACACACTGGGACATATCTCAAAATCAGAGAGACCATGACTGATATAGGAAGCAGAAAGAGAAAAGAGAGAGTACGGGGATGGAAGGGGGGATTTACAAACCTGGGTCCAGCTCTACTCCTGGCTCCCACCATTAAAAAACTTCAATAAATTCCCATTTAGACTTAATCTAGTTTGAGCTAGGTTCCGGCCTTCACATGAAAAGATTTCTATTTATATAAATGTACTCAAATAAAAACAAACAAATAAATACAAAGGAAGAAGAGTCGTCCAACTTAGGGAAGAGCACAGATGTAATATCAGGAGTCGTCACCCATTCCATCCAACAAAAAATGAAGGCAGCGATGTCCACACCGTGCATTCTGGTAGGATGACTCCTACATCACTTCAGAGAGGGGCTGACGTAGATCACTGCAGGTTCCCATCATAGCCTGTGGAGGCAAGAACTTGAACTCAAACCTCCCTGGCCAGGGTTGCTTCATTCCACCACTCTCATGATAGCTGCCATCTTCTACAAAGTCTTAGATGACTGGCCATCGGGCTAACACTCAGCAAAATAGGTGGGAGGAGGTGGGGGTGTGGGGGAGATCAGTTCGCTCTCTCTAAAGTCACACTATGGAAATTGCTTGTGTCGTTTTCCTTCATATCCCACTGGCCTGAATGTAGTCAGGTAATCCCAGCTATCTGAAAAGAGCAGCCATGCACCCCAGCTCAAACCAGAAACCTCATCATAACAGAAAAGGAAGAGTTTGAAGTGTCTGTCACTAGGTGGTGGCCATTTGCAAGTAAAGCCCTGAGTTGCATTCCCAGCACCAAATAGAAAAAAAGGGGATGGGGAGGAGGAGCGGATAGTTATGGGAACTAGCAAACTGTATTCAACAGACATTCAAAGGTAAGAGGACCACCGAAAGCGTGGAGGAATGGAGAGAATATGTCTCAGCCCGACTTGGTGGCTCATGCCGGTAATGGCAGAACTTGGGCGGTGGAGGCAGAAGGAACAGAAGATAAAGTTGCCTTCAGCGCGGTGAATTTAGGCCAGCCTGGGCTACCGGAGATGCTGTCTTTAAAAATAAATTCATTAAGTAGGGCTGGAGAGATGGCTCAGCAGTTAGGAGCACTGACTGCTCTTCCAGAGGCCCCAAGTTCACTTGGTATCCACATGGCAGCTCACAACCGGAACTCCAGTTCCAGGGATCCGCACCCTCACACCGACATATATGCAGGCGAAACACCAATGAACGTAAAATAGATAAATCATTAAAATAATGATAATAATAATAAAGCCTCAGAGCGTACAGCGGCTAAACTGTAGCATTTCCACAAGACATCCTGATGTAGCAGGGTGGGGACAGCTAGAGAAGTAAAAGAAACCTGCGAGACCTGAGACAAGTCACGAAGGTACTAAGTAGGGATAATGGGGTGGTTGTTTACATGACCTCAACCTCCTGGAATGTATGCTCTGTTTCTTGCTAAATCCACTTTAATTTGTATATTAAAGTGACGAATTTGAAACTTATCTGCCAGGAGACTGAGGGTCTACTTATAAGTAAAGGAGGGATGCAGGCACCATGACTTGATGCTATGCAGAGGTAATGCTAATGTCAAGAACAGACCGATATTGGACTGGAGAGATGGCTCAGTGGTTAAGAGCACTGACTGCTCTTCCTAGAGGTCCTGAGTTCAAATCCCAGCAACCACATGGTGGCTCACAACCATCTGTAATGAGATCCGTACCCTCTTCTGGTGTGTCTGAAGACAGCTACAGTGTACTTATATATAATAAATAAATAAACTTTAAGAACAGACCGATATCAAACACTTGGTCTTAGTGCTTAAAACAGGGAACTTTAAGGACCAAGGACATGGTGTGGTTGGTAGTGCACTTGTCTGGCACGTACAGGACCTTAGGTTCAATCCCCAAGCACCGTTGACAAAAAAAAAAGGAAGAAAGGAAGACCAGCAGACAGGAGGTAGAAACAGAAACATCAGAAGTTCAAAGTCAGCCTCGGCTGAATGCATAGCAAGTTAGAAGCCAGCCCCAGCTACATGCAACGCTGCCGTTAAAAAGAAAAAAGAAAATGGGGGGTGGGGGGCAAGGGGAGCTGAAAAAAAGAAAAGCAGCAGAGAGAAAAGATAACCTGCAGAAAATCTTTACACATCCGACCAAGGATTAATGTGTAGAATCTATAAAGAACTGAAAAAGTAAAATAAAATAGACACTTGCTTCAGACAAGCCAGAGCATGAGGAGTCTGACTCAGAACTCCACAAAGTCATGAGTGATGATTCGCTTAAATGGGGAAAACTAAACTATCCCATCTTTGCTTCTGATCCTGACTAAGGCATCTCTCACTTGTGGGGTGTATAGAAAAACTAGTTTTACTTCCTCCTAGCATAGCCGGAGGGGTTTAGTCAGCTGTGCTTGAAAACCGACACTTTGATGCATTGCAGAGGGTTACCAATAAGATACATTTCTTCTCCTCTCAAATTCACTAAAGGGGAAACCCAATGTCTTGGTTGAGGAAAGAGCTGACCCTCTGCTAAATTTACAGCTGAAAGCTCCTTGTGGCCCAGCCCAGAGTTTCTAGGGTCAAAGGGAAATACAAGGCCAAGGCTTTTGTAGATAACAAATTGATTCAGTCAAGGAAAGACCGCAGATCTGACAAGGGGAAAATGGTATGCTCAGGGGAAGATGAATTTACACCATATTTCATTATAGAAGACCACACTGGAAGAAAAATGACTTCATTACTCCTATTCTAGGGGCTCTAGTGAGGCTAAGGATAAAAGGAGAAAGTCACTAGGAGTAACTTCCTCTCGTACAAGTTGAATCCATCAATCCCAAGCCACTCCAGAGAGGTGCAGGAAGTCGTAGCTGACAGTGGGGGGAAGGCACAATTATCAAGACCTTATTAGCTATTGCCCTGGAGTCAAAGGGGGTCATTTGCCTCCAGAGGGTAGCCATCAATTGCTTTGTATGGGCTACAACTTCTAAGGCCAAAGTCAAGGTATGGTGATGGAAAATTGGGTTGGGCATCATAAATCCTCCAGCACTGATTCTTCCTATCTGAACGAGGGTGTCATAAAGCACCAGCCCAAAGACAGCCAGCAGGAAATACATCAGAATCCCAAGCCACAGTGAACTTTCTGATGGATAACGCAGTCAGCCACGGTAACCTACAGCACAAAGCTTTTTCTGTTTGTTGAAAAGTTCACCCCAGCCTGATGCATGTGGTTAATTTTTTCTTAGAGACTTCAATTTTCTTTATTCTTGATAATTCCATGTAAGTAGATAAAGAAATATGAGCATGTCTACCCCCATCCCCCACCCCATCATCCCAATGCTCCCCAACCCAACTTCACGTCTTTTTTTTTTTTTTTTTTTGATGACCCAATAAGTCCAGTTAGAGCCACCCAAATGTGCATGGGTGTGGCCGTTAATTCTTTACATGAGCAAGTATTTGTCCAAAAAGGCAGAAAAACACTTTGTAGAAGAAAAGTTCTCTTATTTCTCCTCCTCTTCTTGCTACTCTCCTAGAAAACCCATGCCCTAAACCAATGGAAAAAGAGTCCAAAGGCCCAGATGCTGTGAGGCTGACTTCTGTGGGGAGCAGCCAATGAATGGTTGTTTGTGTTTGGGGTTTTTTTGTTTTGTTTTGTTTTGTTTTGATGCAGGATACTTTATTTCATCTTTGTAACTAATTTCTGAGGTGGAAACCACCAAAAACAATTATAGATAAACTGGATATGATGCCACAGCCCGGTAACCTTGGCACTCCTCTTGGATATCGAGTTGCTGCCCTGTGTCCTGGAGATCTTACGGCTTTGGTTCTGGAGGATCCCTGTGACAGAGTCACAGAAGCCAGAGTCCTCGAACCAGACCAATGACTCATTGCAATGAACCTTTGCAAGTAAAACCGTTGGGGCTGCAGGGTACACTGCATGACTCACCCTGACCCACTGCAGCTTCCATTGTGAGATTCTTTTGTTTGGTTGGTTGATCGGTTTTTCTTCGGGGGATGGGGGCTGCAAGGGTGGATGGCAGATTGGAAGGTTTGGGGAGACGAGTGGAATTGAATGCATGATGTAAAATTCACAAAGAATTAATAAGAAGTTTTAAAGGAGAGGCAGGTGGGGCATGGTGGCAAACAACTTTAGTCCAGTACTTGAGAGGCAGGCAGATCTCTGAGTTCAAGGTCACTTGGTCTGTTGGAAAGTCCCAGAACGAACAAGGGGGGGGGGAGGGAATCATGCAAAAATACTAAAAAAGTCTAAAGGCAATAAACTAAAAAGACATTCAATACCACTGATCATTAAGGAATGCAAATCAAGACTAAGGTGAGATATCTCCTCTCATTAAGATAGCTCCTTTCAAAGGTTAATGAAGGTATGATTAAATTAGAACTCTCATGCATTGTTGATAGACTATAAAATGTGTGACGGCCACTGGGACTTAATGTGGCTGTCTCTCAAAATTTTAGAAATGGGTAGATGGCTCAGTCAGTAAAGTGTTTGAGGGTCTGAACTTGGTTCCCAGTATGAAAAACAGGCTTGGCATCATGCACCTATCATTCAAGTGCTGGGTAGGCAAGATCCCTGGGCTGCACGGCCAGCCAGGCTAGCATAATTGGTGAGTGCCAGTTTAATGAGAGATCCTACCTCCAAAAAAAGGGAGGGGTGATAAAGAGGCTGAAGAAATGGCTCAGTAGCTAAGAGTACATTCTGCTCTTGCAGAGGACCCAGGTTCAGCTCTCAGCATTCACAATCAGGCAGTTCACATCCACCTGAAACTTAGGCTCCGGGATCTGATGCTCTGGTGAGGACAGTAGCATACATGCTCATATCCATGTGTTCTATGTTCCAATGAGGAAACGGTTTCACCAAGGTTTGCAGTAACAAAACAAAGAGAGCCATGAGTCACAGCAAATGTTTATAGATTTTTTTTTTTTGGTTCTTTTTTTCAGAGCTGGGGATCGAACCCAGGGCCTTGTGCTTCCTAGGCAAGCGCTAGCAAATGTTTATATATACTGGTGGGGGTCTTTATTGTTTTTTGTTTTTTTTTTTTTTTTTTTTTCTTTTTTTTTTTTTTTTTTTTTTTTTTTGAGCTGGGGACCGAACCCAGGGCCTTGTGCTTGCTAGGCAAGCACTCTACCACTGAGCTAAATCCCCAACCCCGGGGCTCAACAGTTAAGGGCACTTGCTGCACTTCCAGAGGACCCAAGTTCAGTTCCCAGCACCCACATCAGGTGGCTCTCAACTGAGTGTAATCCCAGCCCTAGAGGATCTGATACCTCTGGCCTCCACTGGCACCTGCACTCGTGTGCACATAACTTGCGTGCAGACACACACACCTATATTAAGTTAAATTAAGAATAAATTTTAAAAGGTAAATGCATTTTTAAAATGAAGTACATTGCTAGAAACATCAGAGAAGCAGCTACAGCAAAATGGGGGAATCTCTCCTATAGGCCTCAGATGCTTTCTGATGACTTTTTTAGCTCTTCCACTCCTGGAAGCTGCTAGTCTGCTAAGTTAATGAATTACAGAAGATTTCTATCTGTTGATCATGGATGTTAGGTTGGACACTAAGGAGGGCAAGAAATGGCTATTGGTGGGACAAAATGAAGACTAGAGTCTAAGCCTACAGCACTGCAACCTTTTCCTATCCCAGCAGTTCGGATCAGTCAATCAATCAGTCTGTGCAATCACAGTTTCAATGCTCCCAGGAATCTTCATTCACACTAATAGAGAGTCTATGGTTCAAATACTGGCACCCATGTCCTTTGTATTCTAAGCAAAGACTGCAGCAGGGTGAGAAACAAACCTAGTCCCTCTGCTACCCGAGGTCTAAGGCAGCTGTATTGCACTCTGACATCACCCAGAAACCCTTCTGGTGTCCAGCTTCTCTGTGACCCATTACATAAGTCGTGTATGCCTCGCTTCCCACTGCTTCTGTCCCATAGCACAGGGCACGTATTGACTAAGCCTATTTCCTTGCTGTCTGGTGGGACAGAATCCTCTCTTGCTTTGGATCCCACTGTACTACTTGCTGTGTCTGCAGGGTATTGACCTAAGGGCCTTTCTTTGGAACCTACTCTTTCTCCTCTTCCTCTCTATAAGATGGTCATCTGCATCTTCCAGGCTCTCAACCTCGGACACTGAGGCTCTTAGCCTCAGCTTTCCAAGTATGCAAATGGCTGCTGCTAAACTACCCAGCCCCACCCTCTCCTTTGAGACAGGGCCTAACTGTGTAACCTGGTCTGACCTGGAGATTACTATGTAGACCATGCTGGTCTTGAACTCATTGAGACCCATCTACCTCTGGGTGTGGGACTAAAGGTCTGCATCATCGTGCACAGCTGGTTTTCATATTTAAAAGCAAGCAGTAGCTCATGTCTTGATTATGAAATAAAAATTAGGGGTTGGGGATTTAGCTCAGTGGTAGAGCGCTTGCCTAGGAAGCGCAAGGCCCTGGGTTCGATCCCCAGCTCCTAAAAAAGAACCAAAAAAAAAATTAACATAGTAGAAGATATGAGAATTGTTATATAGATTCATGAAATGAGACATGCTACACAGGAGTGAAACTGAATGAATTAAATACACAGGCAATGGTAGGATTCAGTTTACAAACAGGCAAAGAGAAAAATGTAAAAGTAGTCACAAAACATTTCCAATTGTGATAGCACACATCTTTGATCCCAGCACTTGGACAGATCTCTGGGAGCTCACAACCAGCCCAGTCTACAAAGCTTGTTTCAGACCAGCCAAAGCCAGTGAGACCCTACCTCAAAAAACAAAGCAAGACAAAAATAATCCTATTTGTATAAATTCTAAAACTAGTCAAAGTAAATTATTTTATGTTGTTAATACATAGAGTATGGCTTTAAAAATCTGATGGGGGAGGGAATAATCAAAACCTCAATGAGGGGGCAATAAGGCAGGAGATCACTAAACCCTGGAACACCAGACACCACCACCACCCAGGCATTGTAGCAAGACTCTATCAGAGGAAAGAGAAGGCAAAGAGGCTGGGAGAAAGGAAGCAATGATAACCTTCAGAATAATACAATGTAAGTCACAAAAGCAAAAATCTAAATGTGGAATGTCCGTGTGGTCCAGCTCCACCACTCCTCAGTATAGAACCGAAGCAGACTGAGTCAGTACACCCCAGAGATCCAGTATGAGTCCTGTACTGTTCATAATAGTCAAGCAAAAAACAGCCTAGTGCCCATCCACAGATGAACAATGCACTACACATGCATGGTGGAGTTTCGTTCACCCCTAAAGAAGAAGGAAATGATGTCATTTGTAGGGAAACAGAACTACAGATCATTACATTGTCATACGAAAACTATTGCTAGCTTTTATCCATACACAAAATCTAAATTTGAGAGTCTGTGTGTGTGTGTGTGTGTGGCCAGTCATGACAGGAAAGTAGAAGGTATTTTAAGAATATGAAGAGAAATAGCAAAGAGACAGAAAGTATGGAGGAGGGAGTCAAATTGAACAAAGTATAAAGCAAGATGTATATATGTGAAAATGTCATAGTGAAGCTCGGTATTTTATATAACTTAAAAATTAATTTGTTTTTTAAAAAAATGTTAAGCTAGAGGCATGGCTTAGTGGTTAAGAGGACCTGGCTTTAAGTCCCACATGACGGTTTACAACCATCTGTACCTCCAGTTCCAGGGGATCTGATGGCCTCTAAGAGTGTTGCATACACATGGTAAACAGACAAAAGTGCAGGCAACACACACACAAAATAAAAATAAATCTCAAAAAAATGTTCTAAAGAAAAAAACAAAAAGCAGCTCCTGTGAGTCAGAAGCAAGGCTGAGCTGAGCCTTCACCCAAGATTTCCTAAAAGTGCACTTGACGTGTCAGTTAGGATACGTTCCATGAGAACACTCCTCCTGGCTTATTCAGGTTTTTGGCAGAAATTATTGCCTTGGGGCTGTATGAGTGTCAGCTGGAAACCAACCCTTAAACTCTAGAGGAAGCTTGCAGTTCACTTGGCTTTTCTCTATTTGTGTCTCTGTGTGTCTGCCTGTCTGTCCATCTGTCTATCTCTGTGTCTGTCTCTCCATCTGCCCACCTCTGTCTCTGCTGTCCATCTGTCCATCCACCTGTTCGTCTCTGTCTGCTTGTCCGTCTGTCCATCCCTGTCTCTCCCCCTCCCCCCTTCCCTCCTTCCCTCCCTCCCCACCCCCTCCCTCTCGTTCCCTTCCCTCTCCCCTTCACCTCCCTTTGGAATCACAAACACTATATCCCAGGAATGCATCCTGTTGTCCAGAAACAAAGCACAAACTTATCCACTTATGGGAGCGGGGACCCTAAAAGACATTATTCCACCAGGTAGAAGAGGTCACGGTGACCATCTCAGATTTACCACCACTCATGAGGATGCTTAGCTGCCCACTCCCATACTAAGTTATCAACCTCTGCTAACCTGAAAGGCAACAAAAGATAGTTTGCTTTTATAGCACTCTTTCACTACTAATGAAACTAACCACTTTAAAAAAAAATATAGAGGCAGGGCCTCAGTTGCAAAAGTACCACCATTACATAGGGTAGCCTGAAACTCACCAGGCTGGCCCAGAGCTACATGCCATTCTTGTAGCCTCCCAAGTTGCTAGGGTTACAGGCTTGGCCCTAAACACATTTTCTGCATATTTTCTGAGATGTACTATACTTATATGCACATACTTGTAAATATAATATGATCCAAGTTTTCCTTCCAGGCCCTGGCTCCCGGATTGAGGACTCTGAGACTAGTTATTAATAAATATCTATGCGATAAGTTTTGTCTCCGTCCCCGACTAGTTCCTAACTTATTTAATCCATTTAAACTATTTTATGTCTACTGAGTGGTAAGTTGTCTCTCCTTCAGTCCTTCCTTCCTTCAACTCTCCTCAGCGTCTCCCTGCTTGTCTCTCTGAGTTCATCTACCTGCTGGTCTTGTGTCTTTCTCCTTGTCTGTCTCTCATCTCCTCTCTCTCCTCTTACCTCTCCCCAGTCTCTCTGCCTTTCTTTCCCAGAATCCTCTCTTCCTGCCTGTGTTCCACCTCCTATTCCCTGCCTCAGCTCATTGGTCATCAGCTTTTTATTGACAAGTAATGCTTATAAGAGTCTCTCTAGGAGTTGGGGAGTAGTGCGCAAGGCCCTGGGTTTGGTCCTGAGCTCCGGACAAAAAAGAGAAAAAAAAAAAAGAGTCTCTCCATGCATACAGTGCATATTTTTGATTTTGTTTTAGTTTTGTTTGTTTTTGTTTTGTTTTGTTTTTGTTTTTTTCTTTTCTTTTCTTTTTTTCGAAGCTGGGGACAGATGGTTGTGAGCCACAATGTGGTTGCTGAATTTAAACTCAGGACCTCTGGAGGAGCAGTCAGGGCTCTTAATACACTTTCTTATACAACTCAGGATCACCTGCTCAGGTATAGCACTGCCCCCCCCCATGGGCTGGGCCCACCCACAGGAACTATTAATCAAGGAAAGCCCCACAGACTTGCCAGATAACTCTAGCTTTATCAAGTTTAATTAAAAAAAAAAAAAAGACACAGGCTGGAGAGATGGGTCAGTGGTTAAGAGCACTAACCGCTCTTCCAGATCCTGAGTTCAAATCCCAACAACCACATGGTGGCTCACAACCATCTGTAATGGGATCCGATGCCCTCTTCTGGTGTGTCTGAAGACAGCTACAGTGTACTTAAATATAATAATAAATAAATAAATCTTTAAAAAAAGGGGGGGGGGCTGGAGAGATGGCTCAGTGGCTCACTGACTGCTCTTCCAGAGGTCCTGAGTTCAATTCCCAGCAACCACATGGTGGCTCACAACCATCTATAATGAGATAATGAGATCTGGGGTCATCTTCTGGCCTGCAGGCACACATGCAGACAGAAAGCTGTATGATGTATACATAATAAATAAATAAATATTTTTAAAAAAAAGATACTTGGAAGAGGCCAGTCAGAGACTGCACCCTAATCTCAGTGGACTTAGCAGCCAAGGAAAAGGCAATTCATACAGAAGGTTTAAAATGATTGATTTTAAATTTGTCTTTGAGGATGATGCCCTACAGCACATCCAGGCACTCCCTTGCTGCACCTTATGGTCCAGCACACCAAGCTGCTTAGGGTAGGCTATAGAGATCATGTGGAAGTCATAGAAGTTAGAACCTGGTCTACAGGATGTGCCAATCTCAAGGTTCTTTTTTTTTTTTTTTTTTTTCTGGAGCTGGGGACCCGAACCTAGGGCCTTGTGCTTGCTAGGCAAGCGCTACCACTGAGCTAAATCCCCAACCTCAAGGTTCTTTTTGTCTCAATAAAAAACCCAGTACCATCAAGAAAAGGGGGAATGTCTCCATGGCATTGAATTAAAGCTACTATACCACCCATTGAATGAAAAAATAAAATAAAAAGGAAGGACATGACTGCTCCTAGGTCTGGTAGAGGAGAAAGCTTATTGTAGATAAAAGAGAGACACAGCCAGGGGCCAGGACAACTGAGCTAGTCCAGCCAGAACATGACCAGATTGCACTGGGCCATCTGAGGAGAGGGGGAAGGGGACAGGGGAGAGCCAATCCAAAAGGCCAGGAGGGTGAAGAATAGATTTTTTTTTTAAAATAGGACCAGGCAATGACAACTCTGTTACAGGTAGAGACTGAGGGATGCTGGGAGAACCTGATGGCCAGCATCTGCTTTCTGCTTTGATATGTCCCAGGTTTGAGACCTAACATCCATCAGACTGTACAGGGAGAGCAAAAGGAGTTGACAGGGACCACAGCCATGGCCCTAAGGTTCTGAACCTACCCAACTTTATCCCTGACATCAGGTGACTTGCTTTTTAAGTTTCTGACCTCCCCACTTGGCCAGAGACATTAATCCAGGTACAGGAGTCACAGATGTCACTGAGGAGGAAGTCGAAGGCAATTCTTTCACCCATTAACACCGCCAGTCAGTGAGCCGAGGCAACCTGAGCTCCTTACAGAGTCAAGGTCAGGTTGTATGTGACATCAGCTAAATTTTCACTGCCCCTTCTGCTTAGGCTACTTTTATGCAGATAATTACTGGCAAGGAGTGTCTATAAAATGACTCCTTGTCTTCCTAGGGAGATTGTGTAGCAGCTAAGGATCACTTCATTTTGTAGCCATCTCTGTGGTCGTCAGAGCACCGCATGATCTATCAATGTTATTTCCTTAACCGTCTGAAGGCCTTTTCTAATTGGTGTGTTGTCAAGAGAGACAAGCTAACTGTTGACCTCTACTCAGGAAATAAAAGCTTAGGGCAGAGACTGACAGTTCCTCTAACAGAGATGCATGGCAAACTGGGAAGCCTCAGAACCTCCAGCTCGGTTTGAAACGGAGTCTAATCCTTGTCTTTGAGAAGATTGTCCAAACTGCTGTATGGGTCTTTGCCATTAGACTCATCCACCCCATGGAATGACTGAGCAAAGGCAGCAAAGCAGGTGTGTTTGTGTAAAACAAGTGCTTTCAAGCTGGGCTAACACCTGCTTTATCCAATAGAATCCTGCTAAGGTAAAGGAGACGAATACCATAGTCACGGTCACAGCCGTATTGAAGATGGCGTACTCAGCAGTTTTACCACTGCTGGTTTTGTGACCTTCAAGAAGAGATGCCCCTGGGCCTCACTGTCCTTCCTGACAGAGGATCCAGGTGCACTCTCAACAACACGAGAGTATTACAGTGCCTTACAAACCCAGCACCTCAGGTGATCTTCTAGATCAGTTTCCTCCATCACATCAGATCAAGTTACCCTTTCTCATCTTAACTCAGAAGCAGGGTTCTCAATCAAGAATAGGTGCAGGCTACCAAGAGAGAACTATAATCACAAACCCTTTGATCTACAATGGGGTCCTGCCTATAAGAAATGCTAGGGCAACAGTGGCACGAGCTTGTGGGAGTAACCAACCAATCGCTGACTTAAAGGCCCGCTCCATGAGGTGAAGCCCACGCCTGACACTGCTTGGGTGACCAAGAAGCAGGCAGTAAATGTCTCAAGAACCTAAGGTAAAACCAAATAGTGCTGATCTAAATAATAATAATAATAATAATAATAATAATAATAAAATCAAAATGTAATGAAAATGATTCCTAACGACATTCTGCTATACATATAGACTGTGCCTTATTCAGCCATCATTAAAGAAGCTCCCTTCTGAGCAGACAGAAACAAACATAGAGACCCACAGCCAGACACGCAGAGAGTGAGAGGCCTTGGAAAACCCATCCCCAAATGGGATGACTCCATCAAATCCTTCCCCTCAGACTCAGGGAATCCCACTGAAGAGAAGTCAGAAAAGAGGGTAGAAGCCAGACGGGATGGAGGACACCAAGAAAGCGGCCCTCTAAATCAACATGATGCAAGCTCATGTGAAGTCAGAGACTGAAGCAGCGTGCACAGGGCCTCCAGAGCTGCACCAGGTCCTCTGCGTACATATCACGACTCCAGTTCAGGGTGTCTATGGGACTCCGGAGTGTGTGAACAAGAGTGTCTCTGATTCTTGTGCCTTCTCTCTCTGGCTTTTTCCTTCTATTGGTTTGTCCTGTCCAACTTTCACGTGATGATTTTTATCTGGTTATATTTCAGTTATACATTTTTTAAATGAATGGATGAATGAAAGCCGAGCCGTAGGGTAGAAGTTAACAACTGAACATTTTTGGGGAGGGATGAGGCAAAATCATTTTGCTCTATTGAAGTGACACACTGGATATATCAAGCACTCCACAATAGGCCTCTTGCTCAGGAGTGGTTGGCCAGCATGTGATGGACCCGGTGTGTGTGTGTGTGTGTGTGTGTGTGTGTGTGTGTGTGTGTGTGTGTGTGCGCGCGCGCGCGCGCTTTGATTTGATTAGTTTGATGGGGTTTTGTTTTGTTTTGTCTTCTGTTTAGATGTTTTGTTTTCTTGGTTTGGAGAGCTTTGTCGTATTGGGTTTTTGTTTGTTTTTTGGAAAACTTAAATGATGGATGGAGGACAGAGATAGGATTTGGAAGGACTTGGAAGTGGGGAAGAATATGGTCAAAATACATTCCAACTTAAAACTGTTTAAAACATAAAAAATATAAGAAAAAAGCAGGAAAGAAATAGTAATGTTGGGGGGAAAGCCTATGGCTAAAGATAATTAAATTACCCTGATCCAGCCTTAAAAATGCAATAATAAAATGAATTTTCTAAATACAAAAAAAAAAGTCAGATTCAGGAAAGAGAACTTTTTTTTACATTTCAAACATGCATTTATTATATTGACCATACTTCCCCTCATACTCTCTCCCTCCCATTAACTAATACCCTTTGTTCCTCCTGGGCAATTTTATTTCTGCTTGTGTCCTCTCAAAAAGCGATGTAAGCTTAAAGACACACAAGTAAGAGAGAACATGTTACCTGTCTTTCTGAGACTGGCTGAAGACATTTTTTTAAACTTAGAGACTTTCTATGCCACCCACTTTGGCCTGCATGGTTAACTCTCACAGCACTGTACTCAACCAAGTGATCATTGACCTCAGAATGGCACAATTCAGCAAGGATGCAGGCTAGAGAGCCAGAATTAGTGTGAAATTCCTATGCTGCACCAGCCCAGACCACCATTTATACACAGAGAAGCAAGGTGCCCAGGAAATGCCAAAGGGAATCCCAGTTTAACAATCAGCCATCTTGATCAGTAAGCAGCAAGTAGCTGAGAAGATCTCTCTCTGAGGTAGTGACCAAATTGCCTGATGGGAACCAGGAAGAGGAACTACAGTCAGAGGGAACTACAGTCAGAAATCCATTAATGCATTTGACTGACTTTTGGCTTCTTATGGTCTTCTTCTTCTTCTTCTTCTTCTTCTTCTTCTTCTTCTTCTTCTTCTTCTTCTTCTTCTTCTTCTTCTTCTTCTTCTTCTTCTTCTTCTCTTCTTCCTCCTCCTCCTCTTCCTCCTCCCCCTCCTCCTCCTCCTCCTCATCATCCTCCTCATCCTCCTCCTCCTTCTTCCTCTTCCTCTTCCTCCTCCTCATCCTCCTCATCCTCCTCCTTCTTCCTCTTCTTCCTCTTCCTCCACCTCCTCCTCCTCCTCTTCTTCTTTTAGTTTCTTTTACACCTTTTTTGAGGGAGGAGAGCTTCTGAAAGAATAAAGATTTTAAACTATCCCCCACTGACCCTGCTGTGAGGACAAGTGCACCTCACAGCAAAGAATAACATAACATATTTTGGGGATGTAGCCTGGCTATAGCTACCACAAACCATCTGGCCTCGATAAGGCCTGACTCAACAGTCCTGAGAAAAACGAGAATTAGAGTCAGCTTGCCCCAGAAGCAGGGTGGCCTAGAGTTGAACTGAGCCCAAGTTACAAACCAATAAAATTGCTTTGTGTGACTGTTGCCAACTACCTATGTAATTTTCCCTATAAATCCCTTCCCCTAATTGGGCTCAGGGTCGACTCCTCTGTCTCCTGTGTGAGATACGTGTCGTCCCGTCCCCAGAGCTCTGGTTCCTCAAATACACCTCTTGTTTATTACATCAAGACTAGTTTCTCGTAAGTTCTTGGGGGTTGCGTCATCTCGAGATTTGAGTGGGGGTCTTCCCCACCCCGGTGGTCTTTCACTTCCTCCTCCTCCTCCTCCTCCTCCTCTTCCTCCTCCTGCTGCTGCTCCTCCTCTTCTTTTAGTTTCTTTTACACCTTTTTTGAGGGAGGGGAGATGTCATTGTGCCCATGACATCATCAGGTCAAAGGACAACTCGTGGGAGTGGACTCTCTCCTTACACCATGTGGGTCCCAGGAATTGAACTCAGGTTGCAAAGCTTGCTGGATAGCGCCATTGCCCACTAAGCCATCTCTCCAGCCATTCTTTAGTTTTTTGGTTTTTTGGTTTTTTTTTTTTTTTTTTTTTTTGAAACAGGTCCATATCTCAAATGGCTTCAAATTATGTGGCTGAGGATGACCTTGAGTTCTGATCCTTCTGCCTTTATCTTCCAAGTGTTGGGATTACAGGCGTGTGCCACAACCCCAACTTGGACTGAAATTTTAAAGAGGTCAAAGTTCACTATTATCAGATTTCTGACTGGGAGTGTGAGTTTCCCACTGAGTACTGGGAAGATGATCACTTTGCTATATAATTATCAAACTGCAAATGACCCAGAAAGCCAGAACCGTGACGCAGACTCACTGCAAGGTCCTCAGGAGTGTGGGGGAATCTACTAGTCAGTCTGGAAAGGTAATGCTGTAACCTGAAAGTTTTCAACACCGGTGAGGCCCTGGGGATAGCTATGAGAGGAGGGCATGGCCTGGTGTGGTCACTCTGCCAAGAGAAAGATGGGAGTGGCAGGAGTGATGGTTCATCGTATGTAACCTCTCCACTGGGATTTTCACAGTCTGCCTTGTAACCACCGCTGCATCACAAACATGGCGCTTTCTGACACATCTGTGTGGTGGTTATTGCCAGGTCCGGCAAAATGATGCACCTGAGCAATGCTGATGGCAGTCTGAGTGGCAGCTTGATTGGCATGTGACAACAGAAGGCATGCCCTACAGGAGTGACTCAGCTAGCTCAACAGGCTGTGTTATCGAATTTTGTAGTCATTAGAAGACGTGTCATTAACCTACCGATCTGCAGTTTTTCTCAAATAAAAAACTAAACTTTTAAGCCATTGAATCTAACCCAGAGATGAGTAAAAAAAAACCTAACAGGCCTAGATGAAAGTCCTTTCCTCACTACCCTGCTACAGGCGAAGTAAGGAGGAGCTACCATTGCTTCTTATAAAGTGGCCGTGCTGGTGGAACCAAGTCAGTCGTACTCTTGAACATGACATTTCCACTTGACAACGATGTGTTGGTGCTTTCTACCTTGTCTTTAAATCCAGGCGGCACATCCAAAAGTAAGGATATTATATCAGAGTCGCAAGGGCTCCTTGAATCAGTCCAGAGTAGTTTTCCAGAAGGGACAAGGAGTCTCTGAAACTTCCAAGTAAAGGATGCCTCTTTTTGCCAGACCAGTGGGCTAGAATCATTAAAGACGTTGTACTGACTGGTTTTGTGTTGTCAACTTGACTCAAGGTAGAGTCATCAGAGAGGAAGGAGCCTCCCTTGAGGAAATGCCTTCAGGAGATCCAGCTGTAAGGCATTTCTCAATTAGTGAACAATGGGGGAGGGCCCAGCCCATTGTGGGTGGTGCCATCCCTGGCCTGGTGATCCTGGATTCTATAAGCAAGCAGGCTGAGCAAGCCATGAGAAGCAAGCCAGTAAGCACCACTCCTCCACGGCATTTACATCCAGTTCTTCTTGAGTTCCTGCCCTGGCTCCTTCTAATGATAGTCTATGATCCCCAACTTGCTTTAGGTCATGGTGTTTTGTTGAGGCAATAAGAAAAGACTCAAAAGAGTCATCAAGTTGTTGGGACCCAAAGGTACTAACACTTCTTCTTCTCCATCTCCTCTTTCCAGTCACTAGAATCACCTCTACACATACAAACATTCGAAGTCTAGACATATCAAAACCAGCAACACATATATGTGGTATGGTAATTTGAATAGGTTTGGCCCCATGGACTCCTGTGTTTGAACGCTTGGTCCACCAATGGCACTGTTGGGAGGTGTGGCCTTGTTGGAGTGGGTGTGGCCTTGGAGGTGTCATTGTGGGGGTCGCTTTGAAGTCTCCTATGCTCAAACTCTGCCCAGTGTGGAATTCCAGTCTCCTCCTGGCTGCCTTTGGATCAAGAGGTAGAACCCAGCTCCTCCAGCACCATGTCTGCCTGCGTGCCACTATACTTACTGTCTTGATAACAGACTGAACCTCTGAAACTGTTAGCTGGTCCCAGTTAAATGTTTCCTTTGATTAGAGTTGTCTTGGTCACAGTGTCTCTTCACAGCAATAAAACCCTAACTATGACACATGGAAACTAAAATCCTACACCTAACAGGCCTTTAGAGCCCCACACAACAATGGCATATTGATTCCCCTTCTTCACAGTAAATGTCAATTGGATGCCATCAGATGAATTCAGGGGCCTACCTCCCAAAGGGAAAGCTAGTGTCTTGAGTGACTATAATAATAAAATAATAATGATGATAATAATTATTTTTAAATCCCCTTCTTCAAAACACTGACCCCAGGTCTCATTCTTAATCACCTTTCTCAGAAAAGCTCGGATCAAAGAAGCAAATGGGAAGGAAGGGCAAAGGCTTGGAGAGAAAGAACAGCTCTTTGAGGGAATCTGGGCTTTGCCTTCTTTCAGCTTCAAATGGCCACCTACTTGTGGTCACCTGAGTGAGCTTCCGGGGTCCACAGAGCTCCCAAAGGTCTGCACTGAACAACGTTCCTTGCCACTAACACTATTGCTGCCTTGAGGATTCCTCAGCTGAGCAGCCGCACTACCCTGAGTCCAGGTCTGTGAAGTCTGCTAGCACACTGTCCTACAATCCGCCTTTCATGTGCCGTTTTGGGAGCAACACTGTACCATTTAGGCACCCTGTTTCCTTCCTACTTTTCACCAACACACACAGTCCTTAATCATTAACCAACCCACAGGATAGTGGGGGGATCTGTATCTCCCTAACCCTGATACTTGGACAGCATTTACTTCAAGATCTTAGAAAGTTGTCTCATCTCCAAATCTGCCTTGTGGCACCATCACCTTCCTCCTCAAGGTGACCATCTGTCAACGTCCCATCCTTACTGCCCAAACTGAGGAGGGCTGAGAAGCAGCTGGGATTTTATCCTATTTGCAAGCTAAGGCATTATCCTGATGCTGGATGCAGAAAACATGAGCTCGGGGTGTTGCAGACAAAGGATTTTGTTATAGCGTTACCAAAGTATTCAGCTGGTTCTGGTTCCCACAACCCAGTTCCTACAGGGCCATACAAATAAACAGATGGTATCTTTACAATGAGTTGCATGCAGCTCAGGGCTCCTCTCCTGTCTTTCATGAAGGCCTTTGTTCTATAGGAGATTACCTTTCATCCTCCTAAGCTCTGAGCAAACCTGCCCTTTGCTCTGATGGGAAACACTGGCTGTTTCTCCATCTTCCCTATTTAGCTCTAAAAATGTTATAGTCTCAGGGCAGTCAGTACCTCTCCCTGTGAGATGTACAGAAAGACCAGCAGACATGGAGAACTCTCTAAGGAATCTTTAAGAAAGTGGGAATAACCTCCCCATTTGTAATTTACTGACAGACAGACATGCCAGTCTATCTCCCAGAATGCTTCTCAATGCCTGCACTCCTTTCTACTCACAACCCAACTCAATTTCTTATGAGGGCAAATGTATCTTGTGTGAGGCCAGCTTTTAGGCTGATCATCAGCTACACAATGACCATCTGACAGCAAAAAATGAGGATAATTACAGATTTCTGACTGGTTGGTAAGGGAGGCAATCCAGGTACCTGTCTAAAAATGAATGATTCTTACCTCCTATCTTTAACTTGTAGGGGGGTTGAGACACCTGCTTATCAGCAGTTCTTAATGGGCAAAAAGTGAGCATTAACTGAGCAAATCCTACGCTAAATGGTCTTATTCATTTTATAGTCTGAACATACCCAACTTTAACTATTTTAAACCAAAGTATATTACTCTTACAACCCTGTGATGAGATTAACCTACTTTTCATAAATACTAAGTTTACATATTACCTGAAACTTTGAGACTGAAAAACACTTAAAAGAATATTGGCAATATTCAGGGCCCAAAAAAACACCTTTAAAAATTAACAAAACTTGAGGCTGGAGAGATGGCTCAGAGGTTAATAGCACTGCTCTTCCAGAGGACCTGGGTTCAATACACAGCAATTGTCTGTAACTCCAAGATCTGACACCTTCACACACATACCTTCAGGCAAAACATCAAAGCACATTAAATAGATTAATAAATAAATAAATAAATAAATAAATAAATAAATAAATATTTAATTACCAAAACTTGCCAAGCATGGCACATGCCTTTAATCTTAGCACTTGAGAGGCAGAGGCAGGTGGATCTCTGTGATTTCAAGCCAGCTTGGTCTACAAAGAGAGTTCCAGGACAGCCAGGTCTGTTACATGAGAAACCCTGTCTCAAAAAACAGGAAAAAAAAAAAAAAAAAAAAAAAAGCACAACTTATGCTAGAACTTTTATGTTCAGAGACATGTTAAAATATAGTAACTGCATACCCAGTCCCCAGCAACCAACCACAAATAACTACTTGAACAATATTTAACCATAAGAGACTGCTACATTTTTTCTTTGAATTTAATGAGTTTACATCAAAAAAAATTAAGTAGTCATTTTACATCTAAGGAATAAAAACCATTTTAAAAAAATACAAAGAGTGAAAGGATTTTTAAGCAAGTTTACATTTCTTTTGGCTATGGTTCTGAACAATTCATCTCATGATATCTTATCACAATGTGCAAATGCATTTCACAGCACCTGTGACAATCATCAAGTTAACTCTTTTTTTTTTTTTTTTTTTTCTTTTTTTTTTTGAGCTGGGGACCAACCCAGGGCCTTATGCGCTTCCTAGGTAAGCGCTCTACCACTGAGCTAAATCCCCAGCCCATCAAGTTAACTCTTAAGCGTATCCACTGTCAGTATCTCCTCAGAGGAAACCGATCTGCCTTCTATGAAAAGCTCCACGGTACATCTCAGCAGCGCACAAGGCCACCAGTCACCCACCCTCACAGGAATCGAAAAAGTTGGTTGGAAATAAGTCCACATAAGAATTTAATATCTAAAAGGTGAAATGCTCCTTGTATTAATGTTAGCAAGATCTTTACTTTTTCATCACTAAGAAACACTTTAATAGTTTTAGAGCAAAAGCTGTTAAAGAGTCTAGGGAGCTAAAACCGTACTCCTGAGGTCAAGCTTACAGATAAATCTTTTGTAAGTACTTCTCAAAATATCCTCCCTCCCATCCCCAAATTCTGTATTGTTTCTTACAAAACTTTGATCGAGTAGAAATATATCCAGGCAGATGTGTATGCCATACGATAGCAAGAACAGTAAAGCCCAACTAACGACCTTAGGTTTTAAAAATAGAAGGCAGTTAAGATGTACTCAAAGTTACATTAAGAAAAGCTCTCACTGGGTAATATTGAAACAGTCACAAAGGTTAAGAAAATACTGATATCAAAGTACAAATGACTACAATGTTAAAATAGATAAAAGCTACTATTTAAGAGCCTCTTTTAAAATCAAAAGGAAGGAACACAACACATGAGTCAGGATGATTTCTCCTGTTCTACTCATGAAGTTTAGTCTCTGTATTTATAAGGTTGGTTATGTTGACATCCGTAGAGCATCTCACATGTGACGAGGTCTCGTCCCAACTTCACAAGGTGGATCTTCCCCAGGAGCCTCTGGATCCTGGTCACATCTCCGTCACTGTACAATTTCAAAGTAATGCAGTATTGCCATGATGTGCTGGGGCATGAAGACGTAGCCGGTGTACAGTGCCATCCCCACCACAGAAACCAGCATCGAATCTGCGCGGTGGTTAAGGAAACATTTTTCCTAGTCTATTCGAAAACTAAATTCCAGTTTTGTTTTTTTTTTCAACAGTCCATCTCTGACCAAGTACTCATTCGCACAGCGTGTTTTGTTATTTATCAGGTCTAACATTGTAGACATTATCAGGTCTACATATAAAGGTCTAACAGTGGTGAATGGGATACTCACCGTTACAACATCCTGTGAGGTCATTAGCTCATGTTACGTCTACCTTCTCATTTAGCCCATTTTACCTCTACCATGCGAAGTCAGCGCCATTATGCTCACTATTAGAGGTGAAAACATCAGACAGCTTAAAAATTAAGTATATATAGTGTTCAACAAGTGTTCAAACAGGAGCACATTGGAGCTGGAAAAATGGTTCAGCTGATAAGAGCACTGGCTGCTTTGCCAGAGGACCTGGGTTCAATTCTCAGCAACCACATGGAAGCTCACAGCCATCTATAGCTTCAGTCCCAGGGGATCTGATGTCCTCTTCTGGACTCTATGGTGCATAGACATACATGAACAAAAAATAAAGGGAAAAAATAAAAACGGGGGGGGGTTGGTACACAGAACATAATTATACTTAATAACTTCATAAGATCTACCCATTTGAGCTAGAGAGAGCTCAGTGGTTAGTGACTGCTCTTCCAGAGGTCCTGAGTTCAAATCCCAGCAATACATGGTGGCTCACAACCATCTGTAATGGGATCCGATGCCCTTTTCTGGTGTGTCTGAAGACAGCTACACTGTACTCATAAAAAGACTTTAAGTAAAAGAATTTAAGTAACAGCAAGAAAAAAATGTATGCTCTAGTTTTTTAAGTTTAAACTACTGCACGGCAGAAGGCACCGACTTTGAAGTTAGATGCTGCCCCATCAGCACTGGATCATAGATCATCGTGCACCAATATACCTGTTTCTTTACACAGATACAAGGGATCCAAACTCAGGCCCGCATGTTTGTGTAGCAAGTACTTATCCACTTATAGTTTCGGGTTGGTTTTTTTTCTTTTGGTTCTTTGGTTTTTTGGTTTTGTTTTGATGATAAGATAGGGTTTAAATAAACAATGTGCTCACTACAAACTAATATTTGTATAACAGTCCAGCTGGCAAATCTCTTAATCAAGAGCTTTTTTTCTATGGGATGTTTATTGTAGTTCTTACTCATGAGGCTGAGAAAATAAAGACTTACCCAGGGCCAAACTGAAAGCTGTCATTAGAACCCAGAGGTCAAAGCAAGACTCAAAACCTATTCATTCATATCGTGGAGCAAATGTAACCAAAACCTCTCTCACTGTCCTCTAACCTCACATTGTACTCTCTCCTTGACCTTGGTTTTTTTTTTTTTTTTTTTTTTTTTTTTGGTTCTTTTTTTTTTTCGGAGCTGGGGACCGAACCCAGGGCCTTGCGCTTCCTAGGTAAGTGCTCTACCGCTGAGCCAAAATCCCCAGCCCTTGTTTTGTTTTTTTTTTTTTTTTTTTGGAGGTGTCTCTCTGTGTAGTCCTGGCTGTCCTGGAACTCATGTAGACCAGGATGGCCTTGAGCTCAGAGATCTGTCAGCCTCTGCCTCCCAGTGCACTATCACAATGGCATCTGATCTTATTCCTCTTTAAACATCTACCTTTCTCTTTACTACCTCATTTCTTTAAAATGAGTAAACAAAATGCCCACTTACTGTCTCCTTGTCATTAACAACTCACTTCTACCCATCCACCCTTAGTCCTTAACTAAGACCCCTAAGATCCTCTTAGTGGCCTCGTAGCAAACCCAATGGCTAACGGGGCACTGGCTTAGTCCTTGCTACACTAACCCTCCTGCTGTTTGCGCTGAGGTGTTTCTCTGGGGCTCTCATCTCCACCATCATCTCCTGTGTTCACCCCTGTCCATCGCTGGTGTACAGCGTGACTAAGAGTGGATTCTGCTTTTCTTCCAAATATCAATTAAGGTTTGATTTGTTAGTTTGGTTTTGGGTTTTACTTGCAGTGCTAAGGATCGAACCAGGGCCTTGGGTATGCTAGTTCACGTGTACTGAGCTTCACCCCAGCCCGTTAATTTTTGCAGCACATCTATCTGCCTGCTCAGCCAATGAGAAGCTTCTTTGATTCCTTCTTCCCACATTCAAATTAACTAAGACTTCCCGGTTCTTCTCCAATGCCTACAAATATGTCCTGTATCTCATCCCTCCTTCTCTCATCAAAGATAAATGACAGAGGCAATTTTAGTCCTTACTTGTCTTGTATATTTGGACCCAATACAGGTCATAGCTCTCAGAAACAGAATAAACAAGCATCAGTTCTGGCAAAGGTAAACAGAATTATTGAAAGTCATCTGAACTTACCCTTTATAGGATAAATTCTTTTTTTTTTTTAAACTTCTTTGTCACCTGCTGGGAGTGATGACCATGCCTTTAGTTCCACCATTCAGCAGATAGAGGCAGGCAGATCTGAGTTTGAGGCCAGCCTGGTCTACACTACATAGTTCTAGGAGTCCTGAACCTCACAGAGAGATCCTGTCTCCAAAAACCAACATGAGAATGGTAGCAAGTGCCTATAATCCCAACACTCAGGAGGCCAAGGAAGATGCATCTCTGAGCTCAAGGTCACAGGTCTATAAGGTGAGTTCCAGGACAAAAAGGGCTACACAATGAAACCCTGACTTGAAAAACAATAACAAAGATTTGTTTTGTAGCTAGAGGCAGAGAGGCAGAGGCTGGCAAAACTCTGAGTTCAAGGCCAGCCTGGTGTATATAGGGAACTCCAGAGCAGCCAAGACTGTACAGTCAGACTGTGTCTCAAAAAAAGAAAAAAGAAAGAAAGAAAGAAGTCAGTGCTTATGTGTGTGGTGTCTCTAGGCACCAGTTGTGAGCTGCCCAATGTGGGTGCTGAGAATTGAACCAGGACTTTCACAAAAGCAGCAACTGCTCTTAATCCCCGAGCAGCTCGTTTTTAAATGTTTATGTTATTCCCCGTGTGTGCGTGTGTGTGTGTGTGTGTGCGTGTGTGTGTGTGCGTGTGTGTGTGTGCGTGTGTGTGTGTGTGTGTGCGCGACCGCGCGTGTGTGTGTCAGAGAGACGGAAGGGGGAACAACTGAGCATGTCAGGCACTCATGTATGAGGCACTCGCATGTAGAGCTCAGAGGACAAGTTTGAGGAACCAGCTTTCCTCTTCTACCGGGGGTTCCAGAGATGGAGCTCGGGCTGCCAGGTCAGCATGGAAAGTGCCACCAGCCCAAGTCATCTGACTTTAAATTAAATTTAAAAATTACTCCAAACGGGTTGGGGATTTAGCTCAGTGGTAGAGCGCTTGCCTAGCAAGCGCAAGGCCCTGGGTTCGGTCCTCAGCTCCGAAAAAAAGAACCAAAAAAAAAAAAAAAAAAATTTACTCCAAACACCCCAAAGTCTTCAATAATAAGAAAATACTTAAAATAGATTTAATTATATATTGACACACTAAGTAAAAATATAACAGTGTAGAACTCCTGCTAGCCTGAATAATCACTTTTTGTTTGATTTTGTGCTGGGATTAAAGGCGTGCTTCACCGTGCCCAGCAAAAAAGTTAGTACTTTTGATCTGTAGTTTCTTGGGGGCCAGCAAGATGGATCAATAGATAGGGATACTCGCCACTATGTAGGCCTGATGACCTAAGGTTTGTCCCTGGGGGTAAAAAGAGAAATTTTACTTTCTGATCTCAACACACACACACACACACACACACACACACACACACACACACACATCAAGTATCAAGTATATTAAAAAAAAAAAAAAAAAACCCACACACTAGAGATAGGGTCTTACTTAGCCCAGACTGGCCTGGGTCTCATTTAGCCCAGGCTAGCCTTAAATCACTAAGCTAGGATGACCTTGAACTCCTAGTCCTCTTGTCTCTACCTCCCAAATGCTGGAATATAAAGCAATAACGTTCACACCCAACCACCTTTGATAGGTGACTTTACAGATCTGTGTAACTTTTTTTTTTTTTTTGGCGGGGGTTGGGCTGGGGACCCGAACCCAGGGCCTTATGCGCCTGGCAAGCGCTCTAACCACTGAGCTAAATCTCCCCCCAGATCTGTGTAACTTTAACCATCAAGTTCCAACAACTCCAGTGTGCTGAACTGAGTTAGATATTCCTTGGGGAGAGGGAACATGCTTGACACCATTTAAACTGGTTGGTTTGGCTTAGTTCAGTCTCAGTTTGGCCTGATTTTTGGTTTATTTGTCTGTTTTGAGTCAGTGACCTCAAACTCTCCATCCCTCTTCCTCAGCCTTCCTCGCACTATGAGGATATCAGCACACCTGACTGAAAGTGTTAGCTTGTACCAACACTGCCAGGCACTGGTTTTATGAGACAGTTGCAAGGCTAGGAAACACATGACTTCATCTCCTTAATGGGTCCCTACAAACAAATATGTACCATTTAGAGGGAGCTGGCTATAATTTCCTATCCGGTGCTTAAATGGATCTCAAGGCTGTCCCTCTAAGTATATCTCTCTAAGTATAAATACTTTATACCGATGGACTAGGGAAATAGTACAGCAGGTAAATCAATACCCCACGATCATGAAGATCCAACTTCAGATCCTCAGAACTCACATGGGGCTGGGGACAGGGGCACAGGTCTGTAATCTCTGAGCTCCTCCATCAAGTTGGGAGGCACAGACAGGAGAACCCCAGGGGGCTTGAAGGCCAGTTAGCCTAGCTTACATGGCGGCAAGCAAGAGACCCCATGTCAAACCCAGAAGGCAAGGGCTACCGTGTGAGGCTGTCCTCAGACCTCCCCACAAGTGTGCCATGGCATGTGGACACCTTGCACACTTGAACACACACATAGTTTAAAAACGACAATAAAGTATCCTTGAGTCCCAGAAACAGCGAGTCCCTGAAGCACAGCCCTGCCAGCCTTACCCGTGTCAAAGACTCTACTATAAAATGTAGACACATCACCTACCTGAGAGCTGATATGAGAAGGAGGAATCTGATCTGCTTTACAGAGTCACTAAATCTGTTCTTCAAGGGTTGAACATTGGCCACCCCAACTCAGACTTGTTTGCCATTGCCCACAGCTACCCTGCTCCCTACGTGTTATGACTTATACTATAATCCTGGGGTGCCACTGACCTTCTGGCCCAGGATTCTACCCCCCATCCCCCAAAATGAGATTCATCTTTCTTCCTTAACATTTTAGGATCCCATTTATTTGGAGAGGTCGCTTAGTTACCACACCTCAATCATCCTTCAAGTCATCTACTGGAGATAAACACAAAGGAAATGTAAATCTATCTGACCATATCCCACACACAAGCAAGACCAGTGATACTCAAATAATCTTTCTACTTGCTACACCTTTACAGTTGCTTATTTAAGTTCCTGTAGCTATAGAAGTCAGATTTATAGAGGGGCCTCCTCTGACTAGGATGCAACCCCCAAAACTAAAAACCTTAAAATGGAAATCTGATCTCTGCCACTGAGTTTTAAGTATTGTAAGCAGGACCAAGCCTTGCTGAGCCCCTGCTCCGGGCTGTAGGAAACCATGATAGAGCTGCCCCATAAACCACTGCAGTACCAGCAACCATGTGCCAGGGCGCATGCGGGCCCTGAAGACAAATGCTTATACAAAGGCGGGATAAAAAACAGCTTCTTTAGAGCCAATATGTAACATGAGTTGTAACATGGTATTAGACTCGTGAATAAATGCAATGCAACCAGGCATGTGGGTAATATACCTGTAATCCCATCACTTGGGAGGCAGCAGCAGGTGGATCTCTGTGAGTTAAAAGCCAGCCTGGTCTATATAGCAAATTCCAGGACGGTCAAGGCTATACAATGAGACTCTGTCTCAAAAAAAAAAAAAAAAAAAAAAAAAAAAAATCCGGAGGGCTGTAAAACTATATATTTATATGTATTTAGCTGTTTAAGAGAGATTCCCAACTAATCAACCACAAGCTGGTAAGTGTTCATCTAGAGAAAAAGAAAGAAAGAAACTAGCTAACCCCAGCACTTATTCCAACAACTTAAAAAAAAAGAAAATCACAGAACAAAGGCAGGAAATGCTTTAAAGACAAACACCATTCATCAGAAGCTATCCCAACAACTAACACTGCCTGCCCCAAACAATAACACCGCCCTTGCTATTCATTCACAAGACCTGGAAACTAGAAAGCGGTTTCTCTCTAGGGAAGTTGGGGATGGCTACTCCAGGGGAAAGCTCAGTCTGCTTCCCTACCGCATGCACAGCACACTCAAAGCTTTGTCTCTCATCACACTGCCCACATCAGAAAGCTTTTTAAAGCATCCCAATCTTTCTCTCTTTCTTTCGCTCTTTCTTTCTTTTTAAGACACGGTCTCTCTGTAGCCCTAGCTGTCCTGGAACTTCCTCTGTGGACCAAGTTTGTGCAGAGGACACTACTCTTGGGGATGGATGCCCTCCCTTTACCATGTAGGTTTCAGGGATCTGATTCAGGACATCCGCTTAGCAGACCACTCCTTAACACTTTCACCTCCCCAGCAGACTGTGTATTTTGTTGTCTGTTTGCAGTTTGTCATTTCAAGTGAGACCTACCTTCCTTTCTCTCTCTCTCTCTCTCTCTCTCTCTCTCTCTCTCTCTCCCTCTCTGTTTCTCTCTCTCTCTCTCTCTCTCTCTCTCTCTATCTCTCTCTCCCTCCCTCCCTCCCTCCCCCCCCTCTCTGGGGGGGAAACAGTTGAGATCCCCCTGGAACTGGAGTTACAGACAGGTGTGAGCAACCTTGTGGGTGCTAAAGACTGAGCCTTTGTCCTTGTAAGCGTAGCAGGTGCTCTGAACCGCCACACCACCTCTCCAGCCCCCATCTGTCAGTGAGGCGAGATTAGAGGGCAAAGACCGACAACCTTCAGCAGGAAGCATCTCTCAGCTCAGCCGCTGCAAAGGCAGAAGTCCCTTGAATTCTATTTTAAGAAAATGAGAAATTAGCATCTACAGCAGAACAGCTCCCAGAAACACATCTCCAGCTCTCAGCTGATGCTGATGGCACTGTATCCCAGGAAAGATCTATGGCAGCCTTAGATCCCTGCCACAACCAATACTTCCACCGATCCCCCTCCATGCACTTCTACTGAACCCAAGGCAGGCTGCAGCCACACTGAACTGCCTACCTGCGCTAATTGTCCCCCAAAATGACAATGATTGTTTCTGTTAGGGCTTGCTTAATAAGTTTGAACAGGTTTACAGTAGCGGCCAGTCAAAATACTGTTTTCCCATGAAACCCTATGATCTGGGGGTTGTTCAGAACAGACATAATGCATGCGGCTAAAATTTGTGAGTGAAATTTCTATTTATAATTACTGATCATAGATTTTCTTTCAAACACATCATTCCAACAAATACTCTGAAACTCAGCTTCTAATTATTAAACATGAACACCTCTATTATTAAAAAAAAAAAGGAAGGAAAGAAGGAATGAAGGAATGAAGGAAGGGAGGGAGGGAGGGAGGAAGGGGATGTGGTGGTGTATGCCTTTAACCCCAGCACTCGGGAGGCAGAGGCTGTCAACTCTTCACAGTTCCTCAAAGTTCCTTCTACAGAGGAAGTTCGGGGACAGCCAGAGCTATACAGAGAAACCCTGTATTGAAAAACCAGGAAAAAAAAAAAAAAATTGGCCCAGGTGAGGTGACATGTCTTTCTTTAATCCCAGCACTTTGGAAGCAGAAGTAGGTGGATCTCTGACTGCAAAGCTATGTAATGAGTCCCAGGTCAGTCAGGGCTATATGGTGAGACCCTGTCTCCAAAATATAAGAGAAAAAAAAAGAATGAATCTTAGTTTCTCTGACAAGCCATAAACATTACAGCACTCAAGGCCCAGTCATTGCTGCTAACAAAGGGCTGGTATCACAAGCTAAAACCAGAGGTCCGTTCCACCTAGGACTTTCCCAGACCTTAAGCACTGTCTTCATTATCTTACCCAGGAGTACAGCTAATAGGTATTCTAACATTCTCAACACAAAGGCAGTGCAAACCAAACCAAAGCTTAGAAACTGGGAGGCAAGAAGACAATTTCCCAGGAAGTTAAGACAGTTAAGACAATCAGAGACCATTCCCCTGCCTCGCACTCTCTCGCCTTCCTCTACCTCCTAACTGTACACTTCCTGCGGACACAAAGAACCTCTAACACAGCAAACAAAGGGATAATAACTAACCTGGGTGATGTCTTCATTCAGATAACAGATATCTGGCATAGCAACAAGCCCTGCCTCCAGGAGGAGACAGGGGTATTTATTTATTTTATTTTTTTTTTAAAGATTTATTTTATTGTATTTATATGAATACACTGTAGCTGTCAGACACCAGAAGAGGGCATCAGATCCCATTACAGATGGTTGTGAGCCACCACGTGGTTGCTGGGAATTGAACTCATGACCTCTGGAAGAGCAGCCAGTGCTCTTAACCACTGAGCCATCTCTCCAGCCCCCGACAGGGGTATTTATATCAACACATTTGTTGTCGTTGTTGTTTTGGTTTAGTTCTGTGTTTTCTGAGGGACAGTTTCATGAAGCCAAGGTTGCCCTCAAACTCACATTTAGTTGAAGCTAGCTCTTAACTTCTGATGCTCTTGAAGCTAACTCCCCAAGCTAGTATTACAGACAAGCATGAACCACCACACCTAGCTATGCACACAATTATTTGAACAAAAAAAAGACATTTTTTAATATAAAAATCAAAAGTGATCCCCCCCACCCCTACCCCTTTGGAAACAGGGTTTCTCTGTGTAGCTCCGGTTGTCCTGTAACTCACTCTGTAGACCGAGCTGTCCTCGAACTCAGAGATCAGCCTGCCTCTGCCTCCAGAGTGCTGGGTTTAGAAATGTGGGCCACTACAGTCTGGCCCCAGGTCACTATTTCTATTACAATATAGCCAAAAAAAAAAAAAAAAAAAAAAATCTTAACACTGTTACCATTGTAGCATTTATCCACAGGCCAATAAATGTTTCAAAGCTTACAGAGTTTCACTTCATCCCAACACTGTTTCTTTGCCTGCCTACCTGCCTTTCTTTTCTTTCTTTTCTTTCTTTCTTTCTCTTTCTTTCCTTCCTTCCTTCCTCCCCTCCCTCTCTCCCCTCTCCTCTCCTTCCTTCCTTCCTCCCCTCCCTCTCTCCCCTCTCCTCTCCTTCCTTCCTTCCTCCCCTCCCTCTCTCTCCTCTCCTCTCCTTCCTTCCTTCCTTCCCTCCCTCCCCTTTGAGTTTTGCAATGTAACCCTAGCTTGCCTGGTACTAGCTGTGCATTATGTGGCCCAGGCTGCCTTGAACTTCCAGCAACCCTCCTGCATTAGCTTTCTGAGCATGGTAATCAGTCATGAACCATAACACCTGGCTTTCATTATTACTATTTTATGGGGCTCCGTCAACATTTATTGTAGTAAGGCAACTTTCAGTCAAGATTAACTGCTACCCAGCCTGGTCTATAGAATGAGTTCCAGGACAGCCAGGGGTACAAAAAAAAAACAAAAAACAAAAAACAACAACAACAACAAAAAATCCCTATTTTGAAAAACTAAAAATTAATTAATTAAAAGATTACCTGCTACTATTAAGAAGTTCCAATTAGGCATGAATTTAAATATGCATTTTTCCTGACCTACAAAATCCAAAGATCAAACTGAAGCTACAAATAAACAATGCAGGAAATCAGCAGGCTTTTCTGTTCAGAAGCTCCAAATATTTTTTCTGGCTATTCAACTACAGGTTAGGAAAGAAATGCCCAATAATAATAAATAGTCTTTCAGGCCGCTAAATTTTTTCAAGAGTCAGCTCTAACCAAGCTCATGCTATTTGCATACTAGCACCCTTGATAAAGCTAGCCAAGCTCTACCTCAGTCATAGGAATGTGTTTGTGAAGTTGCTCCCCACAAAGCTAAACCCCAACGGGAAGCTAAGCCTGGATGAAACAAACGTGTGATTTGAAATATTCTGTTTATATTACAGAGAGGAGACGAGGAAAGGAAAAAGTATGAACTGTTAGTATTTAGTCTACATGAGAACCAGAGGATAACAGCATAGACATTGGGTGAAAACAAGCATCAGACTTCACAACCTTGAGCTATTCGCTGGGGCTGTTAAAATTAGGCGAGGTAAGATAGGCACAAAGTGCTCAGCAAAGTCATCACTCAACAATTCTTAACCGTTTGTAAGCTATACAGCAAAGCGTAGTTTGAAACCCCATCCACAAAGTCTTTTCTAGGCACAGCTTGTACCTATGATGCAAAGAAGTCATAAATAAAACACACTTTTTAAACTGCCATTTTTAAGACCAAAAGGCCTTCCAGTAACTTACAAACTGCTTTCCAAAACTGTGTGGGAGTGTCACGACCATGTACTCACAACCTGGTGAACTGGTTAGAGTTCTATCTCTCCAAATCAGGAATAGCTAAGGGTTAAAGACGCCCAAGCCCAGAGCGATTTGCTCCACCAGCAGCAACCCTGCCTCAGACAAGAAGACTAAAGGAAAGGCAGGCGCGGCCGAAGCGGGGCCAGGAAGCACCAAGAGAGACGTCGTCCTCCCTACTGCATGCAGAAATCAGGATACCTCCACCTTGGGCAGGGGAATTGCGTCCAAGACCCGGATCTCCGCTTGGCCCCCAAGACACCCCCACCCAACCCGGCGCGCGCACCCTTCCACGCCCCGGCCAGGCCAGGACACACAGGATACTGAACACGGTTCGCTCCCAGGGCTCCAGCATGTAGAGCGCAGTGACCAGCAGGTACTGGTAGTAGAACCAGGACATCTGCTTCCATGCTCGCGCCAACGCCATGCCCGCCATGCGCCTCCCGCGATGCAGCAGCGTCAGGCGGGCCCACAGCCCGCTCACCTCCTAAAGCTCCAGGCCTTGGGGCCCGCCCGCCACCACCTTGCGCCCATTGGTCCTGCCGAGCCCGAGCGTCACCGTGTACGCCCAGCCCCGCGCGCACCCGAGCGGCTACCGCCCGCTCCGCCTGGCTTGCGCTTATTGGCCAGGCGGACACTTCGCGTGCTCCTGTCCCGCCCTGCGCCTCGCCCGGAGCGCGCTCCCCTGCCCTGGGAAACGGTCTGGATATAAGTGCTGGCTCTGCATCCCCACGCGCACGCATGGCAGTTGCAAGGCCGGCTTCTGTCCCCACTAGTGTCTATGCGAGGACGTGCCATTAAAGAGGTCAGAGTCTTCAGACCAAGTCAGAAGGGTTCCTCTACAAACATATCTCTCCTACCTCAGGAATCCCCGTGGGCCAGGAGATTATAGGTCTGGGTGAGAATGCAACCAAAATGTCAGGCATGCAAATAAACAGTGTCCTGTGCAAGAGGGAATGAGGGGTCAAAGAGAATGTGGATGCCAAATGAGACCCAGTCAAGGAGATGTTGAAAACTGTAGAACTGTCTGTCCATCAGTTCCTCCCTTTCCCCCAAGCACACACATGAAAACATACCTATCTAGGATCCCTTCCTATCACACACACACACACACCAGTATTCCTTAGCCTTAGCCTAAAGACAAAAGAATTGACCATAGACAGTTGTCAATATTTCGATGGCTGCACTTAGGAAACAACCGTGTAGGCCAGGATCATGAGAGTGCACTTGATCCAATCTGAATCTGAGTAAAAGTTTTTCTTGCTAGCTATCTCTCTACCCCCATACCACCCCACCTTGGAGTCAGGGTTTCTTTATATGGCCTTGGTTGTCCTAGAACTTGCTCTGTAGACTAGGCCAATATCAATCAGGCTAACCTCAAACTCAAGAGTGCCAGAATTAAAGGTGTGCTCTACCCCTGCCTAGCTGCTGCTATTTTTCATTGTGCCAAAAGATATAAACTGCTGAGGGAGACATTTTTCCAGTGGTCCTACCCAGTTATTAACCCTCTGAGCTACAGTACTAACCTGCCAGGCAAGACAAGGTCACTGGTACAATAATGGCATAACTGTTGAGGGCGGGGATGGGGGTGGGGTGGTGGCAATCAACTGCCTTCTAGCAAGATTTTTAGGCCTGCACCACAAGAGAGAATTCTGATACTGTAAATCTGGTCAAAAGCCCATGGCTGGGGAGGTCACAGGCCCAAGGAAACAATGTATTACTACTGTTTGCTAAATGGGCTTCTAGTTAAACTGGCTTTAAATAACTATATTCATACCTAGCCTTAGTTAGAGAAACCTTGGTTTACAGGGAGTGTGATTAAAGATTCACTAGTCAAAGTGCTAAGAATACATTGAGTATTCGCCTTTTATTTTTTTAAGATTGGTTTATTTAATGTATGAATGCTCTATCCGCATGTACACCTGCATTCCAGAGAGGGCATTAGATCCCATTACAGATGGTTATGAACAACCACGTAGTTGCTGGGAATTGAACTCAGGACCTCTGGAAGAGCTGCCAGTGCTCTTAACCACTGAGCCATCTCTCCAGCCCCAAGTGTTCAGCCTTAAATATAGCATCTGTATCACCCACTCTTAAGACCGTGGAATGCTGCAGAAGAAGGAAGAGAAATAGTGTAAGAGCCAGAGGATAGGGCGGAGTCGTGTGGAACACTGTCTTCTGGACATGAAAGAGGAACTTCTAGTTCAAACCACCACAAGTAGGTAGCGCCTAGTGAGAGATGTCATCTGGGGCATGTCTTGAAAGAGGTCCCAGACCCTGCCCCTTTCCTTCCCCAACCCCCTCTTTCTCATTCCCATCCTCCTCAGGGGAAGTTTGCTACATTGTTACAGGTCCAAAGCAACAAAGCCAATCAACCATGGACTGAAAACTCCAAAACCATGAGCCGAAATAAGTACCCCTCCTTCTTATTGACTGTCTCCGGTATTTCATCGCTGAATCAGAAAACAAATACAATTAATCTTCCTACGGGTGCTTACAGTTTTGAATATTAAAGCATACTGTCAAATTTCTAAGAGTTACCAATGTTACTCAATTCCAGTAGAAATTAGAAGGGAGCCATCTATTGTCAAGAGGTATCTCCCATGCCTGCTATACAGAGCCTCACACCTGGTCTTCCTTCTTTGTTCCCTAGCCCAGGCCTTCCTCTCTGATGCTGCAGTGATCGTCTAAGTCATCCCACAGCTTGCCTCCACAGAATAAGCTAAATAAATAATAATACTAAAGGCTCTGGTCTCTCCCCCAAGTAACCTGGAGTTGTGACTGTCTGTAGCGTGAACTCTTTTCCCTTCCCTGTACTTACTTTAAAAAAAAAACAAACTATGTCTATCTTGGGAAGTGTTCTTTCTCCCCATTCCTGTTCTACTTATGGGATTCCAGTTCATCCATCAAGGATCAACCCCAATGGCAAAGGACACAGACTCCAGAGCAGCCCTACCCTGGAGTTCCTGCTGCGTGCATTGGCACTGTCTACCAAGGAGGTTGCAGCTGCCATTCAGTAAACTCATGGAGAGCGGGTCCTGGACTGGTTCACTTTTATGTCTAGCAGTGCCTGAGACAAAGTAGATTCTTGAACTGGAGCACAGCTCAGCAGGTAAAGGTGCTTGTTACCAAGCCTGATGACACCATGCATTTGACACCAGAGACCCACCTGCTGGTAGTAAAGAATTGACTCTTGAAAGTTCTCTGTGCAAGCACACATGTGTGCACACCCACACACAGGTACATGCACACACACACACACACACACACACACACACACACACACCACAAATATAATTTTAAAAAAATATTTTTTTAAAGAGTGGGGCATGGTGGGGCACCACTTTAATCCCAGTACTTGGGCCAGCCTGGTCTACATATCAAGTTTCAGGATTGCCAGAGCTACATAATAGAAAGACCCTGTCTCAAAAAAATAAAATAAATATAAAAAGATTAAGTGCTCCAAGAACTGGGTATGGGTCGTTTGCTTGTCTTTGTTCTTATGTAGTACTGATGATGGAACTCAGTACCCCACTAGTCCAGATCTGTACCACGGAGCCACAACACATCCCTCCAATCTTTTTTTTTTAAACTTGGGTTTGTTTGTTTGATTGATTGATTGGTTGATTGTCTGATTACTTTCAGACATAATCTCACTGAACTTGCCAAACTTGGCCTTGAATTCACTGTAGCCCAAGCTGGCCCAGAGCTTGACCTATTATTCCCTCCGTCCACCAGACAGCTGTGACCACTGGCTACTAGACCCAGCTTCCAAGGAATGGGTTAGCAAGAATGGCTTCAGAAAAAAAACAAAAACAAAAACAGACACACACCAACCATATATGGCGGCACACACCTTTCATCCCAGCACTCAAGAGACTGGGACAGGAGGATCACTTGAATCCAGGGTTGGAGACCCTGAATCACATGCAGAAGTTCCATCTCAGAAGAGAAAAGGAGTAGTGTCCCAAAGCCATTGCTATTAAAAATAAAACTTATTATTCTAACCACACTTCTCATGCTTTGCCCACTGTAAACAATGAAATGCAAGAAACTGAAAAAAGGGGGTTGGGGATTTAGCTCAGTGGTAGAGCGCTTGCCTAGCAAGCACAAGGTCCTGGGTTCGGGTCTCAGCTCCGAAAAAAAAAACTGAAAAAAGAAATGAGATGCATATTTTAGGGTTTTTTATGCAAATGGGTTTTATTTTTTTTACCTGTGTGAATGTTTGTGCCCTGTGTATGCCTGGTGCTTGCAGAGGCCACACAGGCCATTGCAGAGGCCACCTGGGCCATCGGATTGCCTGGGACTGGAGTTACAGTCAGTCATGAGCTGCCATGTAGGTCCTGGGAATAGAACTCTACAAGAATAGTGAGTGCTCTCAGCAGCTGAGCCACCTTTCCAGGCCCGGGTGTACATATCTTAATGTATTATATTATGCTTACACTGAATGTTACAGAAAAAAAAGTTCATTTGATAAACCGGGAGACAGTGACTGGAGAGAAGTTTCGGTGGCTAAGAGCCCTTGTTGCTCTTCCAGAGAGCTCAAGTTCCATTCCCAGGGACCACACTAGGAATCACAGCTCCAACTCCACAGGATCAGCTGCCCTCCCTCTCCTGACCTCCTCAGGCACAAGGCATACGTGTGGTGCCAGGACTTACATGCAGACAGAACACTCACACACATACAAATAAATAATCTTTTTTAAGGACAAGATAAAACTATAAAAGTGTCAGAAACTGATGCCCTGAATGAAGATTATACCTAACAATAGTCATAGCTTATTAAGCCAGAAATTATTTCTCATCCCCATGTTCTAGCTTTAGGACAAGTCTAGAGATCGGAAGATTTTAAAATCAGTTGAGTAGCAAGGAGTTGCTTTTGAAATTTTTCTAATTTTCTGGTATCAATTCAAGTACTTGATAGACTATACACTCCCCTATAAATTCGCCTTCCCTTCTTTGCCTCCTCGATGGACTTCTCCTTTCTTGGGTCAGTACTGGGCACGTTATGTAAGTAACACCTTCTCTAACCTAAGAAGCTTCAGTCTGGGGGACACTTCCCAGATATCACTGTCCTGAAGAAGAGGGGCCCTCGGAGAGCCTCAGATCACAGATGGAAGGTCCCACCCAGCCCGAATCTCCAGCCATTCCCCTACAAAGATCCCTGTGTGGCCTCCATTCAACAGCAGACTGCTCTAACTTTCAAGCTCATTACTTCCATGAGACTTGCAAGTAATGGAATATAAGACTCCAAGTCCAACCTTTTTTAAACTAAGCACTTAATTGTATTTAATAGCAGCAAGTCTTAGAGTAATCTCATTCTTGGATTCCTTTCATTCTGGTTTTAAAAATGAAGCTGCTAAAATCCATCTGAAGATCAGGAAAGGAACAAAGTGCCCGGATGATATAGATCTTTACCAACCCTCAGCAATGTTTACTATAGCCACCTCTTACTATCTCAGGCACTCAGAAGAGCACTTGAGTCCATGGCAACACACACCTTTGATCCTGACGCTCAGGAGACAGTGGCAGGTAAATCTGTGAGTCTGAGGCTAGTCTATACAGCGAGGTCCAGGCCAGCCAAAGTTATATAATAAGACCGACTTAAAGTGTTAAAAATGCACCTGAATCTCAATTCCTTTAAAAACCACTCTCGTTGAGCAGTCATTTATCCAACGTTAGACACACGGAGATTATGAGAGGAGAAGGCCTTTCTGCTTTCAGTGTAATTAGACTCTGCCATGCCGAGTCAACCAACTGAACGTGGTACATTCATATCATAAACAAAATGGTGACAGCTCAGAGGTTCATTCCAAGCTCTGTGGTAACTGAAGAAGGAAATGGATTAGGGAAGGCTTCGGGCAGAAGTACAGAGGTTAAGGGTGAGCAGGTGTGAGACCTTTGGTTAGTTTATTCAATGAGCATGAAGTAAAACTCGTGATTTATTTGGCTGCAACCTACAAATACTTAGATGAACATAGGGGAAACAGGTAGGAAAGTCTGTCGAGCTTAAAAACATGGAAGGGTTTGAGATCTTATTTTGTGTGAAAATAGTGAAGTTTTATGAGGAGTATGTGAGTTAGAACTAAAGCAATATAAATCATGAGCTTAGGAAATAAGAGATTGGAGACAGAAAGGCCCACTAGGAAGTTATTTCAATCAGACAGTGAAGGAATGACAGCTATTCTAACTGTATAGAAGGTCACTGAGATGTATATATATAGCTTTGGGTCTGGTATGTGATATTTATTTTGTTTGCAGGTCTTTTTGATGATAAAGTTATAAACAAATAAGTAAATAAATCTAGTTCAGAAGTCCCAGTCTGTTCCCGCACTGGAGTGCCCCAAAAAGGATCAGGAAACTTCCTGGAGCATGATAATGCGTCTTAGTGTTGGGGTTCAGGAATCGTCACACAAACCATACAAACACTGATCTCAGTTAAGCAGGAGTAGTTTATGGAATGCCCACCCTATACTGGTTAGACCAGGGGCATAGCTCAGAATTATCAAATTATGACATCAAACATCTCTCAGAGCAGTCTTTTTCTGGGAAAAAACAGGTTCACAAGTTTAAAAAAGAAGGAGGGGAGCAATATTACTTTTTGGCTTACAAGACAAAGTACTATCCACTAATCTTTGAGCTGATTGGTCCTGAGTGCGGTAAGAGGGGTGGTGAATGGCTGGTGAACACTTCAGAACATTGATATAACAGAGCATGAGTATTACAGTCATAACTTTTTGGCTTATTAGTAACATCCTTCAGTGTCAGGCACAAAACTACAGTGAGCTCATCCACAGATGCAGGAAGTGCAGCCTGGTGGTCAGCTCTGACTCAAGATATGTTAGACATAACAGTTCATACTGACCTTTGATTTGATGTGTCCTATGTAAACCTTTGTGGAATGTCTTAAGATTAACAAACCTCAGAACATACTGAACATAACAGGGGATGCGGTCTGCATGATCCTTCTCTCAGTCAAGTAATTATCTTTATGTGTCAATGATTGGCAGGCAAATTACAGCAACAATATGAAATAGCTGGCAGGCACGGAACAGAGTGACTACAGCTATGCTGTGGGGAGGGAAGGTAAGACCATAACAACATAATACATTTGATCTTGAGAGACTTACAGTAAAGAGGGAACTTGGGGGTCTAGAGAGATGACTCAGTGGTTAAGAGCACTTTCTGCTCTTCCACAGGACCTGAGTTCAGTTCCCAGCACCCATAAGAGGACTTGCTTTTAAAACTCCATCAACCATAGTTATTTACTTATTTATTTATACATCTATACATTTATTCATTTTACGTGTATGAGTGTTTTGCCTACATGTATATATGTACAGGACATGTATGCCTGATACCCTGCAGGTTTCAGAAAACAGCCCTGGATTCCGGGGAACTGGAGTTACAGATGGCCTTTCTCCTAGGAAAGACCAAGCATCCAGTAGTTGTTCAGTCCACAAGGCTGGATGTCTCGGCTGCTCTTCAGTATGTCCTAGAATCCTGAAGAACTAGGCTCTAATGCCAGAGAAGGAATGAACGTGCCCGCAAGAGTGAGGACAAGCAGGCAAAGGGCAAAGCTTCCCCCCTCCATGTCCTTTGTATAGGCTGCCACCAGAAGATGTGGCCCAGATTTAAGGTAGACCTTCCCACTTCAGAAGATCTGGGTTTAGGGTGGGTCTTGGTACTTCAAATAATTCAGTGAAGAAAAATCCCTCACCGGTTACCCAGACACTTGGGTTTTAGTTAATTCTAGATATTGCCAAATCGACAACCAAGAAGAGTTCTCAGTTATGAACCACTATATGTGTACAGGAACTGAACCCAGGTCCTCTGCAAGAGCAACAGGTACTCTTAACTACTGAGCCATCTCTCCACCCTCCACTTCCCCAAACCAGATTGAAACAAAACAAAATAAAGCCTACACACACACGCCTGTACCCTAGCATTGGCAAGTAGAGACAGGGGCATCCCAGGGCCTTACTGACCCTGTCTCAAAACACAATGCAAGCTGGACTGGTGGCTCACTCATTTAATCCCAGCAAAGGAAAATGGGTTTCTGTGAGTCTGGGTCAGCCTGGTCCACACGGTGTAAACGAAAATTCCTGGAAAAAAGCTGTCTGCAGAAACTGAGTGATTCCAATTTCAGTACTGTGGAGAGACTAGAGTGTTGCAGGTCCCTGGGTTAATTACCTTATCTTAGGCTAGTTCTAGCCCTCTGGAGCAGCCATTCCTTAGCCAAACTGAGTCCAAACTAACAGCTAACCTTTTAGAATCTATTAACTTAGCAGACCAATTCCAACCCAAAAGCTAAGAATGTCATCAGATAGCATTTTGGGAAATAGAAAAACTTCCCCTGTTGGGGTTCAGGAATCACCACACAAACCATATGAACACTGATCTCAGTTAAGCAAGAACAGATTATCAAACACGCCCCCCAAGACTGATTGATGAGAACCACAAAAAGGACTTGGGAGCCTAATTTTCTGGTACCCATCTGTCCTGAAAGCAGGCTTTTTTTATAGGGGGGAAAAAAACAGGTTCAAAGGTTAAGGCACGGAAGGGAGCAATACAACAGTTGGCTTACTAGACAGAGTATTATCAGCTAACCTTTAAGCTGATTGGTCCTGGAGATAAGGGATGGTAGATGGGTGGTGAATTTCAGAACGTTGAGATAACAGAGCATAAGTAATTCAACCATCACTTTTTGGGTTATTAGTAGCACTCTTCAGTGTCAGCTATGGGTAATTACTTCTGGGAAGTGGAGTCTGAGGACCTGATCTAAATTTCACCTTATGAGCAAAATAGAGACTAAATACAAAATGGCTTCAACTATGTTAGAAGAAGCAGGTCCCCCTCTCCTGGATGAGTCTCTCTGATGTACCAATACAGTTTTGGTTTGGTATGGTATGGTATGGTTTTTGGTATGGTATGGTTTTGGTTTTGGTTTTGGATTTCAAGACAGGGTTTCTCTGTGTAGCCCTGGCTGTCCCGAAACTCTTTCTGTACACCAGGCTGGTCCCATACTCAGAGATTGCCCCCTTCCCTCCCAAGTGCTGGGATTAAAGACATGTATCGCCAATGACCAGCCAATGTATTTTAAACTTGCCTTGATTTATAACTTTCTTTGTTCTGTAAAACTATAAAAACTTCATGAAATTGCTCCCATTGAACCACAGAATTTAGGTTAACCTAAATCTGTGTTCCTAAATGGTGTGGTCACTCAAAATGGCTTCAGAATAAACTATCTCTTACTCCCTTTAAGATGACAGCTGTGGTTTTTGTGTTGACAATAGTGAGTTACAGACCAGCTAAGACTACATAGTAAGATCCTGTTTCAAATAAAATAAGATTAAACAAAACAGTAATAAAAGTAGAGGAAGACTCCCATCATTCTCTTCTGGCCTCCACATGTGTACACACAAATACATACATAACACACACATGTATATACCACAAAATAAATAAATATATTTTTAAAATTAATTGCACCCAGTTCAAGTTTTCAGGCCACAGGCAGAATGTAGCTAGTTTCTTCACAAAGGTGTAACACAACCTCTAACCCAGTCTCTGATACAGTTCTCGTTCCTCCCTGAAACCACGTGAGCTGGGCCTCCACTGTTCATATTTATCTTAGCTTTCTGGTTTTCTAAACTTCCACAAGAATGGTGTTAGGCTCTGCCTACAGCATTATAAGGCTTATCTAGTCTGCAGCTCCAAACTCTTCTCCATCTCCTCTGCAAACTAGTCCAAAGGCCTAAGAACCAGTTAGGCTTATCGGTTTTCTACATTAGTTATTTTTCTTGTTATAACAATGTATCTGATAAAGACCAACTTAAGGAAGGGCTTGTTTTGTTTCAGAGTCTGAGGACACGGCCTCCTGGGGTAGGGACAGTGTGGTGCAGAGGTGTGAGGTGGTTGGTCAGGTCGCATCTGCAGTCAGACATCAGAGAGAGATGAATGAGGGGCCTAACTTCCTTTCTGTTTATTCATTCCCAAATCCCAGCCTGTGAGAAGGTGCCCTCACATTCAGGCTAGGTCCTCACTCCTCATTTAAATCTTTCTGGAAGCACATTCATAGACACACCCAAAGGGGTTTCCATGGTGATTCTAAATTTTGACAATGAAGAGCAACAATTACAGTAGCTGACCACAGAGGAATAGTAATAGAGAAATAGCAAGAAAGACATGAAAGGAAGTGCTTACCTGGAAGACACCATGATCATGAAGATAAAGTTTTCACAAGGAAAAGTCTCGTCTGTTCCATGATACTGTGCTGAGTGTCTAATCCAGGGCTTCAGGTGTTAGGTATGCATTCTACCAACTGAGCTACATCCCAACTGTCCCCTCACCAATCTAACATTACTTAATGTAGGACTTAATGTGCTCAGAGGGTAAGAGCACTTCCTGCTCTTCCAGAGGACCTGAGTTTGGTTTCTAGTACCCCATGGGGCATTGCTCATTATTCTACTCCAGCTCTAAAGGATACGAAGCCGCCTTCTGGACTCTTAAGACACATACATATACATGGGACGTGCACCTGTGCGCACACACACACACACACACACACACACACACACACTACACTCATGCCTGGTATCTGTGAGGATTCAGAAGAGGTCATGGAATCCCCTGGAACTGGAGTTATGGATGGTTGTGGTACAGCCCTAACAGTAAATCTTTTTTTTTTTTTTTTAGATTTATTTTATTTATGAGTACACTGTAGCTGTTTTCAGACAGATCAGAAGAAGGCATCAGATCCCATTGCAGATGGTTGTGAGCCACCATGTGGTTGCTGGGATTTGAACTCAGGACCTCTGGGAAAGCAGTCAGTGCACTTAACCGCTGAGCCATCTCTCCAGCCCCCAACAGTAAATCTTAAAGGAAGATTTAAGAGCTGGAGCGATGGCTAAGCAGTTCAGAGCAGATACTACTTTTCCAGGGGACAAGTCCACACAGTTCACAACAGCTTGTAACTCCAGCTCCAGGGCCATTCAATCCCTTTGGCTTCCTCAGGTACCTGGACAACAATAGGACTTCTGAGAGGAGTCCCCATGAGGATCCAGTGTAAGCAGAAACCAGAGGCCTCAAACCAGACCATTGCAATGAACATTTGCAAGATAAAAAGTAAAGATACAAAAGGGTATAGTGTGTGACACACTACAACTTCCATGACAAGATGTGTTTTGGGGGCATGAGAGGTTCAAGGGTAGAGGGCAGACACAAAGAGATGGGAAAATGAGTATAATTGGGGTGCATGATGTGAATTCACAACGAATCAATAAAAAGTTTAAAAAGATAAAAAAATAACGAATCAGTGAGTCAGTGAGAGTCAAACACCAAAAATGAGAAGAAGCCTCTCAAAAATCATTTACAAAAAAAAAAAAAGCATTCTAATTGGAAGGTAGGTGCCTGCCATTGTTTTTTAACAGTGTATAGCTTCCCTAATTACAGTGCCTTTTACCTAACTCTTTCTACTCCAAATCACAGTAAGGATCCAGAACGCCTAAGGCTATGACCCCTCCCAGGAGAAGTGAGAAAATAAAGGCCAAGCACCCAGGAGTTCAGATTAGGAAGTAGATTAGCACCCTCAGCATGTGCCATAGAGACACGCTGCAGAGAAGTGCACGTGTGTTCATGTGTGCACTCCTTTGAAACATGAAATATTTAACGAGTGGTTTTAATATTTTGTATATTTCTATGACTGGAAGTAAGTAGCCTCTGGGAGCTGACAGCACTTCCTGGCCAATCAATCAGCACACATAAAAAAAATTTTTAAAAGGAAACTTCAATCCCTCTGGGCCAACAACGGGGCAGGGGCAGGGGAGAGGCACTTCAGTACTATGGCTATAAAGAGGCACATTCTGCCAATAACCTGATACTTGGTTAGCCATGTGAGAGTATTACCTAACATATATTACCTAATGTATACTGTAAAGGCTTTAAGCCTTTGTGAGCTAATCTTTAGGAAATACACTGCTTAACTGTGTGGCCATAAACCTTTGAACGGCTCCTAATTAAAAAAGAAAAAGATTATAAGACAGTGGATGTGTGCTACTCTGTATATCTGTGTCACACTGCACAGCAACAGGACGTGACACAATAAGCCAAGCGGATGAAGGGATGATTAGCTTCAGGGGCATCAGCAAATACAACTCCAGGTGGAAATCTCTTTAAAGCCTTTTAAACAAGCATTTTATGCTCCATTTTAAAAGGAGTTAAAGCTAGGCATGCTGGTGAACACCAAAATGGTAGCAACAGGGAGGTAGCCAGAGCTCACGGTCATCCTCAGTCACAAGGTGAGTCTGAGGACAACCTGGGCTACATGAGACCCTGTGGGCGACAGGGAAGAGTTGAGGCAAAGTAAGGCCATGAGTGATCCTTCAAAGGTTTATGGGCAGCTGCTTCATGTAAAGAGAGAAAGAGGGGCAACGATAAAAGATAAGGAGGCTATGCTGACAAACACTGTTGTCTTAGTTAAGGTTTTACTGCTGTGAACAGACACCATGACCAAGGCAAGTCTTATAAAGGACAACATTTAATTGGGGCTGGCTTACAGGTTCAGAGGTTCAATCTATTATCATCAAGGTGAGAGCATGGCAGCATCCAGGCAGGCATGGTGCAGGAGGAGCTGAGAATTCTACATCTTCTTTGGAAGGAAGTCAGGAACACTCTGAGCATCCTCAGGCAGCTAGGAGGAAGATCTCCAAGCCCACCCCCACAGTGACACACTTCCTCCAACAAGGCCACACCTTCTAAAAGGGCCACTCCCTGGGACGAGCATATGTAAACCATCACAACTGTAATCTCAGAAACAACACTTACAGGTCAGTTAGAAATCATCCAATGAAGGAGGAGAAAGATAACCAGAGCTGTGCAGGGTTGGGAGCACTGTGGCATGGCTCTTAGTGACTAGCCCAGACGGCCTTAGGCAACATCTGATATCTCAAGATCTTTTTCTAAATGAAAGGACATGAACAATAGTTGTTAATGGTGCTTTATTTAATGTTGGTTTTAGTAAGCATACAAAACAGGTCTCAATCATTATGGCATTGTCTTTTTTCTTTTTTAAAGGGAAAGATTTATTTATTTATTTCATGTATGTGAGTACGCCGTAGCTGTCTTCATACCCACCAGAAGAGGGCATTGGATCCCATGACAGATGGTTGTGAGCCACCATGTGTTGCTGGGATTTGAACTCACGACTTCTCGAAGAGCAGTCAGTGCTCTTAACCGTTGAGCCATCTATCTCTCCAGCCCCTCATTATGGCATTTGCATATGTACATCACTAAACTTTGCTCCTATTCACTGTCCCACAGCTGTCTGCTCACCCCCAAATTGTCAGTCAACACTCCCCCACTTTTCAGGTCCTGTGTGTGTGTGTGTGTGTGTGTGTGTGTGTGTGTGTGTGTGTGTGTGTGTGTGTGTGTGTGTTTCAAAAGACTCAAGGAAAACAATGTGCATGCTCAAGCACACCAAAGTTTGTCTTTCCCCACCTCCATACATACCTTCCCCTCTAAATCTTTTCCCTATGTGGTAAATAGATTCATGCTTGAATATATAGTCTATTCTTAGATTCTTTTCAGTTAATTTTATTTTATTTTATTTTGTGTAGAGTTACAGACAGCTGTGAGCTGTCATGTGGCTGCTAGAAATTGAACCCAGGTCCTCTAGAAGTCAGTGCTCTTAACTACTGAGTCATCTCTCTAGCCCTTCATTTTCATTTTTTTTCCTGGTAATGTTATCCTGGGGATTTGCAAATATCATCTTAAACAAATTAACTCCAATTCATATCAACTTAGTGTAAACAGCGCATGAAATTCTCCTCTCTAAGCTCTGTTCTCTCCTTGTTTCCACCAGGCTCCATCTTCATACATTGGGATTCCTGCTTGTTACAGCATCATCTTCACAGAGGGACCCAAGGGCACGCTTTCTAGCATTTTCTCCAGGTGATCTTATAAGACACTGAGAACTTAACACTGGACTGTTTAGTGTGTGGGGCATTAGGGTGGTCACTGACTCTGAGAAGAAAGTAGGGCTTGCAATAACAGTATCAGAGGAGTGTTGCTCTGTAACATACTACCATGTGCTAATTTGAAACTAAAAATGTTAAGTACATATTGCCTCCATATAGATACCAACATATTATAAAAATTATCAACTATGCTAGCTACCAACACACTAAAACTAACTTCTTTCCCCCATTCCCTTCTTGTCTTTCCCAATTACAGTCCACCATGCCCTAAGCACTGGAAACTTCTTGGAAACTCCCCCGTGTGCCTGTGTATGTGGTGCTGGCTATCCAGCCCAGGAACCTGCACATATCAAGCATGCATCCCACCACTGCTACACCCCAGCCACAGAAGACAGAAGGAACCATTCATTACCTGTTGCCTCAATTCCATTCAAACCCTCACTGGCCCAGTTCTCCTGACTTGTAGCTTGAAGGTAATTAGAGATTAGAGATAGAAAATAGTTCCTCTCAGAGCGTACTCGAGGCCCCTTCAGGAAAATGGGGTGTGTGTGTGTGTGTGTGTGTGTGTCATGCATGTGTACATTCGTGCACTTATGTTTGGGAAATAGGAAAACTTTCAAGAGTTGATTCTCTCCTTCCATTGCAAATTCCAGGGACTGAACTCAGGTTATGGGGTTTGCATGCCAAGTGCAGAGCCATCTTGCCAACCGATAAAACTCATTTCTTTATAAAACACCCAACCTGTAGTATTTTGTTATAGCAATAGAAAATGGACAACCAAAGACTAGGAAACAAATACTTATTCTAAAACTGTTTGATTCTAGGAAGCTAATAAATAAGAAGCCCCAAAGTCTCCAAATATGCAGCAGAAATGGAATGAATGATCAGTCTTATCAATACTCATGGGAAAATTAAAAAGAAAGAAGGGAGAAGAGATAAAGGTTGATAACCATTCCTTTTCATAAAGATGAAATACTGTTTTAATAACAATGTCACTGAATTAAATGGATAGGAAAGAGGAAGATAAGAGTCTATATTTGCCTTATACACAGAGCTGGGCAGTTACCTGTCACATTGTTCAAGAATGGCTTGCTAAAACATTGAAAAAGTGAAAGACTTCATCCTTGTCATAGACGGCCACTTCAGTTGAGCACTCTGTGCACATGACAGGGTGATAGAGTTCTTCCACATCTCTCTCTGCGAGGTCTTCAGGATTAGACCGCATCTTCTTAGCACTCCGCCTTTTCTTCCTATTTTCTGAATTCTTGTATCTTAGAACCTCCTCTCTGTTGATAGAGCAATTCATCACAAACATTGCCCTGTACTGAGTCTTGTAGGATTCATGCCTATAAGGAGAACAAAATGAAGAGTTTTGATTTAATAGTGGTCACTTTTACATCAAATTTGAGATACAAAACCTACATAAGGGCTGGAGAGATGGCTAAGAGCACTGACTGCTCTTCCAGGTCCTGAGTTCAATCCCAGCAACCACATGGTGGCTCACAGCCATCTGTAATGGAATCTGATGCCCTCTTCTGGTGTGTCTGAATTTACAGTGTACTCATATACATAAAATAAATAAATATATCTTTAAAAAAAAACCTACATAAATATCCACCAAAATAAAGATAAGGGAATGAAATGTGAATTTAAGGAAACTTGAAAGGGTTGTTAGAATATGGGACATCTTTTATCTCTTTACTTATTTTTTGAGACAGAGATGCCAAAGCTAACCTGGAACTCATAATCCTCCTGTCTCAACCTCTTGAGTAATGAGATTTCAAGCGTGGACCACCACTTCATAGAGAAACATCTTCCTTAAACAGAATGCAAGGTGGGTCATAGTGACACACACCAGCACTTGGGAGGCAGAGGCAGGAGGATCTCTGTGAATTCAGAGAAGAGTTAGATCTACATATTGAGTTCTAGGATACCCAGGGCTACATATACTCTTGCCTCAAAAAACTATAAACAAACAAACAAATGGAAATATATCGCTAGGCTGGGGTAAATGGTAAAGCATGAACAAAGTCTTAAGATTTAATCTCCAGCACTGAAAAAAATAATTTTTTTTTTAGCTAGGGTCTCACTAGGTAGCCCTGACCAACCTGGAACTCCATATGTAAACCAGGCTAGCCTCATACGTACAGAAATTCACCTGTTTCTGCCTCCTGACTACCAGGCTCAAAGGCATGTGCCAACTACCATGCCTGGCTTCAGTTGTGAAAGTTTTTTTGTTTTATTTTGTTTTGTGTTGTGCTGCATTAGGCGATTAACAGTACTCAAATCACCCAGGCGGCAACACAAGTTCCTCGATACCTGCCCCAATGTTCTGAGTTCCTGATTGAAAGGCATGTGTGAGTCTGTGTATATGTTCTGACACACAAGTAAACATACAGATAGAACACTTATTTATTACATATTTAGAGCATTTATTTATGCATAAAATAAATAAATCTTAAAAAAATTTTAGGGGCTAGAGAAATGGCGCTGGCTGCTCTTCCAGAGAACCTGGATTCAATTCGCACTATCTACATAACAGCTTATAACCATCTAAAATTCCAGTCCCAGGGGATCTGACACCCTCTTCTGGATTCTGTGGGCACTGCGTACATATGATGCACAGACATACACACAAGCAACACATCTGTATTAGTACAATAAAGGAGAAAAGCTGGCACTGGAGGTATACACCTACACAGACAAACCATCTTGGGGGAAAAAAAAAACAACTTTTATCCCAGAAAAAATAATTTATAGATCAAGTTTTAAATTTGGGTTTTTTTTTCATTTATTTTATTTGTATGAGTATAACTGTCACTGTCTTTAGACACACCAGAAGAGGGCATCAGATCCCCATTACAGATGGTTGTGAGTCACCATGTGGTTACTGAGAATTGAACCCCTGAGTGCTCTTAACCACTGAGCCATCTCTCTATAATTAAAAATTATATTTTTTAATTTAAAACAAAAAACACTGCTAGGAACTTAATGGATAATATTTAATTTTTTTTTTTTTTTTGAGGCAGGTCCTTACATAACCTGGGCTGGCCTTGAACCTGCTATATAACTAAGACTGGCCTTTAACTCCTGATCCTCCTGCCTCTGCCTTCCTGGTCTGGGCTAGCAAGTGTGAGCCACCATCACAGTTGTGTATTTCTGGAGGTGGGGATTGGGAAGGTGGGCACAGCACAGTGTGTATGCAGTCAGGTGTGTGCTCAGGTCGTCAGGCTCCGTAACACTGCTGTCAGCTATGCCATCTCACCAGACCCTAAAGTTTATTTTTAGTCAAGACCAGGTCTTGCTACACAATCCAAGCTGCCTGAACTTGATGTGTAGCTGAAATAAACTTAGAATTCAGGATCCTTCTCTCTACCTTACAAATGCTGCCGTTATAGGCGTGTGCTGTTCTGTTCAATTTGAACCATATTCTAGAGAACTCTTACAACAGCCAGTAATCCCATTACATGGGAAATAAGAAAGGACTGCCCAAAGTTTGAGGCCTGCCTAGTCTACATATCGAAACCCTGTTTCAGAAAACAATCGAGAGCACATCAACCCAGCTGGAGAGATGGCTGGAGAGCACTGACTGCTCTTCCAGAGAATTCAATTCCCAGCAACCACACAGTGGCTCATGACCATCTGTAATGGGATCTGATACCCTCTTCTGGTGGGTCTGAAGGCAGCTACAATACTCATATACATAAAAAATAAATCATTTAAGAGCACAACAACCAAAAACAAAACACACACATACTTTAAAGGGTCTGTATATGCAGAAATACTTAACTGGTTCAAGTCTAAAATCAAATTGGAGGAAGTAAAATGGTAACTGAGATAACATTGTGAGACCCAGGCTCCAGGCGGCTGACACTTCAGTTAAAGTAAAAAACACTTAGTCTTCTGTCTTGAATTATCTGAGGTTTATATTGCTTTGTTTATAAAAAAAAAAAAAAGTTATTTTTTATGTGTGAAAGCTTTTTGCCTGTAGTTGTGTACTTCACATACATGCCTGACACCTGCAGAAGAGGGCACTGGATTACCTGGGACTGAACTTGAGTCCTCTGCAAGAGCAACAGTGTTCTTAACCACTGAGCTCTCTCTCCAGCTCATTTTAGTTTACTGTGAGGCACGTTCTCACTTTATAGCCAAGAGAAGCCTTGAACCTACAGCAATCATCCTGCTTTAACCCACAGGATTATAGACCTGAACCATCCTGCCAACAGAGACCAACAGAGTTTAATTACTATGTTAATAAATACACTAATAATTGCAATTTTTCAAAACTGTCCCTTGTGTTCAACTCAGCAGCATATGTATTAAATCTGAAACAACACAGAGGTTAGCACTCCCCCTGTGCAAGGATGACATGAAAATAATGTTTTCTTTTTTGAAAAATATTTTGTCTATGTAGCCCTAGCTGTCCTAGAACTCACTATGTAAACCAGACTGGCTTTGAACTCAGAGAGATACTCCTGCCTCTACCTCAAAAGCGCTATAATTAAAGACCTGTACAATGCATTCTATATTTAACAATGAAAACAAAAAACAAAAACTTGGGGTTGGGGATTTAGCTCAGTGGTAGAGTGCTTGCCTAGCAAGCGCAAGGCGCCGGGTTCGGTCCCCAGCTCCGAAAAAAAGAAAAAGGAAAAAAAAAAACAAAAAAACAAAAAACTGTCACCTAGGTGTAGCTCAGTGGTATAGCACTTGCTTTGAATGTATCATGTACTGAATTGATTATGATTTTGATCCCCAGAACCCACATGGTGGAGGGAAAGAAACAACTCCCACAAACTGTCATCTGACCCCCACGTATGCCATAGAATGCATGGGAACACGTGCATACTAAATAAACAAACAGGCTACAGAGACGGCTCAGCTGTTAAGAGCACTCACTCTTCCCGAGAAGCCAAATTTGGTGTCCAGCACCAACGTGGCACTCACAATTATGTGTAATTCCAGTTCTAGGTGTTCCGACCCATCCGACCTGCACACATGGTGAACACACATTTGTGCAGGTAAACACTCACATAAATCTAAAACAACAAAATTAGTTGTTGCTGAGGACCATAAACTCTGGCTCACTAGACATGTAGCCTGTGATCTAGCTCCCAAAGGCTAAGGCAGGAGGATCAAGACTATCAGGGCCATCTGTGGTACGTAATGAGACCTTGCCTCAAAATAAATAAATAAGTAAATAAATAAATAAATAAATAAAATCCAAGTCTAGTGGTGTATGACTTTAGCCCCAGCACTTAGGAAGCAGGTGGATCTCTGTGTGCAAAGAGAGTTCCAGACCAGTGAGGGCTGCATAGTAAGAGTCCATCTCAAAAGAACAGACTGCTGGTCAGCACTACGCTGAGCCGTTAGTTACTGTGAGTCTGTTAGCAAAGACTGGGCAACAAAAAGGTCTCTACAGTAGCAAAGTAATGACAGAAAGAGAAATTGGCTTAGCTTCATCTCCACTGTTCAGAGAATGGGAGAATGGAACTCTACTTTTCTGCCAGGATTTGAATTCCTTCAGGAATGACACTAATAAAAAACCAAGAAACCTCCTGCTGAACTGAATATGGAGTATTGTGTGAGCAGAAGTGCACATTTTTTTGGCTTTGTTGTATTTTGCTTTCTTTTTCTTTTTTCTTTGAGACAGAGTTTCTCTCTCTGTGTAGCCCTAGCCATCCTGAGACTCACTCTAACCAGGCTGGTCTCAAACTCAGAGATCCTGCCTGCCTCTGTCTCCTGAGTGCTGTGATCACAGGCACACGTCACCACCACCTGGTCTAGTTCTGCCTTCTCAGCTAACATGTCAGACTGAAACATTCCACATAACCCCAGCGGTGTGGGGACAACTACAGCTTAGAGTCAGACTGAATATCACCCTGCTGACTTAACTGAACCCCCCTGCCCCGCCCTCACTCCTGCTTTTTAAGAAATACATTACCAGAGAAATGAACTTTTAACAGACCATGCACGTAAATAAAACCCACTCCATTCTTCAGATTCTTGTAACTACATCACACATCATAGTTACCACTTTTTCTACAGTTTGGTCAGACAATTTTTCACATAAACAGCAACAGTAAAATGTTTGCCTGTGATTTAAGCAAGGGACCACTAAACTGTTTCTGGTTTCAGGGAGAGACTTGCTCTAGGGTCAGGGTAGACTCACTTGTTCCCTGTGGTACGTTTACCATTGTCCCTTACCTCTGGCAATCAAGGCACAGTGTAGTCATACAGGCTGGGCAATTCAAAACAGCATCACTGTTTGGGACAGGCTGTTGTTTCTGACATGGTCTTTGCAATCCAAAAGCGTGATAACTAAAACAGAAAAAGAAATTTGGGAAGGAAAAATACATTAATCTAGCAAATTCTGGTTTCTTCTTTTTTTTAGAAACATTGTACCCCTCACCCAGTTTTATTAATACATTACATATTTGAGGAACTTGTTAAAAAAATGTTATCAGGTTTTTAAAAAGTCATATAAAAGGAAATGATGGAAAAATACCGTTTTTAAATTTTTTTTTTCTTTTTTCTTTTTTTTCGGAGCTGGGGACCGAACCCAGGGCCTTGCGCTCGCTAGGCAAGTGCTCTACCACTGAGCTAAATCCCCAACCCCTAAATTTTTTTTTTAAAAAAACAATTTCATCTGGATCTGAGGAGTTCAACTGAAAAATAAAGGTTAAGTATCTTTGGAATCTACAGCTTTAAAAATACCATGTGGGAATACTGTTTTGGGGTTCACAGTCCAAATAAGTCGTTTTTTTCCCTTGCTACTACAGATTTAATAACATTGGTAAGAACATATAACTTCTGGCACAGATTAGACACCAAGAGACTAACCTAAAGTAAAAATAGAACAGGGTACACTAAGGTATTCCATTATTGAACTGCTTAACAGGCAAGCTGTGCAGTCTTCCTAGAAGGCACAAAGCAAAGCTAATAAAGGCTCTTCCTCATCATCCTCAAGAGTTCTTCCTCCATTACCTCTTCATCCCCATCCCCATCAGCTTCATCAAGCATTTCCTGTCACTCATCTTAAGTTTTCCCTAGCTCCTTGGCAACCTTCGATGTTATTTAGTGATATGCTTCTAGTAGCATCATCATCAAATAATTTAAACACCTTCAGTATTTCTTCCTTCTCATCTTCTTCACTCATTTTTACATTCATAATAGGAAAAAAATTCTTCAAAACCAATGGTGCCAGCCCTTCCTGGTTGATTTCAGTTAACTTTTGTTTAACTTCTTCTTTCTCTGGCTCAAATCCTAAGGCCTGCATTGCAATCTTCAATTCTTTCAGATCTATGGTTCCAGACCCATTAACATCAAATAGGTCAAAGGCCTCTTTAATTTCTTGCTTTTGGGTGTCATCCAATTCAACTTTTGCTGCGTTTTTTCTTCCATTGGTCTAAAGTTGTACAACGCCTGGATGACATGTCCCCTACCCCTGCCTGCACCGTGCATCAGCCCCAAATCTTGGTTTCTAATGACTGTCCAGAAAAAGATCAGTACCCAGAGAAGCAGTTATTTGTGTAATTATTACTTATATTTTTATTTTGCTTTAAGTGTATGAATGTTTGTGTCTGGTGTCTTGGGGAGTCAGGAGAAGGTGTGGGATCCCTAGGACTTAAGGTAAGGATGGTGGGTGTTAGAAACCAAATTCAGGTCCTCTACAAAAGCAACAAATCAGCTCCAAAAAAAAGAAAAGAAAAAAAAAAAAAGCAACAAATGCTCTTAACCACTGAGCCATCTCTCCAGCACCAGAAATGGCTAATTCTAGGGATATTCTAGGGACATAGTTTACAAGATCTAACTAAAACACCCCGCAGAAGCAGAAAGTTTTAAAAAAAGAAAAAAAGGTACTCAAAATCAAAACAAATCAAATCTCAGGGTAGCAGGGCCTAACTCCTCACTCCTTAAGTCTAAGCTGCACACAGTAACTTTCTTTCAGAGTAGATAGTTTAGTGGGATGTAGTGGTCCATGCCTGAAATCCTAGCACTCCAGAGACAGAGGCAGGGGGAGCCAGATTCAAGGCCTAAAATGAGACGTATCTCATAAAAGCTAAACCTATCAAATAAACAAACCAAAAAAAAAAAAAAAAACAAAAAACCTAGTCTCAGTTGATTGCGAGAAAAATCTCAGGTGAGTTCTAACAGGAAACTAACTCTTCCACACACCTGGCCAGGGCTCTTCAAAAATAAGACAGCAAAAACATGGAAAATCTAAGAAACTATTTTGTATTTGTAGTCAAGAACTTAGGTTGGCCAGGCAAGACAGTCTACACCAGTAATCCCAGGACTAGGGAGACAACACAGGAAGACTACAAATTCAAAGACAGCCTGGACTACACAGTGAGCTCCACACCAATCTGAGTGAGTCTCTAAAGCACACAAAAAGAGGGCCCAGGAGGTCTGGGGAAGGGGCTCAGGCATGGCAGGCCTGCTCTGCAAGTGCAAGGACCTAAGCTATGGTTCTGGCACCCACACAAAGAGCATGGAGACGGGCGGATCCCTGCCACTCACCAGTCAGCCAGCTGGACACAGCTCAGGGTTCAGGGAGAGACTCTCTCAAAACTGAAAGGAGAGGAGCTGGTAAGATGGCTTAACACATAAAGGTGCTTGTCACGGACCTGACAACCTGAATTCAATCTGGAGAACTTACATGATTCCTACAGGACCCTCTAACCTCCACAGGCAAGCTTTGGCACATATGCACATAGTGATAAATAATTCAAACACAGATAGATAGATAGATAGATAGATAGATAGATAGATAGATAGATAGATAGATAGATAGATGGATGACAGATGTAAAGTAAAATAAGTTCAGAAAGCTAAGGCAGGAAGAACAAATTTCCAGTGCAATGCAGGGCAAATTCCATGCGCCAAAGAGTTTCCTAGGAGACCCTGCCTCAGAACATAAGATAAAGGAAGCTGCAGTAACTAAACACCAGAGGGCACTGGAGGAAGCAGCACAGGAGTAAATCAGGAAGAGGGAAAGGATGTGGTGGAAGAACTGAAGCTAAAAGGTGTGTACAGTGATTCCAGAGCAACATCAACCCTTCAGACGTGAAACCAGACACCCATCCCTGTAAGAACTGAAGCAAAGCCTCCTAGGCCCTGAGGGTGCAGCTCAGCAGCTGGGTATCCGCCTAGTGTGTATAACAGCATACATTCCATATCGCCTAGCGTGTATAACAGCATACATTCCATATCTAGCACCACACACGAGTGCACAGGAAAGGTTATAACAAAGAATTACCACAAGCTTCCACCACACTAGCAGAAGTGGGGGCTCGAGCCAGTACGTGCACATCAGTGTTGACAACACTATTCGTGACAGTCAAAAGGCAGACAGAACAAACTTCTCCTGGTGGACACACATACGATGACATTGTGCAGCCATAAGAAGTACTGTGCTACAGTATGGACAAACTCAGAAGCATTTTGTTCTTGGGCCTGCAAGGTGACACGAATCGTTAACCCCAGCACTTGGGATTACAAAACAAGAGCAAAGAACCACTTGAGAGGCAGAGGTGGACGGATCTCTGCATATTCCAAGCCAGCCTGGTCAGCAGAGTTCTAGGATAGCTAAAATAAAATTAACAATTTAGATGCTAAAACTCTAAACTCAAAATGATTTAAAACTATAAAATACCAGGGACTAAGCCACTACCAAAAGACACTGAAGGGACTGACCCTGGACTCTGACCCCATAGGTAGCAATGAATATCCCAGGTAAGAGCAGGGGTGGAGGGGGAAGCCCTGGGTCGGCAAAGACTGAACCCCTAGGGAAAGGTGATTGTTGGGGGGGGGGGGGCAAGGGGGGGGGGAGGGGGGGGGGAACACCCATAAGGAAGGGGGGGGGGAGGGGTTAGGGGGATGTTGGCCTGGAAACCGGGAAAGGGAATAACACTTGAAATGTAAATAAGAAATACCCAATTAAAAAAAAAAAAAAAAAAAAAAAAAACTAGGGGTTGGGATTTAGCTCAGTGGTGAGCTTGCCTAACAAGCACAAGGCCCTGTTCGATCCCCAGCTCCGAAAAAAAAAAAAAAAAAAAACTATAAAATAAAAATAGTAGTGTACAGTCATAATTCCAGCACTTGGGAGGCTGAGGCAAAATAGCCCTGGGACTTCAAGGTCAGTCTAGGAGAAACCTTATCCCAACAAACAAACAAAAAAACTTTAAAAAAAAGTTTAGCGTGTCTATTTGAAAAAGTTAATTTTCTTTTTTCTTTTTTTTTTTTTCCCCCGGAGCTGGGGACCAAACCCAGGGCCTTGCGCGTCCTAGGCAAGCGCTCTACCACTGAGCTAAATCCCCAACCCCGAAAAAGTTAATTTTCAAAGACCAATAAAACCAACCAACCAACCACTGAAACTTTAGTTTTATAACAGTCCCTGCTTCCCAGGTGGCTGAGGTAGGAGGACTACAAATTCCAGGCCCACTGGGCTACACAGTAATCAAACCTTGTTTTAAAAAGCAACATGAGGGTTAAGGATGCACCTCAGTGACATCACTTGCCCAGCATACTCAAGAGCCTAAATTCAATCTTAGTACCAGAGAGTAGGGGCAAGAGGGAAGGCCAGGCATGATGGCACAGCACACACCTACAATCCCAGCACTTAGGTTGAGGCAGGGCTGCTGTAAGTTAGCCAAGGCAGCATACATAAGGAGAACATAACAAGACCCTGTCTCACAAGAACAATAAAAACGTTCTTTTGTTTCTTTTTTTTTTTGGTTCTTTTTTTTCGGAGCTGGGGACCAAACCCAGGGCCTTGCGCTTCCTAGGCAAGCCCTCTACCACTGGGCTAAATCCCCAACCCCCTTTTGTTTCTTAAATGAAGAAACTCTTTTTTTTTTTTTTTTTTTTTTTTTTTTTTCGAGCTGGGGACCGAACTCAGGGCCTTGCGCTTGCTAGGCAAGCGCTCTACCACTGAGCTAAATCCCCAACCCCAAATGAAGAAACTCTTAACAGTTTAGATTCATTAATAACGCAACAATTAATTGCTGTGGTGACACACCTGAAACTTCAGACAGCATTTGGAAAGTAGAAGCAAGAGTTTAAGGCCAGCCCCAAGAACATATTAAGGTTTGAAGCCAGTCTGGGTTACATGATAATCTTTTTAAAAACAAATAAAAATTCAGCCAGGCGGTGGTGGCGCACACCTTTGATCCCAGCACTAAAGAGGCAGAGGGAGTTCAAGGCCAGCCCAGTCTATAGAGCAAATTCCAGGACAGCCAGGACTACATAGAGAGATCTTGTCTCAAAAACAGAGAGACAGATAAAAACTGTTTGACTAAAATTTGCTGGCTATTTTCATATAAAGTATTCAAGGTTTTTTTTTTTAATTTTTTTTTTTTAAAGATTTATTTATTTTATATGAGTACACTGTAGCTGTCTTCATACACACCAGAAGAGGGCATCAGATCCCATTACAGATGGTTGTGAGCCACCATGTGGCTGCTGGGAATTGAACTCAGGACCTCTGGAAGAGCAGCCAGTGCTCTTAACCACTGAACTATCTCTCCAGCCCAAGTATTCAAGTTTCAATCCTCGATGTATTGTACTTTTTTGATGTATTTGTATGAAAACAAAGACACATACAGTCAAACAGGAAAGCAATGAAAAATAACTCTGGCTTTCTCTAAAGATTCTAAATATAGACTTAAATTCTTACCCCCTTCTCTTTGCATCTACCCAGGCCTGGTCTCTGTTATCTTTCTCGGGATCATAGAGCAGCTCATCGTTTGTTGGAATCCTGTGTTGTTTCTTCTTCTTCTTCTTGGTCACTTGTGTTAGTTAGAAAGGTTAAGAACATGGATCAGTATCATGTCTAAAGTTTACACTTCTTAATATCAAATGACTCCTGTTTCCCATACTATCTATTTATTCTATTACATTATCTTTTTAAAAGTTGCCTAAATGGGGGGTTGGGGGTTTAGCTCAGTGGTAGAGCGCTTGCCTAGCGAGCGCAAGGCCCTGGGTTTGGTCCCCAGCTCCAGAAAAAAAAAAAAAAAAAAAAAAAAAAGTTGCCTAAATGGGAGGGAGTTACCGGAAGGGGGGCAGTGAGCCAGATATAAAGTAAGTAAAAAATTAAACTAAAAATAAGAAAAGAAAAGGATGCCTAAAGCCTTTCTTTAGCAGTCTCAACACTTGGAAAGTTGAAGCGGGAGAACTGCCATGCCTGGGTTATGCAGTGCATCCCTGGATACCCTGACAACAAAAGTAAAACCCTATCCCCAAAACAATGCATAAAATTAAATAAAGCTATTCTTCCAATAGGAGTCTTGTCCGGGGTTGGGGATTTAGCTCAGTGGTAGAGCGCTTGCCTAGCAAGCACAAGGCCCTGGGTTCAGTCCCCAGCTCCGAAAAAAAAAAAAAAAATAAGAGTCTTGTCCAATTAAGACACTAAAACAAAAGATAAAGGAGGCCAAAGAGCTAAGTTCAAATAATAAAAAACAAAACCCACTTAAAACCAACTGGGCATGCTGACACATGTCTACAATCCCAGTGCCTGAGATAGAGGAAGTTGGATCATGAGTTCAAGGTCATCCTTGGCTACATACAAAGTTTGAGACCAGCTTAGCCTGTATGAGACCCTGTCAAGAACAAAAGGGAGGAAGGTGAGACTGCTCGAAAGTCTAACAATCTGAGTTTAGTCCCTGGGACTCATGTGGTGGCAGGAGAGAAATGACTCTCACAAGTTGTCTTCTACAGCCATATGTGACTTGTAAAATGAGCTCTCATAAATACACACACATACACAATAATTTTTGATTAAGAAAAAAAAAATGCTAAGAATGTGATTTGGGTCTTGTGTAGGCAGAGCTGGCCTCGACTTGCTAGGTAGCCTAGGATAATTCTATGCTTCTGATACCCCAGCCTTCACCTCCCAAGTGCTTGAATTACAGGTGCGTCCACACTGGGGATCACATCTGGGGCTTTGTGTACACCAGGCAAGCAATTCTGTAAACTGAGCTCCATCCTTAGTCCTATGAACTACTTTCCGCATATAAGATCACCACAAGTTCTCAAACATAAATCATTACTAAACCAGACAATGGCAGCTCACATCTGTAATCCTAACATTTGCAAAGCAGAAGCATGAGAACTGCCATGAATGTGAGGCCAGATGTGCTGCACAGTAAGTTTGCAGTCAGAGGGGGCTACACTCCAAGACCATCTCTCAAATAAATACTAAAATCAGAACAAAATAATATTTAAAAACCAATGGTAATTCTCTTAAGGTTTATTTTACATATATGAGTGTATGTTAAGTACACTGTATAAATGCCTAGTGCCTGCTGAAGCCAAAACAGGGACCCAGGTCCTCTGGAACTGGAGTTATATATGGATAGTTGTAGGGGCAAGGTGAGTTCTGGAACTGGAGTTATATATGGATAGCTGTAGGGGCAAGGTGAGTTCTGGAACTGGAGTTATATATGGGTAGCTGTAGGGGCAAGGTGAGTTCTGGAACTGGAGTTATATATGGATAGCTGTAGGGGCAAGGTGAGTTCTGGAACTGGAGTTATATATGGGTAGCTGTAGGGGCAAGGTGAGTTCTGGAACTGGAGTTATATATGGGTAGCTGTAGGGGTAAGGTGAGTTCTGGAACTGGAGTTATATATGGGTAGCTGTAGGGGCAAGGTGAGTTCTGGAACTGGGGTTATATAAGGGTAGCTGTAGGGGCAAGGTGAGCTCTGGAAACTGAACCAGGACCCTCTGCAACAATAGCAGGTGCCCTTATCCTCTGGGCACAACCTGTGGTTGTGACCCCTTTGGAGGTTGAAGGACACTTTCACAGGGGTTGCCAATGGCCATCAGAAAACACAGATATTTACATTACAATTCACAACAGTAGCAAAATTAGTCATGAAGTAACAACAAAAATAAATTTTACCATTGGGGATCGCCATACATGAGGATTAAAACGTCTCAGTATTTTCCTGAGAACCACTGTTGTAGCCCCTTGTCTAACATTCTTTTTTTTTTTTTTTCTTTTTTCTTTTTTCTTTTTTTCGGGGCTAGGGACCGAACCCAGGGCCTTGCGCTTGCTAGGCAAGCGCTCTACCACTGAGCTAAATCCCCAACCCCTTCTTTTTTTTTTTTTAATTAAGATTTATTTATTCTATATGAGTACACTGTAGCTGTCTTCAGACACATCAGACGAGGGCATCAGATCTCATTACAGATGGTTGTGAGCCACCATGTGGTTGCTGGGATTTGAACTCAGGACCCCCTAGAAGAACAGTCAGTGCTCTTAACCGCTGAGCCATCTCTCCAGCCCTTGTCTAACATTCTTAAGGACCCAGAATATGTTAAAGAAAACAAAACAGTAGACTTTAGAGTGGAGAGAAGAGATACACATGCAGGTAAACACCCATTAACATAAAATAAAAATGTAAAGCGGAGAAAAGTCTAGTATCATCCACTGTTACAGCGAATAGTACTCATAAGTACACCTGGGCTGAGCAGAATGTTACTCACCTGCTTTGTCTTCATCCTCAGAATCAGAATCAAAATATATCGCATCATAGTATTTTGTTGTAACTCCTCCCACCTTGGCAACTCCTGAGGAAGACCCTGCCAAACCAGAAGTGAAGTTTACAAACTAAACCACATATGATCCATGAGGGAAAAAAAGCCTCCATGTACACTTCCAACACTTCAAACAGGAGGAACTCACTCACGACCTCATTGGTATAATAAAATGTTTTATGGCAGAGACTGACTTGATTTCTGTGCCCTATGCAGCTATAGGAAATTACTCCTTGGAGAGTGTTCCAAACTAGAGAAAAAAATCATTCTTTCTCCTTTCCTACAAAGCTAATTAAAGTTTAAGTGTCATATTTCCAGGTTTTCAGTATACCTATTATGCTTTTAAAATATATACCAGCATGCCTCTTAATGGCACAATACACCACACAGAATAAGAAAGGGATATCTTAATTCAAGGGGCATTAGGCAGGGCGATGAGCCAAGAGCATACTTCCTCTCTCCAGCTTATGTCTCACAAGCTTGGGTCCCTATTCTCCCTCTGCCTCAATTACATCTTTCAGTTTTTTAAGATTCTGACCAATCTTATTTTTTTTTTTCGGGGCTGGGGACAGAACCCAGGGCCTTGCACTTGCTGGGCAAGCACTCTACCACTGAGCTAAATCCCCAACCCCGACCAATCTTATTTTTACAAACCAATTTTTGGGTCAAGTAAATTATATATAAAGACCTAAAAGTGAAATGTTTATTACCTACTACAAAGGGACAGGAATTTGTAATGACACACCATTAAATTTACCATCAAGCTCTAAAAATATTTTTGTATGCCCTGTGCTTTTTATTCTAACTACAAAGGGAAGCAATGCAAGGGATTTGCTACCACATAGCACCTTTCTAATAATGCACGAAACGTCAGTCAACAAAGAAAACTCTAGTACAGATCGCCAAGTACATCCATTCCTTCATTTAATAAGTATCATATTAGTCAGACCTGGGGGTGCAGCTCTGTCACCCAGCTACTCAGGAGGCTGAGGAAGGAGTATCACAGAGGTTACAGTGAGTTCAAGGCCAGACTGGGTAACTTAGCCAGACCCTGTCTCAAATATTTGAAAGAGGTGGGGCTGTAACTAAGTGGTAAAACAACTTGCCTAGCAAACACAAGACCCAGATTTAACCCCCAGCGCCACCCACCATTCACACATACACACTCTCACATACACACTCACACACACACACACACACACACACACACACACACACACACACACACAGTAATTCTTCAGCACCTACACAAAGTTTAAGAGACACAGAAGAAGATATCCTTTATAGGATATCTATGAAAACTAAGCCTGAAGCTGACCTGTTCCCAGCGAGGATAACTTGTCCTCCACTGTCTTCATGGTGGAGTTTAGTTCAGCTTCCATTTCTTTTTCAAACTCATCTTCGCTTGATTCACTTTCTCCAGTAAGACATTCCCGGATGAGTTTTCGTTTTTGGTCTGGGGTTCCATGTAAAAGCACATCCACTTCATCTTCAGAACTAGCATACATTTGAAGTACAGAGAACATGAATATTAAAGATATTAAATCAGGGCCTGGATGTGGCTCAGGACTACAGTACTTACATAGTATGTGCAAAGACCTCAGTTTGAGGTATAGCACCACAAAATAAAATAAAACTATTTAAAACTTCTATCATCTTACTGCTTGTGATGGTTTGTATATGCTTGGCCCAGGGAGGCCTGGAGGTGTGGCCTTGTTGGAGTAGGTGTGTCACTGTGGGCATGGACATTAAGAACCTCATCCTAGCTGCCTGGAAGTCAGTATTCTGCTAGCAGCCTTCAGATGAAGATGTAGAACTCTCAGTTCCTCCTGTGTTATACCTGCCTAGATGCTGCCATGCTCCTGCTTTGATGATAATGGTCTGAACCTCTGAACCTGTAAGCCAGCCCCAATTAAATGTTGTCCTTATAATCGTTGCCTTGGTTATGGTGTCTGTTCACAGCAGTAAAACCCTATCTAAGATACTGCTCTACTGCAATCTTAAGTTTTACAAATTTACATGCAATATACTTACCATATTACATATAGACAATGCTCATTAATAGGCAAGAGATTAGCTAATCCTTCCTTTTTCAGCTTTGGCTTTCTGAGTTTCTTTTTTTGTTTAGGGACAGGGTTTCGCTATATAGCTCTGGCTAACCTGAAACTTGCTATACAGAGCAAGCTGACCTCAAACCTGCAACAAACAATCCTGCCTCTCCTTGCTGAATGCTGAGCTGCAGACATGAGCCACAAGTATAACCTGATCTCTTTCTTTTCTTCTTGTGTGTGTATAGGTGTTCGGCTTGTATGTATCTGGACATGAGTTGTGTTGCCTGGTGCTCACAGAGGCCAGAAAGGGAACTGGGTTCCGCAGAGTTCCAGTCGGACAGTATGAGTTGCCCTGTGAATTCTGAGACTCTAATCCAAGTCCTTGGCCAGAAAATCCAAGGCTCTTAACCACTGTACTGGCTATTTTTATGCGTCAACACAAGCTGAATTATTACAGAGAAAGGAGCCTCTGTCGAGGAAATGCCTCCATGAGACCCAGCTGTAAGGCATTTTCTCAATTAGTGATCAAGGAGGAAGAACCCAGCCCATTGTGGGTGGTGCCATTCCTGGGCTGGTGGTCCTGAGTTCTATAAGAAAGCAAGCTGAGCAAGCCAGTAAGTAACATCCCTCCATGGCCTCTGCATCAGCTTCTGCTTCCTGCCCTATGTGAGTTCCAGTCCTGACTTCCTTTGGTGATGAACAGCAACCTGGAAGTGTAAGCTGAATAAACCCTTTCCCCTCCAACTTGCTTCTTGGTCATGATGTTTGTGCAGCAATAGAAACCCTAAGACAGGGGTTGGGGATTTAGCTCAGTGGTAGAGCGCTTGCCTAGGAAGCGCAAGGCCCTGGGTTCGATCCCCAGCTCCGAAAAAAAGAACAAAAAAAAAAAAAAAGAAACCTAAGACAAACTGGTACCAGAAGGGGGTATTCCTGTAACAACCTGACATGTTTTGGGGAGAACTGTGGAAGACTTTGGACCTTTGAGATAGAAGAGCCATTGGGATGTTAAATTCTTTGTGGGATATTCTGTAGGAGCTCGGAAGATAATGTTGAGGACAGTGCAGAAGGTGAAGGCCTAGCTTGTGAGATTTCAGATGGAAGATTAAAGACTCCTTGCAGGGCTGTTGCTGTTTTGATTGTGATAATTCTGTGGTTTTGGTTAGCTGGGGCTGAAGAATCAGCTGTGATTAACAAGATACCAGGACTACTAAAGTGAAACCTTTGCATTACTAGGACTATTGATGCTGGTCAGCTGGAGCTAAGAAATTAGTTGAGACCAGCATCATTGAGGTGAAAAATCTTCTGGGAAGTGTTTTCTGAGAGCACAGAGTCTGTTCCAGAGATAGCCAAGGTAGTACCTCATGCTGTGGCTGGACTTGATAATGTATAAGAGTCACCCAGGTGGTACTGGTTTTAAAGGTACTGGCGTTTGAAGGGGTCATGAAGAACAGCTGAGGCTGGGCACTGTGAGAAGCCATGGAAGGCGATTGGTGAAGGTGCAGCCTCAGTTACAACTGATGGCCCAGAACTCAAGGGGTCATTCAAAGGAGTTGAGGCTTGGCACCATGAAGACAGCCTATGAGAGGCTATTGGTGAAGCCTAGTTGCAGTGGAAGACAGCAGTGTTTTGGAGATGCCAGTACCATGTGATGACCACCAAGAGCAGCAGCAGCAGTGGAGAACAGGCAGCTGGAGCCTAGAAGACAAGGTGTGTGCTACAAAGGGCAGAGCTGGAGAAGTGACCCAAGTCCTTAGAGGAGCCCAGAAGATCGTGAGTGGATCCCAGACAGTTACAGTTTGATTTCGCTTTTGATTGACTGTGCCTTGATATTTTTCCCTCTTGAAGTAAGAAAGTATTTTAGTGAAGTCCACAGTTAAGAGACTTTGAATTTTAAAAAGACTTTGAATTTTAAAAGATATTAGATATTTTAAAGGGACTGAATTTTTAATATGTAAAGACTGTGGGGGGTTGGGGATTTAGCTCAGTGGTAGAGCACTTGCCTAGCAAGCACAAGGCCCTGGGTTCAGTCACCAGGTCCGAAAAAAAGAAAAGAAAAAAAAAAAAAAAAAAAAAAAAAGACTGTGGACTTTTAAAGTTATTTAGATCTTGGGGATGAATAAGAAAGCAAGGGTTGAGGCTTAATAGTGATGTGTTTGTGTGTCAAGTTGACAAGGGGTCAATTGTACTGGCTGGTTTTGTGTGTCAACTTGATACAAGCTAGCGTTATCACAGAGAAAGGAGCCTCTGTTGAGAAAAGGCCTCCATAAGACCCAGCAGTAAGGCATTTTCTCAATTAGTGATTAAAGAGGAAGGACCCAGCCCATTGTGGGTGGTGCCATTCCTGGGCTGGTGGTCTTGGGTTCTATAAGAAAGCAATCTGGGCAAGCCATGGGAAGCAAACCAGTAAGTAACATCCCTCCATGGACTCTGCATCAGCTCCTGCCTCCTGACCTGCTTAAGTTCCTGTTCTGATTTCCTTTGGTGATAAACAGCAACCTGGAAGTGTAAGCTGAATAAACCCTTTCCTCTCCAACTTGCTTCTTGGTCACAAACATCGTGCTGGAATAGAAACCCTGACTAAGACAATCACTGAGCCCTCTCTCCAGCTTTCTTTTTGGCTTCTTGTATTATCACATTGCTTTCCAATACCACTGTACTAATTCCATTAAACTAAAAAAGCTTACTTCACAGAACTGAGAGCCTTATTTAAATAAAGACAAATTTAATACACAGTTAATACACCAACATAAAATAATAGCAATTAATATTATAATTTAATTTAAAAGACAGAAAACTATGCTACAGAAAACTGTGAATAGAGAGAACTATGTACACTGACTGTTTTTCCTGGTGCTGGAAACTGAACCCAAGTTTCCTGTACATTAAGCACTTGTTCTACCATTGAGCTACATTACATTCCAAATTCTAACTTCTATCAACTTATATTGACTTCTATGATTAGTTTCCTAACAGAATTATTATAGTCAATAACTAGGAGAAATAAAACAAAAATGAATGAAGTCAAGGCCTGCATGATAACTCAGCAGCAGATAGAGGGCTCGTCACCAAGCCTGATGACCTGAATCCAATTTCTGGGACCCACATGGCAGGAGACCAGTTGTCCTCAGACTTCCACATGTATGCCACAGCATCCATATGCCTACATACACAGCCTTTTTTAAAATGTAATTTAAAACATTTAAATGAATTAACTCAGACAGGGCAGTGCATGGTCCTATAATCCCAGCACTTAGCGAAGAGTTCAAAGCCAGCCCTGGGCTACACAAGGAGACCTTGTCTCAAAACAAGAACAAATTAAATATCTAAGACATTTCTTGTAGCTGGCCTTTGCTACTTTGTGCGTTCTTCTTTTTCCACATTTTAATCCCATTTCATCCCCTATCACTAAATAGGAGAGAAAGAAGGATAGAGGAGGGGAAGGGGCAGAGAGAAAGGGAGGTCCCTGAATCTAATTCCTTCCCTTTTGTTTCTTCTTTGAGCCTGACTACTAACACAACCAAGCCTCCTAAACAACCAACAACTACTGACTCCACCTCTTGCAGCCCTAGCTCTGAAAAGTTCCCAGAATTCCAAATGTCACACAGTCACAGAAACGACCTGCAACTGGCAAAACCATTCTTCTGCTAGAGCACGAGGCAAATCATAGTCAGCTGCTGTGAATGGTCCAAAGCAGCCTCATATCCCTACACCTAGGAGTAAGAGGAAAACATACTCTTATAAGATTTCTTGCTTTTTAAAGGAACCAAGATTCTAGGATTCTCGCTACAGTTTCTAATATGATGTGAGGCACCTGCATAACAATCAAAGGCTGAGGCTGTTACTGAGTTGTAGAGTGCTCACCTGGGTTTGCACACCAACATCACATACACAGATGTGGTATAAATGTATGTGATCCCTGTAGCTGAGAAGTGGAAGGAGGATCAGACGTCACCAGCCCAGAATACATGAGAGCCTGTATTAGTAGTAACAGTAAGGAGGTAGCACATGCCTTTATCCCAGCACTCTGGAAGCAGAGGCAGACTGATCTATTGAGTTCAAGGCCAACCTGGTCTACAGAATGAGTTCCAGGACAATCTAGGCTGCAGAGAGGTCTTGTCTTCAAAAACCAAAAAAGGAAAAAGGAAAGGGAGAAGAACTACATCTCAGTACTCCGGGATGTAACTCTGGACAGAACAGTTGCCTAGCAGGTACAAAGCCCTGGACCTGATCCTTACAATCCTTAGCACAGCAAAGGAGGGTAGGGATGGGGGAAAACTGTAAGATCCACACAACACACTACCACAGGCAAATCTCCAGGGAAAAAAGCCAAATTCCGAAGGTTGCATAGTGCATAACTCCACTTTCACGACACCCGAGAAATGACAACACTGTACAAGTGGAGAACATCTGAGTGGCATCCAGGAGGTTCAGTAGGACAGAAAGGAACTGACAGTGACTACTCACAAGCAGCAAGAGGGTGTGAGGTGTGATGGCGCACACCTGTGGTCTCAATACTCAAACGGCAGAAGGGAAAAAAGGCAGCGTGGTGGCACACCACAGGAAGTGTGAGGCCAGCCTGAGATACACAGTGAGCACCAAGGACAGCGGAAAGGAGGCCGGTATACTCACAGGCAGTTAAAAGGCATCCTTGCAATGATACAATGTTGTCTTCACTGTTTTAGTATTCACATAGTGTCTGTATTTAGGTATGCACAGTGCATTTGGAAGTCAGAAAACAACTTTGAGAAACTGTTCTTGCCTTCTGCCTTGTTTTTTGGTTTTTTGTTTTGTTTTGTTTGTTTTGGGTTTGTTTGTTTTTTTTTTTTATTTAGTGTATATGAGTACACTGTCGCTGTCTTCAGACACACCAGAAGAGGGCATCAGATCTCATTACAGATGGTTGTGGGCCACCATGTGGTTGCTGGGATTTGAACTCAGGACCTCTGGAGGAGCAGTCAGTGCTCCTAACCACTGAGCCATCTCTCCAGCCCGCCTTCTGCCTTGTTGAGAAAGGGTCTTTCTTGTTTCTTGCAGAATACTGCGAGCTAGCTGGTTCTCAAACTTAGATGGTATGTCCTGCCTCCACCTCTCACCTCACCGTAGGAGTGCCAGGATTAAAGACTCACACTACTAACACATCCAGCTTTTTACACCAGTTCAGGGGATAGAACTCGGGTCTTCAGGTTTTCACAGCAAGTGCTTTTACAAGCTAAGCCATTTGCCCAGGCCTTGAACTACAGTCTTCTACAATGGTTCTTAACATGAAGGTCATGACCCCAATATTTACATTAAAGTTCATAACAGTAGCAAGATTACAGTTTGAAGTACCAATGAAAATAATTTTCTTGTCAGAGGTCACCACAACATGAGGAAACTGTATTAAAGGGTTGCAGCATTAGTAAGATTAAAAACCACTGTTCTAGAACCTAGTTAATATAGGAAAAAAACAAGTCAAGTGTGGGGGCGCACACCTTTGGCCTAGCACGTAGGAGCAGAGGCAAGCGGATCACTGAGTTCAAGGCCACCCTGGTCTACAGAGCAACTTTCAGGCCAGGCAGAACTCAAGACTGTCTCAAAAAACTAAAATTAAAAAGTGAAATATATGGGGCTATAGAGATGACAGTTAAGAGCACTGGCTGTTTTCCCAGAGGACCCAGCTTCAGTTCCCAGCACCCACGAGGCAACTCATAACTGTAACACCTGTTCCAGGGGATCCAAGATCTTTTTTCTTTTAAGATTTATATATAATAAGTACACTGTAGCTATCTTCAGACACACCAGAAGAGGGCATCAGATCTCATTACTGATGGTTGAAAGCCACCATGTTGCTGGGAATTGAACTCAGAACCTCTGGAAGAGCAGTCAGTGCTCTTAACCACTGAGCCATCTCTCCAGCCTCCATAAAAATAAATTTTAAAAATGAAATATATATAGATAAAAATAATACCGTGGGAAAAAAATAATACCGTGGGATTAATATCCAGCAAGGGGAGAAAAGGTATGTGCTTTACACATATGTATAAACAAGGCAAATTCCTCAAGTAGGAAAAATACAACCTTTCCAGAATTATCACAGAACTTCTTCAGTGCCTATCACAGGGCATCTTCTACAAAAAATAGGCACTTCAGTTCCCCTAGTATAAGGAAAACCTATGGAAGACAAGAATTTTGTATTTATGTCTATCATAACAAAAAAAATGTCCATTCACTATTTCCTTATTTCTATTTGACAGTCTTCAAGATAAGTACTTCATGCTAAGGCTTGTGGCCTCACTAGCTTAAGATACTGTCCCATACTTGTATTTATTTCCATTTATAGATGCGAAGCCGAGGATAACTGATTTGCCTTCAGTCGCAGTGCTAGTAAACAGTAAACAGGGTTCCATCAAAGGATTTACGCTTGGGGGCCCACGTTATTCCGAAACATCCCTCTTCCTAAACTGCTGTCCATCCTGGCTCCCCAGAGACTGAGCAGCCCCATCAGGCACCCTGAGGCCCCTTCAAGTGAAGCGGGCGACCGTGCGCCCAGGGACCGCAGACGCGACAAGCACAACGGCCTCAGCCAAGGCCGGGCGGATACGCGGGGCAGCGGCCCACCTGCTCAGAGCCGGCTCCTCGTCGCTCGGCTCTTCCACCGCGTAAAGGTCATAGTCATCCTGGAGCCGGTTCATGGCGGCCTAAGGACGCCTACACGGTCCCGGTGTCTGTGTACTCCTCAAGCACCTTCCCTAAAGCCTCCCGGACACTCCACTTCCGCCCATATTGCGAGTCCTTCCTGTGCGCCTGCGCAAGCCGTTCCACGGAAAAGGATGTCAGCGACGGGGCGTGCGGAGGGTCAATGTTACCACGTCTCTGCGTTTTCTTTTCCGCTGAAAACAGCAGTTGTCTTTCTGTGTGTTTTTCTTTTCTTTTTCTTCTTCTTTTTCTTCTTCTTCTTACTCGTCTCTTCTTTCTCCTCCTTTTTTTAAAGCTTTATTTCGGTTTTGAGACGGTCTTACTGGCCCAGTCTAACCTGCAACTAGTTATGTAGCCCAGGCTGACTTCCCTCTGCCTACCGTGACTTGCTTGCGGAGAGCTGAGATTACAGTTGTGTGTCACTAGCCTGTCTGATTTATTCCATCAAAGTTGTTACCTTAGCCTTTCTCCCTTGATTTATTATTAGTTTTACTGGCTGTGTGCAAATGTATGATAGTCCTACTCAGAAAAAAAAAAAAAAAAAAAACACGGAAATCCGATCCTCTTTTACTAGTTAAACTTAAGAGTGAATCTCTTGGAATTGTGTCCTATGAGGATGAATTCCCTCCACTAGCAGAAACTGAATGAGCTAAAATTTCCTCGTTGCCGAGAGCCTGTAGAATGTACCTTGGGCGGCCCAGGGCTTTGAAGCTTAGGTTTTGATTTTCACACTTGATCGCCCAGGATCAACAAGCCCCTCAGCTCCCGGCCCCACAACCTTAGTGGACAGAGTTGCGCGGAGGGGGCCTACGTGACGTCACCACAGGGGCGTGGAGTATGTAGATGATTGTACACGCAAAGGCTACCGGTTCCCCCAACATAGATTGCTCACGCCGTTAGTGGATAATATCTACATTGTGTAAAGTGTGCTTTTAGGGTGCAATATTAGAAAAGAATGTGATGTAGAGAAGGAACATTGAAGAAAACACCGTAACTATAAGTAAGTGTATAATGATGGGGAACCTGCTTGAGGGGGAAGCAACTCATACTTACCTGGCAGGGGAGATACCATGATCACGAAGGTGGTTTTCCCAGGGCGAGGCTTATCCATTGCACTCCGGATGTGCTGACCCCTGCGATTTCCCCAAATGCGGGAAACTCGACTGCATAATTTGTGGTAGTGGGGGACTGCGTTCGCGCTCTCCCCTGGCTTGATGTTGTAAAGATAGTTAGCTGCTCTATATGTGATGTGTGTAATAGCTATGAACTTACAATGACTTTCATCTATGTGTCTTTGGTCGTGTGAATATCCAACATATATTGCCAAGCAAGCAATTGAAAAGTCTAATATACACAATGACAATTGTACTATCAGCGTTGTTGAGGTCTATGTACTCTTAAGTGAAACAAAACCGAAAGGTGGCAAAAGCTCATTGTGGATCGTGCTACCTACCGCCTGGGCTCCACTACCTTTTCTCCACTGATCTCCTCCAGTGATGTGGAATTAAATGTTCTGAATAAAACCCTTCTTTCCCCATGTTAGTGTTGCCTTTGGCCCTGAACTTTTAATAGCAATAAAAACCCTAGAATGGGTGGGGAGATGACTCAGCGATTAAGAGCACTGTCTGCTCTTCCAGAGGTCCTGAGTTCAATTCCCAGCAACCACATGGTGGCTCACAGCCATCTGTAATGGATCTTGACGCCCTCTTCTGGTGTGTCTGAAGACAACGACAGTGTACCATCATGTACTTACATAAATAAATAAATCTTTAAAAAAAAAAAAAAAACCTAAAACAGGCATCATTTGTTGTGACCCAATTAATTTCATTACTTGTCTGTGTAAAATTAAATATAATATAGGAGGTGAGAGATTTCCCCTTCGATATGTACTGTTGTTTTGCTACATTATCATGTTGTCAAGTTGCCTTCTAAATATTTATATTTATACCCAAGGATTTGTGTTGCTTTCAATGTTTGGTCAGAGAAGCGTTTTTCTGCAGCACATTGATGTAGTGGTTACTGTGGGGATCCACAACTGGTCAAAATGCAAAGAATAAGTAATAGCGCTCAATTGCAGATGAATGGTCTACATCTGTTCCCATCCGAGATTCTGGGAACTCAGAAAGGGCCAGTCTTCTATAAGAATTGTCAGAGTGGGAGGTGCTGTCTTCTAGACAGGACACAGCTGTCGCACACATCACCTCACTGAAGCTGTGGTTACCACCTCAAGGAGGCTGAAGGGATAGCTCAGTGGTTAAGAACACTTGCAGAGAACCATATTTTCCTTCCCAACACTGAGTGGGGCAGCTCATCTGCCTGTAACTCCAGTTCCAGAAGCAGAGAACAGGTATTTCCCAAGACAAGCTGGCTATACACTAGTTGAATCAGCTCACAGGTTCAACAAGAACTTTAGTAAATACAGTAGAGAGAAATCAAGGAAGATACTCTATCTCAACCTGTAACTTTTGCACTGCAAACCCATGCACATGTATGCTCATACATGTAAACATGCAAGTATACCACACATATCTACATGCTTTTTGCTTTTTTAAAAAAAAAAATCCTCCTGGGACTCACTATGTAGAGCAGGCTAGCCTTGAACTTACAGAGATCTGCTTACTTCTGCCTCAAGCCCAGCCCAAAATAATTTTTTAAAGATTTATTTATTTTTAGTTATATGAGTACAATGTTGCTGCCTTCAGACACACCAGAAGAGGGCATCGGATCCCATTACAGATGGTTGTGAGCCACCATGTGGTTGCTGGGATTTGAACTCAGGACCTCTGGAAGAGCAGTCAGTGCTCTTTACCACTGAGCCATCTCTCCAGCCCCAGCAAATACTTTTTTACCTGTTGATCTTCCCTGCCTCCCACTCCTTACACCTTAGGTTTAAGGTGGCGGGGTTTAGCTATGGTGTGGCGACACATAACCTCTATTGGCAGAAGTCATTAAGCCGGATGGAAAGTTCGTCCTTAGAGTAGAATGTAATGAGCCATCTGTAATGAGATCTGATGCCCTCTTCTGGTGTGTCTGAAGACAGCTACAGTGTACTTATATATAATAAATAATTTTTTTTTAAAAAATGTATTTGCTTCACAAGCCTGACGGCCAAACCTAGAACCCAATATTATTATGCTTTGTACAGAACAAGTCTTTCCTTCCTTCCCTCTCTCCCCTCTCCTCCTCCTCCCTTTCTTTCCTCCCCTTTCCTATTTCTTTTGAAATAACTAATCAAAGTTCACCGAATGCTTTACCACATGTAGAGTGATCGGGTTTTCTAGATGCAACACACTAAAGCACAACTAGCCAGAGGCAGACAACACTTATTTCTAAAATTCAGGTGCATCATAGTTCCCTGGATCCGGTCCCTAACTCCGCCAGTGACCCGGGAGACATTTATCAACGGAGCCTCTGAGTAGCTACCATGGCTGCCTAGTGAGTGGCATAGAGGGAAAGCTCTCTGCTAAAAGGAAGAGCTCTTGCCTCCTAGGGGACAAGTAGGAGCCCCAGGATGAAAGATGAGGTACAAACTGCAGAGTTGGTGGTTCTTTGTTTCTGGGCTGTCTTTCTGATGGGAGGGGATATGATCCCCATTTTTCCCAGTCTAAAGGTGTGTTGGATGGACTTCTCTTTTTTCTTAGTCCTCTCCTATTTGGAAACTGCTGAGGGCCATGCAGGAGGAAGGACAAATGGTTTCAGAACTTAGGAACTTATGCTGCCCAGTTTAGCATAGCCACGGTGGGCGGGCCTTGGTTGAGCCGCGACTCCGACGGCTAACGTGTCCTGAAGACTCCATGCTGTTATGGAGTTCTCTGCTTGCTGCTCCCAATTCCCTCTTAACCTAAGAATCGTAGGAAAACTTTAGGGGGTTTCCAGCCCCTCCCTGGGCAGTATCTCTGGTTATCATAATAATAATGCCTGATCTCTTTCAGGCTTTGCTGCTGGAGCAGAGTCATGACTCAATCACCACCCTAGGAAAGAACTAGGAGATGCAGATTCTAAGCAATGACCCTTAGAAAAGTATTAGTGAGGCTAGGTTAAGATGTTTCTGCTACTGGCTCTGATGTAGAAAATCTTAGGGAACAATTTAAAGTTCAGAAAGGCACAGTCTTGGGGGTTGGGGATTTAGCTCAGTGGTAGAGCGCTTGCCTAGCAAGCGCAAGGCCCTGGGTTCGGTCTCCAGCTCTGAAAAAAAAAAGAAAAGAAAAGAAAAAAAGAAGAAAGGCACAGTCTTATTAGTTAAGCTAGGGACCTCTTTTTTTTTTTAAGATTTATTTATGTATTACATGTAAGTAGACTGTGGCTGTCTTCAGACACACCAGGAAAGGGCATCAGGTCTCAATGCAGATGGTTGTGAGCCACCATGTGGTTGCTGGGATTTGAACTCAGGAACTCTTTTTTTTCTTTTCTTTTTTTTTTTTTTTTAATATTTTATTTATTTATTATATATGAGTACATTGTAGCTGTCTTCAGACATACCAGAAGAGGCCATCAGATCTCATTACAGATGGTTGTGAGCCACCATGTGGTTGCTGGGATTTGAACTCAGGACCTCGGGAAGAACAGTCGATGCTCTTAACCACTGAGCCATCTCTCCAGCCCTCTTTTTTTTTTTAATATTTATTTATTTCATGTATATGCATACATTGTAGCTGTCTTCAGACACACCAGAAGAGGGCATCAGATTTCATTAGAGGGGGGTGAGCCACTGTGTAGTTGCTGAGATTTGAACTCAGGACCTTTGGAGGAGCAGTCAGTGCTCTAAACCATTGACCCATCTCTCCAGCCCCTGAACTCAGGAACTCTTAAGCACTGAGCCATCTCTCCATCTCCAGCTAGGAACCTCTTATGGTCAGGGAACAAGAACAATGGCAGCACCAGCGGACGTGTCTCACAGAGACCGGACTGGTGAGGATTGATTTTATATCCATTTCTGTCCTCAGCTTCCTGATGTACTTTAATAAGAATTGCTGGTAAGTAAATATACATTCCGAGGATTTAAGGTAGATATAACTGATTTTTATATAAAACTTTAGATATATGATTCTTTTAAGATTCCTACGAGATTACTTTTAAAGATAGATAATAAAATAATTAATCCTTTGTAACTGTACATTGCTGCCTTCCAGTAAGATAAACTGGCTGAGAAAATGATCTTCTTGGTTACACTTTGCTAATCTATAACAAGTTGCTTAGTTACGAATGTACGTGGGTTCTTGGCAATAATTTATTTTCCTTACCTGTACCATGTAATGATATTTCTCATAAAGATATTGGAGAACACAGTTTTTTCATAGTCATTCACTAGAGGAAAACTAAAATGTAATCACATTGTAATTTTATACTGCTTGAAAGATTTTGCTGAGATATATGACATGGGAAAAAGAATAAAGTTGTGTATGTATGTATGTATGTATGCATGCATGTATATAAAACATGTCTGGGTGTGTGTTGGAGCTTCCTTCATCCACCAATAGTGTATATATGTTTGTATGTGTAAGTGTGAAAATCTAGGAGTCTGTAGGAACTTTGTTCCATTCACCCACCAGGAATGAGTGTATATACCACCAGTTATGAGTGTGTGTGCACGTGCGTGTGCCTGTATGTGTGTATGCTTGTGTGTGTGTGAATCTTTTTCGTTTCCTTTTCTGGGTTCCCTGGGCACAGGAGTGGCAGCCCCAGTAAATTAAACCTTGTTCCCCAAGAGACAAGTCTGCAGAGTAATTTCTCTAAGCACTAGCCACTATAGACAGCAACCCGGACAGTAACAGGACAGACTCGTTGCTCAAAGCACGACCCCTATGGGCTGCCATCCTCAGTTCACCCAACCCACGGATGCCAAAGCTGGCTGTTGGCAGGAAATCACGGGGACTTGGGCCATTCACCACTGGAACGGGTTCCTAGTTTGTTTACATTTCTCTAAACCGTCCTGAAGATTCCGGGGTCGGGGTCCACCTTGCAGGCCAAGACCCAGACCCAGTCTCTCTCAGTGCACATCTTCTCTCGGCCTCCCCGTGCTGGCTAGCGTGCTTGCTCTCGTGATTGACATGTTTCCCCGAGCCATCCGAACCTCCGTTTTCCTCTTGTCAGCCTGGACACCGTTTTGGTCCTTCCTTCCTTCCTGTATGTGACCTTCATTGGTAGAAATACACCCACGCGGTGTCCACCCGTGGGTGAGCGCAGGACCGAGGGCCCTTTCTTCTGGATTCGGTCCGGCCCTCACCAGCTGCTCTTGAAGCCTCCTCAATCCGGTATGGGCGAGATCCTCTAGCCTTGTAGCTCCCTTCTCTGCTATAAAGGACATGTTGACCTACCTCACAGGGATGTTGTGAGGGTTAATAAATGTTGGTGCCATGCTTCGGAAATGTGAAGGTGCTGTGTAAACGCCGAGAGATAGAAGGACAAGGCATACGGCGGTTCTGTTACCCGTGGGTTATTTTGTTTTTATCAGCATGGTCTCTCTTGGAGGGGAAAGAAGTGAGTATCCGGAAAACTTTTATGGGATTTTTGCTTATTTTTATTTACCGTGTAGGAGTGCCTTCTCCTGCCCATGTGTCTGTGTGCCCCACGTGTGCCAGGCTGGAGAAGGCCAGAAAGCGGGGAAGGTGGGGCAGAAGAGAACGTAGGATCCCCTAGAACCGGAGCTTCAGTGTGGGTGCTGGGACACGATCCCCGGGTCCTGGGGAAGAACAGCCAGTGTGCTCCGTCACGGAAACATCTCTCCAAGCCCTAAGTTCTCTTTTTAGGTTAGTCTGTGTAGTATGTGAGGGTGGGGACCCGGGTGAAGGTCAGAGGGCTTGTGGGAGTCAAGCTCCTTCCACCACACGGATTGTGGGGATCAACCACCAGCTGTCAGCCGTGGGGCAAGCGTGTCTACCCCCCTAGGCCGACTCCGCAGGCCCCCGATTCATTGTGAGCGTGCCTCCTGGGGCCGGGGTAGTTAGTAGCAGCTGCATATACTAACCTGTTGACCTTAGGTAGCCCGCGTGGCTAAACAGCGAGCAGGCGCGAGGACTGCTGCTGCGCGCTTAAGGCCAGGCCCCGGAGACCCGGAGGCGAACACCTGCTTCTGGAAACGGAGGAGGGCAGGTGATGTGCACACCTGTAACTCCCAGCGGCAGCAGGGCACCTGAGTCTTACTGCCAGCCTTGTCTACATAGGGAGTTCCAGAGCCAGCCCATGGGCTGAGTAGATGTTGCACCCGCCTACCCCCACCCAAAAAAATTTGGAGCGGCAAGCAGGGTGGCTCACTGGGCAAAAGTTACCTCGGTCAAACCTGAACACCTGGGTTTGATCCCCAGACTTGTGCTGTGTAGCATGCCCACCGCACAGTATTGGGTTTAATTAATGAAACCCAAAGCAAAAATATCGATCTGCCCTACCTCCAATGCCTCAGCTCGATTTCCAAGTATAGCAGTTTGGAGGCAGAAAACTTGGAACAGCGGCTTTGATGTTCATTTCCTGGCAGATGCTCTCCCCTGGTACTGACTGGTGTCTTAACTGGTCAGAGCTGTGTCATGTCTTGTGGCGAAGCTGTTTCAGCTGGGGAAAAAAATAATATATCGATCCCGGAGACCAGAAGCAGGATCCGTCGACACCATCACATGGCATTAGATCCCACAAAAATGGAGTTCAGGGAGTTCAGAGAGAGAGAGACAGAGAGAGAGACAGAGAGAGAGAGACAGAGAGAGAGACAGAGAGAGAGACAGAGAGAGAGACAGAGAGAGAGACAGAGAGACAGAGAGAGAGAGACAGAGACAGAGAGACAGAGAGACAAAAGAGGTGACAAAGAGAGACAGAGAGAGCCAAGCTAGCTGTACTGGATGGGTTTCTGCGTCAGCTTGGCATCAGAGAGGAAGGACCTACCTCAGTTGAGAAATGCCTCCATGAGATCCGGCTGTAAGGCATTTTCTCAGTAGTGATCAATCAGCGAGTCATCCCTGGGCTGGTGGTCCTGGGTTCCGTAAGAAATCAAGCCAGTAAGCAGTACTCCTTCATGGGCTCTCGTCAGGCTCCTACCTCAAGCCCTGCTTGAGTTCCTGTCCCACTCCCTCCAGTGATGGACTGTGGTCTGAAAGTGTAAGCCAAGTAAACCCTCTCTTGCCCAAGTTGCTTTTTGGTCATGGTGTTTTGTGGAAGAAATAGTAGAAGAACCCTAACTAAAACAGTAGTCTGGGACTGAACATTAAAAGGGAGGGAGAGAGGAGAGAAGCAGGAAGGAGGGAAGGAGGAGAGAAAGGAAAAGGAAAAGGAAAAAAGGAAAAGGAAAAGGAAAAACTAAATCACCCCCTTCAATGTATACCAATGGTTTTGGGGTCAGTTAAAGGGTATGGGCTAGGGAGAGCACAAGAGAGAGGACTCTGCAGGTAAAAAGGCGCTTACAGATACAGCCACGCCCTAATGACCTGAGAAGAATCTTTTTGCCCCCCCACCCCGCCACCAGAAAAATAAGTTAGGCAACAGGACGCGTAGGTCCAGACCGTTCTCTTGCGTCTGGTTCACAAGCGTTAGGGAGACAGGTGTGGGCTTCCACAGTCGGTGTGGCAATGTTTTCTGCTTGAGAACGAGTTAACGGTTAGTAGCTCATAGGGCCGAGAGTGTAACTCCACAGGGTAGGAAGACTTGCTTGCCGTGGCATGCAAAGCCCTGAGGGTCATCCCAGGCCATAAAGAGACCTTGGTTCGTCCCATCCATCCATCCATCCATCCATACATACATAGTGTGCTCCAGGCCACTGTGTGCCCGTCGCGGTCTCCTGCAGGCCAGGGGAAGAAAAGGGAGGGGAAAAGAAAAAGGGGGGAAAAAAAAAAAAAAAAAAGGGGGGGGGGGGGGGGGATCAGGGGTAGAGCGCTTGCCTAGAGAGCACAAGGCCCTGGGGTGGGTCCCCAAAAATGGGAAAAAAAAAAACCAAAAAAAAAAAAAAACCCTCCTGTGGGCGGGGCGTATGCAGATGAGGGCCGTGCGCAGTGGCTGCCGGTCCGGAGAGCCCTAAGGGCCGTGTCTCGGGTGGAGTGTCCCGCGTGACAGGCGTGTGATTTCCGTGAGGCGGAAGCATCGCGGCAGAGGACTGGGGGGGCGTGAGGCCGAGGCCGTGGCGCGGAGGCGGGAACCGTGCGTTTAATAGGGTGCGTGTGGGTGGAGGGCGTGCTGGCTGGGCGAGCAACTCATACTTACCTGGCAGGGGAGATACCATGATCACGAAATTGGTTTTTCCCAGGGCGAGGCTTATCCATTGCACTCCGGATGTTGACCCCTGCGATTTCCCCAAATGCATCGACTGCATAATTTGTGGTAGTGGGGGACTGCGTTCGCGCTCTCCCTGATTTTTGTGGTTTCTAAAGTCAAGACCTGCTCCAACAGCTCCAGTTCATAGTCAGGGGAAGACTTTCACTACTCCTTCAGCCGTGGGTGAGACGTGTAGTGAGGGGAGCAGGCCGGAGACCCTGTTGGCCTGCGCAGCCTCATCAATCAGTTTGGCACCCCTCTTCCCTGGCCGCGTTTTCGACTGCCCATCTGGCCTCTCAGGAGTCAGAACCCCTGGGCCTCCAGCCTGCAGGCTCCCTTTCGGTTTTAGTCTCCTGGGCTTCTAGAACCACTTTCTTCTGCTAGAGTCAAGAACCTCGCCTGCCAACAGCTCCTTGCTCCAAAGCACCAGCGCCAGCATTGCCCATCCACTGTGCACAGTGGGCCCCTGCAATCAGGTAGGGCAGCCACAGAGAGAGGGGGAGATGGAGGACTCTTTGGCCGACTTCACCGGAGGGCCAGCAGGGATGAGGGCTTTTCCGTTTCATCCTCAGCTGATAGATAGTGTACGTAGGGTTCATCTGTGCAATGCCTTTCTGATCAACTTTCTAATCCTGCACCTCTGCTCTTTCTGAGGTCTCCAGGTCAGATGACTGCCACCCTTCCTCAGGGCTCTGCACACACGTGCCATACACAAACAAATATCTAAACCACGACGAGGGTAGGGGTGGTTCCGTTAGTAGAACACTTGGAATGAGGTGCATGTCTTGGGGGCGGGCGACACCTTGATCTCATACTGCATACTGTTGTCAGCCTGGTGAGGTCACCACCAGTTCTAGGCCAGCCTGGGTTGCTGGTGACAAGACACCTGTCTCAATTCCTCCCAAAAGCTGGTTGAAACGATCCCCAAGAAAGAGGAATACGTACCCTCTTTGGGTTGGTCAGGGTTGGCAGAGGTGGCTCCTCCCAAGGCGTAGTGAATAGAGAGAGCAGGCCAACCCTGGGGCTAGTTGAGCACAGCTGAACCTGTCCTGTCCACCACCACCTCAAACTCCAGTCCTTTGGAGTTTAGGCCTTTGTTAGCTTTAAGGCGGGTTCTGGGGCTGCTTCTAGGTCAGTGACCTCTTTGGTTCAAGTTTCTAAGAACGTCCGTTTTGCAGAATCAGAATAGTTCTAGGTGCTGGAAGTCGATATATTCCGGATGCCAGCGCTGGTCTTTTCTAGAGGGCCCTCTTCTAGGTTCTTCTTAGTATCCTCGCCTGGCAGACACACGCTGCCTTTTGCCTTTGCGCTTTGCCTTTGCCTTTTTACAAAATATCTATGGGGATAGAGATGGCTCAGCAGTTAATGGTGGGCTGGCTGCTCTTCCAGAGGACCAGTTTCAATTCCCATTACCCACATGGCGACTCACAACAGTAACTCCAGTTCTAAGGTATCTGATGCCTCTTCTGGGCACTGTGCACATGTGATACACGGATATATACACACACAGGCAAAACACTTATACGCATTAAACCAAACAAATATCTCAAGTGTTGTTGTTGTTGTTGTTGTTGTTGTTGTTGTTTTGTTGTTTGAGACAGGGCTTCCCTACATAGCCTTGTGCCATCCTGGAACTCTCTCTGAGACCAGGCTGTTCGAATTCAGAGATGTGCCTGGCTCTGCCTCCCAAGTACTAGGATGAAAAAAAAAAATAAGGAAATGAGAGGGGGGGGAAGAGAAAAGAAAGAAAAAGAAAGAAAAAGAAAAGAAAAGAAAAGAAAGGAAGGAAGGAAGGAAGGAAGGAAGGAAGAAAGAAAGAAAGAAAGAAAGAAAAGAAAGAAAGAAAGAAAGAAAGAAAAGTCGTTCCATATGCATGGATGTTTTTTGCCTGCATATAGGATTATGAAATGAGCCCAGATTCCTGGGAAGAGCAGCCACTGCTCCATCTGAGCCGTCTTTCAGCTCCAGGATACTTTCAAAGTTGAGTTCAGTACCAATCTCAATTAACCTGGGATGTTGAAGTTTCAAGTCTTTTGTGAGAATCACACCCCAGTTCTCTTGACATGCTCGTTTCAGGTTTGAAAGCACTGGTCCCATGTTTTGTTTTTCACTCTGATAGCAAGTAAATCAAGTGGGTGCAGAAGAAACCTTGGCATGCACGAATCCCCGAGTGTGTGATCCCTAGAATGGACGATGGCATACACTTTGGATCAAGTTTAGGGTCGTCTTGGTTACCGGCTGCATGGTGCAATCATCAAAACTTTGGAGTCATCTCAGGTTCCAGGCTTCGCAGTGCGCTCACTCGAGGTCACCCTGTCCGGGTCTGGGTCTCTTGCCCGCCAAAAAAAAAACCCAAAAACCAAAAAGCAATAAAACCGAGACAGTGAAAGCGAGAGCCAGAGCGGAGAGGCGTATAGGCGTGGCGTATGCAGATTAGCGGCGCGCAGTGGCTGCCGGTCCCCGAGGAACCCGAACGGCCATATCACGGTGGAGGTCCGCGTGACAGGCGTGTGATTTCCGTGAGGCGGAAGCATCGCGGGCACGGGAATGGGTGGCGTGAGGCCGAGGCCGTGGCGCGGAGGCAGGAACCGTGCGTTTAATAGGAGTGCGTGTGGGTGGAGGGCGTGCTGGCTGGGCGAGCAACTCATACTTACCTGGCAGGGGAGATACCATGATCACGAAGGTGGTTTTCCCAGGGCGAGGCTTATCCATTGCACTCCGGATGTGCTGACCCCTGCGATTTCCCCAAATGCGGGAAACTCGACTGCATAATTTGTGGTAGTGGGGGACTGCGTTCGCGCTCTCCCCTGGTTTGCTTCTGTTCAAAAAAGGCTTCTTCCTCCCCTACAAGTGTAGGGTGGTAGGATTAGTGGCGAAGCTCACGTTGCGTTCTACGACGTTGGATTCGCGGAGAGAAACTTTGTGGCAGAATGCTCCACCGACGTCCCACTGTTTGTAGGGCAGTGAGCAGCCTGACCAAGTCTCCAACTCCCAGCTGCACCCCTCCCTCCATGGCGCCCGTTTCGGGTTTCCGTTCTGAATTCCTTCACTGGGAAGGACTATGATGTCCTGGAAGTTGTAAGCCAGGTAAACCTTTACTCCCAAAGTTGCTTTTTCCTTGTGCTGTTTCAACAGAAACCTAACTAGACGGTACTGGGAATCAGGATCGCCAGGGCACAAAGGGAAACAACGCGTCAGTGTGTGTCTGTGTACCGCATTTGTACAGGCCCACAGGGGCCAGGAAGAGGATAGGTTCATGGATCCCCAGGAATTTGAGATACACACCGGTTCAGCCACCATGTAGGTGTTGGGAATCAAACCCAGGTCCTTGGCAAAGAGCAGCCCAGTGCTCTTTTTTTTTTTTTTTTTTTTTTCCCGGGCTGGGGACCAACAGGGCCTTGCGCTCGCTAGGCAAGCGCTCTACCGCTGAGCTAAATCCCCAACCCTAATGACTGAGTCCCAACACCAGTCAGTACCTTCACGTCTTACTTGTTTGGTCTGGGTGGGTTTGATTTGATTGGTTTAGGGTATTTTTGTTTGTTGTTTGTTTGTTTGTTTGGCTGGTTGATTTCGTTTGTCCAGCCCGGCGGGGTTCAGAACCCGAAGGAGGATGTGTACGCAATCAGCAAAAGAAGACTTGGACCAAGGAGTACAGTTCACACACTCTGGCACTGAGACGACTAACTCAGTTAGCTTCTCACCTTTATTTATACATCCTTCCCCACCCCCAACAGCTGAAAAGGTTTTACATTCATTTTCTCACGTACAGTCTCTTTTTAAGAACTCCCTGCGTTTAACAATAATGGGCACACTGCTAGCATCTCCCACATCCTAATGGGGGATCTAATTCCTCTAACAGGGGTTTCTTGACCAAATCGTAACCAGGTCACTTACTCACCCCTTGCTTGGCTCACCTTTGAATGTTCCTATTGAGGCTTGGAGCCAGTGATCCAGCAAAACCTTTCCAACTTTTTGATTATCGCATACCTGTTGTTTGGAGCAGGTCGGTGGGCGAATTGTTGAACCAAATTCCCATCAGGAGAGCATCTGGACACACTAGCTGATGTACCCACATGAGCCCTCTCATGTTGACTCAACCTCCTCCTCCCTTCCTTTCCCTTCCCCTCCCCTCCCTCCTCCCTCTTCTTTACAAGCAGCGGAGGTAGTGATCTGTCTGTCCCATTCCCACAATCCTCAGAGACAAGTAAGAATGCATCACTGCCTGAGCTTTCTTTTCTGATTCTGCCAAATGTCTGTCACAGACAAAGCGCAAGAACTGCCAACAGCAAAGCCAAAATTCAAACGCCAAGGCAAAAAGTGAACCAAGCATTCCCTCAGAAGGTCAGGAGATTCTGCCAGAATATCCCCACAGGTCCTGCCACGTGAGGACCCAACTCCTCAGGCCTTGCTGTAAGGGAGAGCCAGCTGCATGCGTTACGCGTGGGCACCTTTCCTGGCAGAACCTTTCCTAGTCACCGCTTGGGTTTGGTTTGGTTTTGCTTTGCTTTGGTCTGGTTTGGTTTGGTGGCCGGGACCTAAATACGTAGACCAGTGTCTCAGTCAAGGTTTCTATTACTGTGGCGAAACACCATGACCAAAGCAACTCCGGGAGGAGAGGGGCTTATTCAGCTTCTGCTTCCACTGAAGGACTGCTGGGTACTGGCTTGCCTCATTCTTGCCTCATCAACCTACTTCCTTTATAGAACCCAGGACTGCCAGTCCAGGGTGGCCCCACCCACTCCATCAAGTGCTCAATAGGAAAATGCCTTACAGCCAGATCTTACGGAGGCATTGTACCAACTGAAGTTCCTCCTCTCCAGTGACTCTAGCTTGGCCTCAGGTAACATCAATCTAGCCAGCACACACCAGGCCATCCTTGAACTCCTGTACCACCTGAGTGCTGTTGGCATTAAAAAGCTAGCTTTATGTCAACTGGACACAAGTTAGTATCATCTGAGGAGGGAACCTCAGTGAGAAACTGCCTATAAGGTAGGAAAGCCTGTCGGACAATTTTTCTGAATCAGTGGCAGGTGGGAAGGTTCAGCCCGATTGGCGGAAGGGTGCCACCCTGGGCTGGGCGGTCCTGGAGCCACTATAGAAAGGAGGCTGGCTGCTGAGCAAGCCAGGAGCAGCGATAAACCAATACAGCAGTAAACGGCGTCCCTCCACGGCGCCCTCCACGGCGTCCACGGCGTCCGCTCCACTGCCCTCCGCCAGTTTCTGCCTCCTCAGGTTTCTACCTGATTCCTGCTCTGACTTCCTTCCAGTGATGGAGCAGGGAGGTGAAACTGAGGTTCTCAAATAAACCCTTTCCTCCCAAGTTGCTTTTGAAACCAGGAATTTTATTTGGTTGGCTGGTCGGCCCCCTCGTGGTCGGGTCGGTTTAGTTTTCAGACAGGGTTTCTCTGTGTAGCCATGGCTGCCTAGAACACCTCTGTAGACCAGGTAGACCAGGGGGATCCGTTCGTCTGGTTGTTGTTGTTGTTGTTGTTGTTGTTGTTGTTGTTGTTTTTTTGGAGCTGAGAACTGAATCAGGACCTTCGCTTGCTAGGCAAGTGCTCTACCACTAGCTAAATCGCCAACCACCACCACCGTTTCCATCTGTTGCACGATATTTGGTCACACTGTGATCCCTGAGATTATGCTGTTTACTGGAAAACCTGTTTCTAGTTGTGGTGGGCTCGCCTTAGTACACACCTTTAATCCCCAAACAACGAAAAAGTAAAAGTTAGTTTGTGAAGGAAGCTCCCATGTTTAAAAGTGATGTCTAACTGAGAGGCACTCAAAGTGGCGAATCAGAGAAAGACTTGACGAAATAGGATATGTCCGACTCTCACGAGGACAGGGAGGAAAGAGAGACCAGCACAGAGGAAAGAGGGCAGTTTATTGGGACAGCTGTACAGCGACAGGTTGCAGAGAGAATGAGGAGGGAGCCAGAAGCTTAGAACATATTGCCAAAGTTAGGATGAGGCAATTCAGGCAGAGCAATTCAGGCAGCAGCTGAGAGAAGACAGTTGGAATCAGTCAGCATGGAGAGGAGTTTGAGCCAGAACAGCTGAGCTGACCAGCCAGCCAGAGATCAGAGCTACAGTGGGTGAGCTGATTCAGCATAAGTCTCAGGGGCTGAAGACATTCTAGGCCCAGATAAGATTGTACGAAGGTTAGAAGCTTCCAGGGCTAGGTCTAGGTTAGCAGACAGAGGCAGTGAGCCTCCGAGACGACAATTACATCAGGCCAAAGGGAAGATAGATCCTTTTACTGCATATACCTGCTCCCCTTTCCATTGCTGTGAAGAGACACCACCGACCAAGGCAAGTCTTATAAGGACAACATTTAATTGGGGCTGGCTCACATATACCATTATGGAGGTTCCGTCCATAATCATCAAAGGTGGGAGGATGGCAGCTTCAGGCAGCATGCATGCCACAGCTACTCCAACAAGGCCACACCTCCTAATAGTGCCACTCCCGGGTTGCGTATTCAAACCACCACACCCCACCAAGAAGGTTCAGGGAACTTTCGCAGAGGGGCCAGTCTTCTGTAAGAACTGTGAGGGTGGAAGGAGAACTGTGAGATACCGCTTCTGGGTGAGGATCCGCTGTCCCACAGAACCTCACAGAACCTGCACAAAGGGACTGAAGTGATGGCTCAGTGGTTATGAGCACTCGATGCTCTTCCAGGGATCTGGGTTAGACTCCCAGCACCCACATAGCAGCTCACGGCTCTGTAACTCCAGTTCCAGGATGTCTGATGCCTTCTTCTGGCCTCTGTGGGCACTGTGCAGGCATACATGCAAAATACCCATGCGTGCATTCTATACATTTTAAAGGAAATAAAAGAGAAAGGAAAAAAAGAAAGAAAGGATTTAGCTCAGTGGCAGGCGTTTGCCTAGCAAGCGCAAGGCCCTGGGTTGGAATCCTCAGCTCTGAGAGAGAGAGAGAGAGAGAGAGAGAGAGAGAGAGAGAGAGAGAGAGAGAGAGAGGAGAGAAGGAGAGAAAGCTTTCTGTGCCCAAGGAGAAGGCTCAGTGGATGAAGCACTTCCCACAAAGTGTGAACCAGAGTCTGCATTCCTAGCACTTATCAAAAATCTAGGCAGTGAATGAAGGGTGCCCTGTCGGATCTGTTCCGGTTTCTGCTGGTGACCAGCAATATTAAAGGATGTTCCACCTGAATCTGTCTTAAGGCTTCTATTGCTGGGAAGAGACGCCATGACCCATGGGCAATGCTCATGACGGAAAACATTTAGTTGGGGCTGGCTCACAGTTTCAGAGGTTAAAAGTAAATAATGAAAACAAGTAATAAAAACGAAATTATTACTTTTCTTAAAATGTTTTAAAAGGGTTGGGGATTTAGCTCAGTGGTAGAGCGCTGGGTTCGGTCCCCAGCTCCGAAAAAAAGAAAAGAAAAATGTTTTAAAAGGGGCTGGAGATTAAGAACAGTGGTTAAGAGCAGAGGTCCTGAGTTCAATTTCCAGTAACCACACGGTGGCTCACAACCATCTGTAATGGGATCCGAGGACCTCTTCTGATGTGTCTAAGACAGCACTGGTATACATTAAATAAATAAATAAATATATAAATAAATGTTTAAAAATATTTTAAAAAGGATCTCGTGTGTATGGATATTTTGCCTGCCTGTATGAATGTATGAATGTATGTATGTATGTATGTACTATGGTCTTCGCACCACATGTATGCAGTGCCTGTGGCGCTAGAAGAGCGTGTTGGGGTTGCCCTGTGGGTGCTGGGAATCAAACCCAGGTTAGCTGGAAGAGCAGCTAGTAGTACTCTTAGCCATGAGATTCTCTCTGGTGCCTGCCAACATCTTTAGTTTCTTGCCTCTTCCTGAGCCGCTGCCACACCTTGCCCTGGCCAAGCCATTGTAAAGCACGTTGCTACTAATGACACCTACCAAGGTAGTAAAAGTGTACCCGTGGCGCCTTTGGGAGCACTGAACACCTGCTGTCCCTCACTACATCAGAAAGGAGATGTCTGTTCTTGGCCGACTTCAGAAACCAGGGGAGAGCGCGAACGCAGTCCCCCACTACCACAAATTATGCAGTCGAGTTTCCCGCATTTGGGGAAATCGCAGGGGGTCAACACATCCGAGTGTGCAATGGATAAGCCTCGCCCCTGGGAAAACCACCTTCGTGATCATGGTATCTCCCCTGCCAGGTAAGTATGAGTTCTGGCCGCCGCGTGCACATTTTCCCTCACCGCACACTCTCTTTCAACATGCGGTCACCACGTCCGCGCGTCCGCTTCGACATCACGCCCTCCAGACCCGTCGCCGTCTTATCGTCCCTCACGGAAATCACACACACCTCACACGACTATGTATGCCAGACACAGCCCGCCTGGATCCACGCGACCCGCAGTCTCTGCGCGAACCTCATCTGCATACGCCCCGCCCTCGCATCCCTGACATCCGAGGCCCTAAAGCCCTGCTGCCCGCCTCCGATACTCCGCCCAGTGTGCACTCCGCCGACAGAGCCGGATGACCACCCACTAGACACTATCCGTGGGAACCGTGTCCGGTTCGCGTTTGCGTCCAACGTCCAGAAACACGACACGCCCCAGTATCCATTCAGTGTTGACGCTAGCCTGTATTTCCAGCACAATCCAGCACAAGGAGAACCAAGGGTTCAAAGCCACGCTTTCAGGCCAGATAGAGACTGAGGCCAGCTTGGGCTACAATGGGGCCATATCTCAAGGAAAACAAAAATTCACGCGAGGGACAGATGGCTTAGCACGTTCAAGTGCTTGCTACAGAGGCAGAGAGGCCGAGGGGACGGTAGATCTCAGTGAGTTCCAGGACAGCCAGGGCTATTACACAGAGAAACCCTATCTCCAAAAACCAAGAAACAGGGGCCGGGGGTGGGGGGTGGGGGAGACAGAGACAGAGAGAGACAGAGAGGAGCGAGAGAGACAGAGACACAGAGACAGAGGGACACACAGACAGAGACCGAGAGAGACAGAGACAGAGAAGAGAGGAGAAAAAGAAAAGCAAACTTTTAACAAAATTCTCACTAGAGTCTGACAAAGGATGGATAGGCCCCCTTCCTTTGCTTTGCCAGGAAGGTTGAACACACAGCTTACGTCTTGAGGGGAATGAGGAGCTCGAGTGCTCTTCTTGGAACGCCAGGCATGGTATGCTTTCATGGCCTGGTCATTCCTGCTGACACAGGCTCTTAGGTTCTTCCCATATCTTCCAGAAGTTTTTGTACTTACTTATCCCAGACCCTTTCCCCTAAAGCTTGAGAATTGCTTTTAGGCCATAAAACCCATTCTTATGGGACAGGGCACCTGTGGCTCCTATTGGAGACGTGCTTATATCCGGTTCTTGGTCCCTTAGGTAGGTTATCTGGGTCCCTTTGGTGGGACACCATCAATTATCTCCCCTCTCCGTATTTTGTCCGTCCTTTGGTACACCAATCTATCCATGTCTGTCAATTTATGCCTGTGTTTTTTGTTTCATTGCTTGAACATTGTTCTATGTTTCATGTCAAAAGAAAAAATGGTTAAAACTTTATCTGCTGGTTGTTCATCCCTTGATCTAGTCTAAATTCATTTCAAAAAAAGAATAAATAAATAAAAAGCAGTCTCAGTTGGCCTTTGGAGCCCTGAACCTATAGTTAGGAGTCTAGTTTAGCTGGAAAAGCCCTCAAGGGGCTGAATGCCTGTACAAGCCGATCTTAAAGAAGCCAGAAGCTCCCTAGCTTCTATGGTAATGGATCTGATGATTAGAAAAATCTCTGACTGTGATTATTGGGTTTAGAGTGTGACAAGGTGCTCCCCCTGAAATTACAGCTAAAAAAAGGTAAGAAAATTGTGTTTGGTCTGTTTAGACATAGAGATGCAGCTCCCAGGCAGGGTCAAGTAAGGACTTGTGACAGGTGCAAGTAGGGGCTGGAATGCTGCCCTTGAGAAGAAAATGTTTTTCTCATTTGGCCTTAAACTATGTTCTGCTGTGTCCTGTTTCTGTGGAAGTGGTTCTCATGCTCTCTTGGTAATGGCAAGTATATTTTGATAATAATAAGAGGGGTGAGGAGCTGGAGAGATGGCTCAGCGGTTAAGAGCACTGACTGCTCTTCCAGAGGTTCGGAGTTCAAATCCCAGCAACCACATGGTGGCTCACAAACATCTGTAATGGAATCCAATGCCCTCTTCTGGTATGTCTGAAGACAGCAACTGTGTACTCAAATACATAAAATAAATATTTAAAAAACAAAGAGTTGTCTTATGAAAAAAAAAGAAGAGGGGTGATTTGTTAGGTGAATATTTTGAGAAGAAGCCTTTGTTTATCATATTTCTTTGTTTAGTTTTGCATCAGTTGCTCCTGGTATCATGGGAATAATGATCTTATGGTATCTTGCTAAAGTGGAAATTGAGGTAATACATATTCATATCTGTATAAGGATTAATAAAGCTTGCAACTGTGCAGTTGCTTCTGCCTTTGCTCTGCAGCCCCTGTGTCCTGTTTGTTTGCAACCATACCTAGGGCCCCCAGCGCACTAGACTTTGACTTTGGTCTAAATATATAAGATGTGCGTAGCACTTAATTTTTGTTTCTGATTTGTTTTAAATGTATAAATGTGCTCTACATGTCTTGGTTATAGATTACTGGCTTTAAAGTTATTGGATATGATTAAAAATTGGTAACAGAAAGTTGGGTAAGAACTGGTAAGTGGGGGGCTGGAGAGATGGCTCAGCAGTTAAGAGCACTGACTGCTCTTCCAGAGGTCCTGAGTTCAATTCCCAGCAACCACATGGTGGCTCACAACCATCTGTAAAGAGATCTGATGCTCTCTTCTGGTGTATCTGAAGACAGCTACAGTGTACTTATATAGTAAATGAATAAATCTTAAAAAAAAAAAAAAAAGAACTGGTAAGTGGGTTAGAGTCATCCAGAACAACATGTGGCATGAGCCAACCCAGGGAAACAGGTAAAAGATACCGCTAACTTGTAGTTCTTATCCTAGAAACCAAACTTATAAAATGACAACGCCTGCACCGTCGCAGTACTGAGAACTGAGCATAGGCCTGTGAGGTTTAAGAGAAAACACATACTCAGGTCATTCGTGTTATGAGAATTCCAAAGCTTTACTGAGGTTCACAGAATATATACCCCAAGCCTATGAGTGGAAGCACAATGGAGAAACAAGTTTACATTCTCAGAAGGAAAACAGAAACTGAAACCAAAAGCTGACATCAAAGATATTAACGCCCAGGTGTTATCCCCCATGGCCAAACAGAATGGCCAGGATGTTCCTTGGAAAGGACAAAGGCTTTCACATGCATCAGCAAGGCTCAGCAGGAGGTAAACACTGTGGAACCCAGGAGGGTCCAACAAGTCCCTCTTTATTAAATTTTAAAGTAGTACCCGTGGGCTGGAGAGATGGCTCAGTGGTTAAGAGCACTGGCTGCTCTTCCAGAGGTCCTGAGTTCAATTCCCAGCAACCACATGGCGGCTCACAACCATCTGTAAAGAGATCTGATGCTGTCTTCTGCTGTGTCTGAAGACAGCGACAGTGTACTTATATATAATAAATGAATAAATCTTTAAAAAAAAAAAAACCTTAAAGTAGTGCCCGTTTTAGGACACTTTGGAAAACCAACCCCTTGCCCATCTCTGGGAAACTTTGCCAGTTTGAAAGCCCTGTCTTAGGAGGCATTGGCCCCAAAGAGTTGCCGGTCTTTGGCTAACTACTTCTCGTACAGGCTGAGCCAGATTTGGGCAGAGGGCTTGCTTGTCTTCTTCCAAGGAGAGCAGGCCTGCTTAGTCGCTGTCCAGGACTGGGAGTGCTGTCTGTGCATGTGAAAAGAGGCAAAAGGCCAACTACTGTAGCACTGACAGCCATAACACCAAGGGCCATAAGAGATCAAGTTGTTTCTGTAAAAGCACCGACTGTTGTTTTAAATTTAGAATTCTCAATTGTCAGCAACTTTTTCTGAAAGTTTATCCACTGTGCTTGCCTAAACATCACATTAGGGGAGGGCAATCCCAGACACTGCAGTTGCAGGAGCAATGGCTGCTACAATAGCAGTGATGATGCCAAAGTCTCTCTCATGACGGTTCAGGATGAGCTGGCCCTCTCCTGAAGGACCAGCAGGCAACAGAACCATGTCTGAGATCTGCACAGCCAGGGCAGAGTTCCCTGGTCCTCAGCAGCTTCACGCAGATGTCGTTCCTGTGAAGAATAGTCAAGGCTATCTCTAGCATTAGCACATTCAGGTAACACAAAGATCATCAATCCATTGTTCCAAACGCATAAATCTTTTTTTTTTTTTTTTTTTTTTTTGTTCTTTTTTTTTCCGGAGCTGGGGACCGAACCCAGGGCCTTGCGCTTCCTAGGTAAGCGCTCTACCACTGAGCTAAATCCCCAGCCCCATAAATCTTCTTGAATACTCAAAACATTAACATTTTTTGCTAAATGATTAACAAAAGTAACTGTCTTAACTTCTTGGGTCAAAGCAATAGTGTTATTAATTAAATAGCTATACCACTATACTAGCAATAATCAAACCCACTATCCTATTGCTTCTGTTTAAAGCCTGACTCACTTCTTCCAATATTTGTAAGCCTTTTGCAGAATATCAAGATCCTATAATACTCACAATCAATGGGGTTGGGGATTTAGCTCAGTGGTAGAGCGCTTGCCTAGGAAGCCCAAGGCCCTGGGTTCAGTCCCCAGCTCTGAAAAAAAAAAAGAACCAAAAAAAAAATATTCACAATCAATAAAGCAAAAGCTGGTATATGCCAGATTTCAATACAGTAACAAAATTAGAAAGTGTACAATCAATATAACTTACATTAAATATTGTAGAAGAAACAAAAGTAGTTTTAACATGACCAATAAATAAAAGATTAGGGGCTGGAGAGATGGCTCAGTGGTTAAAAGCACCCGACTGCTCTTCCAGAGGTCCTGAGTTCAAATCCCAGCGACCACATGGTGGCTCACAACCATCTGTAATGAGATCCGATGCCCTCTTCTGGAGTGTCTGAAGACAGCTACAGTGTACTTATATATAATAAATGAATAAATCTTTAAAAATATAAAAGATTGGGGTTGGGGATTTGGCTCAGTGGTAGAGCGCTTGCCTAGCAAGCGCAAGGCCCTGGGTTCGGTCCCCAGCTCCAAAAAAAAATAATTTATATATACATATATACATATGTATATATATATATGTATATGTATATATATATATGATTAGGAGTTTTAACACATGTATTAACATTTGTTCAAAATCTAGAACCTGTATCAATTTTTTTTACTGCAAATGTGCCTTCATACACAACAATTGTGAGTTTTTATTTTTTTTTATTTTTTTTTCGGAGCTGGGGACTGAACCCAGGGCCTTGAGCTTGCTAGGCAAGCGCTCTACCTCTGAGCTAAATCCCAACCCCCCCTTTTTTTTTTTTTAAATTGTGAGTTTTTAAATGTTTCTGAAAATGTCCAGAAACAATCTTCCAAATGAAAACTGTTATTTCCAACATTGGATTGACCAGTCTATGATTGAGTCAGAATAACTTGTCACATTAAAGGAAAGAGAAGAATCATAACTTCTCTTTGATTTTCTGAAGGCATTTTCCACAGTCTCCATGTTCTCTGTCCCACAAGGTCTAAAAGCTTGAATCAAGGCAGCTTGTCCAATCTGGGATACAGGCAAGCAAAGATGGGTCGGGAACATATGTCCAATACAGCTTCCCTGTCACCACTGTCAGGGCACTCAGCAGCACACAGGTCAACATCATTCTTTGTCCCAGCATCAGCATGGCTCATCAGCCACTCTGGCAGCTGGCACACTCCTGCAGCATCCTGCAGAAAAAACACAAACCTGCCCTCTTCCCCATATTAAATACTGAACAGGATAATGCCATATGCCAGTAAGTGGATCCTTCCATTTCACATAGGTACAAGTATGCCTAGGTGTAGGGTGCCATAGACACTCAGAGAGTTCCTTGGCATCCAAATTTTAAAATTTAAAATAAAAGACCATTATTTAAATAATTGTATGGCATACAGGGATATTACTCCCCCCTTTTTATTTTTTAAGATATTATTTTAAAGTTTTATAATACCTGTTTTACAATGTCTAGTCCTTGAGAATTATAAGGAATCTCAATAATATGGATAACATCTATTTGTCAGATATCATTAAGCTGCAACCCTCTTGGGTTAACTCCCAAATTGGGAAATAAATGGGGTACACTGGAGAAAATGACTATTTGGGCTGCTTTTCCTTTAGTTACTCTATTGTGAAACTTCAACGACTTAGCATTAAGATGCAATTTTCTATGTATCTGTAAAGATTTATCATAGGCAGTACTATTTATCTATTGGAAGAATCATCAGTATCATATATAACTGTGGATACTTCCACATCAAAGGCTTTAGGGCAGAGGCTATATACACCTGACACATAGTAGGACTATTGGCCATCCCCTGAAATAACACAACCCAATGATAGGAAGGAGAAGGCTCCTGAAAATTTATGGAAGGAATGTTAAAAGCAAATCTCTCACGATCTTTAGGATCTAGTGGAATAGTAAAAAAACAATCTTTTAAGTCAATAGCAATCATATGCCAATTTTTTGGTATAGCTACGGGAGAAGGGAGACCAGGCTGAGTAGGTCTCTTGGCATCATAGTTTTGTTAATTCCTCTTAAATCTTACACAATAAGGTTTGCCTTGTAAATGTTTGCCCAATCCTCTCCCTGGGACAAAGCCTCATTTCTTCATCGTGCTTTGTACAGGCTGAGTTGTTAGCACAGCTCTCATATCATTGAGTAAATCTCATCGCCACAAGTTGGTAGGTATTCGTTCTAAAACAAACGGCTAAAACCATCTCTCATGTCCTTCCTCAAGACAAAGGGATGAAGCAAAGTAAAGATCAGAGATCACACCAGGCAGCAATCAAACAAAGCAATAAGGCCTCCAGAGTCACTGGTTCTGGGGGCTTATCAGGATTACCAAGAAAAAAAACAAACAAACAAAAAAAAAAAAAACAAAAACAAAAACAAAAACTAAGTCACACATTACCTTGATCTTTGCATTAGCCCAAATGTGAATATTCTTTTTTTTTTTCTTTTCTTTTTTTCGGAGCTGGGGACCGAACCCAGGGCCTTGCGGTTGCTAGGCAAGCGCTCTACCACTGAGCCAAATCCCCAACCCCAAATGTGAATATTCTTATCTGAGCCTACTTCCTTGAGCCCAGTGACAAGTACTTGCCAAAATTTTTATGAGTAGCACTAAAAGCTCTCCAGATTCCCACATTGATGATGATGGACTGAACCTCTGAACCTGTAAGCCAGGACTTGCCTTGGTCATGGTGTCTGTTCACAGCAGTAAAACCCAAAGACCTAAGCTAATCTTACCTGCCTCTTTAGCCTGCCTCTTAGCAAGAACTATTCTCAGAAAATTCCAGAGTCACCCACATGGGTGTCAGAGGAATGACAGATGTGGTCAGACAATTCAAAAATGACTTTCAAGTATATACAGAGCAGGGCTGGAGAGATGGCTCAGTGGTTAGGAGCACTGACTGCATTTCCAGAGGTCCTGAGTTCAACTCTCAGCACCATGTGGTGGCTCACAACCATCTGTAATGAGACCCGATGCCCTCTTCTGGTATATCTGAAGACAATCTATATCTGCTTCGATGCTGACAGTGAATTGCCAAAGTCGGGAGCCGGAAAGTATGACTTGGAAGTCAAAAACTAGGCCATGGGGCGCTCATTAAAACACGTTTACAATAGGATGTTTACAGAGCCCATGCAACGCCTGTGAGAGTCGGGATTGGACCGGCCATAGGACAGCATAGACGTCACTCAGGTTGTGGGAAAGCACAGGTGCCCTGTCCCATAAGAATGGGTTTTATGGCCTAAAAGCAATTCTCAAGCTTTAGGGGAAAGGGTCTGGGATAAGTAAGTACAAAAACTTCTGGAAGATATGGGAAGAACCTAAGAGCCTGTGTCAGCAGGAATGACCAGGCCATGAAAGCATACCATGCCTGGGCGTTCCAAGAAGAGCACTCGGCTCCTCATTCCCCTCAAGGCGTAAGCTGTGTGTTCAACCTTCCTGGCAAAGCAAAGGAAGGGGCCTATCCATCCTTTGTCAGACTCTAGTGAGAATTTTGTTAAAAGTTTGCTTTTCTTTTCTCCTCTCTTCTCTGTCTCTGTCTCTCTCGGTCTCTGTCTGTGTGTCCCTCTGTCTCTGTGTCTCTGTCTCTCTCGCTCCTCTCTGTCTCTCTCTGTCTCTGTCTCCCCCACCCCACCCCCGGCCCCTGTTTCTTGGTTTTTGGAGATAGGGTTTCTCTGTGTAATAGCCCTGGCTGTCCTGGAACTCACTGAGATCTACCGTCCCCTCGGCCTCTCTGCCTCTGTAGCAAGCACTTGAACGTGCTAAGCCATCTGTCCCTCGCGTGAATTTTTGTTTTCCTTGAGATATGGCCCCATTGTAGCCCAAGCTGGCCTCACAGTCTCTATCTGGCCCGAGCGTGGCTTTGAACCCTTGGTTCTCCTTGTGCTGGATTGTGCTGGAAATACAGGCTAGCGTCAACACTGAATGGATACCGGGGCGTGTCGTGTTTCTGGACGTTGGACGCAAACGCGAACCGGACACGGTTCCCACGGATAGTGTCTAGTGGGTGGTCATCCGGCTCTGTCGGCGGAGTGCACACTGGGCGGAGTATCGGAGGCGGGCAGCAGGGCTTTAGGGCCTCGGATGTCAGGGATGCGAGGGCGGGGCGTATGCAGATGAGGTTCGCGCAGAGACTGCGGGTCGCGTGGATCCAGGCGGGCTGTGTCTGGCATACATAGTCGTGTGAGGTGTGTGTGATTTCCGTGAGGGACGATAAGACGGCGACGGGTCTGGAGGGCGTGATGTCGAAGCGGACGCGCGGACGTGGTGACCGCATGTTGAAAGAGAGTGTGCGGTGAGGGAAAATGTGCACGCGGCGGCCAGAACTCATACTTACCTGGCAGGGGAGATACCATGATCACGAAGGTGGTTTTCCCAGGGCGAGGCTTATCCATTGCACTCCGGATGTGCTGACCCCTGCGATTTCCCCAAATGCGGGAAACTCGACTGCATAATTTGTGGTAGTGGGGGACTGCGTTCGCGCTCTCCCCTGGTTTCTGAAGTCGGCCAAGAACAGACATCTCCTTTCTGATGTAGTGAGGGACAGCAGGTGTTCAGTGCTCCCAAAGGCGCCACGGGTACACTTTTACTACCTTGGTAGGTGTCATTAGTAGCAACGTGCTTTACAATGGCTTGGCCAGGGCAAGGTGTGGCAGCGGCTCAGGAAGAGGCAAGAAACTAAAGATGTTGGCAGGCACCAGAGAGAATCTCATGGCTAAGAGTACTACTAGCTGCTCTTCCAGCTAACCTGGGTTTGATTCCCAGCACCCACAGGGCAACCCCCAACACGCTCTTCTAGCGCCCACAGGCACTGCATACATGTGGTGCGAAGACCATAGTACATACATACATACATACATTCATACATTCATACAGGCAGGCAAAATATCCATACACACGAGATCCTTTTTAAAATATTTTTAAACATTTATTTATATATTTATTTATTTATTTAATGTATACCAGTGCTGTCTTAGACACATCAGAAGAGGTCCTCGGATCCCATTACAGATGGTTGTGAGCCACCGTGTGGTTACTGGAAATTGAACTCAGGACCTCTGCTCTTAACCACTGTTCTTAATCTCCAGCCCTTTTAAAACATTTTTTTTTTTTTTTTTTGAGCTGGGGACCAACCCAGCGCTCTACCACTGAGCTAAATCCCCAACCCTTTTAAAACATTTTAAGAAAAGTAATAATTTCGTTTTTATTACTTGTTTTCATTATTTACTTTTAACCTCTGAAACTGTGAGCCAGCCCCAACTAAATGTTTTCCGTCATGAGCGTTGCCCATGGGTCATGGCGTCTCTTCCCAGCAATAGAAGCCTTAAGACAGATTCAGGTGGAACATCCTTTAATATTGCTGGTCACCAGCAGAAACCGGAACAGATCCGACAGGGCACCCTTCATTCACTGCCTAGATTTTTGATAAGTGCTAGGAATGCAGACTCTGGTTCACACTTTGTGGGAAGTGCTTCATCCACTGAGCCTTCTCCTTGGGCACAGAAAGCTCACTTTCTCTCCTTCTCTCCTCTCCTCTCTCTCTCTCTCTCTCTCTCTCTCTCTCTCTCTCTCTCTCTCTCTCTCTCTCTCTCTCTCAGAGCTGAGGACCGAACCCAGGGCCTTGCGCTTGCTAGGCAAACGCTCTGCCACTGAGCTAAATCCCTTTCTTTCTCTTTTTTCCTTTCTCTTTTATTTCCTTTAAAATGTATAGAATGCACGCATGGGTATTTTGCATGTATGCCTGCACAGTGCCCACAGAGGCCAGAAGAAGGCATCAGACATCCTGGAACTGGAGTTACAGAGCTTCGTGAGCTGCTATGTGGGTGCTGGGAGTCGAACCCAGATCCCCTGGAAGAGCATCGAGTGCTCATAACCACTGAGCCATCACTTCAGTCCCTTTGTGCAGGTTCTGTGAGGTTCTGTGTGGGACAGCCGCATCCTACCCAGAAGGCGGCATCTCACAGTTCTCCTTCCACCCTCACAGTTCTTACAGAAGACTGGCCCTCTTGCGAGTTCCCTGAACCTTCTTGGTGGGGTGTGGTGGTTTGAATACGCTTGGCCCGGGGAGTGGCACTATTAGGAGGTGTGGCCTTGTTGGAGTAGCTGTGGCATGCATGCTGCCTGGAAGCTGCCATCCTCCCACCTTGATGATTATGGACGGAACCTCCATAATGGTATATGTGAGCCAGCCCCAATTAAATGTTGTCCTTTATAAGACTTGCCTTGGTCGTGGTGTCTCTTCACAGCAATGGAAAGGGGAGCAGGTATATGCAGTAAAAGGATCTATCTTCCCTTTGGCCTGATGTAATTGTCGTCTCGGAGGCTCACTGCCTCTGTCTGCTAACCTAGACCTAGCCCTGGAAGCTTCTAACCTTCGTACAATCTTATCTGGGCCTAGAATGTCTTCAGCCCCTGAGACTTATGCTGAATCAGCTCACCCACTGTAGCTCTGATCTCTGGCTGGCTGGTCAGCTCAGCTGTTCTGGCTCAAACTCCTCTCCATGCTGACTGATTCCAACTGTCTTCTCTCAGCTGCTGCCTGAATTGCTCTGCCTGAATTGCCTCATCCTAACTTTGGCAATATGTTCTAAGCTTCTGGCTCCTCCTCATTCTCTCTCTGCAACCTGTCGCTGTACAGCTGTCCCAATAAAACTGCCCTCTTTCCTCTGTGCTGGTCTCTCTTTCCTCCCTGTCCTCGTGAGAGTCGGGCATATCCTATTTCGTCAAGTCTTTCTCTGATTCGTCACTTTGAGTGCCTCTCAGTTAGACATCACTTTTAAACATGGGAGCTTCCTTCTACAAACTAACTTTACTTTCGTTGTTTGGGATTAAAGGTGTGTACTAAGGCGAGCCACACCACAACTAGAAACAGGTTTTTCCAGTAAACAGCACAATCTCAGGGATCACAGTGTGACCAAATATCGTGCAACAGATGGAAACGGCGGTGGTGGTGGTTGGCGATTTAGCTCAGTGGTAGAGCACTTGCCTAGCAAGCGTAAGGTCCTGGATTCAGTTCTCAGCTCCAGAAAACAACAACAACAACAACAACAACAACCAGACGTAAACGGATCCCCTGGTCTACCTGGTCTACAGAGTGTGTTCTAGGGCAGCCATGGCTACACAGAGAAACCCTGTCTGGAAAAACCAAACCGACCGACCGACCGACCGACCGACCAGCCAACCAAATAAATTCCTGGTTTCAAAAGCAACTTGGGGAGGAAAGGGTTTATTTCAGAACCTTCAGTTTCACCTCCCTGTCCATCACTGAAGGAAGTCAGAGCAGGAATCAAGGTAGAAACCTGAGGAGGCAGAAACTGAAGTGGAGGCCGTGGAGGCCGCGGACGCGGTGGACGCCGTGGAGGGACGCCGTGGAGGGACGCCGTTTACTGCTGTACTGGCTTCATCGCTGCTCCTGGCTTGCTCAGCAGCCAGCCTCCTTTCCTATAGCACCCAGGACCGCCAGCCCAGGGGTGGCACCGCCCACAATGGGCTGAGCCTTCTCCCACCTGCCACTGATTCAGAAAATTGTCCGACAGGCTTTCCTACCTTATAGAGGCAGTTTCTCCACTGAGGTTCCCTCCTCAGATGATACTAACTTGTGTCGAGTTGACATAAAGCTAGCTCGCTTTAATGCCAACAGCACTCAGGTGGTACAGGAGTTCAAGGATGGCCTGGTGTGCTGGCTAGATTGATGTTACCTTGAGCCAAGCTAGAGTCACTGGAGAGGAGGGAACTTCAGTTGGTACAATGCCTCCGTAAGATCTGGCTGTAAGGCATTTTCCTATTGAGCGCTTGATGGGAGTGGGTGGGGCCACTCCTGGACTGGCAGTCCTGGGTTCTATAAGGAAGTAGGTTGAGCGAGGCAAGAATGAGGAGCAAGCCAGTACCCAGCAGTCCTTCAGTGCGGAAGCAGAAGCTGAATAAGCCCTCTCCTCCCGGAGTTGCTTTGGTCATGGTGTTTCGTCACAGTAATAGAAACCTTGACTGAGACACCTGGTCTACGTATTTAGGTCCCGGCCACCAAACCAAACCAGACCAAAGCAAAGCAAACCAAACCAAACCCGGCGGTGACTAGGAAAGGTTCTGCCAGGAAAGGTGCCCACGCGTAATGCATGCAGCTGGCTCTCCTTACGGCAAGGCCTGAGGAGTTGGGTCCTCACGTGGCAAGGACCTGTGGGGGATATTCTGGCAGAATCTCCTGACCTTTCTGAGGGAATGCTTGGTTCACTTTTGCCTTGCGTTTGAATTTTTGGCTTTGCTGTTGGCAGTTCTTACTTTCGCTTTGTCTGTGACAGACATTTCGGCAGAATCAGAAAAAGAAAGCTCAGGCAGTGATGCATTCTTACTTGTCTCTGAGGATTGTGGGAATGGGACAGACAGATCACTACTCCGCTGCTTGTAAAGAAGAGGGAGGGGAGGGGAGGGGAGGGGGAGAAGGGGAAAGGGGAAGGGGAGGAGGAGGTTGAGTCAACATGAGAGGGCCTGATGTGGGTACATCAGCTAGTGTCCAGATGCTCTCTCCTGATGGGAATTTGGTTCTGTCAACAATTCGCCCACCGACCTGCTCTCCAAACAACAGGTATGCGATAATCAAAAAGTTGGAAAGGTTTTGCTGGATCGCTGGCTCCAAGCCTCAATAGGAACATTCAAAGGTGAGCCAAGCAAGGGTGAGTAAGTGACTCCGGTTACGATTTGGTCAAGAAACCCTGGGCGTTAGAGGAATTAGATCCCCTCATTAGGATGTGGGGAGATGCTAGCAGTGTGCCCATTATTGTTAAACGCAGGGAGTTCTTAAAAAGAGACTGTACGTGAGAAAATGAATGTAAAACCTTTTCAGCTGTTGGGGGTGGGGAAGGATGTATAAATAAAGGTGAGAAGCTAACTGAGTTAGTCGTCTCAGTGCCAGAGTGTGTGAACTGTACTCCTTGGTCCAAGTCTTCTTTTGCTGATTGCGTACACATCCTCCTTCGGGTTCTGAACCCCGCCGGGGCTGGACAAACGAAATCAACCAGCCAAACAAACAAACAAACAAACAAACAAAAATACCCCAAACCAATCAAATCAAACCCACCCAGACCAAACAAGTAAGACGTGAAGGTACTGACTGGTGTTGTGACTCAGTCATTAGGGGTTGGGGATTTAGCTCAGCGGTAGAGCGCTTGCCTAGCGAGCGCAAGGCCCTGGGTTCGGTCCCCAGCTCCGGGAAAAAAAAAAAAAAAAAAAAAGAGCACTGGGCTGCTCTTTGCCAAGGACCTGGGTTTGATTCCCAACACCTACATGGTGGCTGAACCGGTGTGTATCTCAAATTCCTGGGGATCCATGAACCTATCCTCTTCCTGGCCCCTGTGGGCCTGTACAAATGCGGTACACAGACACACACTGACGCGTTGTTTCCCTTTGTGCCCTGGCGATCCTGATTCCCAGTACCGTCTAGTTAGGTTTCTGTTGGAAACAGCACAAGGAAAAGCAACTTTGGGAGTAAAGGTTTACCTGGCTTACAACTTCCCGGGACATCATAGTCCTTCCCAGTGAAGGAATTCAGAACGGAAACCCGAAACGGGCGCCATGGAGGGAGGGGTGCAGCTGGGAGTTGGAGACTTGGTCAGGCTGCTCACTGCCCTACAAACAGTAGGACGTCGGTGGAGCATTCTGCCACAAAGTTTCTCTCCCGCGAATCCAACGTCGTAGAACGCAACGTGAGCAGCCGCCACTAACCTACCACTCCTACACTTGTAGGGGAGGAAGAAGCCTTATTTTGAACAGAAGCAAACCAGGGGAGAGCGCGAACGCAGTCCCCCACTACCACAAATTATGCAGTCGAGTTTCCCGCATTTGGGGAAATCGCAGGGGTCAGCACATCCGGAGTGCAATGGATAAGCCTCGCCCTGGGAAAACCACCTTCGTGATCATGGTATCTCCCCTGCCAGGTAAGTATGAGTTGCTCGCCCAGCCAGCACGCCCTCCACCCACACGCACTCCTATTAAACGCACGGTTCCTGCCTCCGCGCCACGGCCTCGGCCTCACGCCACCCATTCCCGTGCCGCGATGCTTCCGCCTCACGGAAATCACACGCCTGTCACGCGGGACACTCCACCCGTGATATGGCCGTTCGGGTTCCTCGGGACCGGCAGCCACTGCGCGCCGCTAATCTGCATACGCCACGCCCACACGCCTCTCCGCTCTGGCTCTCGCTTTCACTGTCTCGGTTTTTATTGCTTTTTGGTTTTTGGGTTTTTTTTTTGGCGGGCAAGAGACCCAGACCCGGACAGGGTGACCTCGAGTGAGCGCACTGCGAAGCCTGGAACCTGAGATGACTCCAAAGTTTTGATGATTGCACTATGCAGCCGGTAACCTAAGACGACCCTAAACTTCTGATCCAAAGTGTATGCCATCGTCCATTCTAGGGATCACACACTCGGGGATTCGTGCATGCCAAGGTTTCTTCCTGCACCCACTTGATTTACTTGCTATCAGAGTGAAAAACAAAAACATGGGACCAGTGCTTCAAACCTGAAACGAGCATGTCAAGAGAACTGGGGTGTGATTCTCTACAAAAGACTTGAAACTTCAACATCCCAGGTTAATTGAGATTGGTACTGAACTCAACTTTTGAAAGTATCCTGGAGCTGGAAAGACGGCTCAGATGGAGCAGTGGCTGCTCTTCCCAGGAATCTGGGCTCATTTCACAATCCTATATGCAGGCAAAAACATCCATGCATGGAACGACTTTCTTTCTTTCTTTCTTTCTTTCTTTCTTTCTTTCTTTCTTCCTTCCTTCCTTCCTTCCTTCCTTCCTTTCTTTCTTTCTTTCTTTCTTTCTTTCTTTCTTTCTTTCTTTCTCTTCCTCCCCCCCCCCTCTCATTTCCTTATTTTCTTTCTTTCATCCCAGTACTTGGGAGGCAGAGCCAGGCACATCTCTGAATTCCGGAACAGCCTGGTCTCAGAGAGAGTTCCAGGATGGCCAAGGCTATGTAGGGAAGCCCTGTCTCAAACAACAACAACAACAACAACAACAACAACAACAACAACACTTGAGATATTTGTTTGGTTTAATGCGTATAAGTGTTTTGCCTGTGTGTGTATATATCCGTGTATCACATGTGCACAGTGCCCAGAAGAGGGCATCAGATACCTTAGAACTGGAGTTACTGTTGTGAGTCGCCATGTGGGTAATGGGAATTGAAACCGGGTCCTCTGGAAGAGCAGCCCAATACCATTAACTGCTGAGCCATCTCTCTATCCCCATAGATATTTGTGTGCGTGTGCGTGTGCGTGTGCGTGTGCGTGTGCGTGTGCGTGTGTCTGCCAGGCGAGGATACTAAGAAGAACCTAGAAGAGGGCCCTCTCGAAAATGACCGCGCTGGCATCCGAATATATCGACTTCCAGCACCTAGAACTATTCTGATTCTGCAAAACGGACGTTCTTAGAAACTTGAACCAAAGAGGTCACTGACCTAGAAGCAGCCCCAGAACCCGGCCTTAAAGCTAACAAAAGGCCTAAACTCCAAAGGACTGGAGTTTGAGTGTGTGGTGGACAGGACAGGTTCAGCTGTGCTCAACCAGCCCCCAGGGTTGGCCTGCTCTCTCTATTCACTACGTCTTTGGAGGAGCGACCTCTGCCAACCGGACCAACCCAGAAAAGAGGGGTACGTATTCCTCTTTCTTGGGGATCGTTTCAACCAGCTTTTGGGAGGGAATTCGAGACAGGGTGTCTTGTCACTCAGCAACCCAGGCTGGCCTAGAACTGGTAAGTGACCTCACCAGGCTGACAACAGTATGCAGTATGAGATCAAGGTGTCGCCCCGCTCCCCGCACATGCACCTCATTCCAAGTGTTCTACCAACGGGAACCACCCCCTACCCTCGTCGTGGTTTAGATATTTGTTTGTGTATGGCACGTGTGTGCAGAGCCCTGAGGAAGGGTGGCAGTCATCTGACCTGGAGACCTCAGAAAGAGCAGAGGTGCAGGATTAGAAAGTTGATCAGAAAGGCATTGCACAGATGAACCCTACGTACACTATCTATCAGCTGAGGATGAAACGGAAAAGCCCTCATCCCTGCTGGCCCTCCGGTGAAGTCGGCCAAAGAGTCCTCTCTATCTCCCCTCTCTCTCTGTGGCTGCCCTACCCGACTGCAGGGGCCCACTGTGCACAGTGGATGGGCAATGCCGGCGCTGGTGCTTTGGAGCAAGGAGCTGTTGGCAGGCGAGGTTCTTGACTCTAGCAGAAGAAAGTGGTTCTAGAAGCCCAGGAGACGAAAACCGAAAGGGAGCCTGCAGGCTGGAGGCCCAGGGGTTCTGACTCCTGAGAGGCCAGATGGGCAGTCGAAAACGCGGCCTAGGGAAGAGGGGTGCCAAAACTGATTGATGAGAGGCTGCGCAGGCCAACAGGGTCTCCGGCCTGCTCCCCTACTACACGTCTCACCCACGGCTGAAGGAGTAGTGAAAGTCTTCCCCCTGACTATGAACTGGAGCTGTTGAGTAGGTCTTGACTTTAGAAACCACAAAAATCAGGGGAGAGCGCGAACGCAGTCCCCCACTACCACAAATTATGCAGTCGAGTTTCCCGCATTTGGGGAAATCGCAGGGGTCAGCACATCCGGAGTGCAATGGATAAGCCTCGCCCTGGGAAAACCACCTTCGTGATCATGGTATCTCCCCTGCCAGGTAAGTATGAGTTGCTCGCCCAGCCAGCACGCCCTCCACCCACACGCACTCCTATTAAACGCACGGTTCCCGCCTCCGCGCCACGGCCTCGGCCTCACGCCCCCCAGTCCTCTGCCGCGATGCTTCCGCCTCACGGAAATCACACGCCTGTCACGCGGGACACTCCACCCGAGACACGGCCCTTAGGGCTCTCCCGGACCGGCAGCCACTGCGCACGGCCTCATCTGCGTACGCCCCGCCCACAGGAGGGTTTTTTTTTTTTTTTTTTTTTTTTTTTTTTTCCGGAGCTGGGGACCGAACCCAGGGCCTTGCGCTCACTAGGGCAAGCGCTCTACCACTGAGCTAAATCCCCAACCCCTTTTTTTTTTTTTTTTCCCCCTTTTTTTTTTCCCCTCCCTTTTCTTCCCCTGGCCTGCAGGAGACCGCGACGGGCACACAGTGGCCTGGAGCACACTATGTATGTATGGATGGATGGATGGATGGATGGGACGAACTAAGGTCTCTTTATGGCCTGGGATGACCCTCGGGGCTTTGCGCATGCCACGGCAAGCAAGTCTTCCTACCCTGTGGAGTTACACTCTCGGCCCTATGAGCTACACCGTTAACTCGTTCTCAAGCAGAAAACATTGCCACACCGACTGTGGAAGCCCACACCTGTCTCCTAACGCTTGCGAACCAGACGCAAGAGAACGGTCTGGACCTACGCGTCCTGTTGCCTAACTTATTTTTCTGGTGGCGGGGTGGAGTGGGGGCAGATTCTTCTCAGGTCATTAGGCGTGGCTGTATCTGTAAGCGCCTTTTACCTGCAGAGCCCTCTCCTCTTGTGCTCTCCCTAGCCCATACCCTTTAACTGACCCCAAACCATTGGTATACATTGAAGGGGTGATTTAGTTTTTCCTTTTCCTTTTCCTTTTCCTTTTCCTTTTCCTTTCTCTCCCTCCTTCCCTCCCTTCCTGCTTCTCTCCTCTCTCCCTCCCTTTTAATGTTCAGTCCCAGACTACTGTTTTAGTTAGGGTTCTTCTACTATTTCTTCCACAAAACACCATGACCAAAAAGCAACTTGGGCAAGAGAGGGTTTACTTGGCTTACACTTTCAGACCACAGTCCATCACTGGAGGGAGTCGGGACAGGAACTCAAGCAGGGCTTGAGGTAGGAGCTGACGCAGAGCCCATGAAGGAGTACTGCTTACTGGCTTGATTTCTTACGGAACCCAGGACCACCAGCCCAGGGATGACTCGCTGATTGATCACTAATTGAGAAAATGCCTTACAGCCGGATCTCATGGAGGCATTTCCTCAACTGAGGTAGGTCCCTTCCTCTCTGATGCCAAGCTGACGCAGAAACCCATCCAGTACAGCTAGCTTGGCTCTCTCTCTGTCTCTCTTTGTCTCTCTCTCTCTCTCTCCTCCTCTCTCTCCTCTCTCTCTGTCTCTCTCTCTCTCTCTCTCTGTCTCTCTCTGTCTCTCTCTCTCTCTCTGTCTCTCTCTCTTCTCTCTCTCTCTCTCTCTCTCTCCTCTCTCTCTCTCTCTCTGTCTGTCTCTCTCTCTGAACTCCCGAGTCATTTTGTGGGATCTGCGCCGTGATCGGTGTCGACGGATCCTGCTTCTGGTCTCCGGGATCGACATATTATTTTTTCCCCCAGCTGAAACAGCTTCGGCCGCGCACATGACACAGCTCTGACCAGTTAAGACACCAGTCAGTCCCCGGGGAGAGCATCTGCCAGGAAATGAACATCAAAGCCGCTGTTCCAAGTTTTCTGCCTCCCAACTGCTCTACTTGGAAATCGAGCTGAGGCCTTGGAGGTAGGGCAGCTGGCTCTTTTTGCTTTGGGTTTCATTAATTAAACCCAATACTGTGCGTGTGGGCATGCTACACAGCACAAGTCTGGGGATCAAACCCAGGTGTTCAGGTTTGACCGGAGGTAACTTTGCCCAGTGAGCCACCCTGCTTGCCGCTCCAAATCCTTTTTGGGTGGGGGTAGAGCGGTGCAACATCTACTCAGCCCCGCGGCTGGCCTGGAACTCCCTATGTAGACAAGGCTGGCAGTAAGACTCAGGTGCCCCTGCTGCCGCTGGGGTTACAGGTGTGCACATCACCTGCCCTCCTCCGTTTCCAGAAGCAGGTGTTCGCCTCCGGGTCTCCGGGGCCTGGCCTTAAGCGCGCAGCAGCAGTCCTCGCGCCTGCTCGCTGTTTAGCCACGCGGGCTACCTAAGGTCAACAGGTTAGTATATGCAGCTGCTACTAACTTCCCCCTGCCCCAGGAGGCACGCCACAATGAATCGGGGCCTGGGAGTCGGCCTAGGGGGTAGACACGCTTGCCCCACGGCTGACAGCTGGTGGTTGATCCCCACAATCCGTGTGGTGGAAGGAGCTTGACTCCCACAAGCCCTCTGACCTTCACCCGGGTCCCCACCCTCACATACTACACAGACTAACCTAAAAAGAGAACTTAGGGCTTGGAGAGATGTTTCCGTGACGGAGCACACTGGCTGTTCTTCCCCAGGACCCGGGGATCGTGTCCCAGCACCCACACTGAAGCTCCGGTTCTAGGGGATCCTACGTTCTCTTCTGCCCCACCTTCCCCGCTTTCTGGCCTTCTCCAGCCTGGCACACGTGGGCACACACAGACACATGGGCAGGAGAAGGCACTCCCACACGGTAAATAAAAATAAGCAAAAATCCATAAAAAGTTTTCCGGATACTCACTTCTTTCCCTCCAAGAGAGACCATGCTGATAAAAACAAAATAACCCACGGTAACAGAACCGCCATATGCCTTGTCCTTCTATCTCTCAAGCGTTTACAGCACCTTCACATTTCAAGCATGGCACCAACATTTATTAACCCTCACAACATCCCTGTGAGGTAGGTCAACATGTCCTTTATAGCAGAGAAGGAGCTACAAGGCTAGAGGATCTAAGCCCCATACCGGATTGAGGAGGCTTCCAAGAGCAGCTGGTGAGGGCGGACCCGAATCCAGAAGAAAGGGCCCTCGGTCCTGCGCTCACCCACGGGTGGACACCGCGTGGGTGTATTTCTACCAATGAAGGTCACATACAGGAAGGAAGGAAGGACCAAAACGGTGTCCAGGCTGACAAGAGGAAAACGGAGGTTCGGATGGCTCGGGGAAACATGTCAATCACGAGAGCAAGCACGCTAGCCAGCACGGGGAGGCCGAGAGAAGATGTGCACTGAGAGAGACTGGGTCTGGGTCTTGGCCTGCAAGGTGGACCCCGACCCCGGAATCTTCAGGACGGTTTAGAGAAATGTAAACAAACTAGGAACCCGTTCCAGTGGTGAATGGCCCAAGTCCCCGTGATTTCCTGCCAACAGCCAGCTTTGGCATCCGTGGGTTGGGTGAACTGAGGATGGCAGCCCATAGGGGTCGTGCTTTGAGCAACGAGTCCGTCCTGTTACTGTCCGGGTGGATGAAATGTAAACAAACTAGAAACCCGTTCTGGGGTGACTGGCTGAAATCCCTGTGATTTCAAATAGAGTTAAAAAAAGATGAGAGAAGTCCATCATCCAGCTCAACTTTAGACTGGTAACATGGGGGTCATGTCTGGGCCAATGTGAAAGAAAGCCCAGGCCTGGCTGACACAGAACCACTGATTCTGCCTCCTGTCAGCACCTCATCTCCCCCTCCCCCACACTCCTCCATCTAACGAGAGCTTTCCCTCTGCACCGATCACTGTACAGCTACGGTAGCCTCCATGTGGCTCGGTTGGCAAATGTTTCACGGTTATCTGACAGATAGGAACAGGATCCAGTGACTTGGAGGCAGGAATCCAGGGAGTTATGAAGCTCCTACATTTTGAAACAGTGCACTGAGAAGACTGGGTCACTCTTGGTGAGGTAAAGCACTCAGTGAACCTGGCTTGGCCATTTCAAAAGAAAGGGGGGAGGGGAAGAAAAAAGACCTGCACTGTAAAGCATACTAGCGGAGTAGGTTTATTATGGCTACCCCGAATTCCAGAGCGATACAAGGAGCACGGAGTAAAAATGCCGCTGGTGTCTCGGCGGTTTACAATATTGGTTTAGTCCACGAGTTTAAGGCAAACATACTAACGCATCTGCTTCTCTTCAGAGATCATACGTATAAAGCTTACATAAAGTCTGACCCAAAACTTCTACGTTCATTAATTCAAAGTAAGTCTCATTAAGATGCTTTACACGAATACATGAAAGAACTAAGGAACAGGATGCTTAAAAAAATCAGAAAGGCAACCTTTATCTTGCGTGAACAATGTACTGAGAATGTTAAAACTGGACGAGCGATTCCTAGGTAATAAGGCCTGCAGGCACAGAATCGCCACATACGAGATAAACACAGTTGAGACAGGCTACTTAAAGAAAGAGAGGGTTCAACTTTGGGCTTCTTGGAAGGTGGAGTGCGAGGTGGCAGGGTGAGCCCTGCTGCTCCACGGTCTCTCAGAAGAGCTGATGCACTGTGCCCGCTGTTTCTTTTGTTCCCAGTGAGCTTAGATGCCGGAGGTCGTCAGGAAAACAAACCAGATTTGAAGGCAGCCCTTTTCAACAGAAGGTGGAGTGAAGCCTATGTGTCTCCATTTAAAACCGCAAGGCAGTTCTGCAGTAGCTGGAGGTTACCCTAGTAAGGAGGAAACAATCAATCACCATTTTTTTTTTTTAGTTCTGACAGCTTGAAAGAGTTGTTGTTTGTAAATATTTTTTATTGTTATTTGATGTATATGGGTGTTTTGCCTGCATGTATGTCAGGGGCCACACACAAGCAAGAAAGCATAAAAGAAAAAAACGTGGGGTTGGGGATTTAGCTCAGTGGTTAGAGCGCTTGCCTAGGAAGTGCAAGGCCTTGGGTTCGGTCCCCAGCACCGAAAAAAAAAAAAGAACCAAAAAAAAAAAAAAAAAAGAAAAAAAAGAAAAAAGTATTCTAATGTCACAATTCTAGAAACATTTCTATAACAGTTTAAAGAAGCAAAGTACCAACTTGTTCAGTAAATAAATTTCTACCTAGACGAGAATGGTTTCGATTGTTTTACTTAAAAGAAAAAAGGATTCATTTTTATTTTCTGTGTGTGAGTGCTTTGCCTGTATGCATGGCACCCCTGTTAGTCTGCAGAGGGCATCAGGCCCCCCGGAACTGGAATTACTATCACTCTAAGTCACCAGGTCAGCGCTGGAACTGAAGAACCTGGGTCCTGTACAAGAGCAGAGCAGAGCAGCCTACGCTCTCAGCAGCCAAACCATCTCTCCACACCCATGACATGTTTTTGGCAAGGGTAAAATAAGACTTTTGAGTCCAAGGTTAACTAGTGAGTTTGATTTCTGTTTGTGTGATAGGCCATTAAACTAGTATAAAAAAAACCCTCACTAATACTGCACACAAAAGTATTTTACAGAATTCACACGCAGTAGCTATTTGTAGAACATTTGAAGTTGCCTCAAAGCTTAAGAGATATTCGTGGGGTCTGGTGAGACACAGCTTTACTCCAGCAGGTGGATAGAGTTCAAGCAGAGTCAAGACTAGAGAGAAAGCCCCTGTTTAACGCCCCACAATATGGTGGTCTGAGTAAAGACACCCCTCACAGACTCAGGGCTGAATGAACACTTAGGGAGTGGCATTAGGAGCTGTGGCCTTGTTAGAGGAACTGTGCCCCGGGGCGGGTGGGGATGGGGTGAGTTTTGGGGTTTCAAATGCCCAAGCCAGACCCAGGCTCTCTTTGCTGGTAGCGTGGATCTGGATATGAAGGTCTCAGACTATTCTAGCTACTGCCTGCATGCTTCCATGCTCCCTGCTATGGTAATAATGGACAGAAAAATCCTGTTTCAAAAACCAAAAAGGAAAAAAAAGTTGTCTTGGTCATGGTGTCTCTTCACAGAATTAGAACAGTGACTAAGACACAACATTGTGCTGCTATCAGGAAGAACTTCCCATTGAGTAGGGGCAGAGGATTATGCCAGTAACTCTAGCCTCTGGGAGCCTGAGGCAGGAGACTGTCAGTTTGAGACCATGCTAGACAAAGCCCTGTCAATTTAAACCTGAGGCGTAGGGAACAGGTGGCAGGGCAGATTAAACAGGTAAAGACATTTGCTTCACCAGCCTGGTGACCTGCACTGGGTCCCTGGAGCCCTGTGGAAAGCTGAGTGTAGTGGAACATCTGTAATCACAGATGGTGGTTAGCTAGGGTTTCTACTTGCTGTGAAGAAGCACCATGACCATGGTAACTCTTGTAGAGGAAAACATTAAGTGGGGCTGGTGTACAGGTTCAGGGATTCAGTCCATTGTCATCATGGTGGGAGCATGGCAGCTTGGAGGCAGGCGTGTGCTGGATAGGTAACTGAGTGCTCTGCCTCTGGATCAGTGGAGGAGAGGGTAGAAGGAGGGGGTGAGAGGGAGACGACGATTATAGCATAATCTGGGAATCCCAGAACTCAGGACTGCCATGAGTTTACACCAAGCCTGAATTACAGAATGAGTTTAGTCTCAAATTAGAGAGGGAGGGAGACAGAGAAAGAGAGAGAGATGAATGGAGTATAGCTCAGTGGTAGAATACTTGCCTAGCATATGCAAAGTCCTGGATTTGACCAGCATCACAGAAAAGAAAAATGAAAATCAACATTCCAAAGCCAGCATAATAGTAGATTCAAGCAAGAACCGTCCATGGATTAAAAAAAAAAAAACCAAAACTCAGACTTATTTTATGTATGTGAGTTTTCTGTATATGTTTGTATGCCCACTCCAACTGTGATTACAAACCACATGTGGGTACTGGGAAAGAAACCCATCCCCTCTTACAAAACCAAGTGCTTTTAGCCTGTTGAGCTATCTCTCAGCACACACTGAGGTTTTAAAAAGTATCTTGCACTGGCTCAATGGTTAAAAGCACTACCTGTTCTTTCAGAGAACCTGGGTTTAATTCCCAGCATGGCAGCTCACAACTGTGTGTAACTCCAGTTCCAGAGGATCCAACACCCTCACAGACATACATGCAGGCAAACACCAATGCCATGAAATAAAAATAATTTAAAAAAATTACCTTGCTGGGTGGTGGTGCACACCTTTAATCCTACCACTTTGGAGGCAGAGACAGGCGGATCTCTGAGTTCAAAGCCAGCCTGGTCTATAGAGCAAGTTCCAGAATAGCCAAGGCTATACAAAATCCCTGTCTCAAAATAAAAACCTTCCGTGCTCTATTAGGACTTTATTTTATTTTTGCTTATCGTAGGATAATGGCCGGTGTATGAGTAGACTACAATCCATCCCTTCACTGGGTGGGATATTGGTTGCTTTCATGGTTTTCTTTTTCTGAGACACTTTCAGCTTTTAAAAAGATATGTTTTTATTTGTATGTGTAGAGTGCATATATCCGGGTGCTTAGAGAGGCCACAGAAGGATGTTCTATCTCCTAAATATGGAGCCAGGATGGTTACGAGCCACCTGATTCAGTTGCTGCTTGTAACTGCTGTGTCTTCTCTCTAGCCCCAAAGATGTGACCCAGGTTAGCCTTGAACTTGTGACCCTACCTCTGTCTCTTCAAATGTATCCTACACCAAACAGTATTTTTACATTATTTTGTGTGTGTCTCTGCATGTGTGTAGGTCAGAGTACAGACTCCCAAATGGAGGTTGAGTCAGAAAGATCACTGAGTTCAAGGCCAGCCTGGTCTACCCAGTAAGCTCTAACCAAGCCTATAGAGTTAAGAAGCTGCCTCAACTTCAGACAGACATCTAATTCCTATGCCATAAGGATGGGAATGAAGCTTAGTGACAGAATGCTGGCTGGCACGCACACGATCCTAGGTACAATTCTAGTACTGAAAACAAACCCCCAAATAAGGACCGGTGAGAGGGCTAATCAAGTATGAGCCCTTACTGCATAAGCCTGAACCCTTAGTTCATCAGGAAACTTATTCAAGGGAGAAGCAAACTCAAGGTGTCCTTTGACCTCCACATGTACATACATGCAAATGTGTACGCACATAAGTGTAAAAGGAAATATCCAAGTAATCCGAGGACAGTTGTGTCAATCTCCTGTAGGAGGCTGATCAAAGGATTAGCATCTATTTATAACTGATTCAACTTAAATTTACATGATTAAATATTCTCTTAAGATTTATTTATTATATGTAAGTACACTGTAGCTGTCTTCAGACACACAAGAAGAGGGCATCAGATCTCATTACAGATGGTTGTGAGCCACCATGTGGCTGCTGGGATTTGAACTCAGGACCTCTGGAAGAGCAGTCAGTGCTCTTAACTACTGAGCCATCTCCCCAGCCCCATGATTAAATATTTAATGACGCTACCTTTGCATGCTTCAGTTCTAGTTCTGCAAGTTCCACTAAATTTTTTCTGAATGCAGCAACTCTTCTTGTCTTAAAATCTATCAGTTCTGTAAACAGAAATAAAACAGTTAGGATGGCCACCACAAGGCAGGGCTGAGGCGGAAGGCGGGTCACGGTACCTTGTTTTGCAGATTCGGATATCTTTTCAAACTTCTGACAGCACAGCTGTTGGGAGGTCTCAGCCTGCAGTACATCTTTGTTTTTTGCTCTTGCTTTGTCCAGTGCTTTATTGGCATTTTCATAGTCCACCAGCGACCTAGACCTTCGATAGAGAAGGTCCTGCAAGACAACATTCACAGTGTCTGCTGGGCCCTTACTGCAGTTAGATGCAACACCACCATCAGCAGCAGTGACACTCACACAGTGGGGACTTCTAAATACTTTGTTTAGGGCCTAGAGCCAGGGCTCACACTTCATCACTAATTATGCTCCCAGCCCCTAAATGTTTTTAGTAAATAATAGCTTGATTGAAATAGAATTCACATACTTTACAACACACCCATTTAAAATATACAACTCAGGGCTTATACTGTGTGCACAGAGCTAAATAACTATCTGAACCAATTTTAGAGACTATTCACCTTTCAATAAGAAAACCCATATTCACCATCGGCTTTCTGTCTCCAAGAATTTACTATGTCCCAAGTAGTCCAGGGCAGTGCAAACTCACTAGAGCTGAAGGTGACCCCGTCTCCACTTCCCCAGGGCTAGGACTACAGGATGCCCAGCAATAGACCCGATTTAGCCCACCCCAGCCCCTTTTCCTCTGTGAGACAGTGTGTGTTACTATGTAACCCTGGCTGGCCTGGCGTCAAGTTCAACAGGGATACAGCTGCTTCGGCCTTCCCAGTGCTGGGATTAAAGCAAGTGCTACCACACCAGCTAACTTCTTCCTTCTTCAATCCCACAGTAGTTATTAAAAGGTAAATGCTCACCCTCAGGTGGGCTTAGAAAATACTGAACAGGGTGTGGCGATGTGTGACTTTAATCTGAGGAGGCAAAGGCTGGCAGATCCCTGTGAGCTGTAAGCCAAGGCCTTACAGTGGGACCACTCCACCTCAATCCCCCAGGATTCATGAATTTGCAAGTCATTCTTACACAGGGGTCACATTAATCTTCTCCACACATCCAAGCTAATACACGCGCTGCTGAACACTGCCAGGTTTACTTTTTTTTTTTTTTTTTTGGTTCTTTTTTTCGGAGCTGGGGACCGAACCCAGGGCCTTGCGCTTCCTAGGCAAGCGCTCTACCACTGAGCTAAATCCCCAACCCCCCAGGTTTACTTTTAAAGCCCTGTCTACAGGTGGTTACCTGTTTCAACCACATTTTAGAACAAAGCCTTCAGAAGTGAGTAACTGGGCTGGCGATATAGCTGAGCAGCAGAACAAATGCAAGAACCATGTTCAAGCCAGCTGGGGTGCACGTCTTAAACCCCAGCACATACCATTGAAGTTCACAAACCACAACTGATTTGAAAATTATGGTATTCTCAGTGCCTTTTATGCATATATCTTAAATATTTGTTTTATTTGTTTTTTTTTTTAATTTATTTATTATGTATACATCATACAGCTTTCTGCCTGCATGTATTCCTGCAGGCCAGAAGAGGGCACCAGATCTGATTATAGATGGCTGTGAGCCACCATGTGGTTGCTGGGAATTGAACTCAGGACCTCTGGAAGAGCAGACAGTGCTCTTTACCTCTGAGGCATCTCTCCAGCCCCTCTAGGTCTTTGCTATATGATAACTAAGTCTTTTATACACAGCAGGAAATGTGAGTTGCTTTAAAATACAAGGTACTTCTATTTTAATAGTGTTCTCAAGTCAGCCAGACACTTGTTTACAACAAATCAGAAACTAGCAGGTATACGAATCTTATCTGAGCATTTCACTTTAAAAAAAAAAAAAAAAAAGACAGGGTTTTGCTGTGTAACCCAGGCTGTCCTGGAACTTATATACCAGGCTGACCTCCAACTCAGAAATCCACCTGCCTCTGCCTCCTAAGTGCTGGGATTAAAGGCGTGCACGACTATGCCTGGCTCTGGGAAAGGCACTTTGATACAGCGTTTATTTATCTTTTGAGACAAGGTCTCACTACACAGCCCAAGATAGCCTCACACTTATTTCTCCTGTCCACCCCATTAAGTAGTTGGTTCCCAGCCATAACAGAGCACGGCACACCATGTAGAAATACAAATCAGTGTCCCATAAACCAATCTTCACTTTTCTATCCAATCATAGCTGAAGATGACAGCGGTTACCTTAGCTGCTTGAGACTCCCGCAAGTAGTACTTTAGTAGGTCAGAAAGCTTGAGGTCCTCATCAGCAGACACCCGAGCTTCTATTTTCTGAAAAAGGGGGACCTGTGTATTAGATTACCTGCTACATTCTACTTTAAGTGAAAACTCTGAAAACCTACAGACCCCACTCTTCTTTTTCAGGGTGTCTTTTGTAATTCTAACAAGAAATGAGCAGAAAAGTCAAATAACATTAATGAATGTCTACATTTGAAAACTGGCTGTCCTACCATTTTAGCTTCAGCATTATAGAATCTACTGAAATGGCTCTGGTGGGTGTCAATGAGATGGAAAGACGGTAGTGGTGGTGATGGCTCACAGCACTCTGAGGCAGGCCTTTAATCCCAGGCCAGCCAGGTCTTCAGATCAAGTTCCAGGACAGCCGGAATTACAGTCTCCAAAAGCCGTCCCCCTCCAAAGACAGTTGATGTGAAGGCAATGTTTTGTAGAAAGCATCTCACTATGTAGCGCAAGATGGCCTGAAGTCATGATTCCCCTCCCGCAGCCTCCAAGTGCTAGGGTCGTAAGCCCATTATATCTGGCTCATAATTTGGAGGGAGTGGTTTCTAAAGTTATTACTATTGTACGTATGGGTGTCTGGTGTACACACTACGACATGTATGGAAGTCAGAGAACAACTTTTGTACATTGGTTCCCTGCTTTCAATTTACATTGGTTTCAGGAATTTTGCAAAGCCTTTGCTTGCTACTCATCTTACCAGCTTCCTCCCACGTCATCCTCTCTCCCTCCTTCTCTCCCGCACCCAAAATAGGGTCTCACTCACAAGCCTAGGAAGCCCTAAACTTAGGACCCTACTACTGCTGCTCTCAAGTGTTGGAATCAATGTGTATACTGTACCATCAGACCCAGCTTAGAAATGTTGCTGATTTATTTTCTGAGAGAGTGAGTGTTTCACTGTGCAGCTCTGGCCGACCTTGAACTCAGAGATTCAACTACCTCTAATTCCTGAGCACTGGGATTAAACATGTACACCACACATCTGTCCAAAGAAATGTTTTATATGCTAAATGCAATGAGGGATCTAATGTGTTTCCTGACTTAAGTTATACCACTTAGAAAGTAAAAGAAGAAATCTGTATTTGGTAGCATTGAGAAAAACAATATTACTGGCTACATTTTTGTTTGACACAGGGTTTCTCTGTGTAGTCCTGGCTGTCCTAGAATTCTCTCTGTAGACCATGATGGCCTTGAATTCAGAGATCCACCTGCCTATGCCTCACAAGTTCTGGGACTAAAGGACTAAAGTATTGACTATTGTACTGGCTGGTTTTGTGTGTCAACTTGACACAAGCTGGAGTTATCACCGAGAAAGGAACCTTAGTTGAGGAAATGCCTCCATGAGATCCCAGCTATAAGGCATTTTCTCAATTAGTGATCCAGGGGGGAGGACCCAGCCCATTGTGGGTGGTGCCATCCCTGGGCTGGTAGTACTGGGTTCTATAAGAGAGCAAGCTGAGCAAGCCAGTAAGTAACATCCCTCCATGGCCTCTCATCAGCTCCTGCTTCCTGATCTGCTTGAGTTCCAATCCTGACTTCCTTTGGTGATGGACAGCAATGTGGAAGTGTAAGCTGAATAAACCCTTTCCTAACTTGCTTCTTTCTTGGTCATGATGTTTGTGCAGGAATAGAAACCGTGACTAAGACAGATGTATTAAGAAATAATTCAACCTTAAAAAGTGAATCAAGATGAAAATAGACTCAACAGACAAGCATGAGTATCTGGAATAAAAGAGCAAAGAAAATAAAAAATAAATAAAAAGCAACATATAAATGATGGTTTTCAGGGAGCCTTGGTAATGTGTATGTGACATTTCCTACTACTATATTCTTCTCTATACTATACTTACTACTCTACTTCCCTATAAATCTGCAATGAGGTCAGGTATGGTGGTACACACATGTAATCCTAGCACTTGAGAGGTGGAAACAGGATGACAGTATTCCAAGGTTATCCTCAGCTACACAGAGTTCAAGGCTAGCCTGGGCTGGACTCTGACTCAAAAATATGTATCTAAAATTACTGTTAAAATTGTGTGTTGTTTATTTCTTTTTTTTTTTTTTTTTTTTTTTTTTTTTTTTCGAGCTGGGGACCCGACCCAGGGCCTTGCGCTTGCTAGGCAAGCGCTCTACCACTGAGCTAAATCCCCAACCCGGTGTTGTTTATTTCTTAAAGGCATGCTCACCAAATAGCTAAAACACAGGTGACAAAGAAACAAGTGTGAGCAAGCCCACAGAGCAGCAGTTAGTCAAATGGCAACAAAAAGGGGTAAAATGGAACAACATGTGGTGCTAGTATTGAAGGTCAGAGGTCAGACTTTAGAAGTTGGTTCTTGGGGCTGGAGAGATGGCTCAGTGGTTAAGAGCACTGAGTGATCTTCCAGAGGTCCTGAGTTCAATTCCCAGTACCCACCTGGTGGCTCACAGCCATCTGTAGTGGGATTGATGCCCTCTCCTGGTGTGTCTGGAGACAGTGACAGTGTGCTCACATACATGAAATAAAAAGAAGCTGGCTCTCCTCTTCCATCATGTAGGCTCCAAGGATCAAACTCAGGTCATGACAGCAAAGGCCTGCACTTTAGCCCTTGAGCTATCTCACTGCTCCTAAAAGATTTTTTTTCTCAGATAGGTCATGCTATGCAGTCCAGTTTGGTCTTGAATTCAAAATCCTCTTTCCTCAGCTTCCTGAGTGCTAGGATTATTGGTATGGGTCACTGTAGAGAAATGGCGAGAGGAGACAGCTCCCGGCCTACTAGCTGCCAGGTGACTGAAGGACATCTGAGAATCCCAGCATACTGGGACAAAGAGTGAGCATCCTTTCTCTTCAGAGAATCCTGATGTTCTGCCAAGTGAGCTGCATGCTGAGGAAGTGGCCTTCTGATCCTTTTCTCATGAGAAAGTGACTTTGTTTTTAATTTTAAGAAGCAACACATCTAAGAGTTGGACTGCTGACAGATTCCTCAGTCTGTAAGGAGGCTTGGGCCACTCTGAACCAAGATAAGCTATTGCTAGGGAAACAGCAGCTGGTGAGAGCTGAAAACTGTACTGTGGGAAATCTTTATTCTGTTTTGTCTTTAAAAGAAGGCGAAACTTTGAATAAACTGCATTGGCTGACTAAGCCATGCACCCACTGTATCTTGTTAATGCAGTTCTATCCTTGGGACCCCAACATTCTTGATACTGACAGGTCACCACAGCTGATGTTTTGGACAATTTTTTTACATTACTATTACTTTTACTTAGTGCACATGTGTAGAAGTGTGATGGTCTCTTCTGCTTCATTGTTTTACAGTACGATACAATGTTAGGTTTATAATGCGATACAACGTAGTTTCTCCATACAGCACAATCTGTGCAGCAGTTCTCCTAAGCTTAGTACTTACTCTTGTTTTATCAAACAGTTCTGAAACTTTGAGGAAAAACCTGCAAGGGAAAAACACTTTCATCAGAAGCATCAATTGATTAATTTTTCACCTTGTTTAGAGATAATGACTCCAAACCATATTAATAAAGGACATTTTTGTTTCATCACATAAAACATGTGATGGTCTTGTTAACTAAAGACTTCAACAGTTAAAGAAAATACTCCCTGTACCTCTAACAATACACTGTTTATTTAAACCCCAGAACAGTATTCCTTTGATTCTCTAGCTCTGCACGGTGTTCAGAGAGAAAAACCTCCCACAAGTTGTCCTCTGATCTCCACTTATGCACACAAAAGTGTATCCAAATGAATAAAATGCCAAGCATGGTGGTGCACACCTTTAATCCCAGCACTCAGGAGGCAAAGGCAGGTGGCTTTCTGTGAGTTTCAAGCCAGTCTGGTCTACAAAGGTCTATAGAAATACAGTAAGACACTGTTTCCAAAAACAAAAAAAAAGTTAAAAAAAATTTTTTTAAAAAAAGCAAGCAATTAAAGGAAAACATTGACGTCAGAACAGCTTTTAGAATCCTCTGATAATATAGTTTGGTTCTAGGGCTGGAGAGATGGCTCAGCGGTTAAGAGCACTGACTACTACTCTTCCAGATTCCAGAGGTCCTGAGTTCAATTCCCAGCACCCACTTGGTGACTCACAACCACCTGTAATGGAATCCGATGCCCTGTTCTAGTGTGTCTGAAGACAGCTACAGTTTTATTCATATACATAAAGTAAGTATTTAAAAAAGTTGTTTGGTTCTTTATTTTTGGCATTTAAGACAATCAAGCCAGGGCCTCATGTACTCTAGGCAAGGACTCTACCACCAAACTACAGCCCCAGTTTAAACACTTCTAGGTAGAGCAGCTTTGTTCTGAACAACTAAGCAGCTGCTATCTCAGAACTCACTTTCAAATAGATAGCGTGGCAGGTCTAAATATCAATTCTTCAATACTCCAGGCTGGGTGGGTGAGATGGCTCAACTCTCAAATCACAGCACTTGGGAGGCAGAGGCAGGCAGATCTCTTTGAGTTAAAAGACTAGCACAGTTACACAGTAAGAATCTATCTCAACAAAAAGAGGGCTGGAGTGGGAAGGGCCTGTAATAGACGGCTCAGCAGTTAAAAAGTCCTTGCTGCTCTTCCAGAGAACCCAAGTTCTGTTCACAGCACCGTGTCAGGCAACTCCCAATTATCTATAACTGCAGCTCCTCTGAGGGCTCTAGCACACAGCTGTCACACACTCACACAGACACACACACACACACACACACAAATGGGAAGAAAAATATGTATGTATATAAAATATACAAAGTATATATATGTATAATTTATTTTTATGCATATGGGTATTCTGCCTATATGTAAATATATATAATTTAAAATTTTTTTCATTTATTTAACGTATGAGTGCTCTGCTACATATATACCTGCAGGCCAGAAGAGGGCACCAGATCCCCTTATAGATGGTTGTGAGCCACCATGTGGTTGATGAAAAGTGAACTCAGGACTTTTGGAAGAGTAGCCTATGCTCTTTTTTTTTTTTTTTTTTTTTTTTTTTTTTTTTTTCGGAGCTGGGGACCGAACCCAGGGCCTTAAGCGCTTTTAGGCAAGCGCTCTACCACTGAGCTAAATCCCCAACCCCTAGCCTATGCTCTTAATTGCTGAGCCAACTTACCAGCACCCTAAATTTTTATTAAACTTTAATGTAGGTATGTTGTGTGTGTATTCTATATATGTGCAGAAGAAGGTGTTGGAACTCCTGGGACTGAAATTACAGGTTAGCCACAAACATACCTGCTGGGGGATCAAACTGCTCTAGTTCCGAGACTTAATTTTTCCCTTCCTTCTTGGTTTTATGAGACAGGGTCTTACTATGTAGTTCAAGATAGCCTAGAATTTAAAATTGTTCTGTCTCAGCCTCAGGTGATAGGATGTGATGTATACCATATCTGTTCCCCAGTTTTACTTTTGAGACAAAGTGTCATGCACACCAAATTTGATCCAGCCTCAATTCCACGATGTGCTGTGATATACATCCCTATCACACATACATACACAAAATAAATAAATGTTAAAATCCCAGTGGCCAGCATTTAGGTAGTAGAAGCAGGAAAATCCAGAGTCCAAAGTAACTCTTGGCTACATAATAAGTCTGAAGCTTGCATGGATTACATATGACCTTGTGACAAAGTGTTGAAAAGGGGTGGGGGGGGAGTGAGGTGGGGCACTGGGTATTTAGCTCAGTAGTAGACTACTTTAATTGTTTAACACCTCACCGCTGGAGGAGGGAAAAAGGTAACCAAGGCATTATAAAAAAAGTTTAGTCTGACTTCCAATGAAATATATAGCAAATTTGTGGAGTGTCCAATGTCAATCTGTCTGTCTCTGTTTGCCTATCGGGAGGTTCTACCTGTCTATCTGTCTATCTATCCATGTATCTATTATCTATCTATAGAGAGGGTTTCACTATGTAGACAGAGCTGGCCTGGAACTATGTAGACCATGCTAGCCTCATACTCACAGATATCTGCCTGCCTTTGTTTCTTAGGTGATAGGATTAAAGGATGGACTACCATGCCCAGCCTGAAGTGCTGAACATTTTAAAATAAAATTAGAAAATGAGAAGATAAAATAAGAATCCAAGTATTTTATAATAATAAAAACCCAGTTTATAAAAAATACCCTAGAATGCCTATGGAAATTACAAGTACTATAGTACTATTTCCTTTGCTGGCAGCAGAGCCCTTCGTTGCTTTACTTATATTAATGTTTATATTAATGCTCTTCACTATAACTCTTACTTGCATATATCTGTGGAGTCCTGAGTTCCTAAAGCATATAGTGAAGACCCAATTCTATTGTAATCATCAGCAGCACCTATGGAGAAAGTTTTAAGAATTAAAAAACAAGTTTTAATAATATATTAACCTGTTGATTTAAAAATACTTACTGATCACCTATCTGCAAAACGTAATATAAGAAAGACACCCAGTAAAGGAATAAGCAACTGTAAAACAGCATGGCGGACAGCATCAGACATGTGCAAACTGCTTTAGGATGGGTGGGAGCAGAGGTGTATACACACACACACACACAGTTTATATACACATACACGCATACGTAAAATGCCACCTAGGCTGGGGAAACGGTGAAAACCACAGAATGAACTCGTGTGTAGGATGAGCACATCTTTACCAGGCTCTCTGCACCCTGACTAACGAGAATTGCATGGAGAAGGGTCAAAGCAATAGAGAACAACACACCTTAAAAGGTCTGGGGACAGCTGGGACAGGAAGCTCGTAGTTCAAGGCCAGACTGAATCAAAATAGGTGGGGCTATTAAAATAGGACTGTGGCTTCACTGGGGGTATTCTCTAAACATTCACAAAGCACTGGGTTTGACGGCCACCACCACATAAAAACTGGATATAACACATACCTGTAATCTCAGTTATGGCAAAACAAAGGACATTTTTTGTTACACAGTGATTTCAAGAACAGTTTGGGACACATTCTGACCCAAAGAAGACCTTAGGGCGGGCACCTGAATGTCACGGGCACTGTTCTATATTCAGATCTTTAAATTGTAAAAACATGTCGACTTTACAATTATTCCAGCTAAAAATCTAAGCTTGGAGGGTAGCAACATGGCGTAGTGGTTGAGATCTTGTAGAGGACCTGCCTCGGTTTGGTTCCCAGCACCTGTATCCGGTGGCTTACAACCACCCACAACTCCAGTTCCTCTTCTGGTCTCCATGGTACACATCCATACACCAAAGCATATGTGAACACACATTTTGGGGGGGGGGGCAGTTGGGGCCGGGTCTCTTTACAGAGCCCTGGCTGTCCTTGAACTAACAGACTGCCTTTTGAATACTGGAATTAAAGACATGCATCACCATGGCCAGCAAAACAAACAAATCTTTAAAAAAAAGTTTTACCACAGAAGCCTTACTTTTGTGAGATCTTGTCATTCTGTCAGACTTAGCAGATGCATCCTTAACTCGGTTGTGATATTCTAGAAGGAATGTTCTTTCATGTTCAAAGAAGTCATCTACATCCTGCGGGATGAAGAGAGAGTACTGGCTGTTTACACAAGCTTGCTCTACTGTGATCTAAAGCCTTGCCATCATTTACCATCAGGAAAGGAGCCACTACCTCCAAGCACTCTGCTTTACCCCATCAGCACAGGTAGACTTTAGCAGACAAGATATGGTTTACAGATGAAGGCTGGAGTGCCCACACTTATCCTCAAACAGGCACTGGCTGCGCTCTGCTGTCACAAACATCACTGCAGGAGTGAACAGGTGCTTTTGAGGAAAGGGGGAAGTTCTGGTATCTGTAAATGAGAAACCTATTGTTCCTGGCCTACTGTCCATTGCATGGTCACTCAGGGGCTGCCTAGCCAACAAGCTGCTTGGACAGACCTAGCCACATGAGCTCTGGGAACACCGACATTTAAGCACCACTTTCAATCTTTTTTGTCTTAACATTTATCTATTTTTCTTTCACACGTGTTGGTGTTTTGCTTGCACAAATGTCTGTGCACCACTTGCGAGCCTACTGCCACAGAGGAAAAAGAGGGCATTAGATCCCCTGAAACTGAATTGTAGACCATATGGATACCAGGAATCAGACCTGGGTCCACTGAAAGAAAGTCAGTGGTATTAACACTGAACAAATCATTTCTCCAGCCCCTAATCTCTTCTTGAAATAAGGATAGATCTATGCTTTAAATTAAAAAAAAAAAATCACTATTAGTGTTTTCTAGCAACTGTTCTTTGCATTACTGATATAATTCAGCATTTATAGCAACAGAGTCTGAGCAAGAGTCTGCTCTAAAGAAAGTGCCATCTACCATCACTTCAAACACACTACTTTTCTTTTTTTTCTTTTTTTTTTTTTTCTGGAGTTGGGGACGGAACCCAGGGCCTTGTGCTTGCTAGGCAAGCGCTCTACCGCTGAGCTAAATCCCCAACCCCCACACTACTCTTCTTAAACCACGAAAATGAGGATCATTATCTCTAACTTGTAGGGTTATAATGAACACTGTATGCACAAGCCTCAAATGAATATTTTATACACATTCAAAAACGTCCACTGACTACCAAAATCATAGCTAACAGTGGTTATGTTTACTACCTAAGAAAACCTTAACTATCAATGCACAGCAGCAGCAGAGAGGGCGCAGACCGAGTCTCCTCCACAGGAGAGCATCAGCACCACCCAGCCTGCCAACACCAGCTCAGAGTGAGTCAAACAGCACATAGGCTGCTTTCCTGCAGACCTAAGGGCTGGCAGCAACAATGAAATAAATAGAAGCACTATTTATCTTAATCTTTGCTGATATTGTAACATTTACAGAAAAAAAGATGCCAGATAAGTAAATTCTCATACCATTTAAAAAACATCATTAAGAAAAAATTTGTTGCTATTTAGTAACTAACATATATTTTCTCTCATATTTATCTTTCCCGAAATCCCATGAACCAAGTGATGCTACTTTATTTCAAGACAGAGAAACGGATTCAGAGAAGGCAGTTTTCCCGAGATCACACTTTACACAAAGACACTACTGAAACCTCAGCTGATATCTACCTAAATCCAAAGCCAGGTCTGCCCCAATATTTGCAAGCGAGAGCAAGCGCTCGGAGGCAGCCCATCCTACAGCTCTGCCCTGTGCCCTGAAGGCCCCATGTACGTGGGCTTTAACATCCATCTACACAAACATTTTCCCTTATCTCTCTCCTCTACCCAGCTGCCTCATGGTCAAACCTCCAGAGCATTCATAGAAGACACAGGGCAGCCAGGTATAGGGCACACACCTTTAATCCAGAATCTGAGAGGAACAGACAAGTAGGTCTGTGTGAATTCCAGTCCAATGAGGGCTTACAGTAAGACCCTACCTACAAAGCAAAGTCTGTATTCTCAACTAACGCTGCTTATCAAGTATAAACTTTACCTTTACTCCTGAAACAATTACTCCATCCGCTGACTTAACCATGTTTTTAAAGAAATCCTCGAGTTTTTCTTTTTTGTTTTTTCCTCGAACACTCAACTGAAAGGCAATTAAAAAAAAAAGTAAGTTTAATACAGGACTTTCTTTATACATAGGAAATGTAGTGCGGGCTGGAGAGATGGCTTTTTTTTTTTTTTTTTTTTGAGAATACTTATTGTTTTTCCAGAGGTCCTGAATTCAATTCCCAGCAACCACATGGTGGCCTGCAGGCATATATGTAGGCAGAACACTGTATATAATAAATAAATCTTAAAAAAAAAAAAAAGAATTATAGTGGATAACAAAATACTGTTATTCTTTATTAGCTGAGATACATTAGGCAATTTCTTTTTTTAATAAGATTTATGTATTATCTTATATGAGTACATTATATCCGATTTCACACAAATCTGAAGAGGGCATTGGATCCCATTACAGATGGTTGTGAGCCACCATGTGATTGCTGGGATTTGAACTCAGGACCTCTGGAAGAGCAGTCAGTGCTTCTAACCACTGAGCTCTCTCTCCAGCCCAAGGCAAATTTCTTATTCCCCTTACTCTGGACAGGACTTTTGTCTTGTGTTGGGGTTAGCAACCTAAAGTACAAGGGAGACAAAAGATAACTTTGAATAGCATGAGTGATTATTGGGTGAAACTGTCTAACAAAAATCCCCACATCAAACACGAGAAGCCTTTTGAGTTGCTGGCTCACCAGGGATGTCTGAGAGAATCCTAAAACGTACAGTGCTTCTATTCCTCTTGGTTATCCCCCCACCCTCCACATAAGTGTACTGCTGAAGATACTATGCACTTCAAAAACAGCCCAGAGGCTCTGCGCTGGAACCGACCTGAATCTCCCCCCCTCCATCAAGTCTAGCTTTCATGGTACCTGAAGGTGTCATGTATGCTTCCAAAGGAGGAAGGCAACCAACAGCCTAGCTAGCTATATGCCTATGAACCATGTCAATGACCAGCGTGATAACCCTACAGGTGCAGTAGTGACATGCATATCTTAGCAGGAAACAACAGCTCTCTAATTGGGCTTAAACCTGCTCAACAAGAGGGATCATGCCTGAAATCATGGTTATTAAAAGAGAATCTACAACTATTAATTTACTAAGCCAGTACAGTCCCTAACAACAGTCTATAAATAGGTTTTTATATCCATAGATAATTGTAGTTCTCACCTCTCATCAAAGAAACCCATCTTTGCAATAGAAAAGCACAACCAATCAAAATATACAACCGAGAAGCCCAATCCTAATGGGTACAATGTTTCAGAAGTGGGGGTGTAAACATTTTAATAGCCAGACGATTGAGGAGTTTGCTATAAGACTATGTCTCTTAGTAACATCAGGAACCCCCACCCCCAATCTCACCAACATGGCTTGCCCAACTGTGACCTGAAATACAATGACATCACTGAATGCATCAAACTGAATGGGGAAAGCCGATGAGGCTCAACCCTACACAAGGAATTACAGGCAAGCACAGTGCTTTGAATTTGAGCCCCATAGGCTCATAGATTTGAATGCTTAGGGAGTGGCATTAGGAGTGTGGCCTTGTTGGAGGAAGTATGCTTTGAGTTTCAGAAGCTCAAGCCAGCCCCAGGGTCATTTTCTCTTCCTGATGCTGGCTACTCCAGATGTAGAACTCTCAGCAACTTCTCCAGCACTATGTCTGCCTGCATTCTGCCATGTGTCCTGAAACCTCTGAAATGTAAGCCAGCCCCAATTAAATGTTCCTTTATAAGAGTTGCTGTGGTCATAATGTCTCTTCACAGCAATAGAAACAACTGTTGTAAAGCTAGGAGAGGTGGCTCTCCCTAGAGAACAGCACACCAACTGGTTGTCTAGTGCCCAAAGGCCTGCCCTGAAAACATACATACAATTAACATTATATGAACTCAACAGGTCTAGACATATATGTATATACAAATACACAGATGCCTGTGATAACCATGAGTGATAAAAAGAGGCCATGAGTTTGAAGGAGACTGGGGAGGGGTGCATGGTTTGGAGAGAGCAAAGGAAGGGAAAATGCTACATTATAATGCTAAAAACAAAGAAACAAACCTCACACAAACAAGAAGAAAAAACTCAATTAATATAGTTAGACCTTGTCTCAAAAAACCACAAGTAAAGCACAGCCAGGCATGATGGCACACACTTTAGTCTCACCACTCTGGGTGATAGATAGAGGTAGGAGGATCTCTGAGTTAAGAGACCTGACTCGTCTACAGAGCGAATTCCAAGACAGCTAGGGCTGCATAAGGAGACCCTGTCTAAAACAGACAAACAGAAGTGCTGCATAAATCATTCTCTTTACTCAGCCTCTCTAAATGAATACAAGAAAGGCACACTGGATGGTCAGGTGCTAACCATATAATCTCTAACTAGGTGTGGTCATGTGTGCCTATAATTCCAACACTGGGAACACAAAGCAGGAGGATTCTGCAAGTTTGAGGCACAACCTGTTTCAAAGAGCCAAAATAAAATTAAAACCTAATCTCTATTCCTCTTTTTAGGACGGGGGTGGGTGTACAGGGTCTCTCTACATAGCCCAGCCCGGTTTTGAGAGAGCTACCTGTTTTCTTGGTCTACCACACTGGCTTTGTTAAAAACTTAAAAGTGGGGCTGGAGATAGCTCAGAGGTTGAGAGCACTGACTGCTCTTCTAGGGGTCCTGAGTTCAATTCCCAGCAACCACATGGTGGCTAACAACCATCTGTAATGAGATCTGATGACCTCTTCTGACACACAGGCATATATGCAGGCAGAACACTGTGTATACAATGAAAACAAAAACAAAAACAAAAAACCCTTAAAAGTATACAACTTCCTTTCTGACAACTCAAATGCTACCAACGGCTGTTTCAAATATCATTCAAAATGAAAGACATGAGTAATAAACTGTATTAAATAAAGGACAAACCAGGAAGATGGCTAAGTAGGTAAAGGAACTTACTACTGAACCTAGCAACCTGCACCTACAGCCCTTTTACAATTATTTAATTTTTAAAAACTTTACTTTTATTCCACGTGCATTGGTGTTTGCCTGCATGTATGTCTGTGTCAGAGTGTCTAATCCCCTGGATCTGGGGATTATCATGAGTGATAATTTTGAATTGCCATGTTGGTGATGGGACTTAAAACTCAGGTCCTCTGGAAGAGCAGCCAGTTCTCTTAATTGCTGAGCCATGTCTCCAACCCACAGGTATTTATTCTTAGAGGTACTTTTAAAATTACATTTTACTTTCATATTTGCATACTTTACTTAAAAACAATACACTTAGAGCCACCAAAATTGAATATCATCATTAGCTTATTCATCCCCTGAATTTAGAAAAGAAACTTAAGAGCTCTTAGTTCCTATTTAGTTGTTTTGGTTGTTTTGTTTTGTTTTTCAAGACAGCTACTCTGGGTAGCCTGGCTATCCTGGAACTCACTCTGTAGACAAGGCTAGCCATGGAACTTACAGAAATCCACCTGCCTCTGTTTCCAAGTGCTTGGATTACTGCCTGGCCAAAAGAAACTTCTTACGCCACAAAAATAAGCATTTGGCCTTACATTAATTGATATAACTATAAAACTTAGAATACTTGAATATCAAACAATCTGGCCCAGACTCAGCTGGGAGCTTGGTGTTAAAAGAAAAGGTTATTTGGAGCTCAGAGGATAGAGCTCACATTAGGTGTCTTCTCTAAGGCATCTCATAGGCCCTGAAACTTACTAAGTATTAAAAAAATAAATAAATAAAAGGTTTGGATTTAAGTACTAAGTAAGCAAGCAGAGACAGCATCGAGTTGGAAGCTAGTCTGAAATACAGACTAAAAAATAGAAAAAAAGGCTAAGTAAATCTCTAGGTTCTATCCCCGTACCACATTCAAACTGGATGTGGCAGCACATGCCTATAATCATAGCAATCATGATGGGGAAAGAGGATCAGACATCCTGTACCATCCAGGGCTGCTGCAAGAAGTTTGAGACAAAGTTTTCGATTTCAGGCTTTTGGATTACGGAAGTTCAATTTATAATTTGATTTAACTGATCCACTCAAGTTCTACTGAAACTCTACTTCACTACTGAAAATGTGGCACTTTAAACTGCCCTGAAAAATCCAAGCATTCAGACCAGTAAGATGCTCTGCAGTTAAAGTGCTCACTGGCAACTCAAGTGTGACCTCCAAGTCCCACGTGGTGGAAGGAGTTCTTCAGTGTTCCCTCTGACTCAAATGGCTGCTGGCATCAAGCCCAGCTGGGCCAGGGCAGTGCTGCTCCCCCACCTTCCAAACCCTTGCAAAAATAAGACAGCCGCAACAACTCCCATCGCTGCTTTCATTGATCTGACACTCACATCTTGATTATATTCCAAGAAGACGTGGAAATTTAAATCTTTTCTCAAAATGGGATGCGCGGCAACACGACACAGGAACACCTCATGCATCGCAACTGTCTTCTTGAAGATTGCCAGATACTCACTAGAAACAACATGAAGTTAAGAGTAAGCAAAGCTATCAACTACAAAGTCACCCCACGCTCCATTAGCTGGAGCGTTCTAAATGTAAAAAAAACCGCAAACACATAATTCACATCAACAAAGCTTTTAGTTGAACTGTTAAATAAAAGTCTAAGATTCATTTCTGAGAAAGCCTCATGCTATTTTAGTATTTATTATATCTAGATGTTAAAATCTTAACTCTTAACAAACTTTTCTATTATGCAAGTTGATGTTAGGTTGGGATATTTGTTGTTTTAGGTATAGAGTAATTATTTGATACAATCGTAACAACACAATTTTTGTATAATTACAGCCTGGATATACATTTGCAAAAAAAAATACCCAAATTTCATTAATCATTTTCAGTGTTAATATTATTTTCACACATACACCGCAGAGCAACTATTTGTGACATTATATTGAAGAAATGTGTTTAAGTTATATTATCAATGAATTCAAGCAACCATGGAGCAGCATACAACAGTTTTGTTATATATGCATGTGTGTGCATGTGTGGGTCTGTCTCTGTCTGTGTGCAGTGGTGCTCACTCAAGGGAAAAGCCTGATATTCTTGCTTCAACTTTATGCAAGAAGTTTAAGTACGTTTTATGTACCAGCACCCCAGCAGGGTCAGTGTTGGGAGCAGTCTGACCTCTGGGAGGGTGGTCGTTATCAGTGGAGAGAAAAAGGGTGCAGAGGATGCAGGTGGCAGTAGGACAAACTCAGTGTTCTGCTATCAACCCCTAACCAGACCACAGAAGAACCATGATCAGGGCCACGCACGGGGAAGCCAGAGGCTTCGACAGTAATGTGTTCCGCTAGTTTCTAGCTTCTATCTTATTGGACTACTGCTGCACCCAGACCTGACAGAATTCTGATGTGTCGCTTCACATTTTAACAACGATCTGCTTTGTTCATTTATTGCTTCACAATAACTCAGCATTCTGAAAGGAGTTTAGTAGCACTGTGATTAGATGCTTGAAAGCAAACAAAGATAAAGAAAATGCACAAAGAGAGAGATGGCCATATTGTGTTCAACGGTCACCCCATTACTTAAGATCTGGACAGGTGGCTGGCAAGTACCTCTGCTGCAGGCAGCGGGACGGATGCTCTGGGATATGAGATCACACATGATGGCAATCCCTACTGTCATAAAAACTAAAGTAAGTTTCCACACCTCCTAAAACTACAAAGTTCAACAGAGAGTAAAACTATTTTGTCAAATGTGTTAAAAGTAAAAAAATATCAAAATTTCAAGGACTTAATATGTTGAGTGTATATAAAAATAATAGTTTTGTCTGCATGTGTTTGTGTACACGAACGAGTTTGATTGCCAGGGAGGTCAGAAGAGGCGGGAGTTATAGTTGTAAGCCATCTGATCTGCTCTGGTCCTCTGTAAGAGCTGAAAGCACTCCAGCCTCTGAGCCATCTCTCCACCCCCTAAAAGAAATTAATGAGAAAAACACTTGTCTAACTCTTCTCGTTAGTGTGGTCCCAGTCACCTAGAGCTGGCAGAGGAAAGAAAATGAAATATACATGCACTTTATGCTTTTTGTTATTGTTGTTGTGGCCCGGGTTGGCTTTAAAATCACTATATAGATGAGGCTGGCCTTGAACTCCTGATCATGCTGCCTTGACCACCCAGGTACTAGGATTAGAGGTCTGTGCTTCCCCCTCCCCCATTTTGTTTTTTGAGACTGTTTTTCTTTCTAACAGATCCAGCTGACCTGGAACTCACTCTATAAAGCAGGCTGGCCTCAAATTCAAAGAAATCTGACTGTGTCTGCCTCCACAGTGCTTGGACTAAAGGTTTGTGCCAGCAGACCTGGTTGGTTTGTGCTACTATGATTAGGCTCTTTTCATTTGGTTGACTGATTTGTGGTTTTTGTTTTTGTTTTTTTTGAGACAAGAAGTCACTATGTACACCTTGGCCAGCCTGGAATTCACTGTGTGGACTGGGCTGTTCTTGATCTGAAACGTATCTGCTTTTGTTTCCCAAGTGTTAGGGTCAAAGGCATGCACCACCATGCCTGCTTTGTTTTATTCTTTATCTTTGGTTTTTGGGTTTTTTTGAGGCAGGGTTTCCCTGTATAGCCTTGGCTGTGTGGAACTACTCTGTAGACCAGGCCATAAAAGAGAACTGTAAAGAATTGCTCAGCACACTTTCTACAAGAAATGGAAGCTGCGGAGCAGATACAGGTTGAGAAAACAGACTAGGCTGCTATGACGGAGGCCTTACAAATACTTTTCAGAAAATGTATACTGTTTTAAAGTCATACTGCCTTCCTACTACTTCAATAAGGTTTTAGAACCTTACTTTTCAATTTTTAGAGTCTATTTAAATAATGTAAAAATCTGACAATGGAGACAATGGTATACTTTTTCTGAAGAGGCTCTGATCATGGTCATTAATAGACTTACTCTGGCTTTTTCGGTCACTTTGGTGAAATGGGTATCAGAGAGCAGAGTTAATATAAGTAACAAATAACATCACATACGCTTCCAGTTCCTGTTTCATCTTTGTGAATTCTTCCTTTGTCATTGACCCTTCCCCTTCTCCAAGCTTCTGCAGTTTTTCCCGTGAAGCATCAAAGTCGGGTCTTGGTGGTGCTGGTGGGATCTATAACAAAACAAAATAACTAACTTTAATGAAAAATTTCATTTTTTTAAACATTTATGTGTGTGTGCGTGCATGCACACACTAGTCCTAGCATGTGTAGAGTGATCAGAGAATGACTTGCAGGATCTGGTTCTCCTCTTCCGCCATCTCAGACCTGGGGTCAGACTCAGGCCTTCAGGGCTCGGTGGCAGACGATCTCACCAGCCCTGGTCCATTTCTTTCAGTACTGTGCCACGGTATCTGGGGATGATGGCTCCAGTGCTCAGGAAACTGAGGTAGGATGGCCGCAAATTTGAGACCAACCTAATACTTCTGAGTACAGTCTTAATTACAAGTAAAACCCTGACTCAAACAAAATACAACACTGTATTGATAAAGTACAAAATATGAACTGAACACCAGAGATATCAAACTTCAGATTAGAAAACATCTCCAGTTCTAGAAGTTGAGATCTGTGGGTTCTACTGGTGGTGGTGGTGGTAGTGGTGCACATCTTTAATCCCAGCCCTCAGGAGGAAAAAGTAGGCTGATCAGAGTGAGCTATATAGAGTAAGCCAGGGGCTGGAGAGATGGCTCAGAGGTTAAGAGCACTGTCTGCTCTTCCAGAGATCCTGAGTTCAATTCCCAGCAACCACATGGTGGCTCACAACCATCTGTAATCAGGTCTGGTGCCCTCTTCTGGCCTGCAGGCCTACATGCAGGCAGAAAGCTGTATGACGTATACATAATAAATAAATAAATGTTAAAAAAAATCTTTAGAGTAAGCCAATCTTGAAAAAACTAAACCCTCTTGCCTCACCCCTCCAAGCGGCCAGCCCCCATCATACTTTGTTTACTTGTTTGTTTGTTTGTGCACAGTCCACAAAGGGTGGGAGTGGTGGTGCCCTGGGAAGCAGACTGGTGGGAAGCCGATGGGAACAAACACAGAGAGCCACTGTTGGACCATGTACAGACAGTGAGAGACCCTGGAACACCCAGTCCTAAACGGATGTCTCTACCAAACTGCCCCTCAGTGCTCTGAACAAGGCACCAAGGAAGCAAGGGCTTCGCTCCTCCTAGACACAGCAGGACTGACACACAAACGAACTTCCAGACCTGCAGCACATATAGGGCCTGCACAGGTCTAAGTCAGACAGGATCCCAGCCAAGAGAGGAGGAAGTCAACACTGAGCTCCCATCCCTAACCAAGAAGCTAACTCCAACCGATAATCTCTCAAAGGAAAATTAGTTTCCTCCAATAGAGTCTCACTGGGTATAAAAATCACACTTACGGGCAGGCCCCACCACAGCGGCAAATGGACAACACAAATGAACTCATTAGTGTTTTTTATAGATTTTTTTAAATATCATAATGTTTTGTCTGGGCATTTCTAACCCTACCAGTCTTTCACTTATATATTCTGTGTGTGTGTGTGTGTGTGTGTGTGTGTGTGTGTGTGTGTGTGTGTGTGTGTGTGTGAGCTCCTCTCCCTATTTGTTTTTATTTGTCTGTTTTCTAAACAGAGAAGGATAAATGGGTGGGGAGTTGGGGAGAATGGGAGGCAATGAAGGAAGGGAAACCATGATTAAAATACATTGCGTGAAAAAAAAAATCTATCTTCAATCTTTAAAAAGCCCAGATAAGGGGTTGGGGATTTAGCTCAGTGGTAGAGCGCTTGCCTAGGGAAGCGCAAGGCCCTGGGTTCGGGTCCCCAGCTCCAAAAAAAAAAAAAAAAAAAAAGCCCAGATAAATAGATACATATGCATTGAATTTTTTATTAAAAAACTTGATGTGCATTTGTGTAGAAAACATGCCCATGCACTATATGCATTCCTAGTGCCCACAGGGACAGAAGGAAGCATAGGAGCCCTGCAGTTCCCAGGTATCTGTGAGCTGCAATGTGGGTGCTGGGAACTGAACTTAGGTCTCTGCAAGAGCATCGAGTGTTCCTAACTATCAAACCATCTCTCGGGGTTGGGGATTTGGCTCAGTGGTAGAGTGCTTGCCTAGCAAGCACAAGGCCCTGGATTCGTCCCCAGCTCAAAAAAAAAAAAAAAAAAAAAAAAAACAACTCTTTGTCCCCCAAAACAAAACAAACAACAACAAACTGCTCTGAGAACAGGGACAGAGTCAAATAGCATCAGATACATTTCAGGATATATATATTAAACAGATCCTATATAGCAGGTACCATGGTGAGCAAGGAGTATAAAGATAACCGAGACAGTCTTAATTGATGAGAAATAGCCTCCTGGTAGAGAAAGCAGAGAAAAGGCACCACCATTTGAGAGGTTGAGAGAAAAAATGGGATTAGAATGCAAAAGAAGGGGTTGGGGATTTAGCTCAGTGGTAGAGCGCTTGCCTAGGAAGCACAAGGCCCTGGGTTCGTCCCCCAGCTCGGGGGGGCAAAAAAAAAAACCCAAAGAATTCAAAATCAAGTAAGAAATGTAACAGACTCAAAATTAAGACATGCCAGCCCAGGGTAAAGGTGATAAGTCAACGCCTCACGGCTGCCATTTCTTAAGTCACATCAGTTACTAAAAATGCTAAACGAAACCACAGGAGTTTCCAAAATACTCTTAAAAAATGAAAACTTAGGCTGGGGAGATGCTCAGCAGTAAAGACACCGGTGTCTTGCAGAGGACCAAGATCAGTTCCTGATCCTGTCGGGTGAATCTGTACTTACCACTTATAAGTCCAACTCTAGAACATCCGATGCCTCTGGCCTCCACAGGCACCTGCACTGCATGCACACAGCCACACAGATACACATATGCATCATTGAAAATAAACTAAGAGCTGGAGAGATGCATCAGCAGTTTATTACTCTTCTATAGGACCTGAGTTTGGTTCCTAGCACCCATGTCAGACAGCTTACAATTTACTGTAACTCAAATTCTAGGGTACCTCTGCTGGTCTCTGTGGGTACTCACACACAACACCCAGATACGTGCACATCAAAAAAAAAAAAAAAAAAAAAAAAGACCCCCCCCCATACTTACAATGTAACCTGCATAGTCTTCATTTTCAACAAAGGAATCATGAAGCCAGATAAATTCCTCATGTTGTCGAACGACTGAAAATTCATTTTGCTTAAAATTTGGCAATGAACTCTGTAAAGACAGCAATTTTCTTGAATAAAAATAAAATTATCGTCAGATCTTTAAAAAACAAGTTAAATTACTAAGCACTTATATATTACACTGCTATCCTTTTAAATTCATACTTTAGCTGGGTGTGAAGGTGATCACCTTGAACCCCAGCAGTCCAGAGGCAGAGGCAGAGGCAGAGGCAGAGGCAGAGGCAGAGGCAGAGGCAGAGGCAGAGGCAGAGGCAGAGGCAGAGGCAGAGGCAGAGGCAGAGGCAGAGGCAGAGGCAGAGGCAGAGGCAGAGCAGGCAAACCTAGGAGTTGAGATGAGCCTCACCTACACAGTGAGTCCCTGGACAGCCAAAGCTACTTGGTCAGACATATGTGCATACACACACACACACACACACACACACACACACACACACACACACAGAGAGAGAGAGAGAGAGAGAGAAAGAGAGAGAGAAAGAGAAAGAGACAGAGAGAGAGAGAGAAACCGAGAGTGCAGAAATAGAAATTATAAGTAACTTTTCCAGCCTGATCTACATAGGCAGTTCCCAGACAGGTAGAACTACATACTATTTCAAAAACAAAAACAAAACAAACAAAAGTAACTTCCCTAATCTTGTTTGTTAAAATAGTCAATTAAGACCCATGACTCTTCCCAATATATTTAAAATTTAAGTTCAAATCAACATATTACACAAGTAACAGCCTTTCTAAAGTAACGCAAAATACAAAGCCCCACTTTACCTTTGTGTGAACAGTGAATTTGACTTTATCCCTTTCACTAAGAGCGTCCGAAATGTCCACTTGTAGAGCAGCATCACTTTGGAGATCTACATTTATTGACTTAAGCTAAAAAAGAGAAAATACAACATAAAGATAAATTTCTGTCTTATCTGTGTGTGAGTGTGTGAATATGTGCACCCTGTGCATGAAGGGGCCCAATCGGGTCAGAAGGGCGCGCAGGGCCTCTCTGGACTGCAGTACTGGCAGTTATGTGGTTTTCACCAAGAGGTCATCTTTTCAGTCTTTTTTTTTTAAAGTCTCTTTTTAAAAGACAAACTTGTGATCGTCCTCCCTCTGCCTCCTGAGGGCTGGAATGAAAGGTATATTACAAAGCCTGGTTCTGTATACTTAAGTAATTCCACTCTTCCTCCAACAAGACAACACAAAACCAACAGAGGCCAGGCCTGTTCTCTCCTGTGGTTCAGCACACAGGAGGCGGAGACAGACCCCATCTTAAAACCTCCACCACCAAAACTTTGGGACTCTTTTTCCTTTCTGGTTTGTTTTTTAACTCATGTTCAAGCCACTTTTAAAATAATTACTGTGGCCGGCTGGCTAATGACTCCCAAAAGGTTTCTATATCCAAATCCCCACAATCTGTCAATGGGCCTTATGCAGTCAAAAGATCTTGCAGATGTGATTCACTTAGAAGAGGAGGTCATTCTGGTGCACCTTAAGTCTTATTTATTTTTATTCTATATATTTTATGTATATGAGTACACTGTCAGGGTCTTCACAGCAGAAGAGGGTGCCAGATCCCATCACAGATTCTGGAGGGAAGATACTGGGTCTCAGGGCAGCCATGCTGATTTCTGACCTCTCCTCTAGAACTATGGAAACCGCTCTTGATTTAGCACATTTGAGGTGATCTTTTTTTATAACACCCAAAGCAAACTAGTACATTAATCATATAGTTTTGAGACTAACTTTACCTATATTTTGTTCTTTGTGCAGGCCTGCACGAGCTGGGGTGGGGTGTCATGGTTGATCCTTGCACAAGGTAAGTGTAGCACTGAGCTACACTCCCAGCTCACATTTCCTAAACACAACTGATCAAAACCAACTTGGTACCAGGGGTGCTGATGCACACCTGAAATTCCAGACACAAGGTACATAGGAGTGTACACAATGACCATGGGCCAGCCTGAGTGTACACCAGGACCCTGCCTCAGAAGGCAAAGATTACTCCAGATTACAGGTTTTTTCTTCAACTTCCTCATCTTTCTATACCAAATACAATGCCTGCCCCCACCCCACCCCCACCAATGGCACAACACTTGGCTTTTCCTTGTTTGTTATCTGAGCTAAAACCTTTACAGTCCTGGTTGACCTTGAGTTCAAGGGCTCCTGAGGGCTGGGATTCACAGGTTCCATGGAATTATAGGCAACCACCACCATGCCCCAATTGTCTTTTGGATTCTTCTATCTTTATAAATATCCCTGTGTCACACAATGAACTTTTATTTAGTCCAGTGGTTCTCAACCTTCCTAATGCTGCCACCCTTTAATATAGCTCATCATGTTGCTGTGATCCTCACCTATAAAATTGTTTACATAGCTACTTCGTAACTTTAATTTTCCTGGTGTTATGAACCATAATGTAACTATGTTTTCCAATTGTCTTAAGCAACCCCTGTGAAAGGGCTGTCTAGCCCCCAAAGGGCTCAAAACCCACAGGTTGAGAACTGCTGACTTAGTCCTTGACTATAACTTGTAGATATGATTTACATATAATATCCAAGTCTTAACAATCACATGCACCTTCCACATGTTCAGAAGCTGCACACAAGAACCAAAGGCAGAAAAGTAAGTTTGTTAAAGGGATGCAAAGGAACTCTCCGAAAGAGCATGTGTTAGGTGCCATTAAAGACAAGTGCCAATGTCAAGTGTCACCCTCTGTCACGCTGCAAATCTATATTTGTTTTATTTTTCTATTTTTTTTTTGAGATAAGCTATCAACTGTGTAGCCCTGGTCATATTAGAATTTGCAAACACAGATAAGATAGCTTGTTCCTCTCAAGTACTAGGATTAAAGGAGTATGACACCATGCCCAGCTGATACTATCTTTTGAGACAGAGTCTCTCATCAAACCTGAAGCTGACTGATTGGTCACCCACCTCCTGGGACCTGCCTTTACCCATGTCCTCAGTACTGGAATCAGAAGTACACACTGCCATGTTCAACTTTCTTTTTCAGCAGGTTCTGGAGGTCTGTACGGTTTTTACCCAGTGAAGCATCTCTTCATCAGCCTGTTTTATGTGCATTGGTTGATTTACCTTTATGTATGTCTGACACCTAGTCAGATCCTTTAGAACTGGAGTTACAGACAGGTGTGAGCTCTCATGTGGGTGCTGGGAATTGAACCTGGGCCTTCCGAAAGAGCAGTCAGTGCTCTTTTTTTAAAAAATATTTTATTTATTTAATGGATATGAATACATTGTAGCTGTCTTGAGATACACCAGAATCTGTTACAGATGGTTGTGAGCCATGATGTAGTTGCTGGGAATTGAACTCAGGACCTCTGAAAGAGCAGCTAGTGCTCTTAACCACTCAGCCATCTCTCTAGTCCTGAGAACTAGCTCTTAGCTTCCTAACTTTTCTGTTACTTCTCTTTGCACACCTTATTAAAGTATATTATACACTTTACATAATACCTTAAAAGTTATTAATGCAATCTACCATGTCTTTTTCACTTTAAAAACTGAGTCACCACAATGTTCCAAAAATAAAATCTAGCTCTACAGCTGACTTTAGGAAGTACACACCAAACAGGCAGTGGTGACACAGGCCTTTAACCTCAGCACTCCGGAAGCAGAAGCAGGCAGATCTCTGAGTTCAAGGCCAGCCTGGTCAAGAGAAACCCTGTCTTAAAAAAAAAAAAAAAGTGGACATAAAGGATTATTTTATTTGACAGTAAGTTGCACTTCATACTATATATACATAAGACTTTTCAAGACTTGTTTATAATAACCAACATATACAGTGGAGAAGCCAGTCTCTAAAATGAAATCCCTCTGCTTCCTTATCTCAAGTGGTACTGTATCACATCAACACAAAATTCCACTGAAAGTTATTTTGCTATATTGTTTCAGTGCTTTTTTTCCCCCCTTCTGGTTTTGAAACAGGGTTTCTATGTATAGCCCTGGCTGTCCTGGAACTCTCTTTATAGACCAAGATGTTCTTGTCCTCACAGAGATCTGCCTGCCTCTGTTTCCAGATTAAAGGTGTGTGTCACCACCTCTGGGTGTTTAGTGAGCATTTTTATATTTCAACACACTTGAAATAGATCTTTCAGTTAACTATACTTCTTGGTATTACACAGAAAATATTTTTAATCACCTTCACTAGGCATCATAAAACATTATATTATAAATCTATCAATCACATAAATGATATAGATTTCCCAGGTAGACTCTGTTTTCATTCTGGAAAAAAAAAAAAGGCCAGTAACTTTAGAAGGTTTTAATAAGGGAAAGACTTAATGTAGACATCCTATGATCATGAACATTTAATCAAATTTCTGCAACTAGTTAGCTCAGCTTGAGGAAATTTCTAACTAGACTTAACTGGTTTTATCTTTATTTGGACAAATAAAGTTTGTACTTTAGAGAGAGTGGGTTAAACATTCATGTTGTTCTTCCTAAGAGAGACAAGGACACAAATGTTAAGCAACAAAAAAGTACAGAATCATTAAAAATAACTTAAAAAGCCAGAGAAGGGGTGCACAACTTTAATTCTAGGGCCGGAGGCAGCACCAGACAGCTCTCTGGGAATTTGAGGCCAGACTGGTGTATATAGCAAGCTCTGACTCAAAAAAGAAATACATATAAATAAATAAAATAGAAATTTAAAGATTTTGGGATGGAGAGATGGCTCAGCCGTTTAACAGTACTTGCTGTTTTCCCACAGGCTGGAGGACAGACATTTGATTTATAGCACATGCACGGTGGCTCATAACTCTTCCAGCTCCAGAGGATCCAACACCCTTTTCAGGCTTTTAAGGGTACATGCACTGCAAACATGTACACACACACACACACACACACACACACACACACACACACACACTTACTTAAAAATAAATAAATCTTATAATGATGATAATCACTTAGAGACCTCTAAGTCAGGTGTGGTAGTGCACTTGGGAGGTGGAATCCCTTGGGTCAGAAGTTCAAGGTCATTTTTATCTGTACAGGAAGCTGAAGCCAACCTATGCTGTAAAGACCTAGGCTCTAAGCACCAGAACACAAAAAGAAAAAGATGCTGATCAGTTGCTGGGAAGTTAATTCTCCACTTACAGCTACTTAGACAAACGGCATTTTCAGGGTGGTGGGATGGCTCAGCTGGTAGATGTGCTTGCTGTCAAGCCCGAGGACCCGAGTCTGATCCCTAGACCCCACCGGAAGGAGAGTTATTTATCACATACATGTGTGCAGACATGAGATAAATAAATATTAAAAAATTAATATTTTCTTTTGCTAGAAAAGCATTAGCATTAGTAAATTGTAGAGATGGATGAGAAATAACAATTATTGAATCTCCTGATGGTTTCTTGCTTCTGTTTTGCCCTTCAGTAACATGTTCCTTATAGACCCACTGCTACAATCTCATCATACTAGATATTATTCCTGAGTTCAAAAAGGTTTCCACTTGGAAAAGCCAAAGTCACTACGGCAGCCCACCAGGATGTCTAATCCACTATGACTCTGGCTCATTTCAGCCCTGCCATGGGTCCTTGTCACCTCTAGAACATACAAGCAAACTGCCATTTCAGAAGTCTCTACACCATACCACAAGGGAACTCAATGCTTTGTATTCTAAGTAAAACAAATCCCAGCCCTCAGGAGAATTGCTGAGTTTGAGGCTAGTCTAGGCTATACAACAAAAACTAAATGAAACTAAGCTGACCATTGCGGGACATGCCGTTAACCCCAGGACTCCAAAGACAGGCGGGCGGATCTCCAAGTCAGAGGAAGCTTGGGCTACGTAGTGAGACCGTGTCTCAAAATCAAAGTTATTTTTATTTAAAGGGGGTGGGGGAGCTAAATTCATGAGCAAGACTGCTAAATGTTCCAGAATTAAAACTTTCTTTCCGGGGCTGGGGATTTAGCTCAGCGGTAGAGCGCTTACCTAGGAAGCGCAAGGCCCTGGGTTCGGTCCCCAGCTCCGAAAAAAAGAACCAAAAAAAAAAAAAAAAAACTTTCTTTCCAAGGCTTACAGGACGGTTCAGTGGGTATAAAAGCTTGGCACCAAGCCTAAGCCCGATGACCAAGTTCTATTGCCTGATCCCATTTACACCCAGGGGAAGGACAGAATCAACTCCAGCACGGTGTTTCCTGACTATCACTACTACCAGGTCTCATACATGTACACACACACACACACACAGAGTAAATGTATTTTTTTAAATATATTTCCTTTTACTATATTTTATTTGTGTGTGCATGTGTTTTGTATGTGTATGTACATGCATACCATGCATACATAGTTCTCTCCTTCCTTGTTGGTCCTGGATTGAATTCAGGTCATAAGGTTTAGTAGCAAACACCTTTATTTGCTGAACCATATTGCTAGGCCCTAAAATTGCCTTATATTTTCTGGCTAAAGAGATGGCTCAGCAGTTAACTGCACTTGCTGTTCTTGGACCCAGGTCCAGTTCCCAGAACCTACATGACCACTTGCAACTGCCCTTAACTCCAGTTCCAAGTGTCTGCCACTTTCTTCCTACCTCCATAGGTACCAGCATGCACAAAATACACTTACATACATGAACAAAATACTTATTCATACACATTAAATAAAAAATAAATCCATAAACCTGGCAGTGGTAGTGCATGCCTTTGATACCAGCACTTGGGAGGAACAGACAGGCAGATCTCTGTGAGTTTAAGGTCAGCCTGATCTACAGAGCTGGTTCTAGGACAACCAAGGCTACACATTAAAAAAAAACAAGGGGCTGGGGATTTAGCTCAGTGGTAGAGCGCTTACCTAGGAAGCGCAAGGCCCTGGGTTCGGTCCCCAGCTCCGAAAAAAAGAACCAAAAAAAAAACAAAAAACAAAAAACAAAACAAAACAAAACAAAAAAAACAACAACAAAAAAAAACAAACAAAAACCAAATAAAACATGTCTTGAAAAAACAAAAATGAATAAATTAAAAAACTTTATTAGAAAATTAAATTTCTTTAATAGAAAATTAAACTAGGGGCTGGAGAGATGACTCAGTGGTAAAGAGCACTGACTGCTCTTCCAGAGGTCCTGAGTTCAAATCCCAGCAACCACATGTGGCTCACAACCATCTGTAATAGGATCTGCTGTCCTTTTCTGGCATGCAGGCATACATGTAAACAGAGAACTCACAGGCAAAGATGGATGGATGGGCGGGCAGATAAATAGGCCAGCTGCTGGTGGCACATGCCTTTAATCCTAGCACTTGGGAAGCAGAGGCACATGGACCATGTGAGTCCAGCCTAATCTATGTGACACACTTCAGGATAGCCAAATCTCCATAGTGAGACCCTGTTTTAAAAAACCATCAAATAGCTGTAGAGATGGCTCAGTGGTTAAGAGCACTGACTGCTCTTCCAGAGGTCCTGAGTTCAAATCCCACATAGTGGCTCACACATAGTGTCAACCACATAGTGGCTCACAACCATCTGTAATGGGATCCGATGCCCTTTTCCGGTGCTAAGATATCTACAGTGTACTCATATACATAAAAAACCATCAAATAAGGGGCTGGAGAGATGGCTCAGTGGTTAAGAGCACTGACTGCTCTTCCAGAGGTCCTGAGTTCAACTCCTAGCAACCACATGGTGGCTCACAACCATCTGTAATGGGACCTGATTCCCTCTTCTGCTGTGTCTGAAGACTGCTACAGTGTACTCATATAAATGAAATAAATAAAAAATAAATCTTCAAGTTGTAGCTTTATAAAAAATAAAAAGAAAGAAAACCCTCAAATAAAGAAATGAAATAGAAATCACCTTGTATATGAAAGGAGGAGGGACTAGTTGAAAAGAGGAAAGCGGTACTGGGAGTTGAGTAGGGGTACAAGAGAGGATGGCTTATTGTGAGTATGCTCAAAGTACGTTACATATATGTATCAAAATATTATAAAGTGAGCCAAAGAGACGGCTCAGTAGATAAGGGCCCTTGTTACCAAGCATGATGACCTGAGTTTGGTTCTTAGTACCTACCTACATAGAGAGCAGAAAGAGAAAACTGGTCCTGCACGTTATTTTTTATCTCCAATTGAATACTGTGCATGACATGCCCTTTTACTTCCTTACACACAAAATAAACAAATTTAATCTTTTTTAAAAAAGAAAAAAATGACATAATGAAATGTATTGTGTATGCTAATAGAAATCTTTTTCATATATCGCATATCAATCTGACCATACTTTCTGTATACATTATGGTCATGTAGCTGAGTCTACTGTTTTTACAAAGATCAGGTTGCCGACATTTGTTGGCATTAAGTGAGCATCATAATTATCCCAAGCTGAATTTCAATCAAGTGCATGCACACAACAGACTAGAATGTGTGCTAATTTTAGTTATGTATGTTTAACTTTTACAAAATAAACTGATTTTAAATAAATCTTTTTTTTTTTCTTTTTTTCAGAGCTGGGGACCGAACCCAGGGCCTTGCGCTTGCTAGGCAAGTGCTCTACCGCTGAGCTAAATCTCCAACCCCAATAAACTGATTTTAAAACAAATAAAAATAGGGCTGTAGAGATGTCTTAGTTGTTAAGAACATTCACAGCTCTTGAAAAATCCCCAAGTCCAGTTCTCAACACACAGGTCAGGAGGCTCACAACTGTCTCCCCCTCTAACTTCAGGGGATTCTAGAATGCTCTTGCAGCCTCATGTGTTCACCATGGGCTCTTTGTGTACAAAGACATACATACAAACATGTAATTAATATAACCAAAATAAACCTTGCCTGGAACTCACTGCCTTCTCCATCCCAGGACTCCTTCAGCCTTAGCTCCGCTCTTCCCATACCTCAGCTGCTGTATTCCAATTCCCTATTAACTGCTTTGGTTGCTTTTCTGAAAGGAAGCATCAATCCACTCTCTATGTCAGGAGTAAGCTATAACACTGGCAGTGTCTGAACACCACAACCAATGTCTCAAGCAGGTCAGGCGCCCCACGGAGAACTAAAGAGGGCGCTCACATGCACACTATCCATCTTCAGCTCTCCTCCTTCCCTCTCTCAGATTCTACAATATTCCTCATCAATATTCAGGAATTAGCTCATTTTGGTGGCAACAAAAAGGTTAGCAGTCCATACACTAGAGCTCAATAGTGTGTTTGACTACAGCTCCTAGTAGTTATATATGACCACAACCAGTTCTTCAATCTTTCTGAATCTGTGTAGATGTATAAACACTGTACAGGCACATGAATAAAGCAAATATCTGTTTCAGATTTTAAAAGAATTTATGTGAGGAGACAGGCAGACAGGGCTTGTGTGGGTGGGAGAAGTATGGGCCAGCCAGCCACAAAGGGTTGTCAACAGTGATAAATAGAGCTGAAGGTGTCTGGACTTTACTCCAAAAGAAATGGACAGGGCAGTCCTTTCGGAAAGTGAAGTGATTTAATGATTTAATTATGAAATGGTGAGAAAACAATGAGGGAGAATGGAAACCAGAAGGGTGGAAGAGCAGCAGTGAACACTGCTACGTCCCAGAGAAACACCAAGCCTGCAGAAGAGAAAGACAGAGAGGGCCAATGGGATGTCAGGGGATGAAGGCACTTGCCACTTGTGCTGGGTTTTGTCAACACAGATTAGGAAACGAGCAAACTTAAGTGAGGGACTGACTTTATCAGACTAGCCCACAGTAGGTAGTGCCAACCTGCTCAGGTGAGCCTGGGTGCTTAAGTAAAGCGGCTGAACAGGCCAGCAAGCAGCATTCCTCCTCCTCCTCCTCGACTCTGCTTCAGTTCCTGCCTTGAGCTCCGGCCCTGGCTTCCCTCACTGGACTATATAACCTGTAAGCCATATAAAGCCTCTCCTTCCCAGGGTGGTTCTGATGAGTGTTGTATCCCAACAGAGAGCAAACCAGAACACCATTCAACGATGAGAGCCTATGTAAAGGAAGAAAGAACCAATTTCATGAAGCTGTCCTCTGACCTCCACACATCAATTAACAATAAATAAAAGTTTTAGAAACCTTAAAAAAAAATACAGCAAATATTCCCAAGGTGAAATTAAACTGGTCTCCATGACTGTTCTGATCTGAGGATCTGTGTGTGACTGAGAGTTCTTTACACAGCTGGAATATGACATCACTAAGACAGGGAGTCCAGAAGATGCAGTTGCCCCACCCACTAAGGTTGTTTTTTAAAACAGCGTGCCATTTAGAATTGAAAGCACATGCTAAGAGAATTAGGCCATCACTCTGACATGCATTGCACATCAAAACATAGTGATGTTCCAGTTCAAAGGACTCATCTGTTTATTAAATGGTGTGTTACCGTCCTTCATTTCTGTATGTGGCTCCTGAAGAGGTGGAGCTAAAGAAAACAAGGTTTAGCCTACAGCTGTGATGCTGAGTGAGGTTTTGTTGTTTTTTTTTTTTTTTAGCTTTTTGAGGGTAGGGAAGCACACCAAGATAGGGTCTCATCCCTCTGCCTCAGTTCTCTCAATAACATGCATTACTGGTAGATGCCATCAAATACACTATTTTAAGCTTTCTTTTTAGTCGCCATAAAACATTTTCCTTTTGTCCTCAGAGCCTGTCCTGATAAAAATACCATGATGAAACCCTGTGTCTGCTTTAAAAGATTTCCTTTAAAATATTGGCTTTACTTTTACCTGCTCATTATTCTATATGCCTGTGTTATTTCTGAATCTTTAATGTCTCTTTTTGCAGCCTAGATCAGACACTCACTTTATACTTTTCTCTCAGACTCTGTTTCAAAAGCTGGAGGTGACAGTCCCAGTGCTTGGGAAGGGGAGGAGGAAAACCAGGGACTTGGAGCTACACAGGGAACCCTATGTAAAGAACAAAACAAAGGAAAGAGGGGTAGGAGAAAGGCTGGTGCAATGACTCAGTGGGTGAAGGAGTCTGAGAATGTGGGTTCCCACACGGCAGGAGACAACCAACACCCACTAGTGGTCCTTTGTCCTTAAATGCACACCCCCCCACCCAAATAAACAAGTACAATGAGAAGGGAAGGGGGGGAAAGAGTCCCTTTTCTATAGACTGAGCAAAATGATCTAAAGCAGTGGTTCTCAGCCTTCCTAACCCTGCGACCCTTTAATATAGTTCTTCCTGTTGGGTGGTCACCTCTAACCAAAGTTATTTTGTTGCTATTTCATAACTGTAACTTTGCTACTGTTATGAATTGTAATGTAAATATCTGTTTTCTGATGGTCTTAGGTGACCTCTGTGAAAGGGTTCTTACACTTCCCACAAAGGAGTCACAACCTACTGGTTGAAAACTACTGATCTGAAGTCTCAATGAAAATTGCAATGCTTTAAACTCTGACTACTGGGATCTACTTCTAACAGACAGACATGACATATGCAAATTCAAACAGGCCAGACATTTCTATTCCTAAAATGAGGAAATAGCAAACTCAATGTGCAACAATAATCAAACTTCAGTGAACAAGAAACTTCATGGGTTGCTGGAGGCAGAGAGAAAGAGCTCAGTAAGGGAACTGTGTGCTGTCCAGGCCTGCTGACCCGAGTTTGGGCTCAGGGACCCACTGTCTATCACAGAACTGACTCCTGAAGCTTGTCTTCTGACCTCTGTACATGGGCTGGAGGGATGGCTGTGTGGCTGTGATGTCTGCAGCCCTTCCAGGAGACCTGTGCTTGGTTTACACTGCTTGTGCCGTGCTGCTGCCACCTGTCACACACTCACTCTTCCCAAATAAATGTAAAAGGAGAGAAAAACTAGGCTTCAGATATTGACCGAAAGGTCTGCACAGTGCGTAACACAACATCCAGTCGTAACTGCTGACTCACCAGTTCCACAGCCCCACAGTACAGAAGAACTGGACAGTGAGTACAGCCACCCCTACATCCGAACACCCTAAACATTTCTTTTTAAAGATCCAGTGTTTCTTTTTCTCCTTTTCTTTCTTTCTTTTTTTTTTTTTTTAAACATTTTACTTTTTTTCCCGTGAGGGATGAGGCAAGCCACTGAATGCATGTGGAGGTCAGTAACTGGGCAACTTGTGAGAACTGGTTTTCTCTCCATCATCTGCATCCCTGGACTGAACTGAGGCCTTCCACCTCGGTGTGTGGAACCATGCTTACAGTATACAATTTCTAACTCATGATGCCTTTTTCCACTTAGGGGAGGGGAGCTCAAACGCAGTCACAGAACTGTGCAGAGCCAGCTGCCCCACTGGGTTATACCTCGAGCCTCTGTTCTGTTTGTGTTTGTTCCACTTAGAGTATGCCTCCTTGGAACGCTTTCCACTCTCTGGAGTCTTTCTCACTTTTCCTTAATAAATTGACATTTGCTCTACTAAAAATAGATAACTTTTTCATTTACAATGTTCCACAATTACCCCACCCCGACAGCTCTGCTCTTTGTTTTCTCTCCAATTTTGTGACATGTAAAAAGTTCCCAGACTTATCACTTTTCATTTACAACGTTCCACAGTTACCCCCACCCTGGACAGCTCTGCTGTTTTCTCTCCAATTTTGTGACATGTAAAAAGTCCCCAGACTTATCACTGAAGAACTTTCAGTTCTATACACAAAGGCAAAAGCCACCAACACAAGCTATGAATTAGAAAACACTCCACTTTTCATATCATTAATGTAAAAAATATTTAAAACATTAACACTTTAGCTGGGCTGTGGTGGTGCAGGCCTTTAACCCCAGCAGATCTCTGAGTTTGAGGCCAACCTGGTCTACAGAGGGAGCTCCAGGATGGCTGGGGCCACACAGAGAAACCCTGTTTTGAAAAACCAAAACCAAACAAAATTAACACTTGAACAATTCTTGTTTGCTTTTTATTTATTTATTTATTTTTTGGTTCTTTTTTTTTTTTGGTTCTTTTTTTCGGAGCTGGGGACCGAACCCAGGGCCTTGCGCTTCCTAGGCAAGTGCTCTACCACTGAGCTAAATCCCCAACCCCTGTTTGCTTTTTAAACAAAAGACAGTTTTTATCTAAACAAAGACTACATGTTTTTTTTTGTTTTTTTTTTGTTTTTTGTTTCGGAGCTGGGGACCGAACCCAGGGCCTTGTGCTTCCTAGGCAAGCGCTCTACCACTGAGCTAAATCCCCAACCCCTGTTTGCTTTTTAAACAAAAGACAGTTTTTATCTAAACAAAGACTACATGTTTTTTTTTGTTTTTTGTTTCGGAGCTGAGGACCGAACCCAGGGCCTTCCGCTTGCTAGGCAAGTGCTCTACCACTGAGCTAAATCCCCAACCCCCGAGACAACATGTTTTTAGAACCATCAATTTAACCGAACTAAAACTAATCTCATTTCATCAATAACTGCTAGTTTCTTCTATTTTATTTCCAGTATCAAGGATCGAGGCCAAGGTCTTACACACACCACTGATTTTCAATACTACTGCTTTTTCCCTTAAAATCCAAACTATGCCAAGCAGTGGCTCATGCCTTTAACATTAGTACTGAGGAGGCAAGGCATGCAAACATCTATCAGTTCCTGGCCAGTCATAGCTACAAAGAGGGACCCTGTCTCAAAAAACAAACCAACTAATTCTGTCTTATCCAAAAATCACACAGACACAGACACAGACACAGACACACACACACACACACACACACACACACACACACACACACACACACACACACATTGTTTTGTAATTAATGCACACAAACATTGTTTTGTAGTTTTAGAAACCAGAAATCATATGGTGCTGCTATGTAAACCGAGGGAGTTAATTTAATCATTTACAAAAGCATCTGGCTGCAACTCTCAAGTCCACCTTGATGAGTCTATATCCACACAAGTCTTGTCTTTCTTTCTGAGAGAATGGCTCTTTCCTAACCTCCTAACCCTCATGCTTGAAGCCTGTATTAAATATCTTTATTAAACCCCAACCTTGGCCAAGATGGCTTTAGTAAAAGTAAAGTGCTTGCTGACAACCTGAGTTCAATCCCAGAACCCATGTATAAGTGGAAGGAGAGTTGTTCTCTGCAATGGAATACAGAAAAGCAGGAGCTCACACTCTGTTAGAAAAAGCAGAAAGGAGGAAGGAAACGGATTAGCAGTAGTAGTTTGTGCCTCTCTATGATACTAACTTTTAAAAACTCTGCTTCAGGGGCTGGTGAGATGACTTCAGTAGTTAGAGCACACTGCTCTTACAGACCTGAATTCAGTTCCCAGCATCCACACAGACTGTTCTCAACCACCTGTAACTCCAGCGTCTGGGATCTGACACTGTCTAGCCTTACAGCACACAGTTCACAGAGCTGCATCTACCCACTACTCTGTCAAAGAATTAATCACGAACCAACAACATCCTTCAATGTTTATCATCTATCCCAAACCCACCACTAACACCTGCACCTCTCACATTATTTACGATGGATAAGGAAAAGCAAAAGGAAAACCGGGCTGGGTGACGTACACCTATCATCTACACTTGGGAGGCAGGAAAAATGCCTTGTACAAGGAAACTTGTCAAAAAAAAAAAAAAAAAAAGCCTAACAAAGTGTGAGCTGTTAAATGATAAAATGGTAACAATGAAACTTTGCTTAGTGACAGTGATTCAGTATTTTTCAGTCTTGCACCTGTACAAGGCACTACATGTTACCCTTCACTAAGGCTTGGGGGACCAACTTGGAGGGAGAAATCAGACCTTTAAATAAGAGGCAGGAAGAGGGAACGGGGAGGGGAGGGGGGAGGGAGTGGTCAGAGGATACAACTTTCAGTTTTAAGTTCTGGATACTTAATGTACAGTGGAGTTATTAATAATAATGTATACTTGAAACTGCCTGGAGTAAACCAAGTGTTCTCATCAAAAACAAAACGAAGGTACCTGAGTGAGGTCTATGTTAATTAACTTGACAATGGTAATTATTTCACAACCTCTACACGCATCCAAATATCAAGCTGTATATCTTTATGTAAATTATTATTTTGTAAGTCATACCTTAATAGAGCTAGTGATGGGAAACAATACCGAGAGAACCCTGAAAAGGATGGGGGTTGAGGGATATACTGGGAAAAAGTAAAGATACCGAAGGCTATCAGTTCTTTGCAAAATCTTTTAGGGCACAACTGAGATTTGCTGATTGAAAAAAAAAAAATCACTACAAAAGAATAAATTTAGACCAAATCCATACCATTCAGCAGAGAAAGGAGAAACGAGGTCCCAGAAAGCCACAGAAAGATTTTGACGGTACCACCGGGAAGACCTGAAAATGGGTTTCCTGACCCAGAGAGTCAAGGATGGGGGCGTTCCAACCCGGCCACCACCTTCGCCACCCCACCTGCAGCGAGGCCTGGAAAAAGCAAGCTCAGCACAGGGTTGGATCGCCCGCCCAAGGCGAGAAAGCGGCCACCGGACCAGCGGAACCAAGAAGCGCCCGACCCCAGGGAAGAAGGGCTGCAGAAGGGCGGGGCGCGCGCCGCGGAGGTCGGAAGGGCGACTCAGGGCGGCAGCGCAGCCTGGGACCCTTCCTCAGGCCACGGCGGGGGAGGGACGGAGGGTCCTAGACGACAGAAGACACAACTTACTCCGCGGTCTTCCTCCGAGAGGAAGTCGGGGCCGTCATCCAGGCCTTCCTGCGGAGTCAGCGGGCCCAGCACACCGAAAGGGAGGAAGGGAAGGGAGAGACACAAGGAGAGATATTAGCGCCCAGTCCGCGCTGTCCCCGCGCCCGCCACCCCCACCGCGCGCCCCGAGTTCGGCGCCGCCGTGAACACCCACCATCATGGCTGCTTCGAGTCCAGGTCTCGCGCAGACTCACAAGCAAGGCCACGAACCGAGCCGGCCGCGCGGGTGGGGCTGAGGGCGGGGCCGAAAGCCAGCCCCGCCCCCTGCCCGCTGCAAGAGGGGGAGCTGTCCCTGAAGGGGAAAGGACGCAGGATCCTTTGCTCCAGGTAAGAGGGAGGGTCGGCCCCAGAACAATAGTCGCTGTTCACTGCTGGGGAGCTCAGGCTTAGGAAGGCCCCAGGGCCACCCGGAGAACCGTCCAGTTCCCTTGCCCCGAGGGCCCCTAAAAATCTGTACAAGCACTCCCAGGAAGTCACAGTAAATATTCTTGTCTTTGTATTGAGTTACATGATGATTAATCACCATTAATACAATATTGCCTGTGGAAGTTTAAGGAACCATAAGCCTTCACACAGTAAGCAGTCAGGGGCTATAATCAAGCTTTTACTGCTGGGGAAGTAATAACTACCTCAGTTCGGGGTGCTAATGACTGAGCACTATAAAAACAGAGCTGTTCTCATTACAAGAGTATTCCTTGCCTTTATACTAAGAAACAATCCCCAGACCTGAGCTAACTGTCCAGCTGAATAGCGCCAAACCAATATCTACAGACACTTCAAGAAAATAATCCCCTGGGCCAGCATGATGGCTTAGCAGTAAGGAAAAGTACTTGCTGCTAAGCCTAGAGACCTGAGTTCAATCCACAGGACTACTGACCCACAAGATAGAATGGTACTGCAGTTGACATTCATTCATTCTCTTTCTCCTCCTCCTCCTCCTCCCTCCCTCCTCCTCCTCCTCCTCCTCCTCCTCCTCCTCCTTCTCTCTCTCTCTCTCTCTCTCTCTCTCTCTCTCTCTCTCTCTCTCTCTCAGAGATAGGGTTTGATCCACGGGTAGAAAGGTACTGCAAGTTGTTCTTTGACACATTTGACACACACAAACACATGCACACACAACTAGTAAATAGATGTAATTTTATAAGGAATAGCTATTTCTAACTTACCGCACCTCGCTTCTACAAAGGGTCACTCAAGCAAAGCTCGTGTCTCCATTTAGTGGCATCATCACTTTCAAAGGTTCAAGCCAGGTTTCTACTGTCCTATTCGTATCCTTCATCTCCTCACTCCTCACATCCAAACAAATACCACCGTGTCTGCAGTTGATTCATCTTCTCCACCTCCCTTCCTATATATATACATGCATATATCCACCCCCTGTCATGAATCTTCTCCCCGCCCCTGGCCTTACCAGCATCTCAGCCTTCCTGGGCCCTGACAATGACACCTTAATTTCAGCTAAGAAGCAGTTACAGATTACATTGCCCCTTATCATCAACAAAAAGTTTAAATGTCAGATCCAAAAAAATGGCTGGCTGTGGTACCTATTAGCCACCAAAGTGCATGCTGGCCTCCAGGTTCTCTAAGCATCTCAAATATCTACTACAAGGCCCATGCTGGCTGCCTGGCTCCTCTCCACTCTTCTCAACTCTCCCTTACCCTAAACAGCTCCAGTTCATGGGCGTCCCCTCCCCAGCTTCCATTCCTATATAGCCCTGCCATTCTGACGATGTGCTTTCTTGGTCCCCTCTCTCTTGGTTCTCCTTTCCCTTCCTCTTTCACTCTCCCCATCCTTCCTCTTCTCCTTTCATGGCCTGGTTCAGTCTGCTGCTCATGTGCTATCCATTTTCTCTCCTTGCTTCAGACTATTCCTCGTATCTACAATAAGAACCTCCCCTCAACCATGCCTTGGAGAGACCATTGAAGTGAAAACCTAGGGGGTCTTTGGAAAGTCGATTGGATGGTGTTTTGCTGGGGCAAACACGTGAAGGAACGATTCCTTAAAGTGGACACAGGTATGAGAGACTAAGGCAGACTGGTGAAGGAACATTTGGCTGAAGCACACACAGGACAGAGGATGCTAAAGGAAACACGTGAAAGGGCATGTGATGAAAGGCTCTTGCTAATGACACACATGTATTGGTCCACCTTACATTGCCTGGTTTAGCTGCATTTGTCAGGGATGCCATAGAGAGAAACCTATCAAGAAAACTTCTGGTGGTGTATTACGGTTTGTTGTGGCTTCCAAGGACTCGGGCTGATTGGATGCGCATGCTGAGGCAAGAGCCATGCTCAGGCACAGCACGTGGAGGACACGTGACATTTAGAGATTATAAATAAGACTCCATGGAATGAGAGAGTGCCCCTTGTGTACATGTATGAAAGGTCAAAGGTTGAAGGGTATTATCTTCCTCCACACGCTCTTCTTCATTGCTAAAGACAGGGTCTCTCACTGAACCTGAAGTTTACCTATTGGCTAGGCTGCCTGGCCATCAAACCCCATGACTCTCCTGTCTGTGCCTCCCCGGTCCGGGATTATAGGTTCATGCTTCCACGTTCATGGTCATGTTTTCTTTTGTTTGTTTTTTGTTTTTAATGTAGCTGCTGGGGGTTTAAGTTCAGATCATGGGGTAGAGACTTGAGTTCAAATCCAGGCAACCACATGGTGGCTCACAACCATCTTTAATGAGATCTGATGCCCTCTTCTGGTGTGTCTGGTGTACACTATCGCTGTCTTCACACACACCAGAAGAGTGCATCGGATCCCAAGACCTCTGGAAGAGCAGTCAGTGCTCTTAACCGCTGAGCCATCTCTCCAGCCCAATAAATAAATCTTTAAAAAAAAAAAAAATCATAGCAATGAATATCCTAGTAAGAGCACCAGTGGAAGGGGAAGCCCTGGGTCCTGCAAGACTGAACCCCAGTGAACTAGACTGTTGGGAGAGGGAAGCAAGGGGGAGGGGTTGGGAGGGAACACCCATAAGGAAGGGAGGGGAGGGGGCATGTTTGCCGGAAACCGGAAAGGAATAACACTCGAAATGTATATAAGAAATACTCAAGTTAATAATAATAAAAAAAATATAAAAAAGGAATATAATGTAAAAAAAATAGTACATGTACTGAATAAGTTATGTATAGGAATATATATATATATGTATATACATGCATGGTAGTGGAATAGGTTATGTATAGGAATATATATGTATATACACACTTGGTAGTGAAAAAGGAGGACAAGGATTTCAAGGAGAGTAGGGAAAGTTATACAGGAAGATTTTTCTGTGAGGAGAGGGAAGGGAGAAATAATATTAAATTATCTTTTCAAAAAAAAAAAATCAGATTCTGGAGTTTGCATAGAAGCACTTTACCCTCCCAGTTGTCACTATTCTGTAATGGTCCAAACTGTTCATACTGCCATTTTAAGCCCTCCCAGTTTGAATACCTCCCGATGTGCCGTGTCCTCCATCCTGTCTCACAGAAATGAAGCTCTTAAGAAATGTGAAATTTGCTAATAATTCCATGAAGTTATTTTGTGTGCCAGGAAAGCTGAGACAGGAGAGCTTTAGTTTCTGCTCCAACAAAGATTACTCCCCAAAATGGTGTGAAGAAGGACTTTACATTTTTTTTTTTTTTTTTTGGTTCTTTTTTTGAGCTGGGGACCCAACCCAGGGCCTTGGCGCTTCCTAGGCAAGCGCCTACCACTGAGCTAAATCCCAACCCCGGACTTTACATTTTGTCTTTTGTTTCTGTTGCCCCAGAGTACTGTAATGGCTACTAAAGAGGTCTTTAAAAAAATGTATTGCTGGGCGGTGGTGGCACATGCCTTTACTCAGAGGTAGAGGCAGGTGGATCTCTGAGTTCAAGTCCAGCCTGGTTCACAGTGTGAGTTCGGGACAGCCAGGGCTACACACAAAAAACAAAGCCTCTGTCTGTTCGTGTGCACATAGGCGTACGTGTGTGTAGGTCAAAAGACAACCTCAGGTGCTCTCCTTAGGAAGGTTGTTGCCTTTCTCTGACACAGGGTGTTTCATTTGGCTGAAGCTCACTAACTAGGCTGGACTGTCTTGCTAGCAAGATTCCCTCATTTTAAACACTGGCAACACAAGCGTGTCGTGGCATACACACAGGCAACGCCATGTCTAGCATTTTCCCACCGGTTCTAGGGATGGAATTCACTGGTTCAGATCCACAGCCCCTAAAATAGTCTTCTACACTTCGAGCCATGAGGCATCGTGCCATATCAATTAGGTGTGATAAAGTACCAGGAGAGATGTTTTAAATGCCAGCCAGGCATTTGTAGTGGCTCACATTCATAATCCCAATACTTAGGAGGCTGAGGCAGGAGAATTGCCAGACGTTGGAGGCCAGATTAGGCTACATTGTGAGTTCTGGGAGAGCATGGGCTACATGTGAAAACCCACCTCAAAAAACAACACTATAATCCCAAGCAGGTAGAGGTAGGAAGATCAGGACCACAGGGTCTTCCCCAGCTGGAAAGGGAATTTGAAACCAGCAAAAGCCACATGGGATCCTCCCACCCTTTCTCTATCCCTCCCTCTGTTCCTGCTTCTCTCTCTCTCTCTGTCTCTCTCTCTCTGTCTCTCTCTCTCTCTCTCTGTCTCTCTGTCTCTGTCTCTCTCTCTCTCTCTCTCTCACACACACACACACAACACACACACACAAAAAGGAGTCCTTACGTGACTTATTAACAGATAAGAAGATGCTAATTTGTTTCTGACTGAAGATAATGTGTCTGCCGTGACTAGGTTGAGAAAGAGGAGGGGAGCTGCAATTAATGAGCAGGATTTGTGCACAACTCATAGCAGAGTCATGTTTGGCCATGTGGATGAAGGTTGAGAAGGATCACACCAAAACACTTCATGTCTTATTTATTACTATTTGCGTGTGTGTGATGTGAATGATTGTGGGTAGGCACATGCCACGGTGTACATGGGGAGGTCAGAGACAACTTTTGAGAATTGTTTCTCTCTTCCCTCACCATGTGTTCAACGTCTTGAACTGAAGTACTCAGCTCTTCACGTCACCTTTACCCACTGAGCCATCTTGCGGGTCCTACCTCAGTCATTACCCAAAAGTCTTAAATGGCGTTTAAATGAAGCCCAGAAACACTGTAATCTTTACATGCCAAAGGGTTAAAATCCCTATAAAAAACACACAGGACAGGACTGAAAATACAAGTAGCACAAGTTAAATGACCAGCAAAGACCTATGGTACTGACTGCAGCTGAATTCCACAGCAGAAAACTCGTGTGCATAAAGAATCTGTCCTTGAAACAATAAGGTTGTTAATACCTAAGCTTTCCTTCTGCGCAAAGGTCACAAGCAATATTCTGTGAGAGATTTAGAAAGTAATTATCAGCAGAGCATGGAGGCATACACCTTTAATCTCAGCACTGGAAGCCAGAAGCAGGTGGGTCTCTTCAAATTCAAGGTCAGTCTTATCTACATAGTAAATTCCAGGATAGGCAGAGCTCCATAGAGAGAGACTATCTCAAAAACCAAAAACATAAGTATCAGTAACTGATAGTAAACAACCCTCCAAAAGTTATCAAAGTTGAGGAGAGACCTGGAGAGGGGGTCCCGGGGTCAAAAGCATGGGCTGCTCTACAAAGCACTCACTTCTTGTAACTCCAGCTCCTGGGGTGTGCTGCCCTTCCAGCTTCCATAGGCACCCATGGCATTTACACACCCATATACTCATAAATTTAAAACTAACTAAAAATAATTTCGGCCAGCCTGGTCTACAGAATGAGTTCCAGGGCAACCAGGGCTACACAGAAATTCAGTCTCCAACCAGCCAATCAACCAAACAAACAAATCTTTTTTCGAACTTTAAGGATGGGTTTGGGGAATGGTTTGGTGAATAAGAGCATTTGTTTTACAACCACGAGGACCTGAGTTTGAATACCTAGCACCCACATAAAAACACCAAACAAGGCTGTGTTTTCCTGTAACCCCAACACTAGGAGATAGACTGCCCTGCGAGTTGACTGGCTGGCCAGCCTAGCTGAACTGTTGAGCTTCCCGTTCATCAAGAGAGCCTATCTCAAGCAGTATGGTGGAAAGTGATAGAAAAGGAACACAAGACATCCTGCTCTGGCCTCTGAGTTCTCACTCAGGCTCGTGCACATGTGATCTCATATGTATGCCTATATACAACACACACACATGTTAAGGAATTTCTTTCTCTGTCTCACACAGCCCAGATGGCCTCAAACTCTCTATATACCCCAAAATGTCTTTTAAGTTCTGATCTTCCTGTTCCAATTCTTGAGTGCTGGGATTATAGGCATGTGCCATGGCACCTGGCTGTGAGCCTATACTTAAAAGACTTTGCAGGGGGTCGGCCAGATACTCAGTGGATTAAAGGTACTTGCCACCATGCTTGACAACCTGAGCTCAATCTCTAGAACCTACATGGTAGAGAGAATTAATTTTTACAGTTGTCCTCTGACCTACATAAGTGCTCTGTGGCAAACACACACACACACACACACACACACACACACACACACACACACACACACCACAATTAAGTTTTGAAAAGTGATGAGATGGTTTGGTGGATAAAGGAACTTGCCTCAACACCTTACGACCTGAATTCAATCCCTGGGGGCCTCGTGGTGGTAAGAGAGAACCTATCCTTGAAGTTGAGCTCAGACCTCCAACTCAGGCCACAGTGTGTGTATCCACATACATAAACACACATACACTAAATAATGTTTTAAAAGACCCTGTACGGCAGACATGGTGGTGGTTTGAATGAAAATGACTCCCCAGACACAGGCAAATGACTCCCTGAAGGCTTGTATGTTTGAATTGGCCCCCAACTGATAGAGCTGTTTGGGAAAGATTAGGAGGTGTGGCCTTGTTCGAGGCGTGTCTCTGGGAATGGGCTCCTGTTCCCAAAGAGTCTCCATTTTCAGTGTCTCACTGTCTCTGCTCCTACTTTCAGATCAAGATGTGAGCTCTCACCTGTTGCTGCCACCACGCCTTTGCCTCTCCATTATAGACTCCTACCCTCTGAAGCAGTAAGACAATTGAGCAATTTCTTAATAAGTTACTTTGATGTTAGTGTTTTGTCTCAAAGATTGAAAAGTAATTAAGACAGAAGAAGGTGAGATGACTCAGCAGATAAAGATGTGTTCTACCACACAGGGACCTGAGTTGTTCTCTGACCATATGAGTGCCATGGAATACGTGTGCGCGTGAGTGCACACACACACACACACACACACACACACACACACACACACACACACCCCTTGGGCCTGGGGTCCTATGTCTTTAATCCCATCCAAGAGGCAAAGGCAGGCGGATCTCTTGAGTTCAAGGCCAGCCTGATCTACAGAGCAAGTTCCAGGACAGCCAGGGCTACACAGAGAAACCTTGTTTTGAAAACCCTACACCAGGGCTGGAGAGATGGCTCAGAGGTTAAGAGCACTGACTGCTCCTCCAGAGGTCCTGAGTCCAAATCCTAGCAAGCACATGGTGGCTCACAACCATCTGTAATGGGATCCGATGCCCTCTTCTGGTGTGTCTGAAGACAGGGACAGTGTACTCATGTACATTAAATAAATAAATCTTTAAAAGAAAGAAAGGAAAAAAGAAAACCCTAAACCCAAACAAACACACTCACACGTATTTTACAAAGCAAAGACACAGAAGAGGACTCAGCACACATTTGCAGCTCATCCGCTGTTTGTTTGTTTTTTGTTTTTTTCTTTTCTTTTTTTCAGAGCTGGGGACCGAACCCAAGGCCTTGTGCTTGCCAGGCAAGCGCTCTACCACTGAGCTAAATCCCCAACCCCTCATCGGCTGTTTGTTACAGTGACATTATTATTGCCTGGCCCATTAAGAACACGTATGTATCTGTCCGTGTAGGGGTGTGTTCATATGAGCATATGCATGCCTTGGGAGGACGAAGAGGGTGTCAGATCCCCTGGAGCTGAGGATAGTTGTTTGAGAGCTGCCAGTATGGGTTCTGGGAACTAAACTCAGGTCCTCTAGAAGATGCTCTTAACCGCTGAGCCGTCTCTGCAGCCCCCACTTAAATCTTCAAGAAAGCTGTCTGTCTGTCTACTCTGAGAAATGTGTGCTGTGTACCACTAGGGAGAAATCCTTTTTCTGGCCTTTTTATCATTTTATCATTTAAAAATATCAGGAATATTTTTAGTTGAGTTGCAATAAAATGCAGAAAGAAGCTGGAAACTAGGAAGCAGGACTAATAGGGGGCGGAAAGGCCAGAGAATGGGCTTCCCAAGCACTGGCTTAAATCAGACAGAATTGCTTGGACTTGAGTCTTGGACTTGCCACTTAAACAAAATGGAGTTTGCTTTTTGTAAATACCAAAATACCAAGTTTAGCCAGTGTCACACGCCTTTAGGCCCAGCACTTGGAAGGCAGAGGCAAGCTGATCTCTGAATTGAGGCCAGCCTGTTCTACATAGTGAGTTCCAGGACAACCAGGCTGCATAATGAAACTCTGTCCTGAATGAATGAATGAATGAATGAATGCATGCATGCATGCATGCACGCCAAATGTAAGTCTCTAATTTTGATGTCTAAACTTTATTCTATAGCTTTCCATTTGTAGGCTAAGATCCTGGAGGTTTACTGCCCCAAGCTGAGGCTCTTCCTTGCCACAGGAGCACAGTGAGGTGAGGTACCAGCAGGCAGGCCCCTTATTAGTCAGCGCAGCTCCATTCAGGCAGAGGGAACTCTGGAGGTGTGGCTTTCTCTGTGGTATGATGGAACCTCCAAATCTTCCTTTCTCAGCCTGCGTGAGCCCATCCTCAAACTCCAGAGTTGGCTGAGTCTGGGCAACAGGTCTTCCATGGTGGAGCTCCTGTGAAACTGGAAAGAGGTCTTCAGAGGGCTCAGACCAAAGGGAAAAGGCTTGGTAGCAGATCCTGTGTTTGGGAAGCTGAGGCAAGAGGATTGCCACAAGTTTAAGAACAATCTGGTTTATATACTAACAGCAAGACCTAGGCTCCATACCAAGACCTGTTTCAAAGAAGGAAGGGAGAGGAGGGTGGAGGGAAGAAGTGGGAGGAAGAGGAAGGGGAGGGAAGAAGTGGGAGGAAGAGGAAGGGGAGGGAGGGAGGGAGGGAGGGAGGGGGAGGGAAGGAAGGGACAAAATGAAAAGAAAGCCTGACCCTAATATAATGGTTACCATGCCTGACTTAGGCCCTCTTCCTGTCTATCTCTACCCTTTTTCTGTTCCCGTTCCTCACCACATCTAGAAGGGATTTAGTCCTGGCCTTCTGAGAAGCCTAGAGCCAGCACCCATGACCTCCTGCTGTTTGTTTCTGCTCAGGAGTCCAGAAATGAGTTGAGTTATTTACTCTGAGATTCCACAGCCAGATTAGTTAGTCCCTTCCTCAGCCTTGATGTTTACATAATTTCCTTAGCTCTGGAGTTTCTAAAGGCAGGTAACACAGAACACATGTGTGTCCTCACTTTAGAACCATAGACAGCATACGCTGAATTCTAAATTTATTCAGATTATTTCTTTACCCCCTCTTCCATTTAACAAAACAGGTACCTTCCTTACCTGTGGTTTAGGAAACCTTCAAAACTTCCAACAGAAACCAACCTCGGTTGTGCAGAATTCACCAAGACACTGAGATAGATGGTAAAGGTCATGAAAGTATGGTGTGACCAAGATGTCACACATATTCTTTTTCTCTAGAAATTTCCATCAAAGTCTATAAAGGAGGCAGGTCAGGAGCAGCTGTGTGAGAGATTTAATGGACAATGGCTGGAAATGAAGTTCTCACACCTACCCCCAGTAAACTTTCTTGGCAGACCAGGAACCAGGTGGTTGTGAGCCACCATGTGGTTGCTGGGAATTGAACTCATGACCTCTGGAAGAGCAGTCGGGTGCTCTTTTTTTTTTTTTTTTTTTTTCCTTTTTTCTTTTTTTTCGGAGCTGGGGACCGAACCCAGGGCCTTGTGCTTGCTAGGCAAGTGCTCCACCACTGAGCTAAATCCCCAACCCCTCAGTCGGGTGCTCTTAACCGCTGAGCCATCTCTCCAGCCCTTGCTTAATCTTTAAACTTTATTGTAAAGTATATCCTATGAGCAGTGTAACTTAAATAGTCATGGATCTGGTTCTAGTAGCAGTCTTGTGATCCCAGTACTTGGGAGGTGGAGGTAAGAGGAGGTAAAGTTTAGGGTCACCCTTGGCATCATCATCATCATCATCATCATCATGCATATATATTTCTCCATCCATAAAGGGGTCTCTCCCCATTGCAAAGCACTTAGGTTATGTCTGCTCCATTTTTTAAAGCGTCCATTGAAATTTAAAGTGTGTATTCTCCTTTATCTTAATAAATTCAGACACAGAGCTGGAGAGATGGCTCAGTGGTTAAAAGCATTAGCTGCTCTTCCAAAGGACCTGGGTTCAGTTCCCAGCACCCACATGGCAGCTCACAACTGTCTGTCCAGTTCCAGGGGCTCTGGCATCCTCACACAGACATACAGGCAAAGCATCAGTGCACATAAAAATAAATAAACCTTAAAAAATAAATTTAGACTCATCCCAAAATCGTTTTCTGAGACATGATCAAGAATCGAGCTTTACCTGAATGAGTATCTCTAAGTGGGAAGGGATGGCATCCCCTGTTTTGACTAACATAGACCAGGATTACAGGCATACACAATCATACCAGGCTTCCTATGTTTCTTTGTCGTTTGTGGTACTAGAGATAAAGTCCAGGCGTTGTAAATGCCAGGCAAGCACTTTGCCACTGCATGGCACTCTTTGCCCTTAAATGAGCTTATTATGCAAGAGAGAGAGAGAGAGAGAGAGAGAGAGAGAGAGAGAGGTGGAGTTTTCGTGTGGGTGAACATCAGGATCATTTATTAATCTTGCTTTTGCAAAGGTCTGTAGGACTCCTAACCCCGTGGACCTAAAATAAAACAACAAATTGGACTTGGTAGGCTGTGTATGCATCCCAGCATTTAAGAGGCCGAGGCAGGGGAAGGCTGAGTTTGAGGGCAGGTTGGGCTGCATAGTGAGCTCCCGGCCAAGCTTTGGTAGAAGTAAGACAGTACCTCACAGCCAGTTGTGGTGGCACATGCCTTTAGCCTCAGCGCTGCAGAAGGGGACACTTGATCCTTGTGAGTGTAAGGCCAGCCAGCACTACATAGTGAGGCCTTGTCTCAAAAACAAACAATAAAAAAACCCCACAAAGACAAAGACATTTTAAAGGGGATTAGTGGGATGGCTCAGCAGTTAAAAGAACTTACGGCTTGTCACCGAGCCTGGTCACCTGAGTTTGACCTCTGGGACCCTCATGGTAGAGCAGAACCAATTCCTAAAACCGCTTTTATAGCATCCATAAACATCCCTTCCCCCAACTGAATAAATGTTAGAAAATATTAAGGACTCAGTAAGACCGAGTGGCATACCTTGAATCCCAACACTCAGGAAGCAGAAGCAGGTGGATCTCTGTGAGTTTGAGGCCAGCCTGGTCTACATATCGAGTTCTAGGGCAGCCAGGACTATTTAGTGATATCCTGTCTCAAAAAAACCAAACCAAGCAGACAAAGAAGAAAGAGAGTAGCAGGAGGAAGAGGAGGAGGAAGAGGATGAAGAGGAGGAGGAAGGAGGAGGAAAGAAGAGGAAGAGGAGAAGAATCATCTCATCTTCTGGTAAAGAGCTCACTGTGCAAGCCTGAACCCCAGAATCCAACTCTCCCTCCCCTGAAGCCTCTGTAAAGGTGGGAGGAGAGAGCCAACCCCACACACATGTCCTCCGACATCTGCATGTCATGGCCACCATCATACGTTCACACACCTATGAAATCATAATAAACCTGTTAACCCCATGCTCTGTGGCCTGTGGCCTGTGGCCTGTGGCCTGTGGCCTCTGGCTGGGCAGTGTTGGGGTTGGAGGGAAAAGAGTGTAGCATATTATTACTAAGACTCAATTTGCAGTTTACTCAGGCAAGAAGCCACAAGCTAAGTCCTGGAGAGAATTTATTCCTTTAGCCTTTTGGGAAGCTTCAACAGCACACGTGGAAAGGACTGGGTTCTTGGGCCTTAAGCCTGACTGTGTCTCCGCTGTCTGCCTTAAGCCCAGTCTAGTCAACCAAACTCATTGCCCCAACACCCTATTTTTGGGGGGACGGTGAGGGGGGTTCATTATCCCAGACTGGCCTCAAACCTACTATGTAGCCAAGGGTGACTTTAAACTTCCTGCTCTCCGGGTTGGGGATTTAGCTCAGCGGTAGAGCGCTTGCCTAGAGAGCGCAAGGCCCTGGGTTCGGTCCCCAGCTCCGGAAAAAAAAAAAGAAAAAAACAAAACAAAACAAAAAAAAACCAAAAAATTTCCTGAAAAACAAAAACAAAAAAAAAAAAACCACAAAAACAAAAACTTCCTGCTCTCACCCCTCCAGTGCTGGGGTAACAATGGTTCATTACCACCACACCCAGCTGGCGGTTTGTTGGTTTGTTTGTTTGTTTGAGACAGGAATTCACTTTGTATCCTAGGCTGGCCTGGAACTCACTGTGTAGCTTCCAAGTTGTGAAAATGACCCTGCCTTAGTCCCTTGAATACTAGGATTTCAGGTGTGAGCCACCACGCCTGGTTGAATGATTGTGAAAGCAGTCACTGGAGTAACCACTGAAATGTTTCCTTTATTAAAATAAGGTCTCACCATATAACCCAGAATGGCCTTGAACTCATGGTGGGTGATCTTCCTGCCTTGGTCTTCCAAGTGAAGGGATTACATGTGTGTGCTAATAAACCTCCTGAACACTGACTGAGACTTTATCCATCCATCCTGTCTGTCTGTCTTTCTGTCTGTCTTTCTTTCTGAGACCAGATGTCACTGTGTGGCATTAGCTACCCTGGGACTCCCTGTGTAGACCAGGCTGGACTCAAACTCACAGAGATCCAGTTGCCTTTCTGCCTGCATGTGCTACTGTGCCTAGCCTGAGACTGGAATTTTAATATTGAATAGAAGTGAGGACATGACTGTTCCTAGGTGTGGTCGAGGAGAAGGTTTCTACTGTAGATGTGAGGGAAAATGCTGCAGGATATTTGATCACATTATGAACCCTAGATTGTGAACTAGAAAAACCTTGGGTCGTGGCTCAGCCCTAACACTCACCTCTAATCCAAGAGCTAAATAAAGTCAACTCTAGGTCAAGAGACGGAGCAAGCAACCAGCTGACAGACACCGAACGTAAGTAAACAGAAAGGAGGGACACTGTGTTAAGGGGGATTTAAGACAGCGTGGAGAAGGAGCTTTTTCCTTCTGGGACATTGGCTGAGGAGGAAGGTCAGCTGACTGCTTTCTCTGCCTCTCTGAGCTTGCAGGTTTTCACTCCAGCATCTGGTTCCTGAGTCTTCCATGGTAAGATTGAACAAATGGGATTTAGTTACTTAAAACAAGAGAAAACAGCCAAGGGCATCTGGAAAAGTCCAGACTGAAGAAGACCAGCAGGAAGACCAGGGCACGAGAGGAGAGAGGTAGGGGGAGAGCAAGAGAAGAGGAGAGGAGCAAGAGAGGGGACCAGGAGTCAAGAGCAGAGGACCAAGATGACAAAGAAAACAAAGAGGCAGGGTGGCTGAAATGGCAGGTTTTTATAGGATATGGAAGCTGGGAGAAGGGAAGCTAAGCTCAGGGGGGCTGGTGAGGTTTAGGGTAGGGGGCAGGAGTGAGAAGTGCTGGGAGGGACCGGGACTCTGGGACAAGTACCAGAGGCCAGCTTGTACTTTGGTCTGTTAAATGGGCACCCAGTTATCCATTTGCCCTGACGTTCTTTGGGACCTGACAATATGTTTCACACACAGGTTAGTATAAAACAGGAGTTAGGGCACTAAGTAAATGGGGATGCTGTGGAAATGGAACAAGGTACCCCAGAGTAGAGACTGGGAGTCCTACCCAAGTGCAGCAGCTGTCTTCAATGACAGACTGAAAGTGCCATGTGGAAGAAAATGGAGGAGAGGGCACCAGACAGGAGCAGATCAAAGGTAACGACAGAACCCGAGATGGAATGCAAGGCCCGTCACATGACAAACACCTGAGCCACTGCTGACTGGGTAGCCTGGGCTTGAGACTGGAATGCTAACTTTGGACAGAAAAAATTCAAGTTGTTAGAATGTCCTTTGAACTGTTCCCCGTGGTGCAGAGGACTCTGCACACTGGTGAGAATGTGGTGGTGAGAGTTGGAATGTCACAGATCCAGAGTCACAATTGTCTTGGGGTATCCCTTTATCTCCTTAATAGTAACTGACTCCCATTTCTATATCAAACTTACTATTCTTTAAACCAGTGCCTCTCAACCTTCCTAATGCTACCACCCTGCAATACAGTTCCTCATCTATGCACACTCCCAACCATAAAATTGTTTTTGTTGCTACTTCATAACTGTATTATGAATTGTCTTATTTGACCCCTGTGAAAGGGTTGTTTGATCCCCAAAGGGGTGGAGACCTCAGGCAGAAAAATACTGCTTTAGACTATCGAAATCTTTGTAATATATTAACTTAGCTAAGAATGTCATTTGAAAGCACCTGAAACCCACTGAAGAATTCTATCTATCCTCTTGGCTGTAACCCAGATACCTGGTGCCCCCATTGGTGTATTTGATGAATGTATTTATTTATACTTTTGCTCTGTTACTATAAAAAGGTCATGCATCTGAACCTGGGCATGGTGGAGCACGCTAGCAATCCCAGCACTTGGAAGGTAGAGGCAGGAGGACCAGGAGTTCAAGGTCATACTTAGCTACATAGGGAGTTTGAGAAGAGCGTGGGCTAGAGACCTTGTCTCAAACAAATAATCCAATCTGGCTGGGTAAGGTGATGCATGGCTTCAACCCTAGTAATCAAGAGGCAAAGTTTGCAGATCACTGTGAGTTCAAGGCCAGCTTGAGCTGTCTCAGAAAGATAATAATGCAATCCTAGCAGGTATAAAATTTGAGTACTAAGTGTGGTGGTGCACTCCTGGCACTTGGTAGGCAGAGGCAGGGGCTTCTCTGTGAGTTCAAGGCCAGCCTGGTCTACATAGTGAGCTCTGGAACAGCTAAGGTTACACAGAGTGAGACCCTTTCTCAAAACAAAAAGAGACAGAGTGGCCAAGTACCTGAGACCAGATAGGCCAGGGACCTAGGGGAAAACCAAATACTACTGTTCTGCTAGGGGAACACAGCCAGAAAAAGACTCCTAACAAAATTCCGCTCTACTCCTAGACTAGTGTCTTTCTCCGTCAACATCAGAAGAGTGTCCTCCTGCAGTAGATGAGAACAAATACAGAGACCCACAGCTGGACTATGTGCAGAGAGTGAGAGATCTTCCAACACTCAGTTCTTTTTTTTAAAAAAAGATTTATTTATTTCATGTATGTGAGTACACTGTAGCTGTCTTCAGACACACCAGAAGAGGGCATCAGATCTCATTACAGATGGTTGTGAGCCACCATGTGGTTGCTGGGAATTGAACTCAGGACCTCAGAAGAGCAGTCAGTGCTCTTAACCGCTGAGCCATCTCTCCAGCCCCCAACACTCAGTTCTAACTGGGATGTCTTCATCAAATTTCTCCCCGCAGGGCTCAGGGAACTCTGTGGAAGAGATGGCAGAAAGAGACAAGGGATGAAAGACACCAAGGAAACAAGGCCCTCTAAACACAGTAGGACTGGTACACACATGAACTCACAGAGACTGTGACAGCATGCACAGGCCTACCTGGGTCTAAGCCCGATGGGGTCCCAGGACCAAGAAGGGAAGTGAGCAGAAGCCCATGTTCTTAACCCTGAGCACCCAAGAAAACCCCAACCCCAACTGCCCCTCCTTTATCACCATATCCCGGCCTACACCTCCAGTGGCCTCCTATCCCATCAGAGGCCAGACCAGAATCCTGAAAACCAGGCAGAAATCTCCTATTCCACCAGAGACCAGGCCAGAATCCTCAACTCCAGAGGACCCCCAGGGCCATCAGAAGGCACACACATCAACAGACCTTCAGACCCAAATGTGGGGAGAAACCCCCTACTTAATAAGAGTCATTCAGGCCATAAGAAGTCCAGTTCCCAACTCAGGTGATCCTCTATTCAACAACAGGCCACTCCAGCCAGAAGACCGGATAGGAAACAGAAACCAAAGGATAAAACACCCATCCAACAGAGACAAGCCCAGAAGTCAGCACCTAGACCTATAATCACTCCAAACCCACATGCTTAAAAATCAGTAAGAGTACAGAGGACCACAGCCAGGGCAGTGTGCCACTACTAGAGCCCAGCCATCCCACTACAGCAGGCCCTGTCTCCAACACAGCTGACGCATCAGAAGACAACCTCAAGATGGGCGTGGTGGCGCACGCCTTACTCCAGGCACTGGGGGCAGAGGCAGGTGGATCTTGTGAGTTGGAGGCCAGCCTGGTGGCTCACAACCATCTGTAATGAGATCTGATGCCCTCTTCTGGTGTGTCTGAAGACAGCTACAGTGTACTCATATATAATAAATAAATAAATTTAAAAAAAAAAGGGGTTGGGGATTTAGCTCAGTGGTAGAGCGCTTGCCTAAAAAGCTCAAGCCCCTGGGTTCGGTCCCCAGCTCCAAAAAAAAAAAAAAAAAAAAAAAAAAGAATCCCTGCTCAAAGGCCCAGAAAATGTTTTTAACAAAAGCATAGAAAAATTTCCTAACATAAAGAAGGACATGCCTATAATAAAGGTACAAGAAGCTTACAGAACACTAATAGATTGGACCAGAAAAGAAAATCACCACATAGTAATAAACCCTAAACCCTAAACACACCAATCAAAGAAAGAATATTAACTGCAAGAGAAAAGGCCAAGGAACATAAAAAAAGCAGACCTACTAGAATTACACCTGACTTCTCAATGGAGGCTCTAAAAGCCAGAAGGGCCCGAACAGATGTGCTGTAGACTTTAAGAGACCTCTGATGCCAGCCCAAACTACAATATCTACCAAACTTTTTTTTTTTTTTTTTAAGATTTATTTATTTTATGTATGTGAATACACCGTGGCTGTCTTCAGACACACCAGGAGAGGGCATCAGATCCCATTACAGATGGTTGTGAGCCACCATGTGGTTGCTGGGAATTGAACTCAGGAGCTCTGGAAGAGCAGTCAGTGTTCTTAACGCTGAGCCATCTCTCCAGTCCTCCCACGCCCACCCCAGCAAACTTTTTAATCACCATAGGGAGAGAAAACAAGATATTCCATGATTAAGTTAAATTTAAACATTGGTCCACAAATCTGCACCGTAGAAGGTACTAGAAGGAAAATTCCAATCCAAGGAGGTTAACTAATCCACAACCACTAGAGACAATAATTGCATATAGCAAAACCCAAAGAAGGGAAACACACACACACACACACACACACACACACACACACACACACACACACACACTACCAACGACAACAAAATAATCAATGGACTTAATTCCCCAATAAAAAGACACAGACTAACAGAATGGAACTGAAAACAGAAACCATCCTTCTGATACATACAAGAAACAGACCTTACCATGAAAGATACACATTACCTCCAAGTAAAAGGTTGGAAAAAGATTTCCCAAGCAAATGCCCCAAGTAGCAAGCTAGTGTAGCTGTTTCAATATCTAACAAAATAGACTTCCAACCAAAATTAATTTAAAAATATGGGGAAGGATACTTCATACTCATAGAAAAAAAAACAAAAAACCAACACCAAGATGACAGCTTCAAGTCTTAACATCTATGCTGCAAATGCAAGGGCACCACATCTGTGAAAGAAACACGACTATAACTTCGGTCACACATCGACTCTCACACAGTGATAGTGGGAGTCTTCAATAACCACCTCTCACCAACAGATAGGTCATCTAGACAAGAACTAAACAGAGAAATGATGGAGTTGACAGTTATCTATAGAACATTTCACCCAAACACAAAAGAATATACCTTTTTTCTCAGCACCTCATGTAACATTTTCCAGAATTGTCCACATACGCTGTCACAAAGCAAATTTCAGCAGATACAAGATAATTGAAATAATCCCTCGCATCCTATCACACTAATAAAGTTGGACTTCAATAACAACAGAACAATTTGAAACAGAACAATTCTATATCGAGTGACTATTGGGTCAAGGCAGAAATAAAGCAATCGAAGACTTCCTAGAATTCAATGAGACTCAAGGCACAACACACACAAACTTATGGGACACAAAGAAAGCAGTGCTAAGAGGAAAAGTTCATAGCACTGAGTGCCTTCATAAAGAAATTGGAAAGATCCCATACTAGTAACTTAGCAGCACACCTGAAAGATCCAGAACAATAGAAGCGAACACACCCAAGACAACGAGTAGAAGGCAGGAAGTGTTCAGACTACTCCTAAGGGTAGGCCCCGTACGCAGCAGTAGTTGGCCAGCACAAACTGAACTCAGTGGCTCTGTGTGTGCACATAAGCTTTGCTCTGTGTGTGCACATAAGCTTTGCACTGTGTGTGCACATAAGCTTTGCTCTGTGTGTGCACATAAGCTTTGCACTGTGTATGTTTCTGATGCTTTTTCTTTGTTTTTTCTTCTTCTTCCTGTTTTGTCCTAAGCCAGTTTTGTTTTGTTTTATGTTATCTTGTATTATTGTTGTTTACATGCCTATTTGTTTTCTTTTTTTAAAGATTTATTTATTTTATGTATGTGAATATACACCAGAAGGGGGCATCAGATCCCATTACAGATGGTTGTGAACTGACAAATGGTTGCTGGGACTTGAACTCAGGACCTCTGAAAGAACAGTCAGTGCTCTTAACCACTGAGCTATCTCTTCAGCCCTCCTGTTCGCTTTTTTTTTTCTTTTCTTTTTTTCGGAGCTGGGGACCGAACCCAGGGCCTTGTGCTTGCTAGGCAAGCGCTCTACCACTGAGCTAAATCCCCAACCCCTCCTGTTTGCTTTTTTAAGGAGATATAGAAAGGGTGTGGATTTGGAAGAGGGGAAATAGGAAGTAGAAATATATTCAGAATAAATTGTATGAAAAGATCTATTCAATAAAAGAAGAAGGGGGGGGTAAATCAAAGACAAACAAAACTTTGAGTGCTGCTAAGAAAAAGTTCCCATGAAGCTTTGTCTTCCCGGTTGGGGATTTAGCTCAGTGGTAGAGCGCTTGCCTAGCAAGCGCAAGGCCCTGGGTTCAGTCCCCAGCTCCGAAAAAAAGAAAAAAGGAAAAAAAAAAAAAAGCTTTGTCTTCCTCTCTTTCTGCCAATCTGAAGGCATCCTGATAGAAAGCCTTCCGCTCAGGCTGACCCTGTCCTGTCGCTTGCCCAGATGACACATGTCCCTGACACATGTCTCATACTTGCTTATTATTTACTTATTTAGGGACACACGGATGTGGAGGTCACAGGACAACTTCTGGGAGTTGGTTTTCTTCTACCATGTAGGTTCCAGGGATCCAACTCAGGTCTTCAGGTTTGGTGACAGTCACCTTTTGCCTGCTGAGCCATCTTTATCCCACAGTGGTGGCACACTTCTATGTTGCACACTTCTGTTGTGCAATAGGCAAGATACTGAGCACACCCTCTAGTCCATGTGCTAACCCCTAACAACTGCGACTGTACTGGCTTTCATGACAAAGGACAACTAACTTTACAGAGGAATCAAAGACCTGCAGATGAGGAGATCCTTCTGGCCTACACAGATAAGCATACGTAGATCTGACATAATCCAGAGGCTGTTACAAGTGGGGGATGAGGCCGAGTAGGAAACTAACATAGCACTGTGAGAGAGACCAGTGCAGCCCGGCTCCTGAAGCAGGACAAGACCAGGAAACCGGCTGTCTCCAGAAGGACTGCAGCTCGGCCAACGCCCTGATTATAGGCCTTGATTTTAGTTGTTTCTTTTGCACTCTGACAATCCACAACCTTATTAGTGTTTTGTTTTGGGGTTTTGTTTTTTTGAGGCTTTGTTTGTTTGTGTTGTTTTATTTTAAGATTAGGTCTCACTATGTGGGCCTGGCTGGCTTGGAACTTGTTATATAGCTCAGGCTGGCCTTGAAGTTACAGAGATGCACCTGCCCCTACCTCCCAAGCGCTGGGCTTAAATGTGCACAACCACACCAGGCTTGTTTTGTTTGTTTTAAAACGTCAGTCCAGGCTGGCCTGGGACTCATGATGTAGGTCACCACGACCTTGGCCTCTGGACTCTCCAGTTTCCATCTACAGTTCTGTGATTACAGGCAGGTACCTACCACTACCCAGAGCTGGAGATCAACCAGGGCTCTGATCCAGCTTGCTAGGCAAGCAGACTGAGCTACACCCCAGTTCCAGGCAAGGGGAAAGGAATGCACAGAGCACTCTACCTTCTGTGGAGCTCAACTTCCCTTAAATTCCCTTTTACTGAAGCTCGTTTGTGCTGAGTTTTGCTCTTCAGCAACTCAGTTTACAAAGATCGCAGAGTCATTCAACAGTGCTTCTCATTAGAGGGGAAAAACAGATATTCAGACATAAAATCTATTGACTTCTACCCACTTTACTTCTTTTCAGTGGGTTCTTCTCACAGCCTGAAGGCTGCTGGGTGTGGCAGCAACACCTCGGTGGCCCCAGGCCCCACCTTTTAGCACTTTTCAAAGACCACTAGCAGACATCTAAACTATTCCTTCAAACTTTTGTTATCCTTTAGAGAGAGAGAGAGAGAGAGAGAGAGAGAGAGAGAGAGAGAGAGAGAGAGAGAAAGCTAGCTCTGTGGCACATTTACTCCCTGTTACTCAACTGGCAGAAAGCAGAAGTCAGACATAGCAATTACAGATGCAGGACCCTTCCCTGAACACGTTAGTTACCCCTGATGATGTTCTGTCCTCAAGGGTCTCAGATTCAACAGATGTATAGACCACCTGTTGGTTTCATAGATCTTCCCAAATCTTTTGAAATTCAGACAGTAGTTCAAAACCTTTCTCAGTTTGGGGAAGCTGTCGGGATGGTGTCCTTCTTAGGGTTACTATTGCTATGATGAAACACCATAACCAAAGCAAGTTGGGGAGGAAGGGATTTGGCTTACACCTCCACATCATTGTCCATCACTGAAGGAAATCAGGATGGAAACTCAAATGGCAGGAACCTGGAGACTGGAGCTGAGACAGAGGCCTTTGTGGAGAGGTGCTGCTTACTGTCTTGTGCCCATGGCTTTCTCAGCCTGTCAGCCCAGGGATGGCATCACCCAAAATGGGCTGGGTCTTCCCTCATTAACGTTAATAAAGAAAATGCCTAGGCTGGGTGTGGTGGTGCATGCTTCTAATCCCAGCACTGGGGAGGCAGGGGTAGGTAGACCTCTGTTAAGCTTGAGGCCATCCTGGTCTACAGAGGGAAGGACATCCAGGACTGTCACCTTCTTGAAAAACAAACAACAAAGAAACGAAGAAAAAAGAGAGGAAGAAAGAAAGAAAGAAAGAAAGAAAGGAAGGAAGGAAGGAAGGAAGAAAGAAAGAAAGAAAGAAAGAAAGAAAGAAAGAAAGAAAGAAAGAAAGAAAGAAAGAAAGAAAGAAAAGAGAGAAAGGAAGTGCCTGGCTCTTACAGAGGCATTTTCTCAGTTGAAGTTCCCTCCTGGCAGATGACTCGAGTTGATAGAAAACCAGCCAGGACAGATGGGTCAGGAGTTAAGAGTATGTGTTACTCTGGCAGAGAACTGCATTTGGTTCTCAGCATCCTCATAGCAGCTCACAACCTTCTGTGACTTCAATTCCAGGGGTTTGGTCAGTCACCCTTCTGGCCTCTGAGGGAAAGTGGTGCATATGCGGTGCACAAATAAATAAACAGGCAAAGGCTTACACGGATAAAATAAAGTGTACTTATTTTACTTTATGTGTATACATGTTGGCCCGCTTGTGTATGTGTACCACATGTATGCTTGTTGGATCCCCTGCAACTGGGGTTGCGATGTTGGTAAGCCTTTGTGTGGGTACTGGAAATGGAACCCTTGTCCTCTATAAGAACATCAAGTGGGGCTGGAGAGATGGCTTGGTGGTTAGGAGCACTGACTGCTTTTCCAGAGAGAGGCCCTGAGTTCATTTCCCAGCAACCACATGACAGCTCTATAATGGGATCTGATGCCCTTTTCTGGTGCATCTGAAGATAGCAACAGTGTGCTCATACACATAAAATAAATCTTAAAAAGAAAAAAAAGAGCATATGTACTTTTAGCCACTGGACCATTTCTATAGTCCCCCAGATAAATAAGTAGACAAGCAAGCCATTCCCAGTTGGGAGCACAGGGGTGCCCTTTGACTCTTGAGGTCTCGCCAGAATTCCAGTAACATCAGTGAGGGGCATCTTGGAGAGAGGCCCTCAGTTGAGAAAATGGCCTATAAGCAAGTCTGTGGGGGCATTTTCTTAAGATTGCCTTGGGAGGGCACAGCTCATGGTGGGTATGTCACCTCTGTGGCACTGACAGGTATAAGAAAGGCAGCTGAACATGAGCTGAGATGCGTAAGCCAGAAAGTGGTGTTCCTCCATGGTCTCTGCTTCAGTTCCTGCCTCCAGGTTCCTGCTCACTTTAGTTCCTGCCTTCCATTCTCCAAAATAATGGGCCTTGATCGGGGTGTATAAGCCAAATAAACCCTTTCCTTCCCAAGTTGCCTTTGGTTGTGATGTCTAGAACCTCTGGTAAAAAGAAAATCTCTCTAAAGCACCACTCCTCCCTAGTATATAAGAACAGACAATATTGAAGGCAGAAGGCTAGGACCATGACTTCTGGAGTCGAGGAACCTATACTGGAGTCTAACATTTCTGAACTTCAAACCTACAGTTCATTCTCTCTTAACATGAAGCTATACAAAGCTATACTGTCTTATCTCCTCCTTTCAGCCTGTAGCCCCTGGACAATATGCTAGGTCCTTCCGAAGGTCCCTGCTGTGAACACTTTGAAAAAGGTGTCACAGTGGCAAGGCCGCAGACCTCGAGGCCTGACAGCAGAGAGTAGGCAAGTCCCCCTCCTATTTTTTCTTTTTTAAATATTTATTTATTATATAAGTGCACTGTATCTGTCTTCAGACATACCAGAAGAGAGCATCAGATCTCATTACAGATGGTTGTGAGCCACATTGTGGTTGCTGGGATTCGAACTCAGGACCTCTGGAAAGGCAGTCAGTGCTCTTAACCACTGAGCCATCTCTCCAGCCCTCTCCTGTCCTTAATTTCTCAAAATCATCTTCGTTTCATTTTGTTTGTTGTTGTTTGTTTTTGTTTTTTCTAGTCAGGGTTTCTCTGTAGCCCAGACTGTCCTTGAACGCATTCCGAGACCAGGCTGGCCTTGTACAAAGAACAAGACTGCCTCCAGAGAGCTGGGATTGGAGATGTGGGCCAGCGCTGCCCAGCTCGTTCCTTTTTTCCTTCTTTTTTTAAAATTCAAAATATTTATTTTATATTGCTTGCTTGCTGTATGCGTATGTGTATGAATGTATGTATGGGGTATGTATGTATGTCTGTGGGCATGTGTATGTCACAGGATACATGTGGAAGTCAGAGGACACCTTGAAGGACTCAGTTCTCTACTTGTACCATGTGAGTTCCAGGGATTGAACTCTGGTCATGGGTAGTGGTGGGAGGGTGGGGGTGAGGGTGGTGGTGGTGGGGGTGGTGGTGGTGGTGGTGGTGGGGGTGGGGTGTTAGTGGCTTCTGAGTCTGCTGGGCTGTCTGTCTTGCTGGTTCTTGTTCATTTTCCATGGAGAAGTTTAACTCTTTCCTGAATGGATCCCAGGCCATTTGGCTTGTTTTCAGAGTGCCTCATCCTTATAGTTAATTGTAAAATGTGTCCGTATATGTCTACAGTTCTAAGACTGGAGAGAGTTGAGGTTTCATGAACACCCTGAAGATGGTGGTGACAAGGAATAACAACACCTGGGTGATTGTGTTGGGTTTTGTTTTGTTGTTGGCTTTGTTTTTGTTTTGTCTTTTTATTTTGTCTTTTGTTTTTCCAAGACAGGGTTTCTTTGTGTAGCCTGGAACTCACCCTGTAGACCAAGCTGGCCTGGAACTCACAGAGATCCGCCTGCTTCTGCCTCCTGAGTGCTGGGGCTAAAGGCATGTGCCACCACCCCCTGGCACAATCAATATGTTTCATATAAAGGAAAAAAAAAAGACTTTTCCAAGAACACAGATGGCCTTTTATTTGACACAGAAGACATATTGCTGTTCACTGTGGAATATAAACCGGTGTCTCTAGAACACTTTCCGCTTTTAAAATGGAAGACGCTTCGCTCTGCAGATGGCTTCTGTAAATGTATGCGTAGGGCAGCATGCCAGCAATTCCTGGAAGGCAACAGGATATGTGCCTCACTCTGTGAAGCATGCGTCTTACTGGCGTCATCAGATTCTCCACTGCCCAAGGAGAAGGAAAAAGACACAGGCACCGTTTGACATAGTTTCTTCTGCAATTCAAATAAGCGCTGACAGTGCCCGAGGACAAGGAAAGCAAGTGAAATGTGCATGCCAAGCACAGGCTCCGTTCCGATTTAAAATTTAAATAAGCTATATCTTGGGACCAGAGAGAAGTAGGAGCTTCTGCTACACACTCCACACACATTTCTTTACATCCTCAGCAGTGTTGTGATTAAACAAACACACAGTAGATTTTTGGTGTTTTGTTTGTTTGTTTTTGAGAGGGTCTTATCGCATAACTTTGACTAGCCTGGGACTCCTTGCATAGGTTGAACTAACCATAAACTCACCAGACCTACCTGCCTCTACCTCCCCAGTGCTAGGATTAATGTAGTACCCTCGGCCCGCAATGGGTAGACGCTTAACTAGGTGTAAGGTCAATAGAAAGTCTCTTTTGAGATTTCTATCAACTATGGCAAAAGAAGAATTTGATGAGGATTAAGAGATCTGAGATGGGCCAGCAAGATGGCTCAGTAGGGAAAGGCACTTTCTGCCAAACCTGAAGATTGGAGTTTGACCCCTGGGACCCACGCGGTGGGAGTCACAATCAATTTCTGTAAATTTAAATTCTCCTCTGACCTCCACTCATTGTCATGGTGCCCCACCCCTCCCTTCCCCCACATAAATAAAGCTGAAATGAGCCAGGAACCAGCCTCCTGTGCCTCACTGAGCCTCAGCTTCTCTCTCTCTCTCTCTCTCTCTCTCTCTCTCTCTCTCTCTCTCTCTCTCTCTCTCTCTCCCCCCTGTCTGTCTTCTAGACAGGCTCTCTATGTAGTCTTGGATGTCTAGAACTAGTTCCATACACCAGGTTGGCCTCAAACTCACAGAGATCCCTCTGCCTCTGCCTGCCAAGTTCTGGGATTAAAGGTGTGAGCCGCTACTCTGGGTTCTTATTTGTTTGTTTTAAACATATATTTGTAGCTGTGTCTGGGTCTGTGTAGTATGTGTATATGAGTTCAGTGCCTGAAGAGGTCAGAAGAGGCTGCCGAGTTCTCTGCAGCTAGAGTTGGAAGGAGTTCTGAGCCACTTGTAGGTGCTGGCAACTGGGCTCCTTGGCCCTGTAAGAGCAGTGAGCATTCTTACCTCTCCAGCCCAAGGCTCAGTTTTCTTCCTCTATGCCCTAGGTAAAATAAAGTATTACCCCATAAAATTAGCGATGAAGATGAAATTTAGGAATAATTTTATGAAGTTCACAGTGTAGGTCCTGAAGCCCGACAGTGTCCACTAATACGTGGCAACTCAAAGCAACTGCAGAGAGAAGCTAGGGGCACATTTATCCTAGAGTTATTCTGTCACCTCGAGGTATCTTAGGCCAAACATTAGGTTTCAAGCTGCTCTACAAGAGATAAAGAGTACTGATGCGCTCGAGGGAGAGGGAGGCTGGAAGAACACTTTTCTAGCATGCAGTAGGAAGACCCTGGTTTATTCTCTGTAGTGGAGAGAGAGAGAGAGACAGAGAGACAGAGAGAGAGAGAGAGAGAGAGAGAGAGAATATAAAGAATATAAAGAAGAATATAAAGAATATAAAGATTTGGGCAAACAATTTTTATTAACTGAATGTTGGTTTAAATGATTACATTATAATTAAATTATCAAATATACCGAAACCTATACACTAAGTATGCTATGTTGCTCTAAATATACACGTATAATTTATACAGGTCTGTACAAATGACATAAAGAATGCTAAGGGGGCTGGAGAGATGGCTCAGCGGTTAAGAGCACTGACTGCTCTTCCAGAGGTCCTGAGTTCAAATCCCAGCAACCACATGGTGGCTCACAGTCATCTGTAATGGAATCTGATGCCCTCTTCTGGTGTGTATGAAGACAGCTACAGTGTACTCATATATAATAAACAAACAAACAAACAATCTTTAAAAACAAAAAGAATGCTAAGGATACAATATTGCAGTCTTAGTGGCTTTAGCCTTTCTTCTTCCTCCTTCTTTTTTTGAGACAGGATTTTCTGTAGCCCAAGCTGGCTGGGAACTCATTATGGGCCAGGTTGACTTTGACCTCCTTACATTTCTGATCCTGCCTCTACCTCCTAAAGGCTGAGATTTCAGGCACTTAATTCAAAGTACTTTGTACTTTAAGAAACTTAAAGCAGTCAGGCATGAGAGCTAATACAGTATTCCCAGCATTCATGAGGCTGAAACAGGAGGATTCCTATGAGCTTGAGGCCAGGCTATGCTGTAGTGTAAGACCTTGTATCAGACAACAGAAAGAGTAAAAATAAAGAACTTAATGAAGTTAAGTAGTTACTAGTACTTAAGAATAAATCAACTGACTAAGAACTGTCCCTTGGGGCTGGAGAGATGACTCAGAGGTCGAGAGTAATTGATTTTCTTATACAGGACTAGTGTTTGGTGATCAGCAACTCCCCAGGCAGTGAACAACTGCCTCTTACTGCAGTTCCAGGATGCAGTGGCCTCTTCTGGCCTCCATAGGCACCTGCACATGCATTCTCAAGGACACACACAGAGGCACAGTCATAAACATAAAAAAAAAAAAAAATTAAAACCTACCCCTTAATTTGTACTGTGGCACAGGCTCGTAATGCCAGCACTTGGGAGATGGAGGCACAAGGATTGGGAGTTCAAAGTTACCCTCGGTTACATAGTGAGTTTGAGATTAGTTTGGGCTCCTTGAGACTGTCTCAAAAAATAAACACAAGAACAAAGTTCAACAGCGAAGAACTACCCTTTATTTCTGATCTAGCACATGTGGAGACGTGCTAGAACACGGCCCTCATTTATAATAATAAGAACAAATGAAGGGGTTGGGATTTAGCTCAGTGGTAGAGCGCTTGCCTAGCAAGCGCCAAGGCCCTAAGGTTCCATCCCCAGCTCGAAAAAAAAAAGAAAAGAAAAAAAAAAAAAAAAAAAAAAAAAAAAAAAAAAAAAAAAAAAAAAAAAACCAAAAAAAAAAAAAAAAAACCCAAAAAAAAAAAAAAAAAAAAAAAAAAAAAAAAAAAAAAAAAAAAAAAAGAGCAAATGATCTTATAGAGAGCCTGAAGGATGTCAACTAGGACAAGCGATTTGTACTTGAACTTCCAGCATAGGGAAGTACAGGAGGGAGGATCGGATCAGGAGCTGAAGGTATGTGGTACCACCCACAGTGAGCTGTCCCCCCCCTCCCACCTCAGTCACTAACCACCCACAGTGAGCTGTCCCTTCCCACCTCAGTCACTACCTACCCCACAGTGAGCTGCCCCCCCACTTCAGTCACTAACCACCCACAGTGAGCTGTCCCCCCCCACCTCAGTCACTAACCACCCACAGTGAGCTGTCCCCCCCCACCTCAGTCACTAACCACCCACAGTGAGCTGTCCCCCCCCCCCCCCGCCCCAAACACCCACAGTGCGCTGTCCCCCCCCCCCCCCGTCCCCAACCACCCACAGTGAGCTGTCCCCCCACCTCAGTCCTAACCACCCACAGTGAGCTGTCCCCTCCCACCTCAGTCACTAACCACCCACAGTGAGCTGTCCCCCCCCCACCTCAGTCACTAACCACCCACAGTGAGCTGTCCCCTCCCACCTCAGTTCCTAATTACAGATACATTACTGAGCTGCTCACAGGCTGAGCCCACAGGAGGCATTTTCTCAAAGTTCCCTCTTCCAGGTGACCTTTGCTTGTCTCAAGCTGACTTAAAATTGTACCAAGCTTAGGGTGGCTTTGTGACTGAGACAGAATGAGGAGATGCTTCACAGAATTGGGGGATTTTAAGCAAAGAGGCAAACAAAAGGGTCAGACTCAAGCTTCCGAAAAAGCCCTCTTCTACCAGTGCAGAAGAAAGTGGAAAGACAGGGACCAAAGTTAGGAAGCTATTAAGCCAGGCTAGGGACGTAGGTCAGCAGAAAAGGAGGAAGAGGAAGAAGAAATGGGAGGAGGAGGGATGAGGAGGGGGGTAAGGGGGAAGAGAAGAAGAAGGAGGGGGAGAGGGATGAGGGGAAGGGGGAGGAGGAGGAATATCTCTGCCTCCCTGGTGCTGGGATTAGGCATGTGCCTCTAGGCTTTATCATTTTCATTTTCTTTTTATTTGTTTGCTCAGTTTTTGTTTTTGTCTCTGTGTAGCCCTGGCTGTCCTGGAACTCACTCTGCAGAACAGGCTGGCCTTGAACTTGGAGATCTGCCTCTGCCTCCCATGCACCACCACATCTTCATTTTTTCTTTCTTTCTTTTTTTTTCTTTTTTTTTTTTTTTTTTTTCGGAGCTGGGACGGAACCCAGGGCCTTTGCTAGCTAGGCAAGCGCTCTACCACTGAGCTAAATCCCCAACCCCTTCATTTTTCTTAATGAGGTTTTCTTTTTTTTAAAGAATTGACCAGAGCCAAGCATGGTAGCTTACATCAGAGGCTGAGGAAAGAGGATTGTAGGTAGATCTAATGAGGTTCTATCTTAAAAAAAGAAAGAAAGGAAGGAAGGAAGAAAGAAAAGAGAGAGAGAAAAGAAAAGAAAAAGGAAAAATAAAACTTCCCCAAGAAAAATAGTAACTTTATTATTTTTTAACTTCTTATTTTCTGTCTGTCTGCTGGGTCTTCTATATCTTGTATAATGCTCAGGCTGGCCTCAATATGGCTGAAACAACAACACAAGAATATCAATAACTTAAAGTTTATTAACCTATATGCTTGCTTCAACTTTTTTTTTTTTTTTCTTTTTAGCCCAAGAACAATCTTTAGGAAGCTACCATCATTTACATGGAAGAAGCATTTCTTGGAATTCCTGACCTTACCTCAAGCTCTCCCCTGGAACCGCAGGGAGACAAAGCTCTGGTCTCCCTGCCCCAGTTCTCAGATGCGCCTCCTTTGCTCAACAGGGCCCTGACAGACAGCAGCATTGCTGAGTGCCTGCATGGGAACTGTGCTGGAGTCACTGTGTGGGGCACGGACTGTGACGTGATGTCCTTGGAAAAGCATCCCTCAACGACTTGTCTTCTTGGTGCTTCCCAAAGAGCCTGCCACTGCATGAGGAGGGGAGTCAGTGTGAGATGATTCGAGGGGCCTTTCTGAATCATGCCCGTGTGCTGTGTTAGTTTTGTCCACTTAACACAAGCTGGGGTCATCTGGGAAGAGGGAACTAAGAGCTGGAGTCAGCCTCCATCTCAGGCACAAGGCCATCTTACAATAAAGACAAACCAGGTTCCTGTTTGCCAACCTCTGTTTCTCAAGGACTGGGCTATGCCTCACCTGTAACCTTTATTCGGTTGCTTGCTTTGGTTAATTTGGCCATGCTGAATGGTGTCAGTAGTCTTTCTCCTCCCATCTTTGGGATTGATAGGAACCTTGCTTGAGAAAATGCCTTCCCATCATATCAGCCTGTATACAAATCTGGGGCGTTTTCTTGATTATGATTGATGTGGAAGGACCCAGGTGCAGGTCCTAGGTGCTTTTAGAAAGCAGACTGAGCAAGCCAGTAAACATCATTCCTCCACGGCCTCTACTTCAGTTCCTACCTCCACATTCCTGCCTTGAGTCTTGTTTTTGTCGTGATGTAGAAGTGTGAACCTCTTCTCTCATGTTGCTTTTGATTATGACATTTTTTTAAAAGATCTATTTATTTATTATATATAAGTACACTGTAGCTGTCTTCAGACACGTCAGAAGAGGGCATCTGATCCCATTACAGATGGTTGTAGCCACCATGTGGTTGCTGGGATTTGAACTCAGGACCTCTGGAAGAGCAGTCAGTGCTCTTAACCGCTGAGCCATCCCTCCAGCCCTGATTATGACGTTTATCACAGCAATAGAAACCTAACTAGTACAGCATGGATGCGTGTCTCTTGTGTTTGCGTAGGAGCTGCTCTTCAATCATCTTGCTCTTCAGAGCCATTGACCTGCAGAGAGTAGGTCAACGCAAGCCACTAGAGTCCGACCGGAGAGATGTCCCGTGGAGACCGGAAGAGGTCAGGCTGATGGAGGTATTGCCCAACTTCATCCTGGAAAGCTCTACTAGGGCTGGCGGGTGCCCCTCCACGGCTCCCTCCTTCTCCCAGCCCCCAGGAGTCAAAGCTTTTCTGTTCCCTTGAGCAGCAGTGCACACTCTCGAGAAACTGTGATACACAGACCCTCCCTTGAGTCCTGCTAATTGAGTGTGCCACCTGTTTCGTCTTGGGACTTTGACAGATACACCTTGATTGAAGCAATTTACTACGCTAGGCTTATCCATAAACACCCAATTACAAATTAGCTTATGGAACTGCTTCCAAGGACTAATGACATACAGCCGGCCCGGAGAGGGCAGGACAGAGAACAAATACATCTTTACGAAACAGGAGGAGGCCGGGGGTGGAGCTCACTGGTAGGTTCCTGCCTCATAGATATACAAAGACCTGGTTCAGATTCTGTGTTGAAAGAGAAGAGACTCAATGCAGGGCAGGAAGCAAGGCTCTCGAACACCACCTGAGGGTCCACATCAGCAATTTGTAACCTCTGGAACGCCTCTCTCTCTCTCTCTCTCTCTCTCTCTCTCTCTCTCTCTCTCAAGAGCACCCATTTCTCTCTTTCTCCTTCCCTTACCCCCTCCTACCCCTTTCCCCACAGGCGACTTCCTTGGCCTTGGTCCCTGGGGCCAGTGAACTCACCAACTGGAGAGCAGCTTCCCAATAAACCTGCCTTTATTCTAATCTAATCTGGCAGCAATAACAGAAATGTGGAGATGCAGAAGAAATAAAGAGATAAATCTGACTTAGTCGCTGTTCTATTTCTGTGAAGAGACATCTTAACTAAGGCAACTCAGGAAAGCATTTAACTGAGTTCTGCTTACAGTTTCCAGGACTTAGTCTGTTATCATCATGGTGGGGAGCACGGAGGTAGGCAGGTATGGTGTTGAAGTTGCTAGGAGCTATGTCCTGATCTGTAGGCTGAGCCTGGCATGGGCTTTTTGACACTTCTACCCGCCCCACCCCCATACCCCGTGACACACTTCCTCCAACAAGGCCACACCTCCTAACCATTCCAATCTTTTCAAAGAAGAGTTCCACCCCCTGGTGTCTAAGCATTCAAATATCTGAGCCTAAGGGGCGGGGATCCAATAAAAACAAAACAAACAAACGAACAAAAAAAAAATGGCAGGACTCAGAAGAGTGAAGCAGCTGGGACTGGGAGGTTGAGCCTGAACTATATATTTTAATAGACCCTCAGACCTTAGCACAACTGACTCCATGATGGAAGTACCATTAAGGCTGTAAACTTCAGCACGCAGACAGTACCACCTGCCAAAATGAAAACAGAGACCTAATCCATAAAGGCTGGAAAGTTCTGGGAAAGTCTCTGAATATATGAACTCTTTTGCTCCTTTTGTAGTTCTACTTTCTTTGGTTTTTGTAGCTCTGCTTCTGGCTAACTGTTCTTGTTAACTGAAGTGTGTGGAGCTAGAACATGTTTTTGTGTTTAAAATCTCACCGAGAACTAAGCCACTACCCAAAGACTATACAAGGACTGACCCTGGACTCTGACCTGGGTATCAGGTAGCAATGAATATTCTAGTAAGAGCACCAGTGGAAGGGGAAGCCCTTGGTTCTGCCAAGACTGAACCCACTGTGAATGTGATTGTTGGGGGGAGGGCGGTAATGGGGGGAGGATGGGGAGGGGAACACCCATAAAGAAGGGGAGGGGTAGGGGTTAGGGGGATGTTGGCCCGGAAACCGGGAAAGCTAATAACAATCAAAATGTAAATAAGAAATAAAAAAGTTAATAAAGATGAAAAAAAAAAGAGAGATAAAAAAATAAACTCTCGGGGTTGGGGATTTAGCTCAGCGGTAGAGCGTTTGCCTAGGAAGCACAAGGTCCTGGGTTCGGACCCCAGCTCCGAAAAATAAAAAAATAAAAAATAAAAAAAAAAACCTCTCAAGGTGTGGATCAGCTAAAGGAAGAGAGAGCTACACAATTTCCCAATAACTTCAACTTACATACATGGACGAGACAGAAGTACTCAAGATATTTCTGTTTAGCTCCTTCTCTGATTCTATCCCAGTACCATGTTCAGTAGATGTTGCTATTATAGTAAATTCTGAACAAATGGTAAATTAAATTTCTGAAGAAAACAAGTATGAAGCTCATTGCTGTACTTATTTACAAACAACTATTATATTAATAATATGGAAGTAATTGACTGTTATGTATAATTTTACACAAAAATTATATTCATATTTACAAGGCTTAACTCTTGAAAGAATTTAAGGTATCTACCAGATATGTTTATGAATGTAACATGCCTAGGGATGTTTTTATGTGGGTGGCTATGGGAGGTCATGGAGGGGTGGGAAAAAGGAAAAATGTGACCAAATATATTATCGGAAAATTCTTTTTTTTTTTTTAAAGATTTATTTATTTATTATATATAAGTACACTGTAGCTGTCTTCAGACACACCAGAAGAGGGCATCGGATCCCATTACAGATGGTTGCGAGCCACCATGTGGTTGCTGGGAATTGAACTCAGGACCTCTGGAAGAGCAGGTCCGTGCCCTTAACCACTGAGCCATCTCTCCAGCCCAGAAAATTCTTAAAATAAATTAAGAAATAGAAAAAAAAATCTCACCCTGAGAAAGGCTCAGGGATACCCGGGGATCCCCAAACCCAGTACAGTTGCCATTAGAGACTTTTAATTGGCTTAAAACCAAGTATGAGCAGTCTTCTCTGGTGACTGCCCCACAACAATATAACAAGACTATTGTTTTAAAAAATCAGATAGAGACAGGTCTTGTGGCAAACACCTTTAATCCCATCACTCAGGAGGCAGACAGACCTCTGTGAGCTCAAGGCCAGTCTGGTCTACAGAGGAAGTTCCAACAACAACAACAACAACAACAACAACAACAACAACAACAACAACAACAACAAGCCCCAAACATTTCTCTACTTTTAATAGGATATTACCAGAGACAGAGAGTTGTATTTGCGAGTCTACAAAGCTTTAGTGGTGCATGGCTCTGCTGAGGAAACCACTAGAGGGCGGGCTTGCCTTACACACTGTGGCAGATGGCTGTGAATTCCTCTGAGAGGTCAGCTTTAACAAGATACTTCAGCCTTAGTATAGGAACTTGCCTGTTAAACTATAGAATGGATTTGGGGTGTGTTAATTAACATACTCCAATAATTTAAAAATAATTCCCAGAGAGTGAGAAATCGAAACACAGACTGCAAGAAAACATCTGTAAAAGATGCATCTGGCTGGGTGCTGGCAACAGACCTGTAATTCTGGCACAATTCTGGAGGCTGAGGCAGAATCAGAAGTTCAAAGTCATCATTGGCTCTAAAGGACCTGTGAGGTCAATCTGGACTCCAAACGAGAATGTGTTTGGGTCCAGCAGTCATATTAAAATGAGAGCATGGCTTCATTGTTGGAGGTGGAGACAGAGGATTGGCGGCTTACCAGGTTCAACGAGAAACAGTCTCAAAGACTCAAAAGGTAAGTGGAATCTCACATTTGCATACAGCACACACTCATACACTTTACTCACACGCACACACATATATGTATACACACACATATATGTATACACACACACACACACACACACACACACACACACAAACATTCACATACATGCATACATACACCAGAAAGATGTCTTCCCAGGATGGCAAAACACACCTGTAACCAATCCCGGCACTGGGGAGGTAGAGGCAGGAGTATTTGGAGTACGAGGTTTTCGTGGGCTATGTGAGATCCTGTCTCAACAATACTCCCTACCGAATGTCCTGCACAGCTGAGTGGATAAACTGTAGTATATCCAGACAAGGGAATATTAATTCATCACTAAAACAAAATGAGATTCAAAGCCATGAAAAGACACAGGGTACCTTAATACTTAAATAATAGTTAAATACTTATTAGTAAAAGAAGCCAAGGATGCATGCTGTATGATTCCAACTTCGCCTTAAGAAAGACGGAAAACCATGGGGCTGGTAGACAAGATGAGTGGTTGCCAGTGCTTAGGAAGGAAGGAAGGATGGTGATGGTGAGTAGAAGGGCACAGGGCAGGTGTACTATCTACCTAACTACCTATCTACCTAACTACCTATCTATCTATCTACCTATCTGCCTATCATCTATGATCTACCTATCTATCTACCTACCTACCTATCTACCTACTTATCTATCTTCTATGATCTACCTCTCTACCTCTATCTACCTATCTATAATCTATGATCTATCTCATCTATCACCTATCATTTATCTATCTATCTATCATCTATCTATCTATCTATCTATCTACTTATCATCTATCTATCTATCTATCTATCTATCTACCTACCTACCTACCTATCTATTTTTTTTTTTTTTTTGGAGCTGGGGACCGAACCCAGGGCCTTGCATTTGCTAGGCAAGCGCTCTACCACTGAGCTAAATCCCCAACCCCCTACCTATACCTATCTATTTTTAAGGCAAGGTCTGGCCTTGTCCCCCACCTGAGTGCTTGGATTACTTTCTATCTCACACACTAGTGGACACACTCATCAACCTATGATTGTAGTACTAAAGATGAACTGTGAAAGGTGCTGTGACAAGGACACATCATGTAGACCCAAGAACGAAACACTGTCCCTGTCTGTGGTGGGATGTTGCTGTATGGGGGTAGTAGGTATATGAGGTGTCTTTGTTCCTACAGCTCAGAACCAACCTAAAAGTGCTATCTAAAAAATCTTTTAAACACTGGCATGGTAGTGTACACCTTTAATCCCAGACCTCAGGTGCAGAAGAGACTACCAAGAGTATGTAGAGACCCTGTCTCAAAAAAAGTCTAGTTTTTATTTATTTTTAATTTTTAAATTTTTATTTATTTATTTTTCTTTTTTCTTTTTGTCGGAGCTGGGGACTGAACCCAGGGCCTTGCGCTTGCTAGGCAAGCGCTCTACCACTGAGCTAAATCCCCAATCCATTTATTTATTTATTTATTTATTTATTTATTTATTTATTTTCTTTTTTTTCGGAGCTGGGGACCGAACTCAGGGCCTTGTGCTTGCTAGGCAAGTGCTCTACCACTGAGCTAAATCCCCAACCCCCCTTTATTTATTTTTTATGATAGTTTTTTTTCTATATAACAGCCCTGCTGTCCTGGAACTTACTCTGTAGATCAGGCTGGTCGTGTACTCAAGAGATTCACCCACCTCTACCTCCTGAGGGGTAGGCGTGTGCCACCACTGCCCAGCAAAAATCTAGTTTTTTAAAAAATGCAATTCTCCTGAGGACTGGAGCATCCCGGAGGTATTAGTGTGTTCTTTGAGTCAGTTAGTTAACTGGTTTCCAAGCTATAACATGAGCACAGTTGACAGGATTTCTGAGTCCTAAACGCTCTTTTCTGAACAGAATTCCTGCATACATCTATTGGTTTCCCCCGTTCCTCTAGTTAACTCTACACTACTACTTGTGACCTGTCACGCCCTGAGCCTCACAGTGGGAGCACAAGCACCCCTTTACCTTTTATTACAGGGTATGAATTGGGATTATCCTTTTCCCTGCAAACACCCAGGAATAGAACTTCTTTAGAAATAAATCAGTAAGTGCTTCTGATGCATCAAAGTCCACGTGGAGGAGGACAGAAAGCTAATAATCGCTGGAGTCCTCCCAGTGTGACCGCTGGTGTTTTGCACACCTGGTCTCATTGCACAGCTCTGTGATGGTGCCTGCTCACAGCTGGGAGACTAGAGATGCCTGAGGGAGAGCAGCTAGCTAGAGGCAAGGGCAGGGAGGAGCAGTCCCAGAGATTACTGGCTCCTGTGTCACGTCCCGGGAACTGACCTGATCTATATTCAGACTCACTGCCATGACTTTCCTTAGTGCTCACTAGGGCTGTGTCCACAGCGGGGCTCATGATTAGTGACTCCTGAGTGTCCACAGTGGGGCTCTGACTTCTAGTGACTCCTGACTTTTGATCTTGGAATCTGCCTTCTGTTCAAAAGCTTCCAAAGCCAGCATGGTGGTGGTTGTTTCTTTTAAACTCTTGTAGGAGCAGGGTGATAGGAGAGGGAGTTCGAACAAGGGTGGTGATAGAAGACTGGCTGTGTATACTTCTGTAATTCAAAAATATTTCCTGATTACAATGTATTCATGTGTAACCTTTTTTAGTAAGGAAGGGGAAAAAGAAATTTCTAGACAAATATTTGGAAATGGTGTACAGCTACATTGCAGTATATAGCCTAATTTTAACCATACATGCAAACACGAACTATTATATATATTTAAGAAATTATGGGGTTGAGGATTTGGCTCAGTGGTAGAGCGCTTACCTAGGAAGCGCAAGGTCCTGGGTTCGGTCCCCAGCCCCAGAAAAAAAGAAAAACAAACAAACAAACAAACAAACAAAGAAATTATATACTATATATATATTTATATATTTATATATAAAGAAAGAAAGAACATAAAATTGGATGGGGAGGGAGGAGGATAAATAGGGGGAACAGACATCATGGTCAAAATAGATTGTATGACATGTTACCCTCCCCCCCCAATAAGAAGTAAAAAGAAGAAAAGAAAAAAGACAATGGTGGCAAAACCCACCCCCAGTCAGCTACTCTGTCTTGTATAATTTATTTTGAAAGAATTCATTATTAAATAAGAGTTTAAGTAAAAAAAGATTGTAATATATATATATATATATATATATATATATATATATATATATATATATATGATTAAGGATGCTTTTGAGAGGAAAATGAGGGTCAGCACAGCAGTGTGTGGGTATTTGCTGTTCTTTGTCCCTTGTACCCCACACAGAAGCACAAACAAAAGCTTCTCATTGTTGCCTCTAACCAGCTGATGACTAAGTCATCCTGAGTGGCTGAAACCCCATTCCCAGTCACTTGACGCCAAGTAGGGAATGTGCAGCTGTTCAAATCTCCACCCCGCCCCCACTGGAAGCCGGGCCCCGGAGGAGCAGGAGGGCTCAATTCTTCTTTACAGGAAACTGTTTCCGTGAACAGCTGTCCGGTTAACCTAAGGGTGAAACACACTTCTCCCTTTTCCGTAACTGTAGCAAGACTGTTTTCATAATTAATTGGAGGCAAAATGCAGTGCTGGGGGTTGGTTTCTTAGCAGTGATCATCTCCCCATGATGAGTCACTCTCTAAGAAGAGCTCACCGCAGAGAACACAGCAGTGGCCGCTCACACTCTTCTCATGCCCATTCTGCCTCAAAGCTAAACTACAGCCCCCACGCCCGGAAGGGTCACGCTTTTGCTGTTTCTTGTTTCGTTTTGGGAGAGGAGCTGGTGTAGCTCAGGCTGAACTTGAACTGGTGACGTAACCAAAGGATAACTTTAAACTCAGCACTTGCGCCACCACCGTTGGTTTCACTCCCTGCTTTTCTTTTTTTTTTTTTTTTTTTTTTTTTTTTCAGAGTTGGGGACCGAACTCAGGGCCTTGTGCTTGCTAGGCAAGCGCCTACCACTGAGTTAAATCCCAACCCCACTCCCTGCTTTTCAATCTGATGAACCCTGATAAGCTGAATGGATTTGTTGTGGTCATTTGTGACTGTTATATTCACTGACTTAACGTCAACAGGTTTTATTATGTTCAAATGTGTTCATGTGTGTGCATGTGTCATGGCACATGTGTGGAAGTCAGAGGACAGCTTGTGTAAATAAGTCCTTCCCTTTACCCTATGGGTTCCAGGGGTCAAACTCAGGTCATGAGGCTCGGAGGCAGGCAAGCACCGAACTGACCAGTTAGCCCAACGTTTTTATCTCAACTTAAGATTCTTTGGTAACTATGGTAACTATGGTTTTTTTGGGGTGGGGGATTTCAATTCGTTGCCTTGGGCCATCTCAACACACATACACACAAACAAATATATACATATACATATGTTGTTTGTACATAAGTATATATGCATATGGGGCTCCGGTCAAAAATAAAGTGTTTTTCTCAATAGCGCTCAATCTCATTTTTAAAAAACATTGTGTGTGTGTGTGTGTGTGTGTGTGTGTGTGTGTGTGTGTGTACCACAGTGCACAGAGTGGAGGGGCAGAAAACCACTTCTGAGAAAGAATCTGGTTTCTTCCCACCAAGTGGGTCCGGTGGCAGAGGTCTTACTGGTTCCTCTAGTCTGTTTTTGAGTAGGATCTCTCACTTATTCAGCCGGAGTGGCTGGCCAGTGAGCCTCCATCCTCCTGCTGTCCTAGAATAGTATTTCTGTGCCATCCCAGTGAGAAATCACTTTTCACACTTGGAGATTAACAGAGGGAAAGGGCCTTGTGGTATTATAGTATAGTGTGCATGCGGCTCTGGCTATGGTCACAGAGGAACCAGCCATGAGTAGATTCTACTCACCTACATACGAGTTCGCTTCATGCATTCCACAAACACTGTCATCCTAAAGTTTCCTTCAAATCCTGGCCCCAGGTCACACTTTGAACAATTTAAACAGAGAGAGGAAACTGCTAGTCTGGCTGTTTAGGCAGATGGGAGACTCACACCGCACAGGTATTACATGTTGCTAGAAAGATTTTAAGTACACAGTGTTGTTCTGTTTTGAACGGTTGTTCCATGGGGTCATCTTGCCCATGTGGCAGAATTAGCTTCTCTCTCTTTTTCCAATTTTATAAATTATTTCATTTTTTTTATATGCATGGGTGTTTTGCTTGCATGTATGTCTCTGCACCAGTGCATGCCTGTGCCCGGGGAGGTCAGAACAAGGCATCTGATTCCCCTGAAACTGGGTTACAGGAGGTTGTGAGCCGCCCACTAGCATAGGAGGGTGCTAGGAACTGAACCCAGGACTCTGGAAGGGCAGTTAGTGCTCCTAACTGCTGAGCCATCTCTCCGGCCCTGGAAGTAGCTTTTCTTCAGGAGAGAATTGGAAGGGGTTGTAAGGCAGGGTTTGTCTTGTCCCGGAATAGAGCTGGTCAGTACTTGTGAACGAATATTTATATCCTGAATGTCCTTGTCTCTGACGGGCCGGGTCAACATAGTACTACACTTTGGGGTGTTTTGGAGGCAGGACTCCCTTAGCTAAATTCTACTTGTGTGATGTAATGTCTCCCCAGCAAATCTAGTAAGTCATTTGTTGTTGTTGTTTTAGTTTTTTAGAACAGGGTTTTTTTGTGTAGTTCTGGCTGTCCTGGAATTCACTTTGTAGACCAGACTGGCCTCTGATTCTCAGAAATCCACATGTTGCTGCCTCACAAGTGCTAGGATTAAACACATGTGCCACCCGCCTGGTGTCAAACATTTTTTGATTGCCTTTTAAAAAAGTATTATTTTAAATTATGCAGGGAGGTGGACACATATGAGACCATGGGGGCCAGAAGATGGGATCCGATCCTCTGGAGCTAGGGTTACAGGCAGTTACAGGCTGTCAGATATGAGTGCTAAGGACGGAACCCTGGTCCTCTGCAAGGGCAGTGTATGTTCTTAATCACTGCAGCCCCTATTTTTAAAATGGTTCAGAAATTTATCCTACACAGCAAGCTTCCTGCAAGTGTCCGTGTGTTGCTTTTGGAGTTGGCTAATTTAGTGGTTTCCTGTTGTCGAGGGCATAGATTCTTTTCACTTGTTCCCTGGCTATCCTGACGGCATTGGTCTTACTCTCAGCTTGACTCTTTGTGGGCCCCTTCTCTTCCTGATGATTATTCTTGAATTCCTGCCCCTGGATCCCAGCTCCAGTGCCTGCTCAGGTCTTCCCCAAAGGAGTCTTGCCCTAGGAGTGTTGAGGGCTGGGGCTTGGCACCTCACCTGATCTCTGTTCTACCCCCCAGGTTAGCTGATAGGACTCCAGCCCTGCCCCTAGCTTTTCTAGCTCCATCTTAAGAATTAATCCGGGGTTGGGGATTTAGCTCAGTGGTAGAGCGCTTGCCTAGGAAGCGCAAGGCCCTGGGTTCGGTCCCCAGCTCCGAAAAAAAGAACCAAAAAAAAAAAAAAAAAAAGAATTAATCCATGGGGCTGGAGAGATGGCTCAGTGGTCAAGAGCACTGGCTGCTCTTCCAGAGGTCCTGAGTTCAAATCACAGCAACCACACGGTGGCTCACAACCATCTGTAATGAGATCTGATGCCCTCTTCTGGTGTGTCTGAAGACAGCTACAGTGTAGTCATAGAAATAAAATAAATAAATCTTTTAAAAAAAAATTAATCCACATCTTGAGTGAAAAGCCACCAGCATCTTGGGAGTGGGATTTGTCGATGTCTCTTTATCTACACTCACATTCCTTCCTTCCCTCTGGGAGGTCCTGCCCCATGCTGCTTTCTCTTTCCAGATGTGTCCCAGAGTTCAGGCTCACTCATTCACACAAGTGTCTCTTATTAGGAATAGTCACTCACTGTGAGAACCCCTTTCACATCTCTACTGGTGGCTTTTTCCTTTTAAAAACTATTTCTATTTTCTTTTGTGTGTATGAGAGCTTTCCCTGTATTCGTGATTGTGCACCAGGTGCCCACAGAAGCTAAAAGAGACCATTAGTTATGGATGGGTTACAAGCCACTTCGTAGGTGCTGCGAATTGAACCCAGGTCCTCTGGAAGAGCAACCAGTGATGTCTTCACCACTCTTGTCCATAGATGACTTACTTATCTACTTTCCTGGGGATTTTTACTTGTTTGTTTTGTTGTTTGTTTCTTTGTTTGTTTGACACTTTTTTTTCTGCGTAGCCCTGGCTATCCTGGCAGTTGCTCTGTAGCCCAGGCCATCTTACCTTTTTTTTTTTTTTGTTTTTTTTGTTTTTGGTTTTTTGAGACGGGGTTTCTCTGTATAACAGAGCCCTGGCTGTGGCTGTCCTGGACTTGTTTTGTAGGCTGGGTGGCCTCGAACCTACAGAGATTTTCCTGCCTCAACCTCCTGAGGGTTGGATTAAAGCAGGATCTCTTTCTCTACCTTAAAAGGTTCCATCTCCATGTCTTGTCACCTAGATAGCCTGCCACTACTTAGGTGAGGGAATGTCTTAAATGGAATGCTTTTTCTCTGGTCTGCCAGCACCTGTCCTTGTATAGGTATAAGCTGTTAACATTTACTATTGGATATACTGATTGGTGAAAGCTAAGAGCTGAGTAGAGTACATTCAGCACAAACCGCCTTCTCTGTTCCTGTCAATACTTGTCTAAAAAATGGTGACTCTGAAGATGGAGACAGGAGGATCCTGAGTTTGAGGCCAGCCTGGTTGTATGAAGAGAACTTACCTAAAAAGCAATCGATGATGATGATGATGATGATGATGATGATGATGACGACGACGACAACGATGACAACGACAAATTCTGGGACCTGCGTTTACACATGACTTCATTTACATATGACCTCCAGTGAAGTAAATGAAAAGTGAATAGGAAGATCACACACCTAGCTCTAAAGACTGGAGGGCTCAACTTCAGAAGTGATTACAGGAGACATGATAGTTGAATGCAAAGTGACATTTAGTTTCTTTTTTGGGTCTAGACTTACTTATTAATTTTGTTCTTATTATTATTATCATGAGTGCATTATGTGTGTATGCATGAGTATGCGTGGGCTTCAGTGCGTGCATAGAGGTCAAAGGACAATTTTTCAGAGTTGGTTCCCTCCCTCAGTTTATGTGGGTTCCAAGCACTGGGGTCAGGTCTCCAGAGCAGGTGCCTAACCAGCTGAGCGCTTCCTTGGCCCGTTTTGTTCATTTTGTTTTTAGACAGGGTCTCACGCACATATATAAATAGGTGTGGGCTTAAAGGCTGGGGGAGGAGAAAGAGCGTCCTACTGACCGTTCTACTGCTCCCTTGAGACAGACTTTCTCACTGACTCGTAGGCTATCGAGACTCTGAGATCTTCCCTCTGCTCTCCATGGCACTGGCGTGACAGGGTACGCACACTCATTTTCGGCCTTTTGCATTGGTTCCAGGTTCTGGAGATTGAGTAGCAAGTAGTCACTCTCACCCACTGAGCTGGCCTTCCAGGTCCCTGACTCAGATTTTTAGACGGATTACAGGTGCAAGCCACCACACTTGGCTTACCATTTTTATATATTTGAAACATTTCAAAACAAATAGTTCCAGAAAGGCTGTGTGGCAGAGAACTCCTGAGGACTGAGTGTGTGCATGCACACTTTCATTCTCAGATGAGTAGATTAGAGGTGCAATCATGCAAGGCAGCTAATGAGATCACTGTCTACTTGAAAGTCCCGTAAACAGTTTGATGGAAGCCCTCCTACTCCTTTTCAGTGCAGCTCTATTTTAAATGTGTCTGTTTGGCAATTGTGATGGTTGTATATGCCAAGGAGTAGCATTATTTGGAGGTGTAGCCTTGTTGGAATAGGTGTGCCACTGTGGGTGTGGCCTTTAAGTACACTGTCGTGATCTTCAGACACACCAGAAGAGGGAATCAGATTTCATTACAGATGGCTGTGAGCCACCATGTGGTCGCTGGGAACTGAACTCAGGACCTCTGGAAGGGCAGCCAGTGCTCTTAACCACTGAGCCATCTCTCCAGCCTGGGTGTGGGCTTTCAGACCCTTGTCCTAGCTGCCTGGAAGCTAGTCTTCTCCTATTGGCCTTAAGATAAAGATGTAGAGGGCTGGAGAGATGGCTCAGTGGTTAAGAGCACTGACTGCCCTTCCAGAGGTCCTGAGTTCAAATCCCAGCAACCACAAGGTGGCTCACAACCATCTGTAATATACATTAAATAAATAAATATTTTGAAAAAAAAAGATGAAGATGTAGAACATTCAACTCCTCCTGCACCATGCTTGCCTGGATGCTGCCATGCTCTTGCCTTGATGATAATGGACTGAACCTCTGAACCTGTAAGCCAGGCCCAATTAAATGTAGTTCTTGTAAGAGTTGCCTTGGTCATGCTGTCTGTTCACAGCAGTAAAACCCTAAGACAGCATCTTAGCTAACAAAAGTAGGCTCTCAGGGAAGACTGTCAATATTTTCACACAGCCAGGAAGGCCAGAGTCATTTCTGTCTTTCCACATTGGATGGTGATGACTCTGTGGAATGACCTCATCTAGGTAAATGTGAACTGCCTTAGTCAGGGTTTCCATTGCTGTGAAGAGACATCACAACCAAGGCAACTCTTAAAAGGGACAACATTTAATTGAAGCTGACTTACAAGTTCAGAGGTTTAGTCCATTATCATCATGGCAGGAAGCATGGCAGCGTCCAGGCAGACACGGTGCTGGAGAAGGAGTTGAGAGCTCTGCACTGAGTGGAGCTTCAGAGCTCACCTCCACCACAGTGATGCACTTTCTCTAAGACCACACTTCCTGATAGCGCATTCACCATGGCCACGCATACTCAAACCAGACATTCCACTCCCTAGCTCCAGGAGTCTGTGGGGGCCATACCTAAACAGAGCATAATGCTAGATACATTTAGTACACCTCAAAAGTCCCCATGGCCTATAGCAGTCTCAACAATGTCATAAATCCAAAGTTCAAAGTCTTTTCTGAGATTCATCCACTTAGCTGTAATCTCCTATAAAATCAAAATCAAAAAGAAGATTGCATACCTCCAACATCATGGGATATACATTACCATTCCAAATGGCATTGTGAGGAGATACTGGATAAAAGACCAAAAACCAGCTGGGCAAACCCCAAGCTCAGCACCTCCATGTCTGCTGTCAATGCTCTCTTCAGATCTCCAACTCCTTTCATCTTTGTTGGCTGCAACATAGTTCTTCCTCTTCTCTAGCTCTGCCCTCTGTAGCACTCTAGGTTCGGGTTGACTCACTCCAATAGCCTCTCATAGGCTCCCTTCATGGTGCCAAGTCTACTTCTTTGAATGACCCCTTTAGTCCTCAGCCGTTAACTGCAATTGAGGGCACCTTCACTAATGACCTCTCCTGGCCACTCTCAGTGCCAAGCCTCAGCTGCTCTCTGTGACCCATTCATGTCTTCAAAACCAGTACCACCTGGGTGACTCTTACACATTACCAACTAGCTGGTAGCATGGGGATATCTCTGGAAAACAGCTACTTTGTGCTCTCAGAAAACACTTTCCAGAAGATTCTACCTCAATGATGCTGGTCTCTCTTTTTTTTTTTTTTTGGGGGGGGTGTCCAATGAACTTTATTGATGGTATTCAAGAGAGAAGGGAGGGCTCCCTACGCCCCTCCTGTTATTATGGGGTCTGGGATGGAATTGTGAGGGAGATGCTCAGTGTTGGGGGCTGAGTTGGGATGGGGACTCCTCAGCAAATGAGGGCCTCTCTCTTGCTCTCAGTATCCTTGCTGGGCTGGGTGGTCCAGGGTTTCTTACTCCTTGGAGGCCAGGTAGGCCATGAGGTCCACCACCCTGCTGCTGTAGCCATATTCACTGTCATACCAGGAAATGAGCTTTACAAAGCTGTCGTTGAGAGCAATTCCAGCTCCAGCATCAAAGGTGGAAGAGTAGGAGTTGCTGTTGAAGTCACAGGAGACAACCTGGTCCTCAGTGTAGCCCAGGATGCCCTTTAGTGGGCCCTCGGCCGCTTGCTTCACCACTTTCTTGATGTCATCATACTTGGCAGGTTTCTCCAGGCAGCATGTCAGATCCACAATGGATACACTGGGGGTAGGAACACGGAAGGCCATGCCAGTGAGCTTCCCGTTCATCTCTGGGATGACCTTGCCCACAGCCTTGGCAGCACCAGTGGATGCAGGGATGATGTTCTGGGCTGCCCCACGGCCATCACACCACAGCTTCCAGAGGGGCCATCCACAGTCTTCTGAGTGGCAGTGAAGGCATGGACTGTGGTCATGAGCCCTTCCACGATGCCAAAGTTGTCATGGATGACCTTGGCCAGGGGGCTGAGCATATGATGGTATAGGATGCATTACAGACAATCTTGAGTGAGTTGTCATATTTCTCGTGGTTCACACCCATCACAAACATGGGAGCATTGGCAGAAGGGGCAGAGATGATGACCCTTTTGGCCCCACCCTTCAGGTGAGCCCCAGCCTTCTCCATGGTGGTGAAGATGCCAGTAGACTCCATGACATACTCAGCACCAGCGTCACCCCATTTGATGTTAGTGGGATCTCGCTCCTGGAAGATGGTGATGGCCTTCCCGTTGATGACAAGCTTCCCATCCTCAGCCTTGACTGTGCCGTTGAACTTGCCATGGGCAGAGTCATACTGGAACACGTAGACCATGAAGTTGAGGTCAATGAAGGGGTTGTTGATGGCAACAATCTCCACTTTGCTAGATGAGAAGGCAGCCCTGGTAACCAGGTGCCCAATATGGCCAAATCCATTCACACCGACCTTCACCATCTTGTCTATGAGACGAGGCTGGCACGGCAGGAGAAGATGAGGCTGTCTCTGGAGCAGGGAGGAGCAGAGAGCTGCTGGTCTCTTCTTAATCACTGTTAATTTCTTAGCTCCAGCTAACCAGTATCAATTGTCCCAGTAGTCCTGTCTGCTCTTGGCTCTAAAGACAGAGCCACATGGCTGAAGTTGCTGAGTTCTGCTGCTTGCTGGGGCTGGAACATGCCCTTCCCCACCCACACCCTCCCCTGTTTACTGCCAATGCTTGGCTGTCCTGGAACTTGCTCTGTAAACTATCCTTAAACTCAGAGTTCTGCATGCCTGTCTCCTGAGTTTTGGAATTAAAGGCATGTACCACTGCACCTGGACCTAAGCTTTGCTGTACTTGGAACTTGCTCTGTATTAGGCAGGCCTTGAACTCAGAGATCTGCTTGCCTCTGTCTCCTGGGATTGAAGGCATGTAACACCATGCATGAGCCTAAGCTTTTCACAGTTACTAAGCCTCAAGATCCAGATCAAAAGCCTGTGTCTTCCAGCCTCAAGATCTGGATCACAGGTGTGCCTTCCATTCCTGGACTGTAGTTCAATTCAATTAAAAGTCCAAATGAGTACAATAATCAGCTCTTGATAATGCCAGACATAATATAACTATCCCCTGTTCAACTGGGAACACATAAACAATAACTTAGCTGGGTAGGATCTTGCCCTGAGGTCACTACTCCCCTAATCTGTTTCTCTCCTTGAACACAGGATTTAGTTCCATTCCATTTCCTGGTTCCCCTTTATTACTTGAACCATACATTTTAGATTTTTCCTTTCTACACTTGCTATGCTTGATCAAAATTTTCTTTGTGACAGTAAACCAGAGGACAACATCTATGCTGCGCTTTTTTGAGATTTCCTTTGTCAATGCAATTAATCTGATTCTCTTCACTTTAGCCTTTGCCTCAGGCAGACTCTTCAGACAAGGGCAAAAAGTAGCAAAAATATTAATCACAAGAATAGTCTCTAGGCCATAGACTAAAATTCTTCTCCAAAACCTCCTGAGCTAGGGCCCCAGACTTCAAATCACACTCAGCGAGGATGTCTTCCATATTCCCACTGTGATGCTCCATTAAGCCCTGCTTAAAGCATCCCATTGCTTTCCAGAGTCCCAAGGCCCACATTCTTCCAAACAAAACCATGGTCAAGCACCCCAGTGCCTGGTCTCAACTTTCCTCTTAGTCAGGGTTTCCCATGGCTAGGAAGAGACACCATGACCATTATAAGGGACAGCATTTAATTGGGCCTGGCTTACAGGTTTAGAGGTTGAGTCCATTATCATCATGGCAGGAAGCACGGCAGCATCCAGGCAGACATGGTGCTGGAGGAGCCTACAGTTCTACATCTTGATCTGAAGGCAGTTAGGAGAAGAGACTGTCTTCTAGGCAGTCAGGAGAAGAGACTGTCTTCTAGGCAGTCAGGAGAAGAGACTGTCTTCTAGGCAGCTAGGAGAAGGGGCCCCAAGCCCACCCCAACATTGACACACAGGCCACTCCAGCAAAGCCACAACTCCTAACAGTGATACTCCCTAGGCCAATCATAGTCAAACCACCACACAGGGTTTCTCTGTGTAGTCCTGGCTATCTTGAAACTCACTCTGTAGATTAGGCTGGCCTTGAACTCAGAGATCCACCTGCTTCTGCCTCATGAATGCTGGGATTAAATGTTTGTCTCACGACTGGACAGCTAAGCCTTGGATTTTAAAAAGATGCATATTTCCTGATCATTCCCTGATTAGAAGTACAATAAATAGCCAGAGGTTGAGGTGGAATAGCCTATTATAAGATCTAGACACCCATGATAACCTGTATTCTCTTCAGTTTACACGAAAGATTATTAATTTAATAACCTTCCATTTGGATGATTTTGTGTGCCAGGAACCATTTCAGACACTAGAGTTCAAATTTTTAGAGGTGCTAAAAAGAGTCTGAAGCATAAAAATGTTAGGAGGGAAGTAAAAAAGAAAAATACTTGGAGATATTCAGGGGAGTAAGCTGCAAGGAACAGTAATTGGGGTCCTCTCTCCACCCTCTAGAGCCCTTAGAGGACTGGTTACCCTTCCTTCCTTAAGGAGTTGAGAATAAGCATCGAGAACATTTTAGAGCTCTGACACTGGAACACAGAACCAGTGGATCTGTGTGGTGAACAGAGCTGTTTCCCAACTCTCAGGGTTGGTTGCATACAGCTGGAGCCAGGAACAAATCATGTGGAGTAGTACCCTGTTGTCAGTCTGTTTGTTTATTCTGAGTCATGGTCTTAGGTAGTCAAATTAGTCTAGAATTAGCTGCTGCTGCTGACCTTGGACTTTTGACATTACTGAGGCTACCTCCCAAGCGCTAGGATATAGGCATGCTCCACCGTACCCAGTAGTGAATGCTAGGTGAACACTCTACCCACCAAGCCACATCCTCAACTCTTATTTTGATGATTTTAGGTCTCATGTAGCTGAGGCCAGACTCTACCTTGCTATGTAGTAGAGGTTGAACCTGAGGACTGACTTTCCTTGTCTCTACCTCTCATGTGCTGGAATTACAAGCCCTACAGGAGAATAAAGACACTCGGCCTCATGGATGTTTGGGAAGTGCTATGTTTTGGGTGTGGTGTTTTCAGTCAGTCCCAGGGCCTGATAGATACTAGGCAATCACTACCACTGAGCTGCATCCCTATATTTGCCCTCTACTTCTTGTTCAGCCTTTAAGCCATTTGAGTTGACATCTACAGGAAAGCTATCGCCCCTAGAGCTAAATTTAGATTCCATTCTGTCTTCATGAATGACACACCTGCAGTGTCTGGACTCCTGAGTTGGCAGAAGCATAGCATGTGTCTTGTTGCTGGTGGCAACTCTGCCTTTGTGACTTCTGTCCTAACACTCCTGGCCCATCTCTCCCTTGCCGTCCTCATATATGTTTCTGCTAGGCATTTCACTGATGCTCCATGACTTCAGCTATATGCTGTCACTTTTCAGATGTCTCTTTTCAGAGTTACAAATCTGCTTAGCATGTCTACAAGAGAATCAGTTTACAATTAGAAGAAGGTAGGTGGAGAGTCTTTCTTTTCGCACAGTTATCTTCAAAGGTGTCAGAGTGGTTCACACCTGCAGTTCCGGGATGTAAGGGGCTGAGGATTGCTTGAGCTCCAGGCTAGTCTAGCCTGCATTGGAAAGCCCTGTCTAAAAAAAAAGTTATTTTAAAATTATGTATCCTCAAAGTTCCTGCATGTGAACTCACTGTTCACTGTTCACTGTTCCTGCAGGCTGACCTTAGGGCAGCCTCCTGCCTCATCTTGAGTGAGATTAAAGGTGTATGTCACCACGGTTATCCAGAGGCAGTGGTCAAAGATTTACTCTTATTTTATGTGTATGAGTTTGTGCCTTCATTATATGTCTGTGCACCACAAGCATGCAGCGTCTTGGGAATCTAGAAGAGGGTGCTGGATCCCTTGGAGCTAGAATTATAGTTTTTTTTTTCTTTTTCCGGAGCTCAGGACCAAACCCAGGGCCTTGTGCTTGCTAGGCAAGTGCTCTACCACTGAGCTAAATCCCCAACCCACCAGGAGCTAGAATTATAGAAGGTTGTGAGCCTCCGTGTGGATGCACACAATTGAACCCTTTGCAATTGAATCCTCTGCAAGAGCAGTATGTGCTCTAAACTGCTGGACTGCCTCTCCAGCCCCCCAGAAACTGTTCTTATACCAAATAAAATTTTATAAAGATATTGATATATGGAACAAAATAAAAGCATGAGTAAAGCACCCACTGTGAGCACATTTAGCCTGGGACTTCTTAGGCTATCCTATATGCCACAGGGGTTCTTAGCATGGAATAGGGAACTCCAGGAGTATGGCCCTGCTATGGTCCTGTACCTTTTGTAAAATGTCTTAAGAGGAGGACTTCTGCTCTTTCTTATTATTGAAAAGTTGTATTAGCTTTATTTTAGTGTGTGTGTGTGGTTGTGTGTGTGTGTGTGTGTGTGTGTGTGTGTGCTATGTATGTTGTATGTAGGGGAACTTTCTGTAGTTAGTTCTCTCATTCTCTGCTGTGGATTCTACAGACTGAACTCAGTTGTCAGCCTTGGTGGTGGGCACTATCACCCCTGAGTCAGTCTCACTAGCCTGGCTCCTTTATTCTTGATCCTGAGTAGATATGCTCAGCGTAGAGCAAGCCTATCAGAAATTCACCTCACATATTCTGTATTTGGAGGATGACCCAGGTTTATATGTTCTAAGCACGATTTAAAATGTACTTCTGACAACTGTCTTAGTTAGGGTTTATGGCTATGAACAGACACAATGACCAAGGCAACTCTCATAAGGACAACATTTAATTGGAGCTGGCTTACAGGTTCAGAGGTTCAGTCCATTATTGTCAAGGCAAGAGAGCATGGCAGCATCCAGGCAGGCATGGTGCAGGAGGAGCTGAGTTCTACATCTTCATCTGAAGGCTGCTACTGGAAGACTCACCTCCAGGCAGCTAGGGTGAGGGCCTTATAGCCCATGCCCACAGTGGCACACCTACTCCAACAGGGCCACACCTCCTAACTGAGCCATTCCCTGGGCTGAGCATAGACAGACCATCACAGCAACATTTCTTGGATCCTTTTTTCTTCCCATGAGCTATTCAGTTGCTTATCGCTGAACACTTATTGGTTCACAGGTCAAGTTTGTCTCTCCAGCTGGAGTATAAAAGTGCCCTTGAGAAGTTTCTTGGGATAGCCTGGAATGTTCTACAAATAGACACTCAATGAACGATTCCTGGTGACTGGAAGGCCTTCAGAAAAGTGAATTTACTTACCGAAGAAGGCAGATTAATAACTTGTATTAGATGAGAAAAAAGATGAACCTCTGGTTCTAGATACTCTAGATGAAAGGAACTAGGGGATTATGCTTAAATGGCTTCTGTCTGCTAGTAGGAGTTTTGTTTATCTGTTTGAGACAGGGTCTCACTGTATATCCCTGGCTAACCTGGAACTCACTATATATGTAGACAAGGCTAGCCTGGAATTTAGAGAGCAATCAGCCTCCCCAGTTCTGGGATTAAGCACGTGCATCACTATGCCTAGCCTAATGGGGGCTTAAAGGCTTCTTTAATAGAAAGTGGTTGTTCAGATAACCTCAAGTTCTGGGTTTGTCACCAGCAAAGAGTGGGGCAAGCTTTCTCTACTGAGCACATTATATAGACAGATGATAAAGGACAAAGAAAAATTAAGATCTAAATTTCATCTTTTTTAGGTTTATTGCGTGTTTACTTATGTATGTGTGTGTCTGTCTCTTGCAGAGAACCTGAGTGTGGTTATGGGCAGCTACATCAGGCAGCTCCCAAGAGGCTGTAACTCCAGCACTGGGGACTCTGATGATGGCTCTGTCTGGTCTCTATGGTCATCAGCATACATGAGGCATATACTTACACTGACACACATAAACACACTTCAAAAAAATTAAGCTTTTAAAAAGTCCAATATTCCATGAATATATTTTAAAAATATATAAGTACAAGACTGTCTTAGGGTTTCTTTTTTTTAAAGATTTATTTATTTTATGTCAGTGCACTGTAGCTGTCTTCAGATACAGCAGGAGAGGGCATTAGATCTCATTAGATGGTTGTGAGCCACCATGTGGTTGCTGGGATTTGAACTCAGGAACTCTGGAAGGGCAGTCAGTACTCTTAACCACCGAACCATCTCTCCAGCCCTGTCTTAGGGTTTCTATTGCTGTGAAGAGACACCATGACCACAACAACTTTTTAAAAAGTGGCTTATTATTTTTATGTGCATTGGTGCATTGCCTACATATATGTCTATGTACCAGATCCCCTGGAACTGGACTTATAGATAATTGTAAGTGCTATGTGGGTGCTGGGAATTGAACTCAGGACCTCTGGAAGAGCAGCCAGTGGTCTTACCGCTGAGGCATCTCTCCAGTCCTGACCAAGACAACTCTTTTTTTTTTTTTTTTTAGATTTATTCATTTATTCTATATAAGTACACTGTAGCTGTCTTCAGATACACCAGAAGAGGACATCAGATCTCTTTACAGATGGTTGTGAGCCACCATGTGGTTGCTGGGATTTGAACTCAGGACCTCTGGAAGAGCAGTCGGTGCTCTTAACCGCTGAGCCATCTCTCCAGCCCCCCCAAGGCAACTCTTATAAAGGAAAACATTTAATTGGGGTTAGCTGGTAGCTTCAGAAGCTCAATCCATTACCATCATGGTGGCACTCATGCAGACATGGTGCTGGAGCAGCTGAGCAGTCTACGACTTGATCCAAAGGCAGCAGAAGCAACCATGTGTCACATAGGAATTTTCAATAGGGCATAGCTGTGCATATGAGACCTGCCCCCACAGTGACACATTTCTTCCAACAAAGCCTCACCCACTCCAACAGGGGAAACCTAATAGTGCCACTCCTAATGGGCCACGCATTCAAATACACGAGTCTCTGGGGCCATCTCTATTCAAAGCACCACACAGACCAAATAACCTTCCCCCTTCTTTTAGAGAGAGTCTCATTATGTAGCCTTGCCTGACTTGGAAATGCCTATGTAGATCATCAGACTTGCCTTGAGCTCACCTATGCTCCTGCCTCTGTGTCCCCTTTCTTTATGGAATTCACGTACCTCATCATTTGTGTGTGTGTGTGTGTGTGTGTGTGTGTGTGTGTGTGTGTGTGTGTGTGTTAGTTTGTTTTTGTTTTTGTTTCTCTGAGGCTGGGTTTCTCTCTGTATCCTTTGCTGTCCTGAACTCCCTTTGTAGATCAGGCTGGCCTCAAACTCAGAGATCTGCCGGCCTCTGCCTCCCGAGTGCTGGGATAAAGGTGTTCACAACCAGCACCCGGGTGATTATTTAGTTTTGAGGCTGGAGAGATGGTTCAGCAGTTTAAGAGCACAGTTATTCTTGCAGAGGACCCAGGTTTAACTCCCAGCACCCACGTGGTTGCTCACAATGATCCGTAACTCTAATCCCAGGTATTTAACTCCCTCTTCTGGCCCCCACAGGCTTTGCATGACTGTGACACACAGACACACCTGCAGGTAAAACATACACATAAAATAAAAATAAAGCTTAAAATATTTAGTCTTGGGTAGAGAGATGGCCCAGCAGTTAAGAGCACTGGTTTCTCTTCAGAGTACCCAGGTTCAATTCCAAGCAACCACACAGCAGCTAACAACTGTCTGTATTTCCAATTCCAATACTCTTTTCTGTACAGACACACATGCAGACTAAATATCCACACTGATAAAATAAATAAACCTTTTTAAACGTTTACTTTTATTATTTTTATAAATGTGGTGTGTGTGTGTGTGTGTGTGTGTGTGTGTGTGTGTGTGTGCGCGCACGCGCGCGCGCACGCGCGCGCGCACGTGTGCACGAAGAGCTGATTCCAGAAGTAGAAGTGGTGAGCTGTCTGATGTGGATGCTAGGGACTGAGAGCATTACACGCTCTTAATTATTTAGCCCTCTCTCCAGTCCCACAATTAATCATTAGTTTGAAAGGCACAGGCACAGGTCTGGTCAGGCAGGGTAGTGCAGGCTCGTAACTCAGAACTGAGGAAGTTGAGCAGGAGGATCTTGAGTTCAAGTCAATGGGGGCGACATAGCAAGACACTGCTAAGGGGCGGGGCAGGAAGGAGGAGGAAGAAGATCATAAATATCAACCCTGGGGGCCAACAGAATTGTTCAGCGGGTAAAGGTATTTGCTGTCAGGTTTGCCTACCTTAGAAGATAACTGACTTCCACACATTGCTCTTTAAATGCATGCTAGGGCATGAGTTCACCATCTAACCCCAATAAATAAATGAAATGTAATAAAAATATTTGGAGCTGGGAAGATGGCTCTGTGGCTAAAGTGCTTGCCGTGAAAGCATGAAGAACTGAGTTCTGTTCCCAACACCCACATACGTTTGGCATAGGAATGGGCAGTGGTGGTGCATACCTTTAATCCCAGCCGTTGGGAGGCAGAGGCAGGCAGATCTCTGTGAGTTTAAAGGTAGCCTGTTCTACAGAGTGAGTTCCAGGACAGCCAGAGCTGTTACACAGACAAACCCTGTCTCAAAAGCAAACAAACAAACATTTGGCATAGAGGCGCACATCTCTAGCTTCAGAGCTCCTGGTGATGGTGCTGAAGACAGACAGTTCTAGCCAGCCTAGTTAAAATGGTTCCCTGAGAGACCCTGCCTCAAAAAATAAAGTGGAGGAGAAGCTACAGAAATAGCTTAGTGATTAGGGGCACTTGGCTTGAGTCCCAACACCTACACAGTAGTTAATGAATATATCTATAATTCTAATTCCAGGAAATCCCTCTTCTGACCTCTGCGCATAATAAACACATGTGGTATACAGGCATATAAAAAGGCAAAGGGCCACAATCATTAATTTCTAAAAAAATAAATAAGGATCTGGATGTGGTGGCACACATATTTAATCCTAGCACTCTGAAGGTAGAGGGAGGAAGATCTCTGTGAGTTCAAGGCTAGCCTGGTCTACATAAGAAGTTCCAGGCTAACCAGGACTACAATCGTAAGATCCTGTCTCAAAACAGCAGCAGCAACAGCAACAAATAAGGTGGAGAGTCACAGAGAAAGGCCCTGGACGTTGGTCTCTGGCTTCCACATGCGCACACACACAGGCAACTGCAACTTCACTGAGCTGTACAGAGTGCATTTACACGCGTGAGTGGATCTGCACTGTTGATGCGTGCACAGCCACATCAAGGACCCCTATGTCTCACCTCAGACATGGAAACAGCAAATCCTCCACCAGCTCAGGCTCAGGGTAATGGCAAAGCCCTGGGCAAAGAAAGAATATTGACTGTACAGAGAGTATCAACCACATCAACCACAGCCAACCCCCACAGGATGACTTCATCCTGAGACGCCCATGTAAACCGCCCACTGAAACTGGGTAACATGCTCCTTGTTCAGCTGTACAAAATAAATGGTCATTCCTCAGCTCAGATGTGTACAATAGACGCACTGAGTTCCCAGGCTGCCGTGGCAAGTGTGGCTCCATCACAGAGGACGGCCCACACGACCCCAGCCTCTTTGTTGGTGTGTTTGTAAATCTTCACTCCCTCAATTCCTTCAGTCCCTAGTGGTGCAGAACACAGCAACCAACAAGAGATTTAACTTCTCCTGGCCTTCCGTTTAATTACATTTTAAAAGCGTTGTCACTTCTCCTACCTCCTACCTCTTAAGGTACCTGCCCTGGATGTAGTTTTCATTGCCTCCTTCCTGGCTTCCTGGAGCTTCTTCTTTTTCTTAGATTAAAAATAGATTTCCCCCAACCCAAGGCCAGCCTGGTCTACAAAGTAAGCCTAGGACAGCCAGGGCTATTACACAGAGAAACCCTGTCTCAAAAGCCAAAAACAAAAAAAAAAAATCATAAAATATATTCTGATTATGGTTTTTCTCTCCTCCAAATCCTCCCAGATCCTCCCCCACTGACCCAGATCCACGTCCTTTCTTGCCCTCTTTTATTAGAAAACAATCTAAAAAAGACAAAAAGTTATAACAAAATAAGAGAAAAATAAGCAAACCTGAATAGGACAAAACACACAAGCAGAAAAAAAGCCAAGAAAGAAAGAAAGAGAGAGAGAGAGAGAGAGAGAGAGAGAGAGAGAGAGAGAGAGAAAGTAACACACATAGGCCAGAGACACTCATTGGCAAACACAGAAATCCCATAGAAACACAAAATTGGAAACCATGATATATAAGCAAAAGACCTTTAGAGTAAGAAGAGAAGAAAAGAACATGTTCAGTAAACCATTATGAGATCAAAAACCACCAACCAACCAACCAACCAAAACTAAAACCCACAGCCAAAACCTTCCAAAAATACTACTGGTTTGTTTTGTGTTTGCCAGTTACTGTTGGGCATGGGGCCTGCCCTTGCCGGCTGCTTGCTGTCACCGAAATAGACAAGTTCATGAAATCTGGGAAAGTGGTGCTGGTCCTGGCCAGATGCTATCTGGACGCAAAGCTGTCATTGTGAAGAACATTGATGACGGCACCTCAGAGCCCTTGTGGCTACAACTGACCGCTATCCTGGAAAAGTGACAGCTGCCATGGACAAGAAGAAAATTGCCAAGCGATCCAAGATCTGGTCCTTTGCGAAAGTTTATAACTACAGCCACCTCAGACCCAGCTCTTGTCAATGAGGATGCGTTCAGAGACCCAGCTTTGAAATGCAAGGCCAGGCAGGAGGCCAAGGTCAAGTTTGAGGATTGATACAAGACAGGGAAGAATAAATGGCTTTTCCAGAAGCTTCACTTTTAGGTATATTTTTTTGTTTTCATCATTAAAAATTTGTAAAAAAAAAAAAAAAAAAAAAAGAATAGTTTGTGTACCCAGTGAGCCTCCAATTGGATAAAAGTAATTGGCGATAGCTCCTGGGTTAGGGATGTGGCCTTTGTCCACTTCCACTCTAAGCACTGGGATCCTGTGCATGCTGCCACAGCCTCTGTGAGAGTTCACATGTCCCGCTGCATTTAGAAGGCCCTGTTTCCCTGATGTCCTCTGTCCCTTCTGTTTTCTTTCTTCCACACATTCTCATTACAGTGTCAGTCAGAGGTGCATTCCAGAAAGAGCAACCGCTCTGCCTTGACAGGAAGAGTAGTTCTTCAGCTACTACAGGTTTCCCATTTGACCTTGTGACATGGTAGCCTCAAGGACCTGGCTCATGCCACCGCTCCCAACTTCTCCAAGGCTTCACACTAAGTCCACTGGCTGTGCTGCTTGGCAGTGGCTGTGGACGGCTTCCCTTCTATCATCTCACCCCAGCTGGATACTCCTTCTCCTAACGCCAAAGTCACTCCTCCTGTTAGTTCTTGTACTCTATCATTGCCCTAGCACAGCATTCAAGAAAAGCGATGCACACAAATAATCTGGAATTTTTGAGAATAAAAAAGGCACACATGCTTGTTGAATGGAGCTGAATTTGATGTACCGATCTGAGTAACCGGGAAGCAGAGAAGGGAGGCTTCCAGAGTGATTCACAGCTGCAGGTGATCAAGTTTCTCCACAGTAAACATAAATCTTACATTGCTGTAAGCCTGGGGATTACCAGACTGTCTTGGAACAGCATGCAAAAAACAAGCACCCTCTTATGCTAAGTGAAAGCTAAGGAGTTACTATTAGGCCTGCGGAATACGAGGCAAATTAATAAAAATTACTTCTCTATCATTTGTAGAGTGCATCTACTTAATGCAAAACACAGACATCCTGCTTCATCTTCAAGCTTTTAGCAAAGACAAACAGAATATAGGTAGCTTAATTCAGACAGGAATTAGTACCTATTAAACTTTATCACACAATTAATAGGAAGGAAGAGTTTCAGTATATTTGAAATTATTTTGTTAAAACAATTCATGCATATGGTGCACACTATCAATGCCCAAAAGTAGGAGGCATAACAATACAGGAAAAATTTGTGGTTTCAAATATTTATGGCAAAAATACAAATGAACTGGGCATAATGACAAGCCTGTAAGGACAACACTAGGAAAATGGAGGTTGAGGAGTTCAAGACTAGCCTTGGCTACATTACCTCAAGTTCTGTGAGAGCCTGAGCTATATGACATCTTGTCTCATGAAACTAAAACCAACTGTCTTAGTTAGGGTTTCCATTGCTGTGAAGAGACACATGACCAAGGCAACTCTTAAAAGGACAACGTTTAATTGGGGCTGGCTTACAGAGGCTCAGTCCATTATCATCATGGCAGGCATGGCACTGGAGGAACTGAGAGTTTACATCTTCATCCAAAGGAAGCCAGGAGCAGACTGTTTTCAGGTAGCTAGGAGAAAGGTCTCAAAATCAACCCCACAGTGACACACTTCCTCCAGCAAGGCCATGCCTCCTAACAGTGTCACTCCCTGAGCCAAGCATATTCAAACCACACCAACCAAGCATACATGCATATCCTAAAATTCCAAGCTTTGCTGGGCATGGCGGTGTACAGCTTTAATCCCAGCACTCAGGAGGCAGAGGCATGCAGATCTCTGTGAGTTCAAGGCCAGCCTGTGTTTCAGTAAAAAATTTAAAAAAGGTTTCTTTTATCCTGTGCTAGCCAGCACCATAGGGCCACATAGGGACACATGGCATCTGCTGGATATTTTCATCTCAGTCAGCAAAGCGTCTCACCTGCTAAGCTCCATCCCATCTCACACTGCCGATGGCTACTGTCTGAGCCCTGCTGCAATCTCTGTGCCCATCTAGTTCCCAAGGCGGGTCGCTGCCACGCCAGCTTCATGCAGAGACCGCCAATCTCGAGGCTCTCTTACTGAGGACTCTGCTCACATTTCCAGCATCCACCCGCTGGTCCCAGCAGCTGTTACCCTCTTGTAACTCTGCTGATGCTCTGTTTACATCCCCAACATCTGCCCCCTAATAGTTATGGTATAAACTCCCAACAGCCCGTTAAAATCAAGACTCAACAAACTGCAACCCAACAATCAGATTTCTATGTTAAATTCTCAATCCACAATACATCTACATGGTAAACTCACAACCAATTGATAAGGATATAAACCGCCCACCTAGGTAAGATAAATTTGCCTACAGAAATCCATCCCAGTTACCTTGGCAATTCAAGACCACCTGGATCTGGGTCATTCTTCTCCATCTCCATCTTGATTCTCCTTCCTTCTTCTTTCTGGCCTTACAAAAGCTTTGTCCCCACCTTATTTTTTTACTGTCCAATCATGGCCTTGACCTAACTGGTGCTAGTCCTCACCTGCATATAGACAGCAACCTACACACCTGGTCTACACAGAGAACCCCAGGACGGTATGTAAAACTCTGTTACCAAACAAACAAACAAACAGTGTGTTATGTTGTTTATTCATATGGGCATGCAAGTGCGCTCTCCCCCCCCGCCCCCGCTTCTCTCTCTCTCTCTCTCTCTCTCTTTCCTCTCTCTCGACAGGATTTCTCTGTGTTCTTCAGCTAGCTCTGTAGACCAGGCTGGCCTTGAATTCAAGAGATCTGCCTGCCTCTGTCTCCCAATTGCTGGGACTAAAGGCATATGCTACCACTGCCAGGTTCTCTCTCTTTAAAGACTTTTAAAAAAAAAAATTGATTTTGTGTGTGTGGGAGCAGGAGCACCATGGCATGTGCTTGAGGTCAGAGGACACCTTGTGGGAGTTTTTCTATCCCTCACCATGGGTTGTGGTGATGGAACTCAGGTCCTCAGATCTAGCAGTAGAGGCATCTCACTGGCTCTGAACATGTTAATTCAGAAATAATACAATTTTTTAAAACTCCACAATTAGGTGTTGGGTTTTTATTGTTTTTGAAACAGGACTTCTCTATATAGACCTGACTGTCCAGGAACCCATTCCGTGGACCAGGCTGGCCTCCAACTCAGATCCATCTGCCTCTGCCTTCTAAGTGCTGGGATGAAATGTTTACGTCCTCAGTGCAGGGCCCATGACTAAGTTTTAAACATTTATTTTAAAAAACGGGTGTTTGCCTGCATATATGTGCATGCACACATAAAATGCCTAATGGAGTCAGAGGAAGGCATCAGATCCTTTGGAACTGGATATACACATAGCTGTCAGATACAAGATGGATGCTAGGAACTGAACCTGGTCATCTGCAAGATCAACAAGTGTTAATCACTGAGTCATCTTTACAGCTCCCCACAACTAGTTTTTAAGAGTTACCCAGTAGAAGCTAGGTATGGTGGCATAGGTCTGTAATCATAGGCCTTAGAAAGCAGAGACAGGAGGATCCCAAGTTCAAAACTAGCCTGGGCTACACGGAGTTCCAGAGTAATCAACCTTGGCTATAAAGTGAGATGTTCTTTAAAAAAAAAAAAAAAAAAAAAGGGTTGGGGATTTAGCTCAGTGGTAGAGCGCTTGCCTCACGGGCAAGGCCCTGGGTTCGGTCCCCAGCTCCAAAAAAAGAACCAAAAAAAAAAAAAAAAAAAAAAAAAAAAAAACAAACAAAAAAAAACCCCAAAGAGGAATATCCAGAAAAATGTCAACCATACCACATCAGCCAAAACTTCAAAACTTTCCTATAAGGATGTCCTTAGATTTTTTTTAAAAAGTGTAAGTCTCATTTCTAGTATTCCACTCATTATTTTGTACATTGCAAGTATTTATGTTTATTCTAATATTTCTTCATTATTTAATTGTCAAAAGCAGAAAATAAATCTGAGTAACAGATTGAAATAAGACTAGCTAAGAGTAGAAAACTTCTGTGGTGGCAATGACATTGAATGACATCTAATTCTGAAACTTTTTCTATAATTAGGACCCAAGACACTTATCTAAATCACACCTCTGGTCCTCATCATCCCCTCGCTGTGCTCCCCTCCTCTTTTCACACAGGGCCATGCTACTAGCCCAGGCAGTATGCTCTCAGTTCACCACCTAGGATTTAAAAAAAACAAACAAACAAACCTGCTACACTGGGCGGGGGAGCAAAACCAGGGCTTGGGCAAGCAATAGGTAGAGTAAGCAGAGAGACAGAAACAAGAAAAAAAAATCTTTGCTTTAAAGGTAGAACTGACTCCCCAAAGTTACCCTCTGATCAAACCCTCCACAACACATCTCACACACAATAAATAAAACAATATAAAGTAATAAATTAAAAATTGCCAGTTGTGATGCTAAGGAGGTAAAGGCACGAGGATCATAAGTTCAAGGGTAGCCTGGGCTACCTTTAGGCTACACCTTTAGGGCTGACAGGATGAGGGCAGGGAACGCCCTTACCTCGAAGCCTAATTATCCAGGCTCCATCCAGGGACCCACTTGGCACTAAATCCTGCAAGTTTTCCTCTGACCTCTTCATGTATGTTATGGTACATGCATTGTTTCTTCCAAACAAACAATTTTTATAAAAAGATATTTAAAAACAGCCACCATGTCCTTGTGCATGCCCACCACACAGTCTCCAGCCCTAACCCCTAGTACTGCATGGATTTGTTTAAAGGCAGGCCTTGAGCTAGCAATCTTCCTGCCACATCTCTAACGTGATAGGATAACAAACCATGGCTTCTAGCTTAACTAATTTTTAAAAATTACATTTATTTACATGTATGGGAACTCAGAAGACAACTTGTGGTCGACAGTTCTCTCCTTCTATCATGTAGTTTCTGGGGGAGTCAAACATAGGTTGTGTCTTTACCCCAGCCATCTTGATAGCCTCTGATTTTTACAAATCTCATGGCTATGAAGTGCTGACTATAATTGTGAAGTTCTCTCTTCCTTTGTGTTTTCCTCCAATACTTGGAAACTCTGCTATTAGACGCATATATTTATGGTCATTTTCTTTTCTCAAGACAGGATCTCACTATGTAGCTATGGCTGGTCTGAAATTCAATACATAGACCAGGCTGGCCTCAAAATCAGAGATAAGGCATGTGCTGTGCCATCATGCCCTGCTGACCGTTCTTCTTTCTGATGAATTAACTCACTAATTTGTCATTATGTGATGTCTCTCTGTCTTTGGTAATATTCTTTCTCTTGAAGTCTACTTTATTTTCTATTTTAGTATAAAAGTTCTTAGAAATGAAAACATCACACCTCCAGGTTGGTTTACAAAGTGAGAACCAGGACAGCCAGAGCTACACAGAGAAACTGTCTCAAAAAACCAAACCAATCAAATAGACAAAACACACACAAAATATATATATATATATATTCAGCTTTTAGTGACGCTTGCTTCCTTTTACCATTACTCCTGCCTATTTAACTATCTGTAATTTTTTAATAATATATTTTTATAGACAGTGGGTGTGGCTGTATAAATTTTTTAGTCCAAGCACTTGGGAAAGCAGAGGCAGGTGGATCTCTGAATTCGAGGCCAGCCTGGTCCTCATAGTGAGTTCTAGGACATCCAAGTCTATTTAGTGAGACACTGTCTCAAAAGTTATTTTACTATAGACAAAATATTCTGGGACTTAAAAACAGATTAATTACATGCATGCATGTCTGTGTTCATGTACATGACCGGTTGCCTATGAAGGTCAGAAGAAGACCTGGAGCTGAACTGGAGGTAATTATTAGCTCCCTGCAGTGGATGTTGAGAATCAAACTCAGGATCTCTTCAAGCAGTTTGCACTCTTAACTACTGAGCTCATGCTCTAGCTCCAGGTGCTTCTTTTTAAAAGACAAGGCCTTGCGATAAAGCCTGGGCTAGTCTGCAACTATATAATCCAGCCTGGCCCTGACTTTGCTCTGCATCCCGAGTACCTTACCATGTCCCGCTTGAACATTATTTTCTAATCATTTATGTGAGTCTGTCTTGTAGCTGGAATATTTACTCCATTCATACTTAAATGAAATTTGGATGTGTTTAGTTTGTCAGGGTTCAATAATTCTCAGAATTCTGTTTTTCACTTTTTTCCTTTCTTTTGTTTCAGTCCTGTCTGGCTTGGGACTTGGAGTGGAGACCAGGCTAGCCCTGAACTTCCATTGATCTTCTTACCTCTGCTATCTGAGTATGCATGCCACCTCATTTAGCGTCAGAATTCAATTATTGTCAATTTAGCTATGTCTCTTCAAGTGTTTTCTGCTTATAAAGAACAAACATTTCTGTTTTAGAACCTGATAATCCATGAGCAAGACAGCAGCTGACAGGGTCTGTCAGTGGGCTCTCTGGTTTATTGATGTGTCTCCTCACTGTGTCATCAATGGTAGGACTTACATTTTATTTAGTAGCTACCTTTACAGTCCATTTAAAGGAAAATGCTACAGCAGTTCTCAGAGAATCCAAGAATCCAAGAATCCTGAGCTCGCACAGCTCCACGAATACCTTCTCTGCTCTACAATAGCTATTAATGTTGTACAGGTGCTCTGCTCCTCAGATTTTTATTTATTTATTTATTTTAAACAGCTACCTTGGTACCATAATAAAGGACTTGGGGTGGGAGTGCCTGTGCCACAGTGCTAGTGGCCTTGCTTACCATGGGCAAAGCTCCATGCTGCATTCCCAACACAACAAACAGTAAACAACAGAAGGAAAACAACAGAAAAGGAGAAAGTGAAACATGTTTCTTTGGTAAACTGATAAACAAAATAAAAACACGGAAACAGCTTTACTATTTTCCTAAAAAAAGATAATTAAGTAGCAAATATTCGATGCATATATATATTTATTTATTTATATAACCAAACTAGCCAGCAGGGGCGGAAATCAATGAAAATTGTCCAGCTTAATAATTAATAACTAAACTTTTGAGTGTAGGGTTCAGATGAGGAAAATCTAATGAGCTGAACTGGCATTTTATTTTGTGGGGTAAAGTCTCTGTGTGTTATAGCTGGCTTTGAGCTCCTGACTCAAACAGTCCCAAGAGTTGGACTACAGCTTATAAACCAGGCCTACTTTCTGTGTCCTCACATGCTGTAGGATTTATCATTTAGTGATCACTTCAGGGCTTATGTAAAATAAACAGACAACATTTACATTTTATAGATGTAGCCACTGTGCCTGGCTGGTTTTCTGTTGTTTTTCTAAGACAAGGTCTCTCTATGTAGCTCTGGCTGTCATGAAACTATTTAGACCAAGTTAGTCTTAAAAATATAGAGATCTGATTGCCTCTGCCTCCCAAGTGCTGAGATTAAAGGTGTGCGCTATGCTCAGTTTTGTACATTTTTCAAACACTTTGTTTACATTTATGGAGGTCAAAGAACGACTTTCCAGAGTCAGTTCTCTCCTGAGGTCCCAGGCATCTCAGGTTGGCAGGCTTGCTAGCAAGCACCTTTAGCTGCTGAGCTTGTGTTGTTTTTAAAAGTAATTTTAAAGATTATTTTGTTTTATTAAATAGTTTCTGTACCTTATTTTTAGCCTTTTGATTGTTTTAAACTAGGGTCTTTAATGTAGCCCAGGCTAGCCTGGAATTTACTATGTAGCTCAGGATAGCCCTGGACTTCTGATTTTCCTGCCCCCGCCCCCCCGCCCCCCGTTGGGCTCATAGGTGTGTACCACTCCTGGTTTATGGAAATGGATTCCAAAGTGGATTGAATACTGCTAGGCAAGTACTCAATCAACTAGGTAATATCCCCAGCTATTTTTAGCTTTTTAAGACACCGTATTAATACATAGCTACATGCCTGGCCTTAAATTTATGGTGACCCTCTAGCTTCTGCCTATCCTGTGCTCAGAGTATGCACCATCAACACTCAGAATTTTATCTCAAGTACTCCAAACTCTACAGTATACTTTTCTGAGAACTGTAGTGGTAGCCTGGTGTAGTGGAGCATGCAGGTAATTCCAGTGTTTGGGAAGCTGAGGCAAGGCAGAATGACTCATTAATGTATGTCCTGGGCACACAGAGATCCTGTCTCAGAATAAGCCAGATCTGGTGTAGCATGCCTGTAATTCCAGCACCTATGAAGTGGGGACATGAGGATCAGGAGTTCAAGCACACCTTCCTACATATAGTGAATTTGAGGCTAACCTGAGCTATGCGTGATCTTTGCCTTAAAAAAATAACAATCATGGGCTGGAGAGATGGCTTAGTGGTTAAGAGCTCTGACTGGGCTCTTCCAGAGGTCCTGAGTTCAATTCCTAGCAACCACATAGTGGCTCACAACCATCTGTAATGGGATCTGATGCCCTATTCTGCTGTGTCTGAAGACAGCAACATTAAATATTTTAAATAATAATAATAATCATGAAGTTACAGACTTTAACACTATGGGTAATAACTTTGGGCTTCTACATGGGTGCACAGCAAGCACTTAGTTGAGTCACCCCTAGTACTCTATATGATATACTTCTAAAAGACATTCTCTATCAGCTAATTATTACTTAAACTATGAGAACAAGTGGAACTGTTACGAAAATAGAACAGTGATCTTCAATACACCAGCCTACTCCCCGCCTTAGCTTCCTAAGTGCTGGGATTACAGGTGTGTGTCACCGTACCAGGCTGTTTAATGCCTTTTAAAAAAGAATCTACTTGGGTTGGGGATTTAGCTCAGTGGTAGAGCACTTGCCTAGCAAGCGCAAGGCCCTGGGTTCGATCCCCAGCTCCAAAAAAAAGAAAAAAAAAAGAAAAGAAAAAAAACAGAATCTACTTAACTATTAAAGGTCAGTGGTGAGATGGCTCATCTGTGAAGAGCATCTGGTGCTCTTGCAGGGGGCCTCAATTCAGTTCCCAGCACTACACTACACTGTGGCTGACAGCCACCTATTACTCCTGTGCCCTCTTTTGGTTTCCTTTGACACCAGGCACACATATGGCACACATACATATATGCAGACACTCATATACATAAAATAAAAAACAAATACATCTTTATAGGTAAGAGATTTAAAACTTTTCACATTTACATAGCATTTTTCTGTTTTTACAAAGCATTTCTAGAACCGCCTGGAAGCACGATACCCAGGTTTGATTCCCAGCACTGCAAAGCACTAAGTATTTCTACATTTGATACTAAGATGCCAGATATGGTAGACATTATCTTTCCCTATATTATGGCTCAAAAACCCTGAAACTAACCAGGTGTCACATTGTACAGCTTTAATCACAACACTCAAGAGGCAGAGACAAACAGATCTCTGAGTTTGAGGCCAGCATGGTCTACATAGGCTGGCCACAGCAACAGGGAAGGCAGTATCTCAAAGCAAAATTAATACCTTAAACCTGAGTTATCTGAAAAGCAAGTCACATTCAGAGGGTCTCACAATTTGTTTGTATAGGGTCTTACTTGGTAGCCTTGGCCTAGACCTTGCCATATAACCCAGGCTAGTCTCAAACTTGCACTGATTCTCCTGTCTTAATTTCCTGAGTGCTGGGATTTTAAGCTTGTACAACTGACACTAGCCTTTCGGTGGCTTTTACAGTCAGAGAAAGTGAATGTTCATGGCATTTTGTATAGTCTAACTACTACTAAATAACAACAGAAACCCCCTTCTCCCCTTTACTTACCTGTGTGTGTGAGGAACTCAGAGGACCCCTTTTGGGAGCTGACTCTTCTGCCATGTGAATTCAGATCAAACTCCGAGGTCAGACTCAGTGACAAGTGCCTTTACTCAATGAGCCAACTAGCTGGTTCCAAAGCGGGTTTTGTCTGTTGGTTTCCCATAGTCTAGGCTATCCTCAAACTTACTATAATCCCCCTGCTTCAGCCGGAGTGCTGAGACTACAGGCACATGCCACATCTGGCTTAAGATACTTTTATAAGAGGGAAACAGCCTCTACATTTATTTACCACAGCTGAGACTATTCTTTAATGAGAAACCTCTTTCAAAAGATCCCATAAGGGCTGGAGAGATGGCCCAGAAGTTCAGAACAATTCTCCTTTCAGAAGACCTGGGATCTTACACCTACCTGGCAGCTGGCAGCTAACAACTATCTGTAACTCCAATTCCAGGGGATCAGAACCTGCTTTAATATAAGCCAGGCTGGTCTTGAACTTGCACTGATCCTCCTGTCTCAATCCTCTGAGTGCTGGGACCTCTACAGGCCCAAGGCACTCACACTGCACACATACATACAGGAGGCAAAACACTCATACACATAAAACAAAAACAAATGAACCTTTTTAAAATTATAATGCTGGCCACATCATTAATACGGAAAATGACAGGTGGAAGTCAGTTTAGGACAAATGCCAACTGTACCATTTGTCTGAAAATGCTAACACTGCTGTAATACTAAGTGACACTCTTTTGTGTCATGTAATCTAGGCTTGCTTGGAATTCACTATGTACCTGGATAAGACCTTGAAGTGCCCATCCTGATTCTGAAGCCCCTTGAGTGCTGGGATTTCAGATATGCGCCATCAAGCCTAATTCTGAAATTGGGATTTCTAAAACCCCATATCTACTCTTACTGTGTTTCTGTGTGCATGATGAGTGTATGTGCACATGTATGTGTCCCTTTGTTCCTTCCTCTGTTAAGTGGGAACTGTGGTCAGATGGCCAGGCTTCCACAGTCTTTACCTATTAGGCCATCTCTTGGGCCTGAAACAGGATTCCTAAACAAAAGCATAGGAACTAAAATCCTGAAAAGGGCTGCAGATAATACTGCCTCTGTAATCCACAATCTTAGTTTTCCCACTTTCAGTGTTTTAAAATGGAAGTAAACACATCTGAACAGCTTTAAATATTTTCATGTATTTTATTTTTAAAACACTTAAAATTTTGCAAGCTAGCAGTAAAATATTGCCCTTAATATTTTACTAATTAGCACCGTATAGCTTTTAAAGCTAACTGGAACATTGTTTCACTGTAAATGACTGTAAAATAAGATGTCAAATTAGTCTCAACATAAGATCATAAATTAAATCATTATTTTTTTTTTGGCTCTAGGCACATATGTGTACTTTAAAGATGAATTTAACTACATTAATGTATTTGGCCAATCTAAAACTCAAAGTATAATAGTTTAAAGCAGCACTTAATCTTTGAAATTATTCTAAAAAAGCATATAAAGAAATTGAGAAATCAGCTATAAAAAAAAAGGTCACTCCTTTACTTTTTAAAAACCTCTTAATATTTGGAAGAATAACAAAATAACTTGGTGAAAAAGTCCTTTGGTGCGAAGATCAGTTTAAACATATGGTTTAGCACACACCATTCTCATGCTTTGCTTATTAGCAGCCTTACCAAAAAGCCACAGAAAGGTCTGGAACAACTCACAGCGACAGCTGAAAGGCTGAAATAAAATTGCTTAGTGCTAAAAAGATCCCACGTTCAGTTGTGTAGTTTTAAATGGAAGCCTAGACATTTAACCGCTATGTTAATGTTCTCATCTGAAGAAAAAAACTTTCAAAAAGAAAAAAATTAATTACACCCAAATTACTTCCACATATTTTAAAAAAGGACATTTCATTTCCTATATTCTGATAAAAGCACTCCACAGGCTACGGCAATGGAGTCCAGAGCCACAAACGAGTGCTCACTAGCACGCCTGCCTTGCATACCGGTAGAATCAAGTCCAGTTTTGCCATCTGTGGATGACTATGACAAGATACAAAAGCATGTGTTTGCCATAAATAGCTCTGGCTAATAGCAAAGAGCGCACACTGAGCAGATCAAGTTCTCTATAAGGAGGAGAACGCTCGGGACCACAGCCAAATCCCATTACTAATGTTTAAGACGGCTATACTATTTTCTCCTCCAATTCAATTTGGAAAAGATATTAAGGAATTGTGGCTGAAACAGACTTTCCTAAATATCACAATCATCATTAAACCTTTGAATGACATTTTACAAATTATTTTCATTATGACCAAGTAATAAAACATCCTATTCATCCGACTCAATTATTTATAACGTAACTCTGAATTAATCTCCTAATTTATCTAGAGAACAAATTAAGTGGAGTATGCCAAAGTGCAGAAAAATTTTGATCTCCATATTGTAACATAAACATTTATAAAAGTACCACTCTTTTAATGATTGTATATAAGTGATTTTAAGATATTTTTAAACCAAAGATTAAAGGAAAAAAATTCCAAATACCAGTGCAGAGCTTAGTCACCATTTACCCTAAACTTTCACATAATAATTTGCAAAATTTCCAAGGAAAACAAGGCAACATTCTGTAATCTGCCACAATTTTTATTGCAACGTGGCCACTTTTATGAGGGCAGGGAGTTTGATCTCAAAACAATGTTCCATTTAAGGCTCTTTTATACAGAAATTGCCATCATGACTGATATTCAAAATATCTGTAGTGTTTCAAGACTCATATGGTAAACATAAAACTCCTATAATTATACAGTAGTGTACACTCATTGGGAATCCAAAGACATCAACACAGCTATTCCTTTGAAGAAAATATGCAGGTAAGAAGAATGAACACTGAGATACTAGGATAAATTGAAGACAGGTAATGAAACTTAATTGGCATTCTTTATAAGGGACTAAACGCATTACAAAATAAAAGTGCTTTTAACCAATAGTGTTTAACCTGTGCTGCCATGTCACAATAGGCGAGCCAAGGCGGGTGAGGTGTGTGACTGCTCCAGTGCCGCAGAGAACTGTGATCAAGTGCAGCTCGACTATAAATAATACTGAAACAAGTTTCCCATATGACCAGTGGAGAATACTTTCAAGGCATTCAATTAGCTCACCCTCTGTAGTACTCTAAGCTATTCACGCTGACAACGACATCCGTTGTAGTGCTCACGCAAGGAAGGCATGGAACCAGTTGTTTTGGCTAAAATAGGACGGGAAGGCATTCCTTGGGATCTACAGAAAGTAACCATATGAAACAGTCTAATGGCGATCACTGACAGGCTTCTTATATTCACTCATTCATTGTGTTGAACGGGACCAGTGGAAAGGGAATAAACAAAAAACAAAACCTAATACAATTCCAGTGGACTGAGCTGGAGAAATAAATGTAAGCCCCTTAAGATCAAATGGCACTTGGCTATTATTTTACAGTGGCTTTCCTTCCAGGGAAACTACAACACTGCCTCCCAGTTTCTCTCCCAGTGTCGAGCGGTCCTTAATATCGTCCAAGCCATTTACTTGCCACTCATGTTTAATACCTAAAAAGAAAAAAAAGCACAACCCGTTAACCTTACAATCAAGAAAAAGTCACTTTGTTCTGTACAAAACAATCAATGTTTATACCTGTAAATTTCTTTTTAATGGCATCTTTAGAGCTAGCATAAATCATCTTGCTTTTTAACGGTGCACTTTCAGGAGCCCTACGGGGGAGAAAATGTTGAATTTCAAAAGAAAAACAAAGGCAAAAACCGACTATGATAATAATAATAATCCTTGCATTTTTAAAAGTACGTTTTTTCTTTTGTTTTTACACACCAGAATATAAATACTAGGTCTTCTTTCTTAGACTCTTTTGTTTCGTATGTGGCATCGTACAAAGCATATCGGCAATCATTCAGAGGTAGCAACTTCACAAAAGATGTGTAGGGGTCCTCTACAGTATCACCAATGTCACCCACCAAGATCTGCTTTGCTTCCTCTACAATTATTTGTCTTTTGTCATCGCTTAAACAGAAGAGAACTGCTTTCTTTCTTTTTTTGATCTCCTCCTGGGTAGAAGATTTTCTTACTTTCATATCATTAAAAACTTTGATGACTTCATCATTCACTGTAACTCCAGATGCCTGAAAACAAACAAAGGATGGGAATTTAGAACAAGGATTTTGATTTTAACCAAAACCGTTGACTACTAACAAGGCTTCAACTTCAGTCTGGCCAGACTATTAAAAACTGCACCAAACAACGTAAGCGGTCCTATTAGATCGGTCACATTTAAATATCAGAAGATATGGCCAAAATGTCTAACTCATACTGCCCATTCATCCTTCTTAAAGGAGTATGGAGAGAAACGCTAACGGGAGGTGGGAAGGGACAAATAGAGTTGAGCCATGCCTGAAATGTTTCCTATTTCACTGGGTGATGTCAGAGCTTCAGGAGCAGCAGCAAAAATACCTTCTGTATTGTGTCAACTCTGCGGGCCTTAAAAAACACTCCAGGATTTCAGTTAACGCTTCTACTATTTTTTTTTCTTTAAAGCCGTCTTAGCCACTGCTGCTTCCACATAAGGAAAGAGAATCAAGTGTAAACTCCAACCGCTGCGGCTTACAGCAAAAACGCCCCACCGCCCATTGGCAGCCGCTTTGAAACTAACGGGTCCAGTGAAAGGGCTTCCTACGGCGAGAAAGCGTTTTAAAATAGGTTTCTACCTGCTCAAATCTCCTCAGAGTGGTGTTATGGCGGGCCTCCTAGACCCTCACCCAGAAGCTTCTGGGCACGTACCAACCTTAAAGCGCGCGAGTTAAAAACATTAAGCCGCGCAGGGCTGAGCAGCACGCGGAGCCGTGGCCCAAGGAGCGACCCTCTCGCGCCAGGCCTGCGCCGGGCTCTCCCGCCTCAGGACTCCGAGCGGCCCGCCTGCCGCAGGGCCTCGAGCCCCCGGCCCGCAGCGCGGAAGCGCCCACCGCACAGGCCCAGGCAGGGTAAGATGGCGGCCGCGCGGGGCTCCGCGCCGCGCCCAGCATCCCCCGCCAGCGCGCCCACCTTACCATAGTGCCCGCGGCTGAGGTTGCTGCGGCGGCGGCGGCTCGGGCTCCGGCTCGGTGGCACTGGAACGAGAAGAAGGAGGGGCCGGCGGCGGGCAGCAGAGAGTGCAGGGGACGCCGGGAGCTGCAGCCGGGCGGGCGGCGGGCTGGAGGGCCGCAGGGCGGGCGGGGCAGTCACGTGGTCCGGCCCCGCCCCCCGCCGCCGGCCGGTGTCCTCCGCCTGACCCCCGAGCTCCAGAACCGCTAGAAGAACAACGCAGTGGCGGCGGGAGCCCTGATGCTGGCCGTAGCGACCATCCGGGTTCATCACTCGAGCGGTTCGCGGGCTCCGGGCGCTGCTCCGTGGTTACGACGAGAGGAAACGGGGTGTGGTGGTAGAGTAGAGCGCCTTGCTTCATTCACCTGTGCTTTTCACTGAAAGGGTCAGCATTGTAACATTTCGGGTTCCCTTTGGAAAGCCCCAACTTTGAATGAATCGCATAGATCTTTCTCTTCTTTGTGTGTTTGAATGGAGACAGGATCTCATTTGGAGCCTTTGCGGGTCTCTTGATACATGATGTAGTTGCAGATGACCTTGAACTGATCATGCCTCCATCCTGCAGGTGTTGGGATTACAGGCAAGCACTGTCTCCCTGGGTTTAGACCCCTCTTATCACTAAAACGAGAACAAACACTGTAAATATTACCTCAGTGATTGAAGTACTAAGCAAAGGCAGAATGAGAAGCAGGGATGTTGGCTTACACCTGTAATCCTGCAAGAAGAGGGAGGAGAAGTCACAAAATGCTCTGGAGATACCTTGGACAGAATTATAACCCAAGTAAGAACAGAAGCTACTAGAGTTACATTTCTTTTCCCCTGTAAATGGGATGTATTGAGATTACTAGAAGAATACATGTTTACATGTGGAGGGAAAAAGGCCTTAAGCGTGTGATTTGGTAATTTTGTTGATATCCTCTCTCTCTCTCTCTCTCTCTCTCTCTCTCTCTCTCTCTCTCTCTCTGTGTGTGTGTGTGTGTGTGTGTGTGAGAGAGAGAGAGAGAGAGAGAGAGAGAGAGAGAGAGAGAATGCTATGGCACACATGAAGAAGGTCAAAAAGACAATTCATGGGAGTCATTTCTCCTTTCTCCTGTGTGCCCTGGGAATTAAACTTGAGTCATCAAGCTTGGTAGTACCCTGTCCCCATGTCAGACAGCACACAGTCAATAACCTGTGACTTCAGCTCCAGGGGCTCTGACCCCCTCTTTAGCTTCCATAAGCACCTGCACATGTGCACACACATAAAAAATAAATATAAAAGAATCCTTTTATTTTTACTCATGCACATGTGTGTGTGTATCTGTGTGAAGGTCGACTATGTGTGCGCAGGTGCCCTTAGTGGCCAGAAGAGGTGTGTTCACCAGAGCTAGAGTTGCAGACCCTCATGAGCTGCCTGATATGGGTGCTGGGAACCAAACTTGGGTCCTTTCTTAGAGCAGGAAGTGCTCTTAAGTGCTGAGCTATCTCTTCAGACACACACACACACACACACGCACACACACACCACACACACACGCACACACACACACACACCTTTCTCTGTGTATCCCTGGCAGTCTTGGAACTCACTCTGTAGAACAGGCTGTCCTCAGACTTGGAGATCTGCCTGCCTCTGCCTCCCCAGCACTGGGATTAAAGGCGTGCACCACCACCACCCTTTTGTTTATTTATTTTTAAAGCATACACATTTCTTTCATATGTTTTATATAACAGGAGCAGTTGTAATAAAAATGAGGCTCATGACCACACCAGCTTATAGTTTTGTCTTCTTAAGAATGAGTGCTTGCGGGGTTGGGGATTTAGCTCAGTGGTAGAGCACTTGCCTAGCAAGCGCAAGGCCCTGGGTTCGGTCCCCAGCTCCAAAAAGGAAAAAAGAATGAGTGCTTGCTGGGGATGGGGGAAGGATTTGGGAGGGGTGACTGGGATGGGGGCAGGATATAAAGTGAATAAGTAAAAAAAAATTAAATAAAAATAAAAAAAGAGGAAGAGTGCTTGCTTTTAGGAATTGTATAGTGAAGTCCCATGTAGGACAGCTGGCATCAAATAAGTAAGCCAAGAGTAGAAATTCTTTTCTCATCCACTATTCTAGTAAAGCCTATTGCTGACCCAGTGCAACTTGTCCTTTAAAAAGTTATTACTCTTTTGAGACCGGGTCTCACTACATGTGTAGCACTGACTGGTCTGAATTTGCTATGTAGACCAGGTTAGCCTACTTCTGCCTGCTTCTGCGTCCTGAGTTCTGGGATTAAAGGTGTGCTGGCCTATTTTATTAGTTGGTGCCATTACGACTTATGCATCGTCTGTTGTCATCTTCCTCTGCCTTCTGCCTCTGCTGTACGGAAGCTTTTAACCTCGCATGATCTATTTGTCAGCCATTGGCATCATTTCCTGAGGTTTTGGAATCCTTTTTAGAGAATCCTTGTCTAGGCTTATATCTTGAAACTTTTTCCTATATTTTCCTCTAGCAGTTTCAAAGTTTGGAGTCTCACATGAAGGTTTTTGATCCATCTTAAATTTGCATGTCCATGTAGAGAGAGACCATTTTCCTCTATGTGGAAATCCAGTTTCCTGAGATCATTTGCTTAACAACCTTTTCCCCAAAGTACTTCAAATTCTTTTCATTGAGATTTTTATAGACTTTTATTTTACGCACATGAGTTATTTGCCTGTATGTATCATATCTGTGCACCGTGGAGGTCAGAGAGGGCACCAGTTCCCTAGAACTGGAGTTACAGATGGTCATGAACTGCCATGCAGGGGCTGGGGATCAAACCCAGGTCTTTTGGAAAAGCAGCCAGTGCTCTTAATTGCTGAGTCATCTTTCTAGTTCCTCAATATGTGTGTCTGGCATCTTTATCCAAGTTAGACAACTATAGTTGGGTTTTTTTTTTTGAACCTAGTGTTCTATTGGTCTGTATGTCTACATGTCTTTGACGTTTTGTTACTGTGACAGACCAAGTATTTGAGACTAAGTTTTCTAATAACTCCAGAAACACTCTTTGTCCTGGGGGTTGCCCTTTATAGTTTTGTAAATAAAGTCATTGAATTTTAAGATGGATTTTATTGACTGCTTTTGTTAATGTAAGCATTTTTATAATATCACTTCTACCAATCTGAGCATGGGGCAGGATCCTCCCATCTTCCAGGATCTTCTTTAGCCCCTGAAGTGTCAAAAAGTTTTTATGGTAGAGGCTTTTCATCTCCTTGACTAGGTTTACTCCTTGGTATTTGTTTATTTATTTGAAAATGATTAGAGCTGGGTGCAGTGGCACACACCTTTAACTCCAGCACTCTAGAGGCAGAGGCTGGTGGATCTCTGTGAGTCTGAGGCCAGCCTGGTTCCTCTCTGTCTCTGTCTCTCTCTTCTCTCTGTCAAAAAAATTGAAACCATATTTCTAGACTACCTTATTTTATATGTATAAGTGTTTTTGCTCCCATCTACGTACTTAGACCACTGTGTGCTTAGACCCCTGAGGAGGTCAGAAGAGGGCATTGGTTCCCTGGAACTGGAGTTATGGGGTTATGAGCCACTATGTTGGTACTGGGAATTAAACCCAGGTCCTCTGCACGAACCAGTGCTCTTAACTACCAAGCCATCTTTTTATGAGCATATTTATTTATCTTAAAGATTTATTTTATGTGCATGAGTGTTTCACCTGCAGATGTACATGTATGCCATGTGCATGCCTCGTGCCTTGAGGGGTGAGAGGTGATGTCATATTTCCTGGATCTGGAGTCACAGATGGCTGTGAGTTGCCATGTGGATGCTGGGAACAGGGCCTGGGTCCTTGCAAGAGCAGCTGTCTTAGGGTTTCTATTGCTGTGAAGAGATATAATGACCAAGGCAGCTCTTATAAAGCTCAACATTTAACTGGGGGTGGCTTACAGGTTCAGAGGTTCAGTCCATTATCATCAGAGTGGGAATCATGGCAGCTTCCAGGCAGGCATGGTGCTGGAGAAGGAGCTGAATTTCTACATCTTGATCCAAAGGCAGTCAGGAGAAGACGGTCTACCAGGCAGCCAGGAGGAGGGTCTCAAAGCCCACCCCTATGATGACATACTTCCTTCAACAAAGCCACACCTCCTAATAGTGCCATTCCCTGGACCAAGTATATTCAAACCACCACAGTGGTCAATGCTTCTAATGATAAGCCATCTCTCTAACCCCTATGTTTATTTTTTATTTTTCCATAATTTTTATTCACTTTGCATCCCAATAGAAGCCCCCTCCCTCTTCTCCCACTCCTGCTCTTACAAATCCTTCCCCCAATTACCTTCTCTCTTCCTCAGACAAGCAGGAGTCCCCCTTGAGTACCACTCCACACTGGGACATCTAGTTCTAGCAGGAATAGGCTGTCTTTTCCCCCTGAAGCCCAAACAGGCAGCCTAGGTAGGAGAAGGGGACCCAATAACAGGCAGCAGAGTCAGAGGCAGCCTCCTCTCCAGTTGTTAGAGGCCCCACATGAAGAACAAGCTGCACATCTGCTACAGATCTGTAGGGGCCTAGGCCCAGTCCGTGCGAGCTCTTTAGTTGGTGGGTCAGTCTCTCTGAGCTCCATGGGCCCAGGTTAGCTGACTCTATAGGTCTTCTTGTGGTGTCCTGGACCCCTCCAGCTTGCTCAAGTCTCTGATGTGTTTGTTTTTAATAGCCAAATAGTATTCCGTAGTATAGATGCTCTTGGTCTAGAGATTAAAATGAAAAGGGCCATCCCAGTCACTGAATTTTTTTCACTCATTCTTAATCCGTTTGCTCTGCTCATTCCTCATCTATATTTCTTTATTCGTCTTGGGAACTAATTCTGGAAACACTGGTGGCTTTGGTGATCATCTACTACCCTAGCTTTGAGTTAAGTTCACCAGAAGCTGAGAAAGGCTCCTTTGTTTAAAAACAAATAAACCTACAACAGAGCTCCACACCTCCTTTCACTTTTCCTTAATCTACTGTTTATTCTGCTAAAAGATGAAGAAAAGGAAGAGGAAGAGGAGGAATGGGAAGAGGGGGAAAGAGGATGAGGAGGAAAGGAAGGAGAGAGAGACAGAGACAGAGAGAGAGAGACAGAGAGAGAGACAGAGAGAGAGATCTTCCCCAGTATACAAACATGATCTCCATATAAAACACCAGGGAGAGAAGACCCTTAGGGTCTGATATTTGCTATTTGCTATGTCTCTGGGTTTTGTTTTGTTTCTCTTTTTGCTGTTTTGAGGCAGACTCTCACTATGAAACCCTGGCTGTCTTGGAACTCCCAAGGTAAGCCAGGGTGGCCTTGAACTCACAGAGATCTATCTGCCTCAGCCACTCTGCCTCCCAAGTGCTGGGTTTAAAAATGAGTGCTGCCATTCCTGGGTGGGTCTGTTCCTTCCAAGGTCCCCTGCTGTTCTAACCTGGAAAGGAAGAATCGACCAGCTCCAGGTGAACAGGTCTGTTCCTGCCAAAGCTGGGATTCCAAAGATGTTAATGAGCCTTCCACAATGACATTAACCATTACACAAGCAAGCCTGTCCTCTCCTCCTTAGATGTAGTTCTATCTCCCTTGCTGTGTTCATTTCCCTAATACACCTTTGTCTCCACACATATTTTGCATTACTCTAACTTGTTCCCACCACCCCATTGACTATAAGCTACTTAAGGATTTGAATCTCCCTCTCAGTGAATTTCTAGAGGCCAGCACATAGTGCTCAGGAGATGCTGGAATACTAAACTAGTTTAGTGCTATGAAGAGGGAAGCCGGGGCTGGAGATGTACCTCGTTTGGTAGAGTGCTTGCCTAGTGTATACAAAGCCCTGGTGTGATCCCCAGTATCCCACGAACCAGGTATAGAACCACAATCCCAGCACTTGGGAGGCAGAGGCAGGAAGAGCAGATAGATATTCAAGATCATTGTCAGCTACATAGAGAGTTTAAGGCTATCCCAGGCTACATTGAGACCCTGCTTCCAAAAACAGGGTGGTGGGTGAGGGATTCCTGGAATGATGGCTCAGTGGTTGAGAGCACTTCACTGGCTCCGTGTACAGACCCAGGTTCAATTCCCAGCACCCATATGATGCTCAGTAACCACCTGGAACTCCAGTTACAGGGGATCTGACACCTGCTCCTGGCCATCAGGCATATGCATGCGGCACACATAGACGCAGGCAGGTGAGATACTCACATAGCATCTAAAACGTTGTTTTATGTGAAAGAGGACAGCTACCTGGGCCAGCTACCTGGGCCAGCTACCTGGGCATGTCGGCTCGTGCCTGTGATTCCAGCATATTTCTTTGGTTTTCAAGGACAGGGTTTCTCTGTGTAGTCCTTCCTATCCTGGAACTTGTCCTGGAACTAGGCTGGCCTCAAACTCAGAGATCTGCCTGTCTCTGCCTCCCAAGTGCTGGAATCAAAGGCGTGTGCTACCGTGCCCATCGTGACCCCAGCAGTCATGAGGCAAAGGCAAGAAGATTGCTGTAAGTTTGAAGCCATTCTGCTCTACATAGTCTACATAGCATGTTCCAGGCCAGCCAGAGCTGCACATGGAGACTGTTTTAAAAAGTACCTCAAGGGCTAGAGAGATGGCTCAGTGGTTAAGAGCACTGACTGCTCTTCCAGAGGTCCTGAGTTCAATTCCCAACAACTACATGGTGGCTCACAACCATCTATAATGAGATCTGATGCTCTCTTCTGGTGTGTCTGAAGACAGCTTCAGTGTACTTATACATAATAAATAAATAAATAAATCTAAATAAAGATAAAAAGCACCTCAAACTCAAGCCCAGTCTTTCTATCCAATTGTGCTGTACCCATTAACCGTCCTTTGTCAGTAACCCCTCTCTGCACACTTCTCAGCCTCTGTCACCACTAAGCTACCCTGAGATCATTTTTTTTTTTTTTTTTTTTTTGCTTTTTTTCGGAGCTGGGGACCGAACCCAGGGCCTTGTGCATGCTAGGCAAGCGCTCTATCGCTGAGCTAGATCCCCAACCCCTCCTGAGATCATTTTTAAAGCCATATCATCAAGTTCTTGTAAAGTCATGGTCTCACCCACTCACATGGAATAGAAATGAGATAGCCTGATCCTTATTCCATCTGAAGGCCTAGAAAAAGTTTGTTCAAGATTCTTTAGAAACTGTGAAAGGCAAATGCTCTCTAGTGAACATTCTCCCAAGAAACAATCAAGATGGGGAGCCTGTGACAGGTTAAAACTTTGAAAATCGGGGTTGAGGATTTAGCTCAGTGGTAGAGCGCTTGCCTAGCAAGCGCAAGGCCCTGGGTTCGGTCCCCAGCTCCGAAAAATAGAAAAGAAAAAAAAAAACTTTGAAAATCATTTTTAAGATCTTTAAAACATGATCATCTGAGCCTAGGCTAGGTGCCAAAGGCCTGTAATCCCAGCTCTTTGGGAGACTGAAGCAAGAGGATTACCATAGGTTCAAGGCCAGCGAGGTTCACATAGTGAGCTCCCAAACACTCTAGGCTGAATTGTGACATTGCTTAAAACCCCTCCCCCCAAAGAAAATGGATGGATCTGGAAGATTCTATTATTGTTTCTAACTTTATGTGTATGTGGGTACGTGTGTGTGTGTGTGTGTGTGTGTGTGTGTGTGTGTGTGTTGTGTGTACATGCATGTGAGTATGTGTTCTAAGTGTAGATGCCCACAGAGGTGATTCTGACATGGGTACTAGGACGTGAACCCAGGTCCTCAGCAAGAGAACTAAGTGTTCATATCACATCCAGTGAGTGTTCAAATCAGATCCAGTGAGTGTTCATATCAGATCCAGTGAGTGTTCATATCATATCCAGTGAGTATTCATATCACATCCAGTGAGTGTTCATATCACATCCAGTGAGTGTTCATATCATATCCAGTGAGTGTTCATATCACATCCAGTGAGTGTTCATATCACATCCAGTGAGTGTTCATATCACATCCAGTGAGTGTTCATATCACATCCAGTGAGTGTTCATATCACATCCAGTGAGTGTTCATATCACATCCAGTGAGTGTTCATATCACATCCAGTGAGTGTTCATATCATATCCAGTGAGTGTTCATATCACATCCAGTGAGTGTTCATATCACATCCAGTGAGTGTTCATATCACATCCAGTGAGTGTTCATATCACATCCAGTGAGTGTTCATATCACATCCAGTGAGTGTTCATATCAGATCCAGTGAGTGTTCATATCAGATCCAGTGAGTGTTCATATCACATCCAGTGAGTGTTCATATCACATCCAGTGAGTGTTCATATCACATCCAGTGAGTGTTCATATCACATCCAGTGAGTGTTCATATCAGATCCAGTGAGTGTTCATATCAGATCCAGTGAGTGTTCATATCACATCCAGTGAGTGTTCATATCACATCCAGTGAGTGTTCATATCACATCCAGTGAGTGTTCATATCACATCCAGTGAGTGTTCATATCACATCCAGTGAGTGTTCATATCACATCCAGTGAGTGTTCATATCAGATCCAGTGAGTGTTCATATCACATCCAGTGAGTTTTCATATCACATCCAGTGAGTGTTCATATCACATCCAGTGAGTGTTCATATCACATCCAGTGAGTGTTCATATCAGATCCAGTGAGTGTTCATATCAGATCCAGTGAGTGTTCATATCACATCCAGTGAGTGTTCATATCACATCCAGTGAGTGTTCATATCACATCCAGTGAGTGTTCATATCACATCCAGTGAGTGTTCATATCACATCCAGTGAGTGTTCATATCACATCCAGTGAGTGTTCATATCACATCCAGTGTTCATATCACATCCAGTGAGTGTTCATATCATATCCAGTGAGTGTTCATATCACATCCAGTGAGTGTTCATATCAGATCCAGCGAGCAATCTCTCCAGTCCCTGTTTTGCTTTGAGTTTCATTTTTGTGTGTGAGAGGAGGTCTCGTGTAGATCAGGCTGACTTTGAACTTACTGACTCGCTGAGATTGGCCTTAACCTCCTAATCTTCCTGCCTCTGTCTTCCAAGTGGTAGGACCATGCATGATAATGCCCAGTTTTGGTAAAACCACTTTGAAAAGTAGTTCGATAACTTTAAAAAACGTTTTTTGAGATAGGGTCTGACTCTATAGCTGTGGCTGTCCTGGAACTCGCTGTGTGTGTCAAGCTGGCCTTGGATTCACAGAGCTCCTCCCACCTCTGCTTCCTGAGTGCTGGAATTAAAGCCCTGCACCACCAAATCCTGCAAAACTTCAAACTACCATAAAGCCCAATGAGTCCATTCCTATGCACATGTCCCAAAGACACTATTACCTGTATGTGGAAAATTCATGGAAGAATTGTTTATAACAGCTGCAAGCGACTGAAATATCCCCCTACTGAATGCATAAAGGAAGTGTACCCATGCCACAGAATATGGTTAGCCATAAAAGGAGTGAAGGACTTGTCATGTTGCAGCCTGGATCGACCTAAAAATGCTGTTCGAAGTGAAAGAGTCTAGTTCCCAAAGACAAAAGATTACATAATGGATGCAGAACTGGAAAACCTGCAGTCAGTATGTAAACCAGTAGCTGTCTATGGTGGGAAAGAGAGGATGTAGGGACTGCAATGAGCAGGGAGGTTACTTCTTTGGGGGAGATAAAAATGTTTTAAAAATCAGAGAATGGTGATGTCACACAACTCTGAATTTAGTGAAAACAAGACAGTACACGTAAAAAGGTAAATTCAATGGTCCGTGAATATCTCAGTATAGCTTTTATTTAAAACTACATTTGAGTGCTCGCTTCGGCAGCACATATACTAAAACTACATTTGAGGGGCTGGAGAGAGCACTCGCTGTTCTTCCAGAGGACTCACGTTCACTTCCCAGCACCCTCATGGCTGCTCTCTATAACTCCAACACTGTCTTCTGGCCTCTTGGGCACCAGACACATATGCGATCCACAGACATATGTGGGGCTCCCTGCAAGCATCACGTCCGGAAGAGAAAACACCCAAGCGAGGTAAGAAACAACTCTGTTCAGCTGACTTACTTAGCAGGCGCTGGGCCAAACTTCTAGAGTCTCACACTGTGTGGTTTATATAAACAGAACAATTTTGGAGAAGCGTTTTCTGATGACAGTTAACTCAGTTCCAAGTGTACGGACAAACTTAAGCCACTCTACATTGAAACTCTTTACAAAGCACGAACGGCTTCTTCCTTAAAGACAGGTTCTATTGACTCAGAAACGATGATCAGCACAAGGATATAGGGACAATGATGGAGGTAAGCATAACGCCTGCGGGAGTCAGGATTGGCCTGGCCCTAAGAAAATGGAGAAGTCACTTGGGCTGTTGTAAAGCACAGGTGACATCCCATAAAAGTAGTTTATCCACAGAGTAGCAAAGTTCAAGATCTAGGTATGTGTGGGGTGTGTATCGGGAAAAATAAACGTAATATTCTGGGGGATTCTGGTGAAGCCCGGGCCTACAGACAACAAAAGATCACGTTCTTTGCCAGCATTCTGAAAGGCAGGTAAACATTTCCTTCCTTTGAAGAGAAAGCCTGCACCAACACTGGCTTCCCCAGCGCTCGTCTGTCTGCACAAGGACGTCATGCCCTCTGTAGACATACACGTGAAACACTCATAAATAAAGAATAAATTTGAGACTGAAGGGTTTTTGTGGTGGTTTGAATAAGATAGGCCCCCAAAGGCTCATACGTTTGAATGCTTAGGGAGTGGCATTCCGAGATGTGACCTGGCTGGAGGAGGTGTGCCACTGGGAGTGGGCTTTGGAGTTTCAGATGCTCAGCCAGGTACACTGCCGGCCGGTCCAGATGTAGAACCTAAAGCTACCTGTCCAGCACCATGTCTGCCTGCGTGTTATCATGCTCACTGAGTTAAGTGTTTTTCTTATAAGAGTTGCTGTGGCCATGGTGTCTCTTCACCGCAATGGGAACACTAAGACAGTGTGGTGGTAGGTTGCTTTCCTAGCATGCCCTCAGTTGCTTCTTGGCATTGCAGGAAAAGGGAAGGGAAGGGAGGGAGAAGAAAAGAGCTGGGAGAGGAAACGGTTGGGGGAGGAGGAGGAGAAGGGAGAGGAGGAAGAGAAGGAGGAATAAGGGGGTAGGTGGGGGCAGGGAGAGGGAAAGAAAGCAGGTTTCAAAAGCAGGCATGGGGCCACACCAATCCCAGCATTCCGGAAGTAGAGGCAGAAGGATCAGAAGTTCAAGGCCATCCTTTGCCAGGTAGGCTACATAGCGAGAGCATCCCTGTTAAAACAGACAACGGCAATAGCAGCAAACTCGGACTTTGTAGATCTTGCCTCCCTAACCACTTGTAGAATAAAGTTCTGACTATAGGATTGCCTATAAGATTTAGAAGACATGGTACCTCCTCCCTCCTTCATTCCTGACCAGTCCCAGAAGCAAAAGCACAAACAATTCAGGATATTTCCCTCTTATTTTTGATTTTTTTTATTTGATTGATTGATTGAGTCTCACTCTCTAACCCAGGCTGGCTTGGAATTCACTACCTGATCTTGAATTGGTGGCAATCCTCCTGCCTCAGTGCTAAGACCACAACCAGAGGTCACCATATCCATCTGGTTGAGGTTTTATAGTAAGTGGCATTTGACTCTGAACTGTGTTGGTGAACTAGTAAGTTAATAACTCACAGCTGGTGTGTAGTTACACCACTGAAGCCGGCGGGCATAACCAGAGTTTGAGGCTGTGCTGAAGAGCATTTCACTACTGCTGCTGCCGTCAAGCCCTCATGTGACTCAGACTGCTAAGTTCCTTTGCCGTGAGGTCATGCTCCTGAGTTAGAAGAACCAGCAATGAGATGTGTAAGAACCCACAGTGGACTGTGTGGATCAGAGAGCGAACCAGAGCTCAGGCTATAGCACACGGTGAGAGCCGCTTATCCTCCAGTTCTAAGCTCCACTGGAATGTAGAAGAGCGTGTAACCCTCTCAACAGTTTGCCAACGGTGTAGGGGTAAGAAGCAGCAGGCAGGAGGTGGCGACACACACGCCTTTAGTTCCAACTCAGGAGGCAGAGATCGGGAAGTCTCGAAGTTGAGCAAGTTCCAGGACAGCCAGGACTCCACAGGGAAACCCTGTCTCAAAAACAAAAGGATGAAGCGTATGGCAGGGTTGGGAAACAGCCCAGTGGTTAAGTGCATATACTGCTCTCCCAGAGTACCCAAACCCTTTCTACGTTCTGCAGGCACCTGACCTCAAATGTACATGTACCCATGCAGACACTCGTGTCTTAGGGTTTTACTGCTGTGAACAGACCACATGACTAAGGCAACTCTTATAAGGACAACATTTAATTGGGGCTGGCTTTCAGGCTCAGAGGTTCAGTCCATTGTCAACAAGGCATCCAGGCAGGCACAGTGCAGGAGGAGCTGAGAGTTCTACATCTTCATCTGAAGGCAAACAGGAGAAGACTAGCTCCCAGGCAGCTAGGAGGAGGGTCTCAAAGCCCATGCCCATGGTGACACACCCACTCCAAGAAGGCCACACCTCCTAATAGTGCCACTTACCCACTGGGCCATGCATATCCAAATCACCACAACTCATATACACATAATTTTAAAAATAAAACGAGGGGTTGGGGATTTAGCTCAGTGGTAGAGCACTTGCCTAGGAAGCCAAGGCCCTGGGTTTGGTCCCCAGCTCTGAAAAAAAGAACAAAAATAAATAAATAAATAAATAAATAAATAAATAAATAAAACGAATCTTAAAAACAAGAGTTTGGGGGTTGGGGATTTAGCTCAGTGGTAGAGCGCTTGCCTAGGAAGCACACGGCCCTGGGTTTGGTCCCCAGCTCCAAAAAAAAGAACCAAAAAAAAACAAAACAAAACAAAACAACAACAACAACAAAAAAACAAAAAAACAAGAGTTTGTACCATATTATAACCCTACCCACAAGGTAGGATTACAGACTCCAATTTCTCCAATCCTTACTGACATGCCAGTCTGGGTGCCTTTTTTAATCGTCCTAGAGGTTGTGATGTAGTATGCCATGTTTTAGTTTTTGTTATTCATTTTTTTGAGAATTTCATATAGGAATACTATCTTTACATTTCCCTCCCTCTCTTTCTCTCTCCTTCCAGTTCTTCATGCGTTGTTCTCCTGACTCCTTCTCAAATTCATGACCTCTTTTTCTCTACATATAATTGTTACATACATATACACATACACACATACATATATACACATATACATACATATATACACATACACACATACATATATACATACACACATACATATATACATACATATATACACATACACACATACATATATACACATATACATACATATATACACATACACACATACATATATACATACATATACACACATACATACATATATACATACATATACACACATACATACATATATACATACACACAGACACACACACATACACAGAGACACACACACACACACAGAGACACACACACACAACTACAGTCTGCTGAGCTCACCAGGGCAGCCCGTATGTGTTTACAGCTGACCTTTTGGGATTGGCTAACCTACCGTGGGGCTTATTCCTGAAGACTGACTCTTTCTGTAAGCAACCTGTAGCTCTTTGAGGGCTGAAACCTTGTGAGAATTCCCCTTTCTATGTTGCCGTGTCAACTGGTGGTGTCATTTTCTGGGTCTTGCTTAGCAACTGTATGTAATGAGCATTTTGGTTTCTTTAAAAACCCAGTTATGTTATGTGCTGATGTTTTTGTTTTAATCTCAGCTGTGGGATACAGGGCTGCTTTCAGTTGTTCCACAGCTGCTTTGATTGTCTCCTGCTCTAGGAGGGGCATGGTATTATCATGATTATGATTATGGTTATGTATTCAGCGTTCCGCCTGCATGTATGTCTGCAGGCCAAAAGAGGGCACCAGATCCCATTACAGATGGTTGTGAGCCACCATGTGGTTGCTGGGAATTGAACTCAGAACCTCTAGAAGAGCAGTCAGTGCTCTTAACCACTGAGCCATCTCTCCAGCCTCAAGGACATGATTTTTGCCAGCTGCAGATAGTTTAATTCTGCGGGCTATGGAGGGGGGATGAATGACAGAGCCTCGGGAGGGGAGGGAGTTCTCTGAAGAAGTAAGCTCCTGCCGCTCTCACTGAGGGCCCTGAGCAAAGAGACATAAAGCTGGAGAGAGCCTGACTAGGAAGATTGGATTTGCCCCAGGAATCCAGAGACCCCAATCAGCAGGGAGAAGTCTTTTTTATTTTATTGGCTGAAAGAGGTCTATGCCCCTTTGCTCCTCTAACCTTCTCTCTCCCCTACCCAGTGGGGGGTTGGAAGGGATTATGGTGGACTGTAGGTTGGAAGGGTGAGAGAGATGAGAACCCATAAAATGGTAACATATATACATATATAATATCTACAATATATTATATATTATTATTATATATATATTCCAACAACTTTACTGTTGTGGCTTTTGTGTGTGTGTGTGTGTGTGTGTGTGTGTGTGATGTGAAGAAGCTTCTTCGATGAGAGGTGAGAGCTACACTTATCTGTGAGTAAGTATTTAAAATGCACTTGGGAATTAGACAGGTTTAGGAAAGGCAGTAGTGGGTTCCGTGCATGGCCTCGCCAGCCACGCACAGTTTGTAGAACCTGGCCTGAATTTCCCTCCTGCTGACTGAGCCTTCAGGCCCAGGGTGGAAGAGCCCTACTGCAGCTTTTGGGATGTCTTGTCATTTTGTTCATTGTTGCTGGGAGGTGTCACATCTGGGTAGGATGGCTGTTCTCCTCCACCGGCTGCTCCTTCTGATTTTTCTTCAAGACAGGGTTTCTCTGTGTAACAGCTCTGGCTGTCCTGGAACTCGCTGTATAGACCAGGCTGGCCTTGAACTCAGAGATCCTCCTGCCTCTGCCTTCTGAATGCTGGGTTAAAGGCATGTGCCACCATGCATGGCATTGAAGGTTAACTTCTTGTTAATGCAAGCCTTAAAAAAAATGTAGGGGTTGGGGATTTAGCTCAGTGGTAGAGCGCTTGCCTAGCAAGCGCAAGGCCCTGGGTTTGTTCCCCAACTCCAAAAAAAAGAAAAGTATTGGGGTATGGTGGTGCATGCGTGTAATTCCAGTAGTGTGTGGGCCAAGAAGCAGCCTGGGAATATATATATATATATATATATATATATATATATATATATATATATATATATCAATGTCTCACAAGTATACAGAAAGTACTCAGCTCGTACTATGTGTCAGGAATTACACACTAGCTGTACGTAAGGTGGTGAGCAAAATGTGCTTTGTCCTTACCCTGTGGATCTCGTGGTCTGGTGAGAGAGCAACAGGGGTTCCGTAGTTAGCACAGGGGAGGTAGGGAAGACTGCAGCAGGTGGAGAGTCAAAGGCAATGACAGCTGACCTAGCCATAGCTAAAAGAACTGGAGCTTATAAACTACAAGTCCAGTGGCTTTAGGTCCCTTGTTTTTTTTGTTTTTGTTTTTGTTTTTGTTTTTTTTGGTTCTTTTTTTCGGAGCTGGGGACTGAACCCAGGGCCTTGCGCTTCCTAGGCAAGCGCTCTACCACTGAGCTAAATCCCCAACCCCTTTGGGTCCCTTGTTAAACTGCTTCCTGTGCCCTGAGGGTTTATATCTTTTCTAGAGATGCATTTTGTTTTATGTATGTATGTATGTATGTATGTATGTATGTATGTATGTATGTATGTATACATCTATGTATGTGTGTATATTCACACAGGTAGCCACAAAGGTCAGGAAAGGGTGTCTGATCCCCTGGAGCTGAAATGACCCAGTGGTAGTGAGCCGTCCCATGTGGGTGGTGAGAACTGAACTCTGGACCCCTGGAAGGGCAGAACTTGCTCTTGACCTTGAGCTGTCTTTCCAGCTTTGTATTTAAATGTTAAGGGAAGAACAGCGACACCTGTCGGACACCACAGGAACTTGATCTGGGTTTTTTTTTGAATACTTAAATACTTTGTTTTTTAATTAATTAATTTACATCCCGATCGCAGTTTCTCCTCCCTTCTCTCCTCCGTTTTCCCACCTAACTCCATCCAATTTTCCATTTCCCCTCAGAAAAGGGAGGCCTCTCATAGCTATTGGCCAGCCTTGGCATATCAAATTGCAGTAAGACTGGGAATATCTTCTCCAATTGAGGCAGCCCAGTAGGGGGAAAGGGTCCCAAAGGCAGGCAACAGAGTCAGAGACAGCCTCTGTTCCTGCTGTTAGGAGTCCCACGTGAAGACCAAGCTACCCAACTGTAACGCATGTGCAGAGGGCCCAGGTCAGACCCACGCAGGCTCCCTGGTTGGCAGTGCCGTCTCTGTGGCCCCTATGCGCCACAGAGATTTCCTTGTAGGTTTTCTTGTGGTGTTCTTGACCCCCTCCGGCCCGTACAATCCTTCTTCCCCGGATCTTCTGCAGGATTCCCCAAGCTCCACCTAATGTTTGGCTGTGGGTCTCTGCATCTGTTTCCACCAGTAGCCCTGAAGTGAAACCACTCTGCTCCTGTCTGCAAGAACAGCAGGATGCTCTTAAAGCGTCGGGGATGGGCTCCCTCTCACGGTGGATCTCAAGCTGGACCAGTCATCGGTTGGCCCTCCCCTCAGCTTCTGTTCTGCTTTCACCCCTGCACATCTTACAGGCTGGACAAATTGTAGGTTGAAGGTTTTGTGGCTGGGTAGTTGCCCCAGTCTTTCTACTGGAAGTCTTGCCTGGCTATAGGAGACAGCAGGTTCAGGCTTCCTATCCTCCATTGCTGGGAGTTCTAGATCATGCTTCACAGATTCCCGGGAGTTTCCACTGTCCTAGGTTTCTAGCCTGTACCAGAGATGCCCCCCTTCTAGTTCTCTCTCTCTCTCAGCACTCTCTCCTTCCATCCTTCCCAAACCTGATCCCTCCTGTTCCCATCCCTACCCTTACCCTCATCCAGTCCCCCTCCACCTCCTCCTCCACCCGACCTTTCTATTCTATTTCCCCTTCTCAGGGAGATTCACGCACCCTCCCCCCATCCTGAGCCCTCCTTGTTTCTTAGCTTCTTTGGATCTATGGATTGTAGCACGGTTATTCCTTACAGCTAATATCCACTTATAAGTGAGTGCACACCGTGTGTGTCTTTCTGGGTCTGAGCTACCTCACTCAGAATGATATAGTTCCATCCATTTGCCTGAAAATTTCATGACGTCATTGTTTTTCATAGCTAAGTAATACTCCATTGTATAAGTGTACCATTTTTTAAAATCCATTCTTTGGTTGAGGGGCATCTAGGTTGCAGTTTCTGGCTATCAATAAAGCTACTATGAACATAGTTGAGCATGTGTCCCTGTGGTCTGTATGGCAGAACATCTTTTGGGGATAAGTCCAGGAGTGGTATAGCTGGGTCTTGAGGTAGATCCAAGTTTTCTGAAAACCTGCTAACTTGATTTCCCAAGTAGTGGTAGAAGTTTGCACCCCACAGCAATGGAGAAGTGTTTGCCTTGCTCCATCCTGGCCAGCGAGAGTTGTCACTTGATCTGTTTCTCACTTGAGATCGTGTGACTTGTCTGTTCTTTGTAAGGAAAGGCAAGTCACTAGGGGAAACCAGCACTGGGAGATGACGCCTCTGTCACTTTGTCCACTGGAGTTCCAGGGTGTGAGAAGTTATGCAGTGCCCTGCAGTCAGCACACATTTATTAAATTAATTAACTAATTACATTTAAGAAAGGGATCTCATCATGTAGCCCAGACTAGCCTGTGACGCATTATGTCCAGCTTGCTTCGAACTCTCAGTAGTCCTCCTGCCTCAGCCTCCGGAGTAGTGGGGTTAAAGGTGTGGCTGCCATGCTACACCATGACACACCATGACAAGATATGGGCATTTATAACTGAGGCCATGTGGCGTGAACCCAGGGTCTTAGGCCCTTTACATCCTCAACTCTCACAACATTTATAGGCCTATTTTGAAAAGGTATCAATATTTAGTGTCTGCTGACCTGGAACTCTCACTTAAAAACACAAACAGAAAGAAATACCTGAGGTTGGAGGGATGGCTCAGTGGTCAGAGCACTTGTTGCCCTTGCAGAGGACAAGGGCTCAATTCCCAGCAGCCCCATGGTGGCTCACAGTAGTCAGTGGCTCCAGTCCTAGGAGATTCCCCCAGAGAATCCGCTTTTGACCTAATAGGCTACTAGACACACACATGGTACAAAACCACAGAGTTAAAATACTCATACACATAAAAACAAAATTATTAAGTAAAATCGAATTCAGAAGTCAAAAAATGATCTTACTGTAATTACTTTTGACTAATTACACAGCTCATTGCTGTGGTATTCATAGCAGCTAGGCGATACAGTTGGCCTAGGTGTCCTTCAGTGTGTGACTGGAAAATGCACACATCACACACACATACACACACACACACACACACACACACACACACACACACACACACACACACCATACAAGTCTAGTTAAAGACTAGTGAAGTTATGAACTTTGCAGGAAAAGTGGGTGGAACTGGAAGATGGTGAGGTAACCCAGACACAGAAAGGCAACCACCATGTGTTCACGCTCATGCATGGATCATAGCTTTGAACTTTCAGGTTTGTGTGTTTAATCTGGGCTGTGTGTGGAGATCAGGAGGCTAGGAAGAGCTTACAAGAGAAGGAAAGGGCATAGGCCCTGTGTGTGGAAAGGGATAGCAGAATATATGGAGAGGACAGTAGAGAGGTTGAAGGTTTAAGCAGGGACCCAGGGAGAGGGGTTGGGATGAATACCTTCTTGTTGAGAATTCAGTTGGTTGCTGTGGTGATTCGAATGAGAATATCCCCATAGGTTCGTGTGTTTGAGTGCTTGGTTCCCAGTTGGTAGAACTGTTTGGGAAGGATTAAAAGGTATGACTCTTGGAGGAAGTATATCATGAGGATAGTCTTTAAGGTTTCGAAAGCCCACAACAGGCCTAGCCCCCTCCCTGTCCCTCTCCCTGTCCCTCTCCCTGTTCCTCTTTCTCCCTCTCTCCCTCTCCTTCCCTCTCTCCCTCCCCCTCTCTCTCTATCTCCCTCTCTCCCTCCATTTTGCAGATAAGATATAAGCCTCAGCTACTGCTGTCATTCTTTCAACCATAAAAATCAAGAACTTACCCTCTGAAACCATAGCAAGTCCTTAATGAAATGGTAATGGTGCTTCCTTACAGAAACTAAGACAGTCACCCATGCTCTTTGATGAGAAGTCACCAAAGCTAAGGATCTATAAGAAAGCCTTGGAAATCCACTACTTTATAATCTAATTTAAAATGCAGTAAAAAGGGAATTTGGCACATCTTTAAACCCAGCACCCAGGAGGCGTGACCAACCAAACTCTGCTAGGATTTGAGGTCAGTTCACAGGAGGGAATCCACATCTGGAACTGTAAATTCCAGTGAAAAGCCCTTGTCTGGGAGGTTGTATGCCCTCCGGGTGGGGAGTCAACTACCATTGCTTTGCTAAATAGGAATGAAGTCAAACTGCCTTCTAAACACCAACGTCTGTGCTTGCCACCTGCTCACCCAGCTGGCTGGAATACTGAAAACAAATGATTGAGGAGTGCTCAGCTATAAATGGGGTATCTACCGTAGCATCTGCCCCCATGGCTCAGGGGGCACTGAAGAGGAGATGGAAAGACTGTAAGAGGCAGAGGTAGGGAATGAGCGCTATGACATGGTGTCTTGAGGACACGGTTGTCTACTGCGCTCAGGAACTCCAGTAGCTATGGTTAGACTCTAGTGGGATCAGGCCAAGAACATTTTAACATAAACAGAGGAGTGGCTCTTGAGGCTGAAAAACTATTGGCTGTTGATGGATACGGGGTGCGGTGAGGGGATGGGAGGGTAGTTATTTCCGTTTGGAGGTAAACCATTGGAAGTTTGCTCATTGGATGGTCTTACGGTCATATGTATCATGTGTAAAGTAACTTTTGTTTAATATAATTGCAGTCTCCAAGGGTAATTGCCTGTCTACTAACCTAGGACTAATCCTGGGAGCTTCTAGCCTTCGTACGATCTAATTTAGGACTACAATGTTTCCAGCCTCTGAGACTTACTGCAGAATAAACTCACCAGTTCCTAACTCTTTCTGAATTCTGGCTGGCTGTTTGGGCTCAAAACTCCTCTCCATGTTGACTGATTCAAACTGACTTCTTTCAGCTTCTGACTGAATTGCTCCGCCTGGCCTCATATTAACTTTGGCAATATGTTCTAATCTTCTGGCTTCTCATTTTCTGGCTTAACCTGTGTCTGGTTTGTTCTTTCTCTGCAACCTGTCCTGTACCACTGTCTCAGTAAAACTACCTCTCTCTCTCCTGCTCTGTCACCTCTTAAGTCACCTCTCTTTCCTCTCTCTTCCCATGAGAGTTGGGCATATCCTATTTTTTTTTAAAGATTTATTTATTATATATAAGTATACCACAACTAGAAAAAAGTATTTTTTTTCAATAAATAACACAGTCTTGGCGGTCACAGTGTGATCAAATATCCTACAACATCTGTGGATATTCAGGCTGCGCTAATTGAACTCAATGAGTTATAATTGAAAAGAAGATGTGCTAGAGTAAGGGGGACTCATTGGTGGGGTTAGGAGGGAGGCGGATATAATCAAGATATATTGTATGTAGGCAACTGATGAATAAATACCAATTATTACTTTTAAATATTTATTAATTTATTTTATATGAGTACACCATCACTGTCTTCAGACGCACCAGAAGAGGGCATCAGATTTCACTACAGATGGTTGTGAGCCACCATGTGGTTGCTTCACACAGCCACAGGCTCTAATTGTGATGTATGGAAGAAACTGAACTACAGTTTCTCCAGTAAATGCTGTAAAACAAAGTTAGTAAATACTTTCTTGATGAGAACTTAGCTCATTAAAAGTCATAAACATGGACTGGAGAGATTGCTCACTGCTCAGTTAAGAGCCCTGGCTGCACTTTCAGAGGATGGGGGTCCATTCCCAGCACTCACATGGTAACTCACAACTGTCAATAACTTCCATTCTGGTGGGTAGGGCACCTTCACACAGACACACATGTAAGCAAAAAGCCAATGCACATAAGATAAGAATATATAAATCATTTAAAACGTTTTTTTTTAAATTTTTTTTCAAAGATTTATTTTTATGTTTGTACACTGTAGCTGTCTTCATACACACCAGAAGAGGGGATCAGATCCCATTACAGATGGTTGTGAACCACCATGTGGTTGCTGGGATTTGAACTCAGGACCTCTGGAAGAGCTGTCAGTACTCTTAACCACTGAGCCATGTCTCCAGCCCTAAAACACTTTTTAAAATGTCATAAATACGGTAGCTGCGTGTTGATTGGCACATGCCTTTAATCTCGGCATTTGGAGGCAGAGGCATGTGGATCTCCAAGTTCTGGGAGAGTCAGGGCTATAAACGACACAAACATGGAATAAAAACTTCTTTGAGGGGTTGGGGATTTAGCTCAGTGGTAGATTTAGCTCAAGGCCCTGGGTTGGGTCCCCAGCTCCAAAAAAAAAAAAAAAAAAAAAAAAGAAAAAGAAAAGAAAAAAAAAAAAAACTTCTTTAAGTTAAAAACCGGATGCTCCTTTTTGACAGCCTTCATTACAGTGTCACTGCTTCATAGTTCCTTGTAGACCAAATTCCATCTGGAATCTGCTATGATGAACTATTTATTCCTTTCAGTGGAGAGAGGAGCCGCGTTCCAGGAACCTGAGTTTAAGGAGCGGATAACCGTTTGTTCCTCAGGTTTCAAGTGTCCTGGGGTTCAGGGAGCCTTCAAAGGGTCTTAGGTTTTCCAGGAGGAAGTTATAAAATGAGCATCATTTGTCAGCTGTGGTAACTGAAGGTGTTGGGAGCTCGGGGACGGAGTGTATCATCCTTCATGAGGTGTCTCAAGCTGACTGGCTTGAACTCAGTGCCCACTGGATTTTATATCCAAGTGCATTGCCCTGGCATTGAGAGGTTTTGCGTGATGAATCCAGAATTAGAACATATATCTTCTTATATTTTATTTAAGATTTGACTTTTAATTATGTGTATGTGCGTGCCTTTGTGTCTATGTGCACATACGCCAGGTGCCTTCAGAGGCCAGAAGGAAGCAGAATCCCCTGGAGCTGGAGTGACACTCACTGTGGGTTAAAGGATCCAAATCCAGGTTCTCTGGAAGAATGCAAAGGTTTCACTAACAGCCATCTCTCCAGGCCCATTTTCTCATGTTTTAGTTGAGATTTAAAATTTTAAAAGTATATTGCGTGTTTAGCTATGAGCATGTCCTGTGGTGGTCGAAGGGACATTGGTTCACCTTTTTGTGGGTTCTGGAGCCCAATCTCGGTCACTCAGGCCAGCAGGCTCGCACAGCAAACACCTTTCACACACATAGTAATCCTGCTGACTCCAAGAGACTTGTTTTTAAACTGGGCTATTCACCTCTAAGAAATTCTCTTGCTAGAAACTTCAGCTAATAAAACTCCACACTGAGGCTGGAGATGTATCTCAGGGAACTTATAGAGGCTAAAAAAGAGCAATTTCCATAGTTCTAGAGCACAGAAGTTAGAAATCAGCATGACTGCCCTGAGACCCAGTATCTTTCCTCCAGAGTCCTGTAGGGCCTTATTCTTTCTCTTTCAACTTAGAAGCAGCTGCCAGCAATCTTATGGGGGCAGCATTGCTCTGATCTTTGCAGTCATGTTGCCTTCTCTCAGTTGGATTACTTGCTCTTATTTTGAGACAGGATCTCAAAACCATGTAGCTCTGGCTGGCTTGAAACTTCACCTGTGCATCAGGCTGCCTCCACCTGCTTCTTCCTCCAGAGTGTGAGGACCACCATGCAAGGCTGTTTGTCCTTGAAGACTTAATTATAGGCTGGAGAGATGGCTCAGCTGTTAAGAGCACTGACTGCCCTTCCAGAGGTCCTGAGTTCAATTCCCAGCAATCCCGTGGTGACTCACAGCCATCTGTAATGAGATCTGGTGCCCTCTTCTGGTGTCTGAAGACACTGACAGTACACTCATATAAATAAAATATATAAACAAACAAATAGGTAAGTAAATATTAAGAAAGAAGTTAGTCGGGGTTGGGGATTTAGCTCAGTGGTAGAGCGCTTGCCTAGCAAGCGCAAGGCCCTGGGTTCGGTCCCCAGCTCCGAAAAAAAAATAAAATAAAAAAAAAAAAAAAAAAGAAAGAAAGAAAGAAGTTAGTCCAGCTACTTACATGCTCACTCTTGCTTGGAGCCCCCTTTCTACTGATACATACTGAGATATTTATGAACGAAGTGGAGGGATGGATGGGATTCTTTTCATAACCATATGGGGGACGTGGTGGGAAGGGCAGTAGCACAAGGCTGGTGGGAAGTTGATGTTTGTTTAAGCTCCAGTGATGGACGCGGGGAGATTGTTTCATCCTACTGCCTCTGTATATGTGAAGAGATAGATGCTGACACACTCTTTTCCTCAGGTTTTACGTGTGCGTTTGTTTGTAGGCGGGTATGTGCTTGTTTGAACGCAGGTGCACTACAAGTCTAGAACAGGGTGCCGGATCCGCTTCGGAAGGCGGAGTTGCAGCTGTGAGCCACCTGACATCAGTCCTGGGAACTGATCCTGGGTCGCCTCAAGAGCAGTGTAAGCTCTGAACTGCTGGGCTCTCTTTCCAGCACCATCTTACTGTTGTTTGTTTGTTTGTTTGTTTGTTTTTTTAAAGTGTGCGTTGGTCAGGGAATGGCCTGAGAGATGTTTCAGTGTTAAGGACACTTGCTGCCCTTCCAGAGGACCTACTTAGGTTTGGTTCCCAGGACCCAGATGGAAACTCACAGGTGCCTACGCCTGTAGCTCCATGGGATCTGACGCCCTCTTCTGGCCTTGGAGAGCACTGCACGCACATGGTGTACACTGACTAAGCGCACACATAAAGAAAAAACGTGTGTCTGTGCTGGGGAGGAGATTCGCACATAAGTGCCGGCGCCCTTAGGGGCCCGACAAGCTTGAGCTGCACATCTCAGGTGCTGGGAACCGAACTCCAGTTCTCTGCAAGAACACTATGTTCTTTTAACTGCCAAGTCATCTTCAGCCATGTCCCCGAAAGTTTTTTTGTTTTGTTTTGTTTTGTTTTTGCACTTCTCTGAGCTCTTGGTGAGTATGAAGGAATTTCATAGAAGACTGGAGGACAATTTGCTTCGTTTATTGTTGTTGTTTGAGACATAGCTCTGGCTCTCCTGGAACTCACCTTCTAGACCAGGCTAACCTAGAATTTACAGAGAATCCCCTGCCTCTGCCTCCTGGGGACTGGGTCTAAAGGTATGCACCACCACATCTGGCTGAGAACAAGGTTTTGATGATTTATTGTGAGGATGTTTAAAAAGAGGATTGTTTGTATGACTGGCCAAACCCTATGGAAATCCTTGTCTTAGGAAGGCTCTTCTGAAGCCTAATTGCTTCAGCTACGTGAGCTGAACTCACATTTTCTTCTTTCTTAAAGATTTATTTTCAAGCTTAGGTGTGGTAGGCAAACTTTTGCTGTCAGCATGTGGGAGACAGAGGCACCTTTTGAGTCCCAGGCCAGCCAGGGCTACACCGTGAGACTTTGTCTTAGGGTTTTTTGTTGTTGTTTGGTTTTGTTTTGATTTTCAGACAGCCATTATTGTCGCTCTGGCTGTCCTAGACCCTGGCCTCACTTTGTAAACCAGGCTGGCCTTGATCTCGCAGAAAACCTCCTGTCTCTGGGGTTAAAGGTGTGTACCATCACGGACTGGCAAGAAAAGAAATTTCATGTGAATGTGTGTGTTTTTCTAGCAAGGGCTCCTAAGCACTGAGTCGTCTCTCCAGGCCCAAGGAATTGAAAGACCCCCAGAGCAGAGACACCCTCACTCAAGTCTAGGGATGACTCGATGCCCCCAAGAACTCACGTAAGACTGTCCTTGCTGTAAAAATACGAGGTTTATTGATAGGAACCAGTGCACTGGGGTTGAGCCTCGTATCCCACACAGGGGCAGAGGAGTTCGACCCCCAGTAGCTGGGAGAAGAGGTATTTAAAGGAAGAAGCCACAACTCAAGGGGGTAGGAAGGACGTCATTGGAAAGTGTCGAGAATACCAGTGAAAAATCACCAGGAGAAACTCCCTGTTTCTTTCTTTCTTTCTTTCTTTCTTTCTTTTTTTTTTTTAAAATCTTTAATAACTTGAGTATTTCTTATTTACATTTCGATTCGGAAACCCTTCCTGGTTTCCCGGCCAACATCCCCCTACTCCCTCCCTCTCCCCTTCTATATGAGCTTCCCCCCCATCCTCCCCCCATTACCACCCTCCCCCCAACAATCACGTTCACTGGGGGTTCAGTCTTGGCAGGACCAAGGGCTTCTCCTTCCACTGGTGCTCTTAGGCTATTCATTGCTACCTATGAGGTTGGAGTCCAGGGTCAGTCTATGTATAGTCTTTGTAGTGGCTTAGTCCCTGGAAGCTCTGGTTGGTTGGCATTGTTGTTCATATGGGGTCTCAAGCCCCTTCAGCTCTTTCAGTCCTATCTCTGATTCCTTCAACATGGGTCCCGTTCTCAGTCCAGTGGTTTGCTGCAGGCATTCGCCTCTGTATTTGCCTCTGTATTCTGGCTGTGTCTCTCAGGAGAGATCTACATCCAGTTCCTGTCGGCCTGCACTTCTTTGCTTCAACCATCTTGTCTAATTGGGTGATTGTATATGTATGGGCCACATGTGGGGCAGGCTCTGAATGGGTGTTCCTTCTGCCTCTGTTCTAAACTTTGCCTCCCTATTCCCTCCCAAGGGTATTCTTGTTCCCCTTTTAAAGAAGGAGTGAAGCATTCGCATTTTGGTCATCCTTCTTGAGTTTCACGTGTTCTGTGCATCTAGGGTAATTCAAGCATTTGGGCTAATAGCCACTTATCAATGAGTGCATACCATGTGTGTTTTTCTGTGATTGGGTTACCTCACTCAGGATGATATTTTCCAGTTCCATCCATTTGCCTATGAATTTCATAAAGTCATTGTTTTTGATAGCTGAGTAATATTCCATTGTGTAGATGTACCACATTTTCTGTATCCATTCCTCTGAAACTCCCTGTTTCTTAAGATTGTTTAACTTTATGGTCCGCCAGTTCCTGGGAGAAGCTTCCTGTTTCTCAAGATTGTTCTCTAAGATTTTAATCTAACTTTATGGTCAGCTAGTTCCTGGGAGAGAGTTCCCGAACTGGCTGGTGTAATTGCAGCTCCAGGGCCTGACCAATTTCTTTCTTCTGCTCTAAACTTTTGTCTAGGGGGGCAACCTTAAAACTTCTACCTTTCAGAATCATCCTTTCTAACCCGAATTTAACCAATGAAGGTCATTCTCTTTTATGAAGTGAAGGAAGCATTTGATGTTTATTAAAGGTTTACAGAGCTGAAGGGATGGCTCAGCTGGTAAAGTGCTTGCTTAAAGACCTGTGTTTGGATCACCAGTACCCATGTGAAAAGATGGGCTAAGGGTTTACACCTGTACCGCGGTGTCAGGGAGGCAGAGCGGGGCAGACTGCTGGAGCTCACTGGCCACTCATCCTGACCAGTGGATGCTCTCTAGGTCTGGTGAGAATTTGTCTCAAAAGAAAATAAAGTAAAGCATTGAAGAAGATACTAATGCCAACCTCTGACCTCCACATGCCTAAGGACATGTGCGCACATCCCCTCCCCACATTGTGCACAAACACATATATACACACATAATGAAATACTATTCAGTCTTACAGAGAAAGGAGGGCCAGCCAGCAAGATGGTTGGTTCAGCATGTAAAAGCACTTTCTACCAGGCTTGACACCTTTGACCCACACGGTAGAAGAGAATCAGCCTCTGAAAGTTGTGCTCTGACCTCCACACCTGCCTCCCTAAGTCAGTACATGTAATAAAAAATATTTGCTTAGAGACAAAGGAAATTCTGTTGTTTGTAATGAGTAGCATCATGGAATGCTTTGTCAGGTAAGATAGGTGAGATACAGAAAGATGGCGGAGACCCATAGACCTCATCCAACTGAGGATTGTAAGAAAGCTGACCTACGAGATTGGAAAAACAGAATGATGTCTCATCAGTGTTTTGGGGACCAGGCATATAAGAGGTTTGGGGAGAGATTTTTACCGAAAGGCACATTGTTTCAGTTAGAGTACCACACTGTTAACATAGTCTCAAGAATTTTCATCTAAAGTCCCAGTACCAGAGATGTAGAGGCAGGAGGATTTCTGTGAGATCAAGGCCATCCTGGTCTACACAGTGAGTTCCCATCCAGACAGCGCTACATATTGAGACAAACAACAAACAAACTCTTTTTTTTTTTCTTTTTTTTTGGAGCTGGGGACCAACCCAGGGCCTTTAAGCTTCCTAGGCAAGCGCTCTACCACTAGAGCCAAATCCCCAACCCCCAAAACAAACTCTTATGACTTTAAATGTTTTATTATAAAAACATTGAGGCAATACATAACGCATGCCATAATTGAAGCAGCTCCTGTATATGTGTGTGTGGTGGTTTGAATATGCTTGGCCCAGGGAGTGGCACTATTAGGAGGTGTGACCTGTCAGAGTGGGTGTGGCCTTGTTGGAGGAAGTGCATCACTGTGGAGGTGGGCTTTGAGGTCCTATGCTTAAGTTCCACTCGGGGCAGAAGACACCTTTTTCTTTCTGCCTGCAGAAGATAGTCTCTTCCTGGATGTCTTCAAATCAAGATGTAGAGCTCTCAGTTCCTTCTCCAGCACATGCCTGCCTGGACACTGCCATGCTTCCTGCCGTGATGCTAATGGAATGAACCTCTGAAAGCCAGCCCCAGTTAAGTGTTGTCCTTCTAAGAGTTGCCTTGGTCATTGTGTCTGTTCACAGCAATCGAAACCCTGACTAAGACAATATGCATTTTAAAAACAAGTTAAAATACCTCCTTCCTGCAAAGTAACATTGCATACTTGAGCAGAGCGCTGCTTTTGATTTTTTTTTTGTGTGTGTGTGTAGCAGATGTTCTTAGCTCTGCTTCGAAGAGTAAGCCAGAATCTTTTTGATCTATCCGAATTCCCAGCACATGTGAACTCTTAATATTCTTTCCAGTTCCACCACTTGTGGCCACATTGTACACAGTGAGTCTATCAACTCAAAACCTGTAGCAGTGAGTGTCCCACTTTCCGCTGTACAAAACGGGTTTCCAGGTCTTTTGAGGTTTGATTTGTCTGGATCAATGGTTCTCAACCTTCCTAATGTTGTGACCCTTTAACACAGGACCTTCATGTCATGATGGCCCCCAACTGTAAACTTATTTTTGTTACTACTTAAATATGATTTTGCTATTATGAATCGTACTGTAAATATCTGTCTTAGGGTTTCTATTGCTGTGAAGAGACACCACAACCAAGGCAACTCTTAAAAAGGACATTTAGGGCTGGCTTATAGTTTTAGAGGTTCATTCCATTATCATCAGGGCAGGAAGCATGGCAGTCCAGGCAGACTTGGTCCTGAGAGTTCTACACCTGGGTTGGCAGGTGGCAGGAAGAAAGACACTAGGCCTGACTTGAGCATTTTAAAGCCCAGAGTCCATGCCCAGTGACTTGTTGGACTTCCTCCAACAAGGCCACAGGTCCTCATCCTTCTAGTATCAGTGCTTATGACATTCAAATATATGAGCCCATGGGGGCCATTCCTATTCAAACCACTGCAGTGGGTTGCATTTAAAAGTCCTATTTAAAGCGAGGGAGTGGTGGCACATGCCTTTAGTCCCAGTACTCAGAGGCAAAGGCAGGGTGGATGGCTGAGTTCAAGGTCAGGATGGTGTCCTGTGAGTTCCAGAACAGCCAGGGCTACACACAGAAACCCTGTCTTGAAAGCAAAGCAGGACAAAGCAACCACAAAAGCCCTACTCCAAACACACACACACACACACGTTCAAACCTCTAAACGATCTTACTTTTCAAAAGATTTAACGTTTGTGTTTATGTGTTTTTAGTTTGGAGGACTGTGTGTAGATGAACACTGGGTCCATGTTCCCTTGGAGGTCAGGTGGGGCACTGGATCCCCTGGGGCTGAAGTATAGTTGTGTGATATAAGTGCTGGGAACTAAATTTGGGTCCTTTTGCTAGAACTCTTATCTACATAGACAGCTCTCTAGTCCATACAGCATCTTACCATTTATTTTTTAGACAGCATCTCACCTGTGTAGACCTGACTGGCCTCAACTTGGTATGTAGACCAGCCTGGTCTCGGACTCACAGATCTGCCTGTTGTCTCCTGAGTGCTGGGATTAAAGGCACACTTGACCATGCCTCACAAGTTTACTTTTAAAATCACTCTGGGATTATGATGCATTTGTGGAGGTCAGAGGACTACCTTTTGGAGTTGGTTCTCTTATGACCTGGAGAATAAACTCAGGTCATTGGGCAAAGGCAAGCATTGGCCTGCTGGGTCTTCTCATTGGTCCATAACTTTTCAATTTACAGGTGTTCATGTATTCATACTCTAAGCGTCTTCTCAAACACATTTTGGTAGAAGGTTTGTTATCTTCCAAGACAAGATTGTTACCAAGGGAAAATAATGATGTCATTACTCAGTCATCTTACGTGCTCGTGCGTTACTCGTACACTGATGGTCCAGCTCCTTCCCAGAACTCACACTTCAGCATACATTCTGACAACACTAGGTAAAACAGTGCCACACAGCTGCGCCCTACAACTTCCACTTAACGAGGCAGATGGGGACTGGAACGAAGCTCAGTGCTGCTTGTCTAGTATGTGTAAGGCCCAAGTTTGGTCTCCAGTGCTTGAAAGGAGGCTGGGGTACAAAATGAAAAACCACATCAGGACTATATGCCAGCCATTGTTTTCTAACTTCCTGGAAAGTAATGTAGCTCATTATCTGATGGCCTGAATGACCTGAACACATATACCCTACTTCCCCTTCTAACCTCTTCTGAAAAATAGAGATTAACCAAGAAATCTTGCAGAATTGCTTTATTCAACACAAAAAAGCATTCCTTCCCCCCAGTGATTCACTTCCTCCACCAAGGCCACATCCCCTACACCCCAACCCCTTTTTTTGGAGACAGGGTTTCTCTGAGTAGCCTTCAACATCCAGAACTCATTCTGCAGCCGAGGCTTGCCTTAACTCAGAGCTCTGCCTGCCTCTGCCTCTGGAATGCTGGGATTAAAGGCATGCACCACCCAGCTAAGGTCACATTTCTTAAGCCTACCCATACAGAAGCGACTTGGACCTAGTGTTCAAATACAGAGTCCATGGGCAACATTTACGTTCAAACTACTACAGGCAGGTTCCCACTGTGTAGCCCTGCACTTGTGATCCTCTTGCTTCAAGCATATTGAATGCTGAGATTATAGGCCTGCACCACTAAGACCACGGAAGTCAAGGATTTGTCTGGTGTCAGGCACAGCGAGTGACACTTGTCTGCAATCTCAGGATTCAGCATGCTTCTCTCTTAGTGAGAATCTGTAAGACTATCACTGCCACCACCTGGAGACATCTTCCACCCAGACAATGGAACACTGTATTGTTTTTATGAACTGTATGTATAACTAGACAAAAGTCTGATTTTAATTTGTAAAAACTCCAGAATGCAGAAAACTTGAAAAAAATGTATCATTTTATTTGCACACTTAGAAAAGTTGTACACAGAAACTTATCGTTTGTAAAACAGAACTGTTAGGATGACATTTTTATTTTTAAATCATTAAGACTGGTTGAGAAATAAAACAAAAACATAGTAAAATGTTTAAAAAATTAAAGAACATTTTCCAAGTATAAATTTTATAAATACAAAACAAATTCACAAATGACTTTGAATGCTAAATAAATATCTAGTTAATAAATTCAGTTGGTACTGGCTACAGCACGTCAGAGCTAGAGAACTGGACTCATTCATGTGTAGTGTTGAAACCCTGTGACATGAAACAGTGTTCAGACACATTCTCTATGGTGTGGTCTAGCAGACTCACCGTGGAGACAAAACCTCCTTACTACCGGAATTCCTAAAGCTCAATGACAAAATAGATCATAGATGAAAAAATATTTTCCAAGATACCTGAACACATGAATGATCTCAAAATATACACAAGCCTCTGTAACCCAGTACTGTACCCAGTACGTCTATGCAACTTAGTAGACACTGAACAAAAGCTGTAGCAAAGGAAGTCTTTCCTACGTTCTCCTGAGTGCTTAAGAGTAAATTGGGAATACAGTGCAGGCCGCACTGACGTGGTCAGCCAGCTGTTACTGCTCTACACACATATCTGCTTCAGAGCATGATTTAATGTTCCATTTTCATCAACAATCCGTCTTTCTTCACGTATAGCCTTTATAAGGACAAAATTAGATCCGTGACTTCTTTGCAGCTAGTGGCGTGCTAGCCTGGTCCACATTACTGGGTGAGACATGCAGTCCAAGCTTTTGAGCTTGAATATGAAAAAATGCTTGGAGCCGAGTTCCAGCTTTTGCTTCACTTGTGTTCCGAGGGTTGTATTCAAAACAGTTTGAAAACATTAACTCAATATCTTCAATAAACTCAGCTACAGAGAGAGAGAGAGAGAGAGAAACAAGATTAGGGGTAAAGGTAACATCAGAAACAAGTTTGTTTGTACAATGGAAAACTTACCGAGAAAAGGGAAGCCAGAAAAGACACTAAGGTAACAGAACTTAAGTGTAAAACTGTTCAGCTATGAATATTTTAGATCTTGGGAGCCATGGCTTCTGTCCACTATGTATTCACACAGCTCTTGGCAGAGGCAAAGCCCTTGCTTAGCTCCCCACGAGGCCATGTCTAATCGCTGCACCAAACCCAAACTTCCTCACCAAGAGCAGACTCTTCAGAATGCCTCTGCCTGTTTGACCCAACCCACCTTTCAGTACTAACAGAGTTTGAAAGCCCTCGTGGGCTACCAAATAGCCACCTATACTAATGTACATCATTTAGACAAAATAATAGCAACAACTCTTAAAAGCACTAAAAAGGAAATGATAAATCACTCACATGCTAATTTATATTCACATTTATTTACTTTTTCTCGAATTATATTTAAGGCAATGGGCTTCTTAATGATGTCATAGTAGTCTGGGACCTGTAAAATAATAAAGTATTTCATAGTATAAAGAGATTATTGCACATATATGGTTAAATTAATCATATCTGAAAAAGCAGATTAATATCAAATTCTGAATATTATTCCATTAAAATGTCACATATTTTGAGTATATATATATATATACATAATAATATGCCCAAAATATTTATTACTGAGCATTATTGCATCTATAGTAATAAATAAAATGTGACAATGTTTACCTAATGGATGACAAAAAACAGCTATGAAAAAATAAAGCTGGAGTTCATGGCTATCTTTACTACAGAGTAAACTTAGGCTAGATTAAGCTGTTTGAAAAAAAACAAACAAACCAAAAACCCAGTCCAATAAGAGGGCTCTGGGGGAGGTGGGGTAGAGGCTGGGTAAAGGCTGTTGATACTCAGATTGCTACTGATGACCTGGTTTCTAACCTCAAGGTGGGGTCAACCTGTCCTGCCCTCACCACTCAACTGGAGGAATGTACAATCACAAAAAATTTTAAGACGTAATTCTTAAATAACTACATGTTATTCTATATTAATTAATCCTTCAGATCCTTGCTCTGGAGATCTCAAAGTAGAAGCTAGTATGACTTGGTAGAGAACGCTGACTGCTTTCCACAGGACCTGGGTTCAAATCTCAGCACCCACATGGGGAGCTCAGTCATCTATCAAAGTTTCCATAAAGACTACATCATATAATATAAATGTAAATCAGGTAATAGAAACATATTTTAAAGCCTAGTTAGATTAATATTTATAATAATAACTAATAATAGATTATATAGTAATATGTAATATAATTAATAATAGATTAATACCTGGATTTTAGAAACAAGTTTCAAGAAGGGCCAGCTATCATCATGCCGTACCAATTCCACAACAAGTTGTTCAAAAGCAGACAATTCATGAACACCTCCTTGCCGGCCAGAACTTCTTCGATTCAGTGGTACAGGAGATGACTCTGAATAAGTAAGATTAATTTAGTATCAAAGCAAACTACTGATTATAAGCTAAGCCGGTTACAGAAACACAAGCCACACTTTACACTGAGATTTTTGCCTTTTGAGTGTATGTGGTGTCAGTGTGGCTGCATGTCTGCCTATGTGTGTGTACATGTGCAAGTGGACATTTGTGTTGGCCTGTGTGTGTGTACATGTGCAGGTGGACATTTGTGTTGGCCTGTGTGTGTACATGTGCATGTGGACATTTGTGTTGGCCTGTGTGTGTACATGTGCATGTGGACATTTGTGTTGGTATCAGGGTCTTCAAATCAAACCTTGGCTCACTGATATGGCACATGGTGGCTGCTGACTTGGGAGGCTTTGGGTTGGCCCTGCAGGCTCAAGTGTTCCAGGTAGGCCTGCTCCTGCTCCCCTGCCATGTTTACATGAGTCTGAACTCCTGGTCCTAGTGCTTGGGTACTTGGGTTGCGTGCACTGTGGGCTGAGCCCACCTACCGTACTCTGAAAGACATAGAAATCTGGGCCAAATACTCTTAATTTCCTTTGTGATTTAAAATTTTCCAAAAAGGTCTTTGGGGTTCTTACTCTTTACTAAAGACACTTTCAAAGTCTAAAACAAATCAAACTAAGCAATTGTCTAATAGCTCTTAAAACATATCTCGAAGGCATATCATGACGGGGTGGGTACACATTTAATCTCAGCACTCAGGAGGCAAATGCAAGTGAATTTCTGGGTGTTCCAGGACAGACAGGGCTACAAAAAAAAATCTTAAGTGGTCCAGTGAAATCTAGGGTATAATATGGTTCATACATGAATTCAGCTGTTTAAATCCCTGTGTGAATCCACACACTCCTCTCATTTCAGGTTAAGTTTTGTCAGCAACCAGAGAAAAAATTAACTGAAGTTAAAAAAATATTTACTTTTTTTTTAATGTGTATGTGTGTGTGTGTGTGTAATACAGCATGTGTGGAGGTCAGTTTTCTTAGATGTAGGTTTCAGGGATTGAACTCAGGTAGTCAGGTTTATAAGCAAGCACTTTTATCTGTTGTGACACCTTACAGCCCCCTTTCTAGACAATTTTAAAAAATAACATTAAAATGGAGCCAGGTTGGGTGGCTCTCACACCTTTAATCCCAGCTCTTGGGAGGCAGAGGCGCAGAGGGGCGCAGAGAGGCAGAGGCTGAGTTGGAGGGCAGAGAGCTAGTTCTGGGACAGCTGGGGCTACACAGAGAAACCCTGTCTCAAACAAAACAAAACACCCCTCCCACCAACCCAACAAAAACAACCAACCCCCCCAAAAAGAAAAACAAAAAATAAACCAAAAAAACCCAAATACTCCCCCATCCAAACCAAACCACTAAAATACACTAAGTAGTCTCTTCAGTAGCATATACGAAAATTGAAACAATATAGAGATTAGCATGGCCCTGTGCAAGGATGACACAAAAATTTGTGAAGCATTTCATATAGGTTTTTTGTTTGTTATTTTGGGTACAGGATCTCACTATGTATCTCTGGCTGGCTTGAAACTCCATATGTAGAATAGGCTGTCCTTAAACTCAGAGACCCATCTGCCTGTATCATGCATGCTGGGATAAAATGTATGCATCATCACACCTGGGTATTTCCATATTTTAAAATGATTATGTAAAGATCACTATAAACAAAATTCATAAAAACTGATGAGTATTTCATGAAAAATACTGCTCCAATCTAGTCTAGTATTTCAAAGGATAATCTTTTTGTTGTTGTTTGAGACAGGGTCTCGCTAGGTGGTCCTGCCTGTTTTGGAGCTCACTCTGTAGAGACCAGCTGGCCTCGAACTCAGGGATCCTGCTGCCTCTGTCTCCTGAGTGCTGGGATTAACATGGGCTACCACTGCCCAGCTACAGTGACGATCATGTATGTTCCGAGGGAGGAGGAAGTGGGAGGAGAATAAAATGCACAAGGTAAGTACTTCACCACTAGGACATATTCCTAGCTCTGAAATGTGTTGTTATACTGAGTATTCAAATACTGACTAAATTTCTCCAGTAACAATGGAATACTAGGACCCTGGGAGAGAGGGCCTGTTGGCTAAGAGCACTTACAGCCTTCAGAGGGCCTGGGTTCAGCTCCTAGCACCTGTATCAGGCTCACCAATGCCTAGAATTTCAGTTCAGGATACCCAAGACCCTCCTACCTTCAGCAGGAATCTGTATAAAGTTTTGTTTTTCTGATAATATTAAGGGCTAAGGAGACAGCTCTTTGGTAGAGAACCTGCTGTGCAAATATGAAGGTTTCAGTTTGGCCCCAAGCACTCCTGTGAAAGGCCCAGTGTAGTGGTTTATGCTTCCTCTGGCCTCCACACACATTTAGTACACTGCCCTGTGTCAGTAGAGACCACTGATGTTCTTGCCTTTACTTAACATAGCTGCCTCTTTAATGATGTATGCTTTAGACCAGACTGTGGTGTATCATAGGAACAGCTTGTAAAAAGTGAAAAGGAGTCAATTTTCTCGGATAAGGAAGAATATGAGTCAGATGTCATACCTGTAGACTGTCTTTTCCTGCCTCTTCTCTTAGATTCACTATCCTGGAGAGAAAGTCTTTCAGCAGAATTTAAAGGAATCAACTGTACGCTTGGCCTGGAGGTGCTGACCCTGAGGCTGGTGAGGCTGGGGCTGTGCTCTGGGGTATTGTCAGCACTCTTCCTCACTCTGCGCTTCCCACGAGGACTAAGCAGTTCCACAAACACATCTGCTTGCAGCGCGTTAGGACTGTGGCGAGTGGAGCGACTGCCAAGTCTTAGAGACCGAGTTTCTGTGGGAGGAGCAGATCTGGTTTTCCTTAGGTTTCTGCCAGCAGTTTTAGAAGCAGTGGCTTTGGGCGTGCTCTGCTGACTCCTTGAAGGGTATCTTCCAGGGTCCTGTCGTTGGCTGCGACTTGAGAAAGAAGGGCCAAATCTCCCTCTTGTTTTAATTGGCAATCTAACTTGGGGTCTTCCTCGTTTTGGTGGGCTACAAATATTGTTAGAAAGTATAATAATTATACAGAACAATGAAGAACACATGGTTATTTGTACTTAATCAGTGAGTTTTACATAAATTTGCATATAAACTTATACTATAAGTTTATATCACACACAGACACACACACACACACTATGGTATATATCATCATACCCTTTATGTTTAGAGACAAGTTCTCATGCATTTCTCTGAAACAAGGGGGGACATTTATTTTCTAGGTGACTAGGATATCATCATGAAAATCAAGTCCTGAATTGTGATAAACTAATAAAATCCTCAGGAGAATTGGAAAAAGACAAAGTTAATAATCTCTAAAAACACAGGAAACTAATGGGACTAAACTTGCACTGTGTTTCCCCTGTGCCATCACCATTGACAGAGGTGACTGATAGTCTAGCCAATAGCTAACACGAAGTAGGTCTCAAACTTATGGTTCATGAAGACCAAGAACCTCTTTACTACTTTCTGATTCTGAAAACACAAAACTATAACTTATTTCTCTGCATACTTCTATTTAACCTGGAACATTCATAATAACTTTCTAAAATTATTGACCAGTTGGTGTGTGTGTGTGTGTGTGTGTGTGTGTGTGTGTGTGTGTGCGTGTGTGTACGCACGCACGCATGTATGTAGTCTATGTACACGTTCAGGTGTGCTAGTCCTACATGGGCCAATGCTGGGTGTCTTCTTCTGTTGCTTCCCACCTTATGTTTTGGGACAGGATCTCGCTCTAGAGCTGGAACTGGCTAATTAGGCTAGATCAGCGAGCCAGAAATCTCCTGGGACCTGCCTTTCTCCACATCCCCAAGCCCCAGGGCTGGGCCTAGAGGTGTGTGCTGCCACAGCCCGCTTTCATGGTGTTGGGAATCCAAACTTGGGTCCTCATGCTTGTGCAGTCTTCAGTTTACTGACGATCTTTCCAGGCCTCCAGATTGTTTCTTATTATGCTTAATATAATATTGCCTTCAAAAGCCACATATGGTGGTAGATGGTCTCTGTTAGCTGGAACTCTCTTTATTTCTATTTTATGTGTGCTCATATTTTGGCTGCGTGTATGTCTGTGTCAAGGTGTCAGATCCCCTGAAATCAGAGTTATAGGCACTTATGAGCTGTCATCTGGTTGCTGGGAATTGAACCCGGAACCTCTGAAAGAGCAGCCAGTGCTCTTAACTTCTGAGCCATCTCTCCAGCCCCAAACAAACAAACAACTCCTTGAAACAACAGTATAAAATTGGAAAGAAAAAGCGGTGAACAGACAGGAGAGGAATTGTAGGACAGAACAGGAAGTGGGTTTGATGAAAACCTATGTGTATCATGAAATCCTCAATAAAGGAGAAAAAAATCATTCTCCTCTGATGGTGGCTTTTGTATTGGATATTCTTGGTCACTTTCGCCATACTTGGTTTCTGGGTTCCATGGCAGTGGCTACAGATGTCTAAAATGATGATAGAGATTACAACCTGATGTCCTATTGTGGTCTAACCATTTACTCGTGGGGAACTAGCAGATAGAAATACATCTAATAAATATGAACTTTGCTTATTTAAGTCCTGAAAGAAAGGGTCAAACTGAGTGTGGTGGTATAATCTGAGCATTGGGGGGTTAAAGGCAAGATCACTTCAAGTCTGAGGCTAGCCTGAGCTACAGTGTGAGACTGTTTCAAGGGAGGAATAAAGATTAAAAAGGGGAGACTATCGCAGTGCTACCACAGCAGGGACATCCAGCCTTCAAACCTATGCACAAGGCCTGAGTGACAGCAGGCTCGCTATGTCGCAGAAGAATTGTTGATTCTGGGGGCAGTGGGGCGACAGAACATGAATACAACAACGTGGACGGCTTAAATTGGAGATACCCACCTTGGAAATATTCCGAAATATTTATAATGTGTAAAAAGCACAGCGATTTCTAATGCGCTAGGTTCACTCACCTGAGGGCTTCCTCTTCGTCAGAGTCCTCCTCATCCTGCTCCACCTCGTATTCTTCCTCTTCACTCTGACCCTCTTCATCATCATCATCAACTTCATCATCATCACCTTCCATACCCTCTTCCATTTCTTCATCACTTTCCAAGGATGGTCTCTGTCTAGAGGAAAGTCTTCTAGAACGTTGCTTTGGTCGACATTCTGGACAAAACCAATCTCCATCAGGAACAGTCTGAACAAATCACAAAAATGATTGTTATCTACTACTGTCAAAAATCTCAATTTCAATGTGCTCAACAGACAACGATAACTACCTTGAGCTTTGGTCGGACGCAGTAGGTGTGATGCCCTCGGTCACAGCCGTCACAGAGCACCATGTTTTCAGCATCTCCCTTTTTCCGGCAGATCTTGCAACGTGCGTTCAGTATGGACTTAGACCACATCACACTGCGATCCAAGGTTGATAAATGCAGAAAGACTTGGGATAGACTAGCAGAGGAAAGGAGAGACTCTCTCCAACGGTCCAGGACAGTTTTATAAGAGCGTCCGCTGTCACTGCCATCTTAAAATGAGAGGGAAAGTGAGTGAAGCTCCTGGGCAAAGGTGAATGTCTACTAGAATTACCTTTTCAGTGGTTTAAATAGCTCTCATTTCATGTTTCTCCCAATGTTTATCAAAAGACTACACTTCATACTGAAAACTAAGGCAAGAGCATTTCCGTGATTTTGAGACAGGCTGGACTGCAGGGAGTTCCAGGTCATTCGGGGTTGCAACAGAGTTAAGCTGCCTCACCTACAAGCTGCCCACACTTAATGTTATACTAGAGAACATGTCTGCTGAGCCAGACTTTTTAAAAAATAAGGAATTACTTAAATCCATACACTTAAGGCTTGAGGTTTTAATAGTTAAAAGAGAAAAGAATTTAGGCAATGTGTTTCCAATCTAGTCAAATCTTGGTCTAATTTAAAACTAGTTAAATCAAGTATGAATCAAGTATGTCACTTCCCCATTGTCAGAAAGATAGACTGTCTCTAATTTCAATATCAAACACACAAGGATTCTTTTGAGCTGCTAGTACATGTTCTGACATAGGTAAAGGCTCAGTGTGTTCCTGAGGGTGTATATACTAAACACCACTGTGTAGTATAATTCAGAAAGTTTACCACAGTAACACTGTTATTATCCCAGTATTCAAGAGACCGAAGCAAGAGAGTCACCCAGAGGGCATCCTGGGCAGCATACTAAGTTCAAGGCCATCCTGGGCCACTTTGCCCCATCTCAAAGCAATGAAACATGCCCTCACTGTAACCAAACAAAACAGAAAAAGAAAACGCAGGCAACAATATGGCTCTGCAGATAAAAATGCTTGCCGTGCAAGCCTGGTGATGCAGGGAAAAGAACCATCTCTGGAGTGTCCTCTGACCTCCATACCATGCTGTCCAGTGCGTGCACACAGGCACCCCCACAGATACTAATTAAGACAAACAAAGCATAGAGAAAACCTAACCCATAAAAGGTTTGAATGGCTCAGAAGTACAATGCTTCCTTGCATTGCAGTCCTGGTTTTCCATCCCCAGTAGCATTCCCTCAGACACACCAAAACATTGTGAGAACTAGCAGAATCACAGTAATAAAGAACTAAGATATTAGAACTATATAGAATATGAAAAGCTACGTTTGATATGTTTTATTTAAGAGTTCAAATCAGGTATTCCTTTTTCAGAACCCTTCCCTCTCAAATTCTTTTTTTTTTTTTAAGATTTATTTATTTATTATATATAAATACACTGTAGCTGTCTTCAGACACACTAGAAGAGGGCATCAGATCCAATTACAGATGGTTGTGAGCCACCATGGTGTTGCTGGGAATTGAACTCAGGACCTCTGGAAGAGCAGTCAGTGCTCTTAACCACTGAGCCATCTTTCCAGCCCTTCTTATTTTTCTTTAATAAATCTACATTTACTCTACTCTCTTTAAAAAACATGTATCAGGAAGTTTACATGACTCAGAACTCTGCTGAGTGTCCAGCTCAGTGGTAGAGCATGGGCCCACTAGGCATCAAGTCTTGGGTTTGATCCCAGCAGAAACAACTAAAGAGAAATAGAAACTACAGCTCTCTCCCTCTCTTCCTCACTATCCCCCAACCTCTGTCTCTGTCTCTGTCTCTCTCTCCTCCCTCCCTTCCCCCATCTGCCCCCCTCTCTTTGTCTCTCTCTCTGTCTTGCTTTCTCTCCAGGGTGTCTCCACGTAGCCCTGGCTGTTCTGGAACTGCTCTGTAGACTCAGTGATCCATCTGCCTCTGCTTGGTGAGGGCTGGGATTAAAGGTGTGCACCACCACAGCCAGTGAATCAAGTGACTTCAGGCAACAATATGTAGGATGTGAGCAGACAGCACTGCCACCTTCATCTTTCTGACTCCAGTGTTGCTCAGACAATTCCCAACGACTCCATGTGTACTACAAAGCTGCTCTACCCCGAACGAGCCCGCACCCCGAGGTTCCTTCTGTAGACATATATGCGTTAGCTGAATTCTGATTCTGCATCAGTGAGTAATCTACTAAAATGTACCTCGTGCTTCCGACTAGACTTCATTAAAAGGCTTCATGGAAAGCTCTGGCATAACCAGTAAGTATCCCCAAGGAAGTACCAACAAGCACTACTAGTTAAGAGATCATGGAAGACATCTTTCTGGACAAATCTACACCAGTCTTTATTAGGTAATGGCAAAAAAAAAAAAAAAAAAAAAAAGGCTGAGAATGACCAACATGTTAAGAGTGAATGAAAGTCAATTAGGAGAGGCTGTGTAGTCTTGGAAATCAGCATAAATGGCTTTATTAGTTCATGGGTTGGTGAACTTTTTTCTTTTTAAAGATAATATAGCTCAGGCTAACTTCAAATTTATGATTCTATCAACTCAACCTCCTAAACGCTGGGATAGCCAGGCCGTACCACTGATTAGAGGTGTGGTGTGGGTGCAGTCCCAGTTCTTCAGGAGCAGAAGTGGAAGGAGGACCAGTTCCCTGTCACCCTTGGCTGTATAGTAACTGGTATCTGTTATGCCAGTCTAGCATTGGGACGTTTTGCCCACATCACCGTCCAAGGCTTTTACGTGAGTGCTGGTGATCTCCCTCAAGCTTCTTCCTTACCCGTTTGTGGTGTAGGGTCCCCTGCAGCTCAGGGTGCCACTATCCAACTAGTTCCATTTCTTTGGATGGCCTCCCCTTCCTTAGGGCTAGAGCATAGCTGTACACAAACACACCAAGCTCTGCTTCCTTCACAAGCAGAAACACTCAACAAGCCCAGCGGCAGGCCATCCAGGGCGGAAAGTCTCACTTCTTTCATCTTCCATTTGCTAGTCTGGATATACTCCAAGAAACTGCTGGCTAAAATGATTAACATACAATACATACCAAGATTCCCTACAGTTTTCCTGATGTTAGTAAGACAGGTCTTGGACCACCCTGGTGTACGAAGATGAACTTTGCACATGTCAACTTAGAAGAGCGTAAGGGACTGCTGAGATGCTCAGCAGGCAAAGGCACTTGCTGCCAAGCCTGACACCCAACGTCATCCTGGGGCCAGAGAACCGACTCCCCAGCTGTCCTCTGACCTCTATCCGTGTACCACAGCATGCATGTGCATCATGCGCACGCACAGGCATATTCACACAATAAATAAATGTAATGAAATGATAAAAGAATTTTGATTATTTAAAGTGTAAAATGAACTATTAGATTAATTTTTTGTAAACTTGTCTCCAAGTCCATTGCTTTCCAAAACATTACATTCGAGGTTTTCTTTCAAAACTAAATGTGGACATTAGCATTCAGTAATACAGAGGTAAGAGCTCTTACAAGACAAGACACACATTTCTGTAAGAAGTTAAAAATTTACCATCTCTCACACTAGATTGATCGTCCTCTCTTTTTTTCTTGTTCTTTTTTTTTCTAGCTCCCTTTTGATCTTTATTAATTTCTGTGTTACCTAATTTCAAATTGACAAAGTTAGTTGAGAATTCCTATTATAGCTTAAGGATTTAACCATAAGCATGACATTATGAAATTACCAACCCAAACAAATCTTCTCACACCACCTCATCTAAGATAATTAACTGAACATGATTCTCCTCCCAAATTAAAAATATCCACAAGCCCATTTTATCAGTGCAATTAACTACAATTAAAGGGTTGTACTTGTTCTCTTTTCCTTTGTGTACTAAGGATTGAATCCAAAGCCTCACGCACTAGGCAAGCACAAGCACTCTCAGTGGAGCTACATTTTTAGCCTCTGAGACAGGGTCTAATATATAGCCCTTGCTGCTGGCCTAGAACTCACTATGTAGACCAGGCTGGCCTAAACTCACAGAGATCCACCTGCCTCTACCTGCTTTGTATCTAACCACTACTCTGTGTGTGTGTGTGTGTGTGTGTGTGTGTGTGTGTGTGTGTGTGTGTGAGAGAGAGAGAGAGAGAGAGAGAGAGAGAGAGAGAGAGAGAGAGAGAGATTTTGTAACTGGCAACTACCTGTATTTACTTGATATACATGCATGTGCATGAGCCACACAGTGCCTGTAAAGACCAAAGCTGGTTTTCTCTTTCTACCTTTGTGGGTTCTGAGGACCGAACTCAGGCCATGGAGCTCATACAACAATGCCTTTCTTTACCTGTTGTACCATCTTCCTGTTTCTATTTAAATTTTACTTTCAATGTCAGGTGTTAAGTGTACGCCTGTAATCCTAGTGGCACTTGGGTGCTAAGGCAAAAGACTGCTCAGAATACACAGCAAGACCCTATTTCCAGAAACACCACCTAAACAATTTTCCTGAGAGCCTGGACTGGTTTTGAATTTGTGATCCTCCTGCCTCAGCCTCCACAGTAGCTGTAGAAAAGGAGGAAGCCTTGAATGTATATTGTGGGTATGAGCATGGCCTCACCACACACTTGAACGTCTCAGACCCCCAGGAGTGGCAAAGCCTCACCTGGTGGTGAGGCTCATGTTGACAAAGCACTCCTCAGAGTCCTAGTGTGAGAGGATAACCAGTATGCACAGGCTAGCCACCGTACCAAAGTTTCCAGCCTGAGGCTGCTGGCCTACAGAGATCCTCCTATTAAGACTGACCACCACCCTCCTACTCCCCACTCTCCACCCAATAAGCAGGCTAAGGTTCCCGATTGCGGGCATAGTAGGCGCCCCTCATCAGGGGTAGCATGCCCACCTTAACACCAGCTTCCCTGTAAGTGTGTCTATGTGGACACACATGTCTACACATAGGACCCAGGCCATGCAGGACACAGCAACAGCTGAGAGCACAGATGAGTGCTACTATGCCCTGGGAACTTGTTATACAGAGAGAAACAAAAACACACAAATGCTTGAGGCTGCTTAATTTCCTATGTTAAAATTTTAGAATAACGCAGCACATATTCTATCTCAGTCATTCTTATTAAAATGGAGCCTCGGTTTCTCTCTTCCACATGTTCTGCAGGCTTCTCGGCTACGCTGGCTTTAACTCCAAAGCCTCTTGCTCCTCCTCCTGGCAGTGGGATTGCAGCCACCTGCTCTGCCACCTTTGCGCTTCAGTTAAGATCCCAAATTAAACCAGTTTCTTTCATCTCTCAGCATGAAATGTAAGTTCTAAGATGACTATAGGTAAACAGGCACAAGAGTCACTGTGGCCTCCCTAAGCCAAGAGACAGCTCCCACTGGTTTTCTTTGCCTAAGACTTTACTAATACGCAGATGAAAGCAGGCTAACAAAATACATCTCATTTCTCTCTCAACTTCTCTCTTTCTTAAAGAGACAGGTTTCAAGGCTAGACTCAAGCAGAACGGAGGCTTCTCTTAAATCCTTACCTTAGATAGTTGAGGGAGTGACAAAACCTTTTATGGGATACAATGGCATGACAACCTGAGACAAGGGTGGGAACCTCTGGGCTAGGCAGGGATGTTCTCCTGCTCTCCTCCCCTCCCACACCACTGTCATCCTTAGTGGACATCCCATGTCCCTGGCACCTCCAATACCTGGGGTCTTCACTGTGCCCCAGCTGAATCTTTACTGATGATCTCTCCTGGCCCCTCCCCGGGACTCCAGCCCTACTGCATGATGCTATGCCTTAGCCACTCTCCATGACCCCCTCAATCCCTGTCCAAGCCTTCAAAGCCAGTACCATCTGATCCTCCTACACACCTCCAAGTTCTGCTGCCCGTATGAGATATAGCCCCGAAGTACCCTCTGGGTGCTGACCCTGAGAGAACACTTTCCTACTGTCCCAAGGGTACACAGACTCTTTCACTCAGTGGTGTCTGACTCTTGATAATCACCTGATCTTCAGTTTCCGTGATCAGCACAGACTTTTAGTCCAGATATCATAAACAACCCCCTTCCCAAGTGTCAAGAGAGCCTTTGCTTCCCTCCGAAACCCTGGCCACAGCTCCACTGTTTGCATTTCTCGCAGTATTCTTAACTTTTAGACACCACTAGAAGGGCCCATAAGTTCTGAGCACAGAGGCTAAGGGAGTACTCTACCGCCAAGCCGTGCTCTCAGCCTTCCTCCAAACCTCTCTTAACTCCCTTCTATCCCTGTCACCCCCTCACCCCTGGGTGACCTCACATACACTCTACCCCAGCCTCATGACTTTTGTTTTGGCTTTCTGATCCTTTTAACTAGGGACATCTATGCTACCTGGATTGAACAACCTACTGGAGCCTGGTGGGTTGGGCACACAGCTTAAGGCTTTCCTTGAATCTATCAGTATAGTTTATCAATGTCAGTCCATTTCCTTATCTTGGAAGTGATCTGGATACTGGGGTGGCATCTGGACTTTCTTTTTTGACAATTCAAAGGAATATGAGGGTACAGGCCTGTCATACCTGCTGAGAGGAGGACACTGAATTATAGGCCTGTCTGGGCTACAGAAGAGTTCAGGCCATCCTGGGCAACTCAGTGAGACCCTGTCTTAAACGAAGAGTAGGAGGAGAGCTGGGGCTACAGCTCAAAGGTAGTGTTTACCTAGCATGAGTTGAGACCCTAGATTCAATCCTCGGGACCAAACCCCAGCAAACAAAACAACCATTAGACAGATAAGAGAGAGACCTATGACTGTTGCCTTCAATGTGATATGATTTAAGTTATAATAATACCAACTTATGAAAACATGAATAGGTTTATAACAATGGGATATTAGATATAAATTCTTCAATCTAAGTACATTATATGAATATATTTTTACATTCCAAAATTCAATGATACTGTCGATAGCAGTGGTTCTCAACCTGTGGGTCACAACCCTTATGAGGGCTGAACTACCCTTTTACAAGTGTTGCCTAAGACCATCAAAGATATTTTTATCACAATTCACTACAGTAGCAAAATTATAGTTATGAAGTAGCAACAAAGATCATTTTATGGCTGTGGTCACAACAGCATGAAGAACTGAATTAAGGGTAGCAACATTAGGAAGGTTGAGAATCACTCGTCTATAGCAGTTAGTTACATCTTTGCTTTATTTCTATTTTACGTGTATGAGTGCTCTCTGCATGTATGATGCGTATATCCCATGCACTCCTGCTGTCCAGAGGCCAGGAGAGGATGCTGGCTCCACTGGATCTGGAGTTACGGGAAGTTGTGAGCTACTGTGTTGGTGCTGCAAACTAAATCTGGGTCCTTTTAATGAACATAAGTGCTCTTAACCAATGAGCCATCTCTCTAGCTGACACTTCATTTTTATTAGTCCTCACATCAATTAACATCATTATTTAAGAAATTTAGCATTCAAGTTACTCTTTCCAATGAGACCAGAAAAGTATGGTTTTTATCTTCTTTATAACCCCAGTGAAATAAACTTTTTTTTTTTTTAATTAAAAACAGGGTCTTACTATGTATGTAGTCCTAACTGGCCTGGAACTGGCTATGTAGACCAGGCTAGCCTTAAACTCGGCAGACCCACCTATCTGCCTCTCTAGGGCTAGGATTAAAGGCATGTGCTTCCACATCTAGCTAACATGATGAATCAACTTAAAATCTGAAGAAGAAAACATGGAATTAGGAACAAGGATAACGTTAAAATTGATTTGAATTTTGAAAAAGACTTAATGGTTCTTGGGTTGGCCCTAAAAAGCCTAATAATTGTATAAACTGTCTAAACAACAGTATTATTTCTTTCATTCTAGCCACAAATTGTAGCTCAGTGATAGAGTTTGTCTAGCAGGCATGGGATCCTGGGTAGTCCCCAGCATCACATACCCACAACACAAATAGTAGAACATGTCTTCATCTATATCCCAACACTTTCTATTTCTAACTTAATGTTTCTTAATATTTTTAAACCAAATCTTCAAATGGAGATTTAAATCACTAACAAAATTTTAAGTTACTAAAAACAAAAAAACCATTTTTACCTAATTTATATTATTTGAAGTCTGGATAGTAATTTCTGACAATTTTTTTTGAAACATCACACAAAAAGAAATAGGTTATGAAACACCCACTACAACATGTTTTTCAAGTCAGCCAGGAAGCAGTACTTTACATATTATTTAAAATACATCTTACCTGAAAAGTTCATCTTTTTTTTTTTTTCCTTTTTTCTTTTTTTCGGAGCTGGGGACCGAACCCAGGGCCTTGTGCTTGCTAGGCAAGCGCTCTACCACTGAGCTAAATCCCCAACCCCGAAAAGTTCATCTTTTAAAAAACAAAAACAATTTTAGCCTATCAAGTTCATTATGTCAGTCCACAAGTCCCAGCAGGAGAAAATTTCACATTATTTAAAATCCAACTAGTATTTTCAAATACAAAGATACTCACCAAGTGGAGCTTTGAGGAAACGCCGTTCAATGCCCTGTTCTATCTGAAAGAGGGCTGTAGCCAGATAATGAACCACATTGCTCACTGACTGTGGTGTACTGGTACTAGTTGAGACGGTACTTGGAGTTTCTGTTTTAAGCCCCAAAAGTCTATAATTAAAATAAAAATAGTTTATGATACTGAAAATCACAATTTAGTGAAACTTGGACCCACTCATTCTTCCAAAGTTTGTGTGTGTTCGTGTGCATGGATGTACGGTTATGACACAGCCTCAGGTGTCAGCTGCTGTCTTCCGCCTTGAGACAGTCTGTTTCTCTTGTTGCTCACCATTGCAAATGCCAGGTTGCTAGTGCTAGCATGGACTCTCAGATTCTGTCTCTGCTTCCCATCTGGCCAGTGAAGACATGAAATGTGTCCCACTTTGTGATTTCTGGGAATGCTAATTCAGGTCCCCACTTGCATGGCAAGTGTCTTATCCACCAAACCTCAAAGGTTTATTGACATGGCTGTTACAGAGTTTCCCAATCTCAAAGAGCTATCACGAGTGAATGGAGGACAGAAGGCACCTAGTCAAGGAGGGAAGGTAGAAGAGGGAAGGCTTCTGGGGAAAGTTTCACAAGTGAGGGTGACAGGCCTTAAAGCCTATGGAGTAAGAACCTTCCTCCTCCCTCCCCTTCCTAGATGTCAGCCTGCAGACTCCTATCTCCAGTGTAAAGCTATCCTTTACAAAGTGCTTTCACACCATCTTCCCTATACAAATCTTCTTACAGTACTTTTTCTTTCTTTTTTTTTTTTTTATAAATTTATTTTTTTTAAGATTTTTTTTTTTTTTTTTTTTTTGGTTCTTTTTTTCGGAGCTGGGGACCGAACCCAGGGCCTTGCGCTTCCTAGGTAAGCGCTCTACCACTGAGCTAAATCCCCAACCCCTTAAGATTTTATTTTATTGTATGAGTACACTGTAGCTGCCTTCAGACACACCAGAAGAGGGCATCAGATCTCATTACAGATGGTTGTGAGCCACCATGTGGTTGCTGGGATTTGAACTCAGGACCTCAGGAAGAGCAGTCGGTGCTCTTAACCACTGAGCCATCTCTCCAGCCCTACTTTTTCTTTTTTTTAAACAACCCGAGCTCACTGTAGAGTCTTCTATATAGATAGATCTAGACTGGTCTTGAATTCATAGTCCTCCCGTCTTTCTCCAAGTTTAGGGATTCCTGGTGTGCACCCCCCACTCTGGCTCTCTAGCACACGCTTCACTGTCATCCATATTCTCCCAGGACAAGGATTCCTATATATTACAGTTTCATGTCTTCCCAACGTTCTCCTCTAGAGGACAAACTGTTTAGAAGTGTGTACCAGTTGAAATGATCTACCTGAGACATAAGTGTCTTTAAGGAGCTATCTCTTGGCTTCATCAGTACAAAGTGAAGCAACAGAGTAAAATGTGGGGGAAAAAATGACCTCAATGGAGAGATAATATTAAGGATTTAAAAAAACTTTTTTTTTGATGTGTGTTTGTGTGTGTGTATTTCTGAGGATCAAACCCAGCACCTCAGGTATGCTAGCAAGTGTTCCATAACTGAGCCATCTGCTAGCCCTCCTCAGAATTTACTCATTTATTTAGTGAGTTTGTGTATGTTGTGTGAATGTGGGTTCTCATGTACCACAGCACACATGTAAAAGTCAGGAATAACTTTTGATAGTCACTTCTCTTCTTCCACAGTGCTGAGACAGGATCCCTCTTGCTTTCCGCCCTGCTGGGTACTCCAGGCAGGCTGGCCTGGAGGTTTCTGCACCCATTTCTGTCTCCACACAGGAAGACTGGGTTTGCAGACACATGGCAGGCCCACAGTTCAGACGTTCAGCACACAGAGCAAAAGGCAGGCAGGCACGTCAGTGTGAGACAGGCAGGCGCCTGCAGCCCCCTGGCCTGCTAGCCCGGCTGAATTCGGAACTCCAAGCTCAGAGGAGCCTTAGTGAATGATGAAAGACACTGACTTCTGTTTTCCACACACATGTACACTGTCCCCAAATAATGTAATAGAATGAACTTAAACACACTAATCCAGACAGAAGAAGCCAAACAGTAAGCCAGGACGGAGGACCATTTCAGACGCCACTTACCTGTCTCTTACTATGACCCTTGCTTGTTCAATCTCCATCTCCTCCACGTCATCGTTCACAGCTCTGCTCACTCCGTTTTCCTTGCTTTCCTCACTTAACAGCTCGTATCGGCCATTCTCCAGGGCTGACCTCCAGACCTGTCGATCTGTAACCTGTAATGAAACCCAGATTTACTAACCCTGAAATATGGTAATGTTACTCCTAAGGGACATGTGCTTTTAAGTAAGATTGGTTCATGCACATTCTAGAATAGAGGAATCAAAAAAGCATAAAAAAAAGGTTACTGTGGGGCTGGAGAGATGTAATAACTTGAACTAGGTTTACTCCAGGAATGGTGGTCTATCCCTTTATCCCACCACTCAGGAGGCAGAGGCAGACAGATCTCTGTGAGTTCAAGGCCAGCGTGTTCTACAATCAATTCCAGGACATCCAGGAATATAGAGAGACACTGACTCAAAAAACAGAACAGGGGCTGGGGAGATGGCTCAGTGGTTAAGAGCAAGCACTGGCTGCTCTTCCAGAGGTCCTGAGTTCAAATCCCAGCAACCACATGGTGTCTCACAACCATCTGTAATGAGATCTGATGCCTTCTTCTGGTGTGTCTGAAGACAGCTACAGGGTACTCACATACATAAAATAATTAAATTAAAAAAAAAAAAGGTTACTGTACCAGGAGGCTAAGGCAGAAGGACTGGCAGGCAAGGCAAGCCAGGGTTATATAGGGAATCCACTCCAGGTCCAAAACACAAAAGTACAATAAAGTATTTATATAATATGTAGATGAAAAGCTTTAGATGAAAAGCTTTAGTATTTCAGTCAGTTTTTAAAACCATATTGAGGGTTGGGATTTGGCTCAGTGGTAGAGCGCTTGCCTAGCAAAGCGCAAGGCCCTGGGTTTGGTCCCCAGCTCCAAAAAAAGAAAAAGAAAAAAAAAAAACCCCATATTTTGTGTGTGTGTGTGTGGGGGTGGGTGTGTGTGTGTGTGGGTGTGTGTGTGTGTGTGTGTCTATCTGTCTGTCTGTCTGTCTGCCTGTCTTACTATGTAACCCAAGCTGGTCTTGACCTCAGGGTGATCCTTCTGCTTCCACCTCTAGAGTGCTGGGATTACAAGTGTGTGAGCCATTGTGCACTACTTTATAATCAAATTTTTGTTTTGTTGTGGAAACAAGCTCTCTTCACGTAGCTCGAGCTTGTCCTAGGGCTCACTTAGTAGCCTAGGCTTCCCTCAAACTTCCAGAGATCTCCTGCATCAAGCTCCTGAGTGCTGGGATCAGAAGCATTGTGCTGCCATGCCCAGGTATAAACAGCTGTTAATACGTTTTAAATTAAATTTTACGTGTATGAGTGTTTTATCTGCATATAAGTCTATGCACCACTTAAGTGTCTGATTCCCATGGTGGCCAGAAGACAGTGTCAGCTTGGGACTGGAGTGACAGAAGGCTGTGAGCTGTCACTAACTGAAGCTGGGACCTTTGGAAGAGAAGCCAGCATCTCCAGCTCCTTTAGAAATGATCTTGGGTGGCCACAGTAGAGATGACAGTGGTGGTGAAGGCGTGAATATTACATGCTGGTGCACGCCTGTGATCCCATCACCACGACAGGAAGCTTCAGGCAACCAGAGCCAGTGTAAGACCATGTCTTAAAGAAACCAACAGCTGGAGATGCCCTGCACTAGATTAGTTGTCTAGGAGGATGTTTGGGTCCTATTAGTGGGGGACAATCAACCAAGACTAAGAAGAGAAGGCAGGGGCTGGCTGAAAATAGAAAACGTTTAGAAACATTTACATATGACAACTAAGGTATAAGCAAACACGAGGGACAAACCTTGATGGCTCCTAGTGTCCCTTGATAGATTCTGTCTTCGATATCCAAGAGAAAGTCTCTGAGTCGCAGCTCAAGCTGCCTCTCTGCAGACATCTGTGATGTGTCACATGCAGCAGAAGATCGTCCCCGAGAAGAAATGGGCTTGCTATCAGCCTGAGGTTTGTCTGAAATGACCATCAAATATCTTTATTAAGATTTTCTCCATAAAAATAACATAATTTTGAGATAATTTAGATGAAACAACCACAATCTCAATAGTTACAAACATTAAAACATGACATGATTTTGAGTAAATCCTCAATAGCTATCATTGTAAATCTGGTAAAGGCCTTTGTCTTAGGGTTTCTGTTGTTGTGATAAGACACCATGGCCAACAGCAGCTTGGGAAGGAAGGGGTTTATTTTAGCTTACAACTCTCAAGCCATAGTCCATCACTGAAGGAAGTCAGGGCAGGAATTCAGGGGGGGAACCCGGAGGCAGGATCTGAAGTACAAACGGCTTGTTGGCTCGCTCCTTATGATTTGCTTCACCTGCTCTTATGCCCTCCATGACCACCTGCCCAGGCATGGCACTGCCCGCCCAGGCCAGCCCCACATCAATCATCAATCAAGAAGCCCTGCTTCTCACAGACTAATCCCATGGAAGCATTTTCTCAATGAAGAGTCTTTCTCCCCAGATGACTTTAGCTTGTGTCAAGGTGATGTAAAACTAATCATCAGAGTCTTGTGTGCAGAACATACAAACAACTCTTACAATTCCATAAAGACACAAATAATCCATTCACAAAATGGGCAAAAGCTTTGCATGGGCATTTCTTTAAGGAAGGTATACCAATGGATCCTCTCCAGGGAGACTTCCCACTTCTTAGGATGGCTGATACACAAAGTTAGAATTTACAAGGAAGTAAGGAGACTACAACCTTCACGCACGTTTGCTTTGGGAAACAAACTAGCAGTTCCTGGAGTATTAAAGTTATTATAATACAAATTAATTTTACCCCTAGGTATATACTTAACAAATGGAAACTACTGACCCAAAAACTTGTATGTTAATATCTACAGCAGCATTTTCTATAAGTCAAAAAGTGGAAATAAATCAAACATCTGTCCATAAGTGGATAAATAAAATGTAGTATATGTACAAAATAGAAGATTTGGCTACAAAAAGTAATACAGTTTTGAGAACATTCGAAGCATGATTCTTATGATGCTAGCCATAAAATATGATATGATTCCATTCATAGAACCTATCTGGAAAAAACCAAGATTAGAACAATCGAAACCAAGCTAAACCACCCCTCCCCCAAAAGAAAACCTAGAGAAAGGAATACCAAGAGAAACCTTAGCAGACACTGAAAGTTTGTGGTTGTCCAAAGTTAAGAGACATGTATGTGTGTTCCCCCACTGCACTGTATGTGCCAACTTCCACCTGACGGTCCTGTCTCCACCCCCACATCTCACTGCAGGAGTGGCCTTACGGATTCACACCACCTCAGACACCTCAGGAGGTTGGGGGGACTGACCCCAGGTCTTAAGGCTTATAAGGCAAGCACTTTAAGCTTGCTGAGCTAATTCCCAGGCTCACAAAGATTCTTGTTTGAAGCAACAAAAATGTTTTAAGAGCTACTGTGGGGATGATTGTCCATTTGTGAATATACTGAATTGTATACTTTCAATTGGTGAGTATCTAATCTGTTGAAAATATACAAAAATGGTCTAAACTTAAGGCCCACCCCAGGAGGAATCCATGCCTGATGTCTGGATAGCCAGAAACTGGGAGCTAGATGACACAGAGACCTAGGGTAGAACCAAACATGTCTGCACCTCCCTTAAGTCAATGAGATGATTCCTAATGATATTCTGCTATAGTCACAGATCAGTGCCTAGCCCAATCCAAAGGTCAATCAGTGTCTTTAATCTTAGCACTTGGGAGAGGTAGGGGCAATCTTTATGAGTTCAAAGCCAGCAAGTTCTAGGACAGCCAGAACTTCCCACAGAGAAACCTTGTCTTAAAAAAAAAAAAAAAAAAAAAAAAAAAAAAAAAGGTTTCCTCTGGCAGCTGATGGGAGTGGCTGCAGAGACACACAGCAGACATTATGTAGAGTCTGGGTAACCCTGAGGAATGAAGGAAGAAGGATTACAGGAACCAGAGGGGTTGAGGACACCAGGAGAACATGGCCCAAGAATCAAGCAGACAGGGTTCATAGGGGCTCACGAAGACTGAAGCAACAATCATGAAGACGTGACTCTTTTGCCTGCTCTTGGGGCCCCTTTCTTCCTACTGGATTGTCTCAGACAGCCTTGATAGGAAGATTTGTGCTGAGTCTTATATTGCAACTTGTTACACTGTGTTTGGTTGATACCTCTATGAAGGGAAACTGAGGAAAACTGGAACTGGGGTAGACGAGAAGGAGAGAGGAGTGGAGGAGGGGAAACTGCGGTCAGGGTGTATTATAAGGGAGTATAATAAATAAAAAGAAACAAACACAAAGGAAAATATATACAGTGTGACAATAACATGCCCCACATGCTGTCCAAGATTCTCATTGCTGAAACTCACACCATGAGATGCTTTTCTTTCCCCTATCTGCCATCAGTGAGTCAGCCTCCCACAGGAAGTATTGCAACCTGATCTGCCCTGGCAGCCGCTCAACCTCCAGAGACCGGTCATTCATGCATCTCGGACTCAGTCAAAACATTCATCCCACTCACTGCAGGATCTTCAAAACTGCCAGGTCTTGGGCTCTGAGGCATAGTAAAGGATACCCTGGAGTATCTGTGAGGGAGTCTCTAGACTTTAATGATATGTACGACAGTAGCCAGTAGCAGAGGGTGTAAGAACCACCTTGAAATGGTGGCACCATCTGAGCAGATTGGAGCCCATGTGGAATAAAAGGGGGAAGGGTGGGAAGGCAGCGGAGGCAGCCCTTCTGTTTCTAAGCGACCACTGTGTGCCTGCTCACGCGCCCAGCCAACCCCAGCCTCCTGTTGGCTGCTCTCGAGTTGTTCTGAGCAGGTACTTTGTCACAATACAAAGCTGAGTAGCACACTGTCGGAATGAGAAGGCTGCTCACACAAACACCACAGAGGCATGCTGAGAACCCTGTCTGAATGAAGAGATAAATGATGACGGTCTAATTTGAAAACTAAGAACATGTCAGAATGAAAGCTAACATATTTTAATATATGTGTAATAACTTGAACTAGGTTTACTCCAGGAATGGTGGTCTATCCCTTTATCCCACCACTCAGGAGGCAGAGGCACACAGAGCTCTGTGAGTTCAAGGCCAGCGTGTTCTACAATCAATTCCAGGACATCCAGGAATATAGAGAGACACTGACTCAAAAAACAGAACAGGGGCTGGGGAGATGGCTCAGTGGTTAAGAGCACCGACTGCTCTTCCAGAGGTCCTGAGTTCAAATCCCAGCAACCACATGGTGTCTCACAACCATCTGTAATGAGATCTGATGCCCTCTTCTGGTGCGTCTGAAGATAGCAACAGTGTACTTACATATAACAAATAAATAAATCTTTAAAAAAAAAAGACAAAAAAAACAAAAAAACAAACAAACAAACAAAAAAAACCAGAACAAATATTTACCTGAAAAGTGGAATTTCTCTTCAGAAAAGTGTGCGAGCTGTGCACATATTCTGCTCTTCTCCTGAAGCAAGGTCTCTTTTAAGGCACTTTCTCTGTGTCCTCTGGAGTTGAGAGCGTCAATGAGCTGGTCTAGCTGTTCACAGGAACTGTAAAAGCACCACCGATTTGGCTTATGCACTGGTTTTGGCAGCAGCAGAGAATCGTCGAGTGGACCCTGGTCGAGGCTGGAGGTAGATTCAGACATGAAGGACTCTTCAGTTTTAATAGATACCCGAGGACTGTGGGGCTGTGCATTACTGTGGAAGGATGAAGGCCTAGGCAACAGCATGTCTTCAGTGAGACCCGAGTAATCCTCCTCTATAAACAGACCAGGGATGGAAGGGAAGAGCCAGTACCGCCTGTACAAGCGGTCTCGTCCGAGAGGGAAGATGTTGGTGCAGGCGATGGCGCTCTGGATCTTGTCGAGGAGCTCTTTCTCTTTCCGCTGGTGCTCCTGTCTCAGAGCTTCTTCCGCATCAGCAGTCAGAGGCTCCTGCTTTACACAGTAGTTCATCTCTTCTTGCTTTATACATTGTTTAACTGCAGTCTGTCCTGCTTTTCCTGTTAGGAGGTATCATTACTGTTATTTTATCTGTTTATTTTATTTCTTCTTTTTTTTTTTATTGTTATCGTTTGAGACAGGGTTCCATTATGTAGTTAACTCGAATGCCCTGAAGCCCACAGAGATTCACCTGCCTTTAGCTCTTTATGGTTCCTGTCATCATAACCAGCCTTATTATAAGTTCAATTGTCACTAAAGAGATATAAGACCCACCAGGCAGTGATGGTGCACACCTTTAATCCCAGCACTTGGGAGACAGAAGCAGGCGAATCTCTGCACCTCTGTTCTACCAAGTGAGTTCCAGAGACAGGGAGGGCTACACAGAGAAACCCTGCCTCATAAAATAAAAATCAAACAACAAAAAAGAGATAAATATGAGACACAAAGCTAACCATGATTTACTGTGTTATGACCTCAACTGCGTTTTACTGTGACTACATTTGAAACTGGGGCCTTAACAGAGCAGGATTGGTATCCTAAGAACAGGACAATCAGGGGTTGGGGATTTAGCTCAGTGGTAGAGCGCTTGCCTAGGAAGCGCAAGGCCCTGGGTTCGGCCCCCAGCTCCGGAAAAAAGAACCAAAAGAACAGGACAATCAGATCTCCTCCTCTCTGGCATTCAGGGAACAAGTTGTGTGAAGGTACGATGAGAGATCTTTGGGTGTAGGCTTGCACATTGCTTTAATACAACAGAGTAAACACTAGTAAAAACAAACTCAGTAAAACTTGCTAGGTGCTGGAGAGATGGCTCAGCAGTTAAGAGCACTGACTGCTCTTCCAAAAGACCCAGCTTCAATTCCCACATGGAGTTCATTCACAGCCACTCCAGTTCCAGGGGAACTGGCACTCTCACACAGACATGCACACAGGTAAAACACCAATGCTCATAAAATAAAAAAGACTTGCTAACTAAAATTTGAAGTTACTTAGGAGGCAGAGGCAAGTAAGGCCTAGTCTACACAGTTAATTCCAAGCCAACCAGGGCTACAAATTGAGACTCTGTCTCAAACTGCATGTCCCCCACCCCCAGAGACACTGATATGCTAGGCATAGTGGGGATCTAGGGATCTATAGTCCTAGCACTTGGGAGGAAGAGGCAGGAAGAGGCAGGAAGATTGGGACTTTATGGCCATACTTGGCTATATAGCAAATTCAGTGTTCAAGTCCAGGCTATACTATATGAATTCTTGTTTCAAATACACTGGAACAAGGAAAGAAGGGGGACCGAGAACATGAAAAGGACCCATGAAAAAGAATATTGTCTTTCTTCCTTAATGGCTGGTGAAAAAAGAACTTTTTTCCCCCCCCCAGGGCTGGGGACCGAACCCAGGACCTTGCGCTTCCTAGGTAAGCGCTCTACCACTGAGCCAAATCCCCAACCCCAAAAAAGAACTTTCATACATGTACTATGTCCGCTGTGGAATCACTTGTCTATAATCCTTTACTTAGGAGGACTTCGAGTCTGAAGTTCTAGGCAAGTCTGGGTTATGTAGCTAGGCCCTGTCTTGATGAAATAGCAAAGCAAAACAATCCCATAATATAACAATGTTTCCCGCATCAGCCACTGTCTTTATAGCAGATACCACACAGGGAGACATGGTGGCATCTACCTATAATCACATCACTCGGACGTAAAGGCAGGAGAGTCGGGTCCAAGGTCAGTCCTGGCTACACCACGAGTTCAAGGTTGACTTGAATAAAGCTAAATCAAGCCCAAGCCGAGAAACAGAAACAATCCTGCTCCAAGTGAGCTGACAGATACCTCTTCTGCTCCTTTTATGTGATCCCAGGTCGTCTTCATCTTCAGTAACCACATCAGGATCCAGATCTTTCCGCTCTATTTCTTTGCTGTCAGCACTGGTATCAAAATCTTCCCTTCCTTCTTCCCTGAAAGGAAAAGGAATGAGCTAAAAATCTCGAGAAAGTGTAAGTAAGGAGAGTGATCCAAGATATGGGTGAGGAAAAAGGCAGAGTTAAACCCAGGAGCAATGAGGAAGAATGAGGGGCTTACATTTATTTATTTTACATGTATGTGTGTTTGCCTGCATGTATATGGGTAAATAATATATGTTCTTGGTGCCTGTGGAGGCCAAAAAAGTGGGTTGGATTTCTTGAAACTGGAGTTGCCGGTGGTAGTAAGGCACCAGGTGGCTGCTGGGAACCAAACCTGGGTCCTCTCCACAACAGCAACCAGTGCTCTTAACTGCTGAGGCAGCTCTGTGAAGGAAGGTTTAGAGAAGGACGATGGTTAGAAAGCGTGCTTGCTACAGTGAAGGTGAGAACGTGACTGATGCAGAGAAGCCACTCTCGATGGTCAGGGGGCTGGGTACCTGCTGATATTGGCCCAGAATAGGAAGAGAGAGGGAGACAAGCACCAAGGAAAGAAGCAGTTGTACTTCAGATACAGTAAGTGGGTGTAATAGAATGAACAGAATCTGTTTATTCTATTACGTTGTTCAAATTTAAACTAAATTTATATGAACTTCAGGGGAAGTCTATCACTTACACTGGGTGTAGTGGTGATGCCTGCAATTCCAGTACACCAGAGGCTGAGGCCTTTGAGTTTGAAGTCAGCCTGGGCCTCACAGGGAGTATCAGGCTAGTCAGGGTAAACAGCAAGCCTCGCAGACAATGAAACATATATGCGGTCACTGTTGTTCCTACATCCAAAGTAAAGTTTTGCAAACTCACATTTTTATTCATTGAGGAAATAGGGAAAAGGCATATGAGGAAGGTGAGATAAGTGAAAAAAAAAATGGAGCTGGCAAGATGGCTGGGTGTGTGTGCTTGCTGTGGAAGCACAATGAGCAGAGTCCAAGCCCCAGAATCCATGTAAAGGAGGGTGGAGAGGACAAACTCTACTCCCATTCCACAGTCACACAACAACAACAACAACATTTAAAATATAAGAAAGTCAATTGTGTTGCTGTACGCCTGTAATTCTAGCACTTGGCAAAGTTGAAGCAGGAGTTCCAGGCAGCGATGGCTACATGAAACTCTGCCAAAAACACAAAGATAGGGAAAAGTGGATATTTATTTACATAGTTAATTTGTTTGTTTGTTCAGACAGTAAGAGCCTAAAACCTGCTAGAACCTGGATTTAGTTCCCAGTACAAAAAATAGAAAACAACAATTTAGGGGTTGGGGATTTAGCTCAGCGGTAGAGCGCTTGCCTAGTGAGTGCAAGGCCCTGGGTTCGGTCCCCAGCTCCGGGGAAAAAAAAAAAAAAAAAAAAAAAGAAAACAAAAAATTTATATGTTCCGAACATCATGTCTTTAATCTCAGCACTTGGGAGGCAGAGAGTGGCAGATCTTCCTAAATTCAAGGGTAGCCTGGTCTATATAGTGAGTTCCAGGATAGCCAGGGCTATGTAGAAAGATCCAGTTTCAAAAAAGTTAATGAGTAAATAAATCTTTTTATATAAAAGAAAATCATCATTTCAAAACATACAATTTAGTGATGTTTTTAGCACATTTACAAGATTGCCTGTAGTGGTTTGAATGAGAATGGCTCATGTATTTGCATGTCTAGTCCCTGGCCTGCAGAAAAGGATTAGGAGGTACACCCCTGACCAGCCAGACACAGTCTTTTCTCTATACGGATGCAAAGGACATTCGTCTGTTTACACTTTTCATTAACTGATGAGCATGTAGCTTGTTACTTTTTACAATTTACCAATTACTCTTAGGAATAATCCTAAGCCAGGTGTGGTTGTATGTACCTATAATCTTAACACTTGGGAAGCAGAGGCAGGAAGATTTATGTTGGAGGCTATCTTGGTATTTGAAAAGGATGGCAGAAATCAACCTTCCAGTTTAACCCCATTCCTCTGTAGGGTTCAGAAGCACTCAAAACAGTGTACCTGTGCCAGTGGTGACTGCAGAAGGGAAGAAATGAATTTAGGTTAAAAATAACCCCCTGAGCTGGGCATGGAAGCACACACCTTTACTCCTGGCAGAGGCAGAGGGAAGTCTCTGAGTTTGAGGTCAGCATGCTCTACAAAATGAGTTCCAGGACAGCTAGGTCTACACAGAGAGACCTAATCTTGGGGAGGAGGAGGACACACAACCCATTGAAAGTGTTCTAGGAAGTTACCTTTTACAAAATGAATTTTAAGAGACAAGTGATAGTCTCAAAAATTAGGCTAAAAAGTAACACATGTATAATTGATTAAGAGTTTATACATAAATTTCATAGGGTTTTAAATATAATCATAGAAAAGTATGTTTTTAAACTCTGAAAGCACTTTAGAGTTTCAGGTGTCTGGCTTTTATTCCTAATCTTTATGTGTAATGAGGTGATTTTTTTTCTATATTAAAACATCTTTATATTTGAAGTGAACAGATGAAGACACATGGGGAGTGAAATTCAAACCATACCCTAGATCTGCAGCTGAAGTTCTCTGTTCATCCTCCTTCAGTTTCTCTTGTTTCTCTTTCATTTTCTGTTCTTGTTCCTTAAGTTTTTCTTCCTTCCTTCTGCGTATTCTGAAAGTCAAATAAAAGTCCATCTAATACACAGACACACTTCACTGAGCACCTTGCCTTTGTTAAGCTAAAGACAGTGCATGGAATTCTGTTACAAGCCATGCTGGGAAAACGCACCTTGCACTCTCTGAAACACAGCTGGCGATGCTAACTTTAAGCAGTGAGTGAGAGAGTGAGCAGTGCTTACCGAGCAGCTGTGGCTTCTCTCTCTTTACGGTGTTGTTCTGCTTTGAGCTCTCGGAACTCCTGCTTGGCCTGTCGCAATACATCAACATAATCTTCAATGAAATCCCTAGTAGAAACTAGGGTCAGTAGCTTCCCACAGAGAGCATGAAGTATCTTCATTTTTTCTCCTGCCAAAATGGATAATTTCTGTGTTATCAATGAGAAAAAAGGAACAGCGTTTGACAATTTTAACTCAATGATAAAGTGTCTACTGAAGAACAAGGAGTAGTAGGTATGGTGCTACAATTGTTTATTGCCAGCATTTGGGAGGCAGAGACAGAGGCAGAGGCAGAGGCCAGCAAATCATTGTGAGTTTAAGGCCAGCTTGGTCTACACAGTGAGTTCCAGGTCAGAGACAGTGAGACCCTGCCTCAAAACAAATAAACAAACAAACCAAAACCACACCAATCAACCAACCACATGACTCTAACAATAATGAATGCTCTTTCTTAATTTCTTTAATAACAGATTTATCGTGTGGAGTTTCTTGTTGGCTTGTTAGTTTTCTGGATAAGAGAGATGAATAGGAAGTGAGTAGGTTAAAAAAATTCCATCTTGCCGTTTACCTGGTGTCAAATCATACACAGCAGTGCTGGACAGCTTTTTCACCAGACTGGGGTTGCTCAGTCGAAGCTCCATGCAGGCATCATCTGTGGCATCGAATCCCCCTCGTTTCTGGTACCGGTACTTTGCATTTGCTGATGTCACATCAGCACCTGAAGCTAAGATGTGCAGTCTGAGGATTTCAGAAAGAGTGCAGCTATCAAGATCCAAGCTTTTCAAACTGCAGCCTATATTGTTAAAAACGAAACAGACGTTAGAAAACAAACAACGACTACTCAGCAATGTAAATGTACCTTTAGAAATTAAAATAAAATGCCAAAGAACAACAAAACAAAGCCCACACATACCCTGGTGTAACTGTGGCCATGCAGCGGCCAAGGCTGCAACTGCAGACAGTGCAGATTTTGTGGGGTCTGCGTCCTCATCCAAAGCCTCTGTTAGATCTTTAAGGAAATAAACACTTTATTCTAGTGCAAGAATATTTGGGAAGAATGCCCCTTTAAAAGATCAACAAAACAGCTTAACATTCAGGGACCTCAGAAGAACCAACACCCAGCACAGCATTATTCACATTCTCTTGGTCTCCACCAAAGCAACAGATCCTAGACTGTACACTACCATTTCCCTACAGAGCACACGAGACAATTTCCAAATTACCAGAAAGATGCACTTACATATTCCAAAAATGGCAAAATGTATTTTAGAATTAAAACAAATCACCCATTTAATGTAACTTGAAAAGTCTGCTTTGAAAATTGAGTAAAGACACCCAATCTAATAAACAGATTCAGACTGAACCATGACACAGCACAGGCTGTTTATCACTGAACCTCCAGAAGAGCTTTAAAGCCTGCACGGCTTCAGTGACTCGTGCTTTTCATTAACAGTTCCTCACTTTCGAAATCTTCAGTCTAAGAAGTAGGGGAGGATTTCCCTTCATTTTCTAAGAGAATGGCTTTAGCTTTGAAAATTGTTTAAGTTACAGTAGATCAAAACAGCAAATCTACTGGTATAAATATATAAGCATCCATCATATAAACAACTCTTCCCAGTTGTAACACACAGATAAAACTCAAGTGCCACCTGTACCCCTCATGTTTCCAGAAACAAACCCAAACAAACCAACGTGCTGGCTGTATTAGGGTACAGTGTTTACAGGTTACTCTAATCAACAGGTCATGTTCTGGTTTAGCACTGCCAGTAACTAGTACACATTCTTTAGACCAATCAGTTCATCTGGGCTTTAGTTTTCCTAAAGGGGTGACTTTGGATAAGCAATCTGTAAGTTCTCCAAATATTTATTAGAAGCCCAACATAAGAAAAGCCTGTGTTTAAAATGAGTGAGAAGAAGAGACTTCTGTTCACCCATCTTGTCACCTCTCCTGCACCAGCAAGGACCTCAGGCTAATCTGGATCTGTGCCTCCAAATTGTTCTAACACGATTCAATTAGCAAAATTTCCAGGTTGACAAAAGGAACCTTAGAAACTATAGTGAGTAACTTTTCCAAGGAAAAGGCAGCTCTGGGGTCAAGTCTGATCACAACTGCTGATGATGTTAAGATACAAAAAAACATAAACAGAAATACCTAGAAGTTACCTGATTCAATTTTTTGTAAATGCTGAAGTCATACCTGCCAGGCCTAACTCAAGTAAAAGGCAAATACTAGAGCTAAAATTTCACACTTTCAATTTACATATAAAGCCACAACACATTTAACATGCACGATGATTACCCACACTCCTAGACACAGCCATACAAGTGTGCTACATCTCTTCCTCAGTAGACAGTATCGCGACCAACCTCTACCATCAGGAGGAAATCAGCATTTTAGAACAAAGGCAACAGAGGCCTTAAGAAATGAACCAATAGGTTGGGGATTTAGCTCAGTGGTAGAGCGCTTGCCTAGCAAGCGCAAGGCCCTAGGTTCGGTCCCCAGCTCCGGAAAAAAAAAAAAAAAGAATTAAAAAATAAAAAGAAAGAAAAGAAATGAACCAATAACGGATTGATTGTTTCTATAGTCTTACATAAAATGACATGTTAAAATACTATTCTTTTACATTAAAAAATTACATGTGTGTGGTCACCTTATAGTATATCTGTGTACCATGTATATGTAGGTGCTGAGGAACACTAGAAGGGGATATCAGATCCTCTGGAATAGGAGTGAAAGAGAGTTGTTAGCTTCTGTGTGGGGGCTGCAATTCAGACCATGGTCCTCTGCAAGAGCAGCCAGTACTCAGAGCTGCTGACCCATCTCTCCATCTCATAATATGTATTCCTAAACTGCCTTATCTACCATATGGCACTCTAGAGAATTACAATTACCTCTTTAGAATTTTCTCAGTATTCCCTGGGTCCCTTCTTACAAGAGAGTGTGGCTGAACTGGATCCCATATAACTGTATGAAACAGTTACATTTATTAGAGTTTTGTTCTGTTCTGTGACAGGGTCTCTCTATATAGACCAGGCCAGTCTCAAACTCATGGATGCTCCTGTCCTGCCTCCCTTATTATTACATATGTGTACTTATTGTTACAAGCAGTGGGATTAAAGGCCTGTGCCACCAAGCCTGGCTTTATTACATCATTTTAATGTATAAATTGTACACACAATTACAACAGTCAGTAATGATATCCCAGAAAAAGAAAAAGCTCAAAACTGTTCCATTTAAGGAAGATGCTCTTGTTCTTCAAAGAATTTTAGGTTCATTGTATAAAAATAAAGACAGGAAACTGGTTATGGTAGAACATGATTGTGATTCCAGCATTTAGAACATGGAGAAAGAAGGTAGGAGTTCAAGGTCAACCTCAGCTATATTGCAAGTTCAAAGCCAACATGGAGAGATCCTATCTTGAACTAGCAGCAGCACTAACAAGAAAAAACTAAAGGCAGGAATAACTGATATGGTTAGTACAAGATTTTTAAAACTGACAAAATTTCTAAGATTTGAAACAAAACAGGGATCCCAAGGCCTAATGAAATTAGATATGGGCAATGCTAAGAAAACAAATAATTAGCTTTTTAACTTCGTTACCTATTTTGAGATAATATAGTCATTATAGGGTTATTATAGTGCAGATTGCCTAAATTTGTGTTCCATTACTTTTTTTAAAAAATTGTGTGTGTATGTGTTCTCTCTTAAGATTTATTTATTTGTTGTAAGTACACTGTCGCTGTCTTCAGACACACCAGAAGAGGGTATCTGATCCCATTACAGATGGTTGTGAGCCACCATGTGGTTGCTGGGGATTGAGCTTGGAATCTCTGGAAGAGCAGCCAGTTCTCTTAACCACTTAGCCATCTCTCCAGACTACCATTACCTTCTTATTAGCCACAATTCTTTTAGCGACATATGTTTCTTTACATGGAAAATAAAACCAGTCAAAGTAGAACTTAAAAAAAAAAATCAATCCTATCTTACTGTTTTTAAAAGACTGTAGAAAACTTTTGTTATTGAGGTGGGAAGAAAAAAGTTATTCCTGTGGTAGTTGCCATCACTGAGCCATATATAACCTTTATTTTGTAGCAAGCATTTATATAGAGATCGGTTCTTTATTTTTATATTTGAGATTGTTCTATATAAGAAAAATATAGAAAGTACAGATCAAGCAAATACTGACTAGAAAAAAAAAACTGGTAACACAAAACACCAACAGCTTTCTAAGTTTTTTCTTTGCATTAACTGATTTTCTCACTCAAGTTTCTTTTCATTCTTTTTTTTAAAAAAACATTGTACTTATTATTACATGCTTGTGCATGCCTCTGTGTGTGTGTGTGTGTGTATGTGTGTGTGTGTGTGTGTGTGTGTGTGTGTGTGTGTGTGTGTGTGTGTGTGCAGACACACATGTAGAGGTCAGAGGACAACTCCTTCTGACACTGGTTCTGCTTATACTGTGGGCTCTAGGGACCCAACGCTAGTCACCAGGACTGCAGTGTTCCCATCTGCTAAGCTGTCTTGCTGGACCCTCTTTTCTTTTCGCACTAGAGCTTCCAAAATGGCAATCCTTATCTGTTTTATAAGTGGAACTAAACAGAGCTTAATGTCTTAAACAGCCTTGCTGTGGAACCTCCGCTGGCCAGCACTTAGGCTGGAGAGTACATTTCACTTCAACTCAGAAAGCAGACGGCACGAGACGCAGATTTATCATTCTTATTGATCAGGAATATGAACAGAACTCAAACTACTTACGGCCAAAAACTACGGGATTGGAGAAATTCCATCTGTGTGTCCTAACACTCTGCTGTCGAGATATCTCCAGCATGATTTCCTTACTAAGATTTTTATATAACAGACTGAAGTGTTATTTAATCAAGCTCCTAGTCCACAATCACATCAATAATCAATAACATAAATCAGCATTTCCTCTGACTATAGGAGGTAAACCAAAACAGTGAGCGTATTGTCTTGTTGGAGAAGTCTCAGTATCCAAGGCTGGACTTGAACTCAGTGTATTGCTGAGGATGACCCTGAGCTTCTGATCCTCCTGCCTCTACCTCCCAAGTGCTGGAATTATGTATGGTGTGTTCTCCCATACCCAGCTTTCTGAGGTGCTGGGAGTGGTAAGCATTTCTACACAGTTTCTAAATGACAGACACAAAGTTTATTAACAAAGGATGAAAGAAAGGCACATCAGAGAATGAAGACCATGAGATAGCTGGACCAAGTCCAGTGCTTGAAAGACTAGTGAGCACAAGTGTAGACGTTTTCTAAAAGGTTCGCCAAGAAATTTTTGCTACGTTAACATATTGTATGCTGACCTTGGATATTTAAGAACATGGAATTTAAAGAACAAAATTTCTAAAACTATCCAGATAAAAAAATATCCTAAATGTTAGTATAAAAAGTATCATATCTACAATAAAACCAGCAATAGTATTTTAGTTGAAAGTAGTAATAAGAATTCAAGTTTTCCTAATGAAAGGTAGAGGGAAAGGCTATTTAGCAGAATTTCTTGGCATTTCACATACCAGACAGTGATATGCTTCTAAATTAAAGGGAAAATATAAAGAAACAAAAGGAAGACAGCTCAGGGAAAATGTCTCAAAAGCTGTCAGAAACAGGTCATACCGATATTAAGTTTTTACAGATATCTGATAACATGTTGTTAGCATAATATGACTTAGCATCAAGTAAACTAAATACCTATATTTTCTAACTGCAAAAGAAAAGTGAGTTTTGAAACAACCCATCAAAACCCAGTTTTACTATAAAGCTGCTAGCTCAATCAGCAATGGTGTTGAACTCTGACCTTTGGTGTCAGCATCAGTTATCTGCTCTTTGGCTACTTCCTCCTCTTCTTCAGCCATCGCCTGGAAGATTGCAGTCAGGAAGAAAAAAAGCAATTCACACAGTGGGCCTTCACTGTCATTTCCTACAAGAGCTTCCTCTAACACTTCTGTGAATAAAACGTTTAAAAGGAATTTAAAGTTCTGTCATGACTGAAGAAACAACTCCATTGGACAATAATAAACATTCAATCAACATGAGCCTGTGCGACTGCTCTCTCAAGTGCCTGTTCATGAAAGTAGATCCACATCTCATCTAAACCAGATACATCAGGATTTCAACACAGAGAAAAATGAGCCCAAGTCAGTGTACTAAAGACAGTCAAAGTTTAAAGTGGAGGCACAATTTAGCTACATTTAAAAATATAGTTTTACAGGAAGTGATGAGGAAGGCAGAGTGTTCTACCAGTCTACATAGCAAGTTCTGGATCAGCCAGAGCTATACAGTAATACTGCCTCAAAAATCAAAATAAATAAAAAGCCTATAAAATACACAATTGATTATTAGTGTTGCACTTTTCATGAGAGTTATGTGGGATGTTGCTTACCAAACAATGCCCAGGAAAGGTAATTGTCACTACTAGGTTTTAATTCTAACATTGTGTAGCTATTAAAATGTTCAAGTAAAATTGTTTAGATGCTCTTGATTCATAAGGCATTAGCGCTTCATGCCGTAAACCTACCCCCAGCCCTATTGGTCAATGTACTCCCTTGTTAAAACAAGAATGACAATGAAATCTGTCTCAGAGGCTTCTACATGCAGCTTAAAACTTTACTGGATAAAAATTTAAAGTTTGATTCAAATTCTGCCTCATATTGAACTCTATTATAAATATTTGTACAAAGTTTGTAAACCTGCAATTAATTATAAATTAGAAGTAGAAACTACTTGTCTCTAAGTTCTCACATGGCATTCCTCACTCATGAAGTGGATCTATAACTTCTTATGAGGGCCGGTAGCAAGGTGAGGCTATACAAGCCTAACAGTGACAGTTCTGCTTCCTAGTGGAAGTCACATGGAGGAGACGGAAACGTGCATGAAAAAGCCATGAAAACAACTAGCCAGTCACAGCTTCCTAAGATCTCAGTCTAGTCATTCTTGGACTGCCACCATATGGGAGACTCCAAAAGAGATGTCCAATGACCCTATGAGAGGTCACTTTAAAAAAATTATTTTTATGTTTTTTATTTTTTGCTAATTTATTTAGTAAACATACAAGACTATGTTTCTTAATGACATTTTCATGCACATATATAATTGTGTGTTTGCATTTCACCTCCCTACCATTCTTGATTATCTTCCTTTTTTTCCCCCTTTAGCTGGTCCTTTTCTGGCTCTATATTGTATCCCACCTGCTTTCATGGAATGTGTGTGTGCATGTGCATGTGTGTGTTTCCTGTACATCTTTAGTGTGCCATTTTTTTTTTTGTTAACTTGACACAAAACTAGACCACACAGGGAAGAAGAGGGAATCTTAACTGAGAGAATGCTTTCTTCCATAACATGGCCTGTAGTTATGTCCACAGGGTACTTTCCTGATTAATGGTTGATGTGGGAGTGCCCAGATCACGGGGAGTGTTGCCACCCACAGGCATGTGCGCCTGGATGGTATGAAAATGCAGGATAAGCAAGATAAGCAGGATAAGCAGGAAGCACTTCCCCAAGGCCTCTGCTCTAGCTCCTGTCTCCAGATTGCTGCCTTGCTGCCTCGAGTTCCTGCCCTCTCTCTTTGATGGGCTGGTGTGGAAATGCAGGCAACGTAACCCCCCACCCTCACCATGCAATTGAGACCCTGACTGAGACACTAGAAATCAAGTACCACACTATGTTGGAGTAAACTGGCACGAAGCAACAGGTAACTTGAGTACTTGCCTAAGGTTACTCCTTCAGGAAACTCATCTTGAAGATCAAAAAGTTCCCCAAATGCATTAAGGAACTCCAAAACCATCAGAGCATCACCAAAGACTTCAGGAGGTAGTCTAGTTTTCACCGGAGTTGGTTCTGGAAGTTCCTGCAAGGTTAAATAGTACATGTAATATCTAAAGGTTTAGATACTTTAGATTATTTCCAGAAGTAAATGAAATCCTTATTCTTTTAACTCAAATAAACCTAAATGCATGCCAGGCCACACAGTTATTGGATGCCAGGTATCACAAAGACTGATCAATTATTTTGGCAGAATAACCACTACCACAGTAACAATGCAGCTCTGGAAAGGTAAGAACACCTTCTATATATACATGGCTGTTTCCTTCTAGTTAAATGAGGAAGATGTACTTCTATCAAGAAACAAACTTCTCAGCGAGGTGTCTACCATAGACTTGTGGTCCCAGCACTCAGAAGGGTGGCACAGATGAACGGGAGCCAGGCTGCCTGGTCTACACAGTAAGACCTTTCTCACTGCCCCCACAAAGGAAAAATAACCCCACCCCACCCCCAAGTTGTTTTTTTTTTTTTTTTGAGATAGGTCCTCAGTTTGTAGACTAGGATGGCCTCAATCACACGAGATCCATCTACCTGTCTCTACCTACCAACTGCTGGATTAAATGCATGTGTCACCATGCCTAGCCCAACCAACCATTCTATCAGCAAAGCCGAGTAAGACAAATTAAACACATCTGTGTCAGGCACAGCACGTTCATACCTTAAGGTCATCACATTCCATGTCTTCTCTGGGTTTACTCCACTGCTTTAAGTATTCCATATATTTTCGTTTTTCTTCACGTAATTTCTCTCTTTCCTAGCAAGCAGGGTCAGAAGAAATTTATCAATCAATATTAACATCACCCCAGAACTGTGAATTAACACTGACGCTAGGTAGCTCAGCTGGTACGGTGCTTGCCCAACAGTCGAGACTGATCTTCAACACAGTATAAAATGAGGCTCGTGGCATATACTTGTAATTCCAATATCTGAAAGGTACTGACAAGAATGTAAGGTCATCCTTGGCTAGACAGAGCAAATGTGGGGCCAGCCTAGGTTATACCAGAACCTGTCTCAATTAAAAACAAAGAATCCCATGGGACTGGGGTCCATGAAGATGGTGGCTTTGTGGGTGCTGGGATCAAACCTGGGTCCTCTGCAAGAGCAGCCAGTACCCTCAATCAACCAGACCATCTCTCCAGATCTGTCTTTAGTTTTTAAGGCCAAAAATGAAGACTAGAAATAAATGAATCAAAGTATTGTTTGCTTGTTTACTTAATTTATGTATTGAGTGCGTATGGTCTATGTATGTGTGTGGGGGGTGTAGAGATCATTATCAGTGAATTCACTCATGTTCCACCTTGTAACTTTCAAAAAATTTTTAAAAAATTATGTGCATGTGCCTGATTATCTGTATATCTCATGTGGGCAGTGCCCACAGACGCCAGAACAGAGAGAGCATCAGATTCCCTGGAACTGGAGTTGAGTTGTGAGCAGCCCAACATGGGTTATAGAAACCAAGATCAAGAACTCTGTAAAACAGCAAGTGCTCTGGGCACCTAGCACCTGGCAGGCAGATATGTGAGTTAGAGGCCAGTGTGCAGAATGAGTCTACAGGATGAGTTCCAGGACAGCCAGGACTACACAGAGAAACCCTGCCTTTAAAAAAATAAAAACAGAAAGAGAAAAAGGAAAAGGACAACAAAAAACCCTAAGGTTGGAGAGATGCCTCAGAATTAAGAGCAGTAGCTGTTCTCAGAAGACCTGGGTTCAATTCCCAGCACCCACATGGCAGCCACAAGTGTCCAGTTCCAGAGGATCAGATACTCTCACACAGACATATACAGGCAAAACACCAACACACATAAAATGAAAACAAATCATTTTTTTAAAAAAAGAACAGCAAGTGCTCTCTTAACTACTAATTCATCTCTCCAGCGCACCGACTTAAAGATTGATTTATTTAATGTGTATGGATGTTTTGCCTCTGTGTGTCTCAGCACCACATGCATGTCTGATGCATGTCTGATGCATGTCTGATGCTGGTGGAGGCCAGAAGAGGATGACAGACCCTCTAGAGCTGAAGTTATAGTTGCTGTGAGCTGCCATGTGGGTGGTAAGAACTGAACTCAGGTCTTCTGGAAGAGCAGCCACTGCTCTTAACATGGAGCTGTCTCTGCCGCCTGCATTTTAAATTGAGTGAAGTCTAAGAGAATACAGATATATTGAACCTTAAAGTAGTAATTAAATTTTCTAAAGCAAAAGGGAGATTCATTTCTTTAAAGATTTATTCATGTATTCATTTACTATGTGTATAGCATTTTGCCTGCAATATATGCCTGCACACTAGAAGAGGGCATCAGATCCCAATACAGATGGTTGTGAGCCACCATGTGGTTGCTGGGAATTGAACTCAGGACCTCTGGAAGAGGAGCCTGCACTCTTAACCACTGAGTCCCCTGGGGAGATTAATTTTTTATCTGTGTTCTATGTAGGCTCAAAAATGTCAATGAAATGGTAAAAGAATTTAAAGAATTAGCAGTGCATTTAAAAATGTAAATTTATATTATATGTAAGAACCACAACTATACATACATATATATTTACTGGATACATTTAATATACTGAATACCTTTTCTCTTTCTATTTTAAGTCTTTCTTTTTCTTCTTTTTTCTTGAGTCGTTCTTCTTCTACAATTTTCTTCAATTCTTCCCTCTTTTTCTCTTTATCTTCTCTTTCTCTTTTTCTTGCTTCCAAAGCATCTGCTTTTTCTCGTTTTAGTTTGGCCTTTTCAAAAGCTGTGGGGAGGCCAAATTTAAAACTATGCCCACAAAACCAGAAATTCAGCTTATAAAAAAAAATCTAACAAAAGAGGCTTTAAAATAACTTAGGTTAAATGAGATCAGCAGAGACTCACAACTTCTTGAGGTAGATAACTGGCTAAACAGTGACCTACCCACTCTAGGACAAACATATCCTGCCTTTGAAACCATTGACACTAGAACAAGAATGACAATTAAGTAGTCTACTTGTTAAGATACGGAATCACATCCCACATAACCATAATGTATTAATCTAGAATCCCACCTGTGAACTAGATTCCCATGCACTCAAGCTGGGAGGCAGTGTCAGTAAAGGCCATATAACTCAGATGCCATGGACGCCTACAGCTTTTAGACCCTGACAACAACTTTACCTCAATCTAGAATTAAGCAGACTACTAGGGAATTATATATTTAGGAGAGATGAATAAGGGTCATTCAGAAAAAAAATGACCGTAATCTGTGAGGAGAAATACACCATTCAGAAATATTCCTCATTTGGGCCCAGAGAAGTATTCATTCTTATCCTTAAACAGTGTTTGGAGAGAATGTTAAAACTCACCTAGTGCCCTCATTTCCTCTTGTTTCAAAAGTTTGTCTCTTTCTTTAATAGCTTTGCTCCGACATCTTGCAATAGTCTGCTTACTAGCAATGTTGTCTTCCTAAAAAATAAATGAAGAAACTGAAGTGGTAAACCACAGAGACTACATAAGCTGATGGCCAGGTTTTCTTAGTGAGGAAAAAACAAAACAAAACATCCAAAGCTCTCACCAGAACTGCAGTTATAGCTCAGTGGTAGAGTACCTGCTTAGAAAACAAGCATCTTGATGTTGGGTTCAAATGCCCAGCACAGCAAAAAACAAAAACAAAAACAAAACAACAAACCCACACCAATTACAGTTTTTTGTAAATATTAAAACGAGTTCTAAGTATAAATGGATAAATTAGTAATTCTAATTATAGTGATCAATCTCCATACTTACATAAACTAGAAAAACATCCAATATTTTGGTAGTATATCAAGAGCAATAAAAATGATACACTAGAAAAATAATAAATGCTCAAGATTACTTTATAATCTAGTTGGTGGAAACATCAAATATGAAGGGCAAATATGTCAGAAGGATTTTTTTTATGGTTAATATTAAGCAATGCCAGATTTTTACTTTATTTTGGGGACAGTATTCTTGCTCTGAAGCTCCCTACTGGCCCAAGCTTTCTGTATAGACAAGGCTCAGATGGCCTCTGAGTTGCTGCCACTGTCCTGTCTCTGCCTTGTACCTTGGCTGGCTCTCTAACAATCATTCATTACTTCACACTGTAATATAACAGAACGTACAAGTCATTTTAATCTCTAAGTCCTTGGTAAGCACTAGGCCAGTGCTAAATAACAGTGATAAACAAGGCAGACTTGGTCCCTTCCCTCATGCACAGTTTATCAGGGAAGCTGGATAGATCTTAATAAATATGAGAAAGGTTATAACAGCTAAGGTTCAATGTTAACACCTTTCAAATCTTAAAATTTGGATAATTTGGAAGTGGAAATTCAAAACAGCTGAAAAAGATAATTACACCTAAACTAGAGCTAGGAAATAACAGTAACTAATTGGTCACTGCGGTGAAGGTTATTTGGAAGGAGAAGTACTTCTCATCTATACAGACTAGAGGAGCTCTGAGAGGGGGACAAGGGTGTGGTCACAAGAAGGAACAGCTGGATGTCTCCACTGAATGCTTTTCAGCAAGGAAGAAACAGTATCTGCCCTACTTAGTCTTTTTATAACACAGGGGACTCTTTCTGCAAACACTTACCATGAGCCTGGAAATGCCTGAGACTCTTCAATAAATTCTGAATTATACCAAACTGCTACTAGCAGCAGTGGAAACTTGTTTGCAAATCACTATAGCCATCAGCAACCTCTAGTCAGAAGAAAGGAACAAACCAGCATGTGTGGAAGGAGGGTAAGAGAAAACAAAATGCAGAAGGAAGGAGAATCCAGGATCAGAAGAATCCAAGCATGCTCCTTCCAGCTCTGGGACCTGCATAGGTTATTGGTTTGCCCACCTCCAGACACTCCCGTGGTGTCCTTGTGGGGGATGACAATGATCTGATGAAGGAAAATTGTTTACTGCTAAAACAAATAAACGCTGCCACTTCTCTTTCTACTCTAAAATCTCAGATTTACGGTGCATTCCAAGTCCCTCATTACACACCCTGAGTCAGCAGTAGACTGTTATTTGCTTGGATTTAGGCCGCCACTGTTTGGCTAAAGTGTAATTTAGTAACTATATAAACCAATTGATATTATTAGAGAAAGAATATTAGAACCATTTGATTTACAGATTGCAGCCTCAAGAATACACATTCTGCTGCATAGCCCATTAGATCTGCCCTGCTACGTGTACGATGAACATTCTGCAAACTAATGGCTGAGTCCCTTATAACCATGTTCATGTCTTAAGTTTCCTCCCACCCTTTTGCCCTATGGCTGAATGGCTTAGCCTCTATTCCATTGCTGCAAAAAGACACCATGAACAAGACAACCACTATAAGAGAAAACAGTGAGTTGGGGCTAGCCTACCATTTCAGAGGCTTAGTTCATTATCGTCAGGCAGCTAGCAGGCAGACGCTGGCATCCTGATCCATAGGTACAGACACACTGGGTCTGGTATAGGCTTTGGTAACCTCAAAGCCCACTCCCCAGTGACTAAGCATTCCAATATATGGTCTCACGGGAGCTATTACTCAAACCGCCAACTCTTGTGATTAATTCAGGCCTTTCTTAAAGCCCTCTAGTCAGAACTGCTCTGGATACTTCAGTGTTATTCTAATTTCCTGAGTTTTCCATCCCACTTGTTTTTCTTCATAACTGCCTGTATATTTATTCCTACCTTGGTATAAAATCTGCCTCCTGTGAACATGAATCCACACTGGAAACTTCATAAATCTCAATGCTGAGCTGAGCATCAAGGGAGCACACACTCAAATATTCTTATGAAGTAAAAGGGTATCCTTCTTACAGGTTATAGGGGTGACAGGAGCTAAACACTTCACTGATTGCAGTATTGCCTTATTAACAGCTAAGGGTAGTTTAGACTTTTTTTTACCTACCTGACCAAAAGATATTCGTTTGGGAGGTCTTCCTCTTCGTCTGTTAGCAGGACTGAAGATAAATGTAGGTGGATCATCAGGGAAGAAATAAGAAAAATCTTGCTCTGCTATGTTATATGTTGAAAAAGATGATGCCTTAATTAAAAACACACAGGGTAGAGTGACAACACATTAGTCTACTGTATACAATATGTTCAATATCTTATGCCCACTATTACTCTTGCTAAAGACTAAGCCAAAAACATTCTTTCAAATGCACATTATGTAGTTAGTTGGTTTTTGGGATCCTTTAAATAATTCATCAGAAAGATACCAGATAGAAACTAATTAAAGTTTATCATGAGCTGAGTACCGTGATACATGCCTGTAATCCCAGCGTTTGCAGGAAAGGACATCTCAGGGTTCAGGAGCTCAAGGTCACCTTGGCTTCACAGAAGCTTTAAGATGCACTTATATGAGGCTTAGCCTAACAAAAACCAAACCGGTGCCTTTCCACAAAATATCAACAATGTCTCCGCGGGGTTTAAATACTAAAAGCTATTTCAGTGTGCTTTTTAGATTTATTTTATTTTTAATATCAGGTGTTTATGTTGTATGGGTAGTACATATATGAAGGTGGGTGCTGGAGTTACATATAGGCAGTTGCAAGCACCTGATGTGAGGTGTGGATGCAGGGAACCAAATTCAGTAAGAGCAATAATTACCTCTTAACAGTGAACCATCTCTGTAGATACATGTTTTGTTTTTACCAATTTTGTCTAAAGTTTTCATATATATATATATATATATATATATAAAAGCTTTTTTTGAGATAGGCACTCAGTATCTACTTCTGACTATCTTTTTTGCTTTTTAGATGAGACTGGTCTTGAATTTGAGCATTAGCCTGACTCTGGCTCCTGAGTACTGGAATTATAGGTATAGCATGCCTGGCTTGAAAATATTCAAGTTGTACATTTAAAAACCCTGGTATTTTGCTTTTACTTGGCATATAATAATTGCATATTATTTATAAAACATAATATAATGTTTCAGTACTCCAATAAATGTCTTTCTCCTTTGTGCTGTCTTATTTGTTTTGGTTTTTCTGACAATCTCTCTGTGAAGTCCAGGCTAACCTCACAGGTAATCCTTCTGCCTCAGAGTCCTGACAGGATCACCACCACCTGGCTCACAGTAAATCTTTCTCAACTGTTTTCAAACTACTGAACATTTTGAGTCTTTGTCATGGCTAAGTGATGACTTAAATACTTTATATATTAAGACAAGTTGGTCTTGATAAAAGCAGAAATTCAAATTTCTATAAAGTTCCAAATAAAAAATTAAGTCAATTTTATTCTTACCTGAGCTGTAATGTAAGGTTCTAAGATATTCACCACATTTGAGATTTACCTTTTACCTTGTATCTAAAATTTGTTGAACAATGTTTAGAGTATGTTCAACCCCAGACTTTCTGACTTAGTGGACAGATTACAATTTTAACCTCAAAGACAAATGTCACTCACAGAATGGCCCAGGAAAACAAGGCTACAAGATGTCAGTACTAACAAAGCAGAAGAGCTCTACCAGACAATTTATATGCTGTATTGGGAGAACACAAGTTTCAGCATCTAAAATCCTGTGGATTCTGATCATTCTAACAGATCGAGAACCCACGACATTTCTCCATTAGACTCTACCAGGATGATCGTGTACTCATCATGAGTACCAGATGGCTTCTTCTCAAATGCAGGACGATCACACTGTTCTGGAAACGCCCAGAGCCTGAGGGTTTCATATTTTTAAAGTTTTTTTTTAATGTTTGCAAATATGCAAGAAGATATCTTGGGGGCAGGGGATAAGACCTAAATCTAACTGTGAAATCCATTTACACAGGATACTGGACAGGAAACTTGAATGTAGTATACCACATTCAAACTTATGATTCTCTTACCCAGCATCCTGAGCTTACAGCATGCACCATTGCACCTGACCTACATATCCCTTTACATACATGAAAGGTTATTTGCATGATATTTTGAAATATTCTGAGATGTATTTATTCCTTTATTTTATGCATATAGATGTTATCCCTGCATGTATATCTGTGCACCATATGCATTCAGTGTCCCAGAAGGCCAGAGAGGATTCTGGATATGCTAAAACTAGAGGTAGACAGCTGTGAGTCATCATGTGGGTCTGAGAATCAAATCTGGGTCCTTTGCAAGAGCAGCCAGTGTTCTTAACTGCTGTGTCATCTCTCCAACTCCTTTATGACACTTCTGTATGTATCCACATTTAATAGTGTAGGCATTTCCATACACAGAGTTCCTTCAATAATCAACAAGGCTTAAAATAAAAAAGCTTTAGGACTGAGAGCATTTTTGATTTTCTAGGTAGGGATGCTCAACTTTATTTACTTGGAAAAGGCCAAAAATGTTTTTTTATACTTTAATAATGCTTTCAAGTTTTTATATGGCAAACATTACATTTTAATCATGTCAATGTTCTCAGTCTCCCACTGGGATGCTTATGTATTCTAATAAATTTCAGTTCTTTATTGTATCCACTGCAGGTGTTGTCCATCCAGTGCTTGCCCTTGAAAGCTGCCTGATGGCCTTTTTACCTGTGGCCTCCACTGTCTCTCGGGAGCTGCAGATGCTGCTCTCTGCAGCTCTTCAGTGTGCATTGTTACATCAGCCCCTGTCTCGTTTCATGTATACATGCATGTACAGCTAGCTATGTCTTCAAATGGCTACCCAAGTGTCCTGGTTTACTTTAATGAATAATTTGCCTTGTTCCTAGATATCTGAAATAACATTTTTAAATATAAATTTTTCTTTTCATTTCTTTTGTGATTTACATTTGCATACAATGAAAAATATACCTTAAGCACCAGTAGCTGATTTAAATGTATGTTTCTAATCTGTTCTTCTGCACATGAAGTGTGCTTACCTGTACATGTATGGGCCAGAGGTTGACAATGGGTGTCTTTCTCTATCAATCTCCATTTTTTATTTGGGACAGGGCTGTTAGGGATTTGTTCTAATGCTCTGTCTTAATTTGGCTCCCAAAAGCCAAGCTTCCAGAGGCTGAGGGTCCCTGCCACCACCTGGCTTTGACTGGTAATAAAGAATTGCTGTACAGCCAACGGCTGGGCAAAGAGACAGAGGTGGGACTTTTAGATTGGTGGGCAGGGAACTCGGGGGAGAAGAACAGATAGAATCACCAGGAAGGGGGACAGGGGGCCCGAGAGGTAAGATGTAAGGTCCAGCCGACACCTAAGAATCAGGGTAAGCGGCCACTCCCCTGATAGGGTCTGAGGCAACAAAGATAAAGTATAGATCTAGAAACTGTTAACTAAGGCTTACCAGAGGGGTGTGTGTACTAGCTGTGGGAAGGTCAGGAAGTGCTCAACCATTGAGCTAGTGAGGCTATCTATCACTCTGTGTGTGTGTGAGTGGGAGGGAGCTCAAAACAGTTTAACAATTCACCACCATACAGGGCAGGGCCTCTTGCTGAACCCCAATCTTCCCCTTTGAATGAGATCAGGGAGCCCATGAGTATCTGGAATCCTCCCTTCCCTGCTTCCACCCCTAGGACTGGGGTTAGGGTTAAATACTGCTCCACCTGGCTTCTCCAGGTTGCTAGCTTTCTGAACTCAGGCTCCTAGGCTTGCAAAGCAGCACTTCACCCACCGAGCCATCAGGTCCATCTGCAACACACACATGCTTTTCTATACAGAATCTCGACATGTCTCAGCCTAGCATCAAAATTACAATCTTCCTTCCTGTCTCTGCATTGCAACTATAGGTATACATTATATGTCTGATTCTTTATTTTTATAGTTATTTATCTAGTAGGATTTAAATAGTACACATTAAAAACTAATTTTACAATTTTTGACTTTTTATTTAATGCACAATGGAAGGTCTCTAATGTCTTGATTTTCAGGGCTGAGGATGTAGTTCAGTTGCTGAAGTGCTTGCTTAGCATGCACGAAACCCTAAATTCAGTTCCCAGCACCATACATAGGCGTATGTCTATAATCTAGCATGTAGGAGGACACAGGAGGACTGTGAGTTCAAGGCCAGTCTTAGACACATAAAAATTTTATTCTCCTTCTTAATGCTCATAGTAAAATCTAATGTATGGGGTTCATATTTGGTCTAGAATGCCTATGGTTAGTTCTCTTACTTGAGCATTTATTTAGCACTATCCAGAAGCCTTCTGTTCTCTGTAAGGCAGATAAAATACTTAGGTCATTAAACAACTCTCCAAGTGCTCCACCTGTTTCCACTGCCTTAGTTGATCATCTATATCATAAAAGTGGCAGTAACTGACCACCTACTAGTTCCAAAACAGTAGCCAATGCCACAAAAAATACTTTAAAAAAAGCACTAAAGATTAGCTCCCCAGATAAAAATGAGAGCTATTTAGGCCATCTTTGAAATATCATTCTATCGTATCAATGTTACAAATTTATAATACTATAATTTGTTATTTTATTTCTTCCCAATATATAATTTCATTATTTTCATTACCTTAATTTTAATGACTCCATCTTGTGGTTCACAGTGTTGCTTGAGAAAAAGCTTTAGTTTATCACGAGAAAATAGGTGTTTTCTCCGGCTGATGTTGAGGGAAAAGGGTAATATTAGTACTAACAATTTAACCAGAACTCTATAATCGCTATACATTTAAAACTTGACTTCTAAGTCTAGGAGTCTACACAGTGAGAATATTCATCCCCCAACGATACTTAGTAAACTTTATTAGAAACTCTACACAGAGGATATGCTAGAACTTAGAAAAATGTGGATGGATTAGTTATAAAAAGCCTATTACAATGTATGTATTTGTTGTTCAAAAACACAGAAATAAGTAAATAGAAGCATTGTTTAAAATATTATTTAAAAAATAAAATTAGTAGAAAAATTAAAATAAAAATGATTAACTATGACATAGTATCAACTAATCGCCTGTTCACAATGAGATCTTAGCAAATTTTAAAGTACTTTGTGTTTAATATCATATAAGAGCCAACACATTTCAAGAGAATTAAGATTAGATTTCAAACAAGCAATTTTAATTATCCCTTTGATTTTCCTCAAAAGCAACAAGAGCAGCAATAAACACCATAACAAACAAAATCAAAATGGTCAAAACAAACGAACAAACAAACAAACACACAAACGGAAACAAGCCCAGTACAACAATGCTGGTAAAATGTAAATGTTTTAATTAAATTCAGTACATGTCTTTCAAACAAAAGTAGAAAGTTTCTCAGTCAATAAACACCCCCAGTGTAAAGTATCGCACCTCCTCAAACCGTACTCCATTCCTCGTCTTTAAGGGACTTGGGAGCAGCTGGCAAACAGAAGGTAGTAACTTACTGACAATGAACACATTGATTATTGAAGTCTGCACTGTCTGACATGGTGGCCAGTAGCCACAAATGGGTTTCTTTTTATAAATACATAAGAAGTCAGTTCCTCATTTTCACTTCAAATAAGGGCTCAAAAGCTATAAGTGGCAATTAGCTATCATTGAACAGTACACAGGACATTCTTTAACAGTGAAGGTCTATTTTTGACAAAGGAGCTAAAACCATCCAGTGGAAAAAAAGATAGCATTTTCAACAAATAGTGCTGGTTCAACTGGTGGTCAGCATGGAGAAGAATGCAAATCGATCCATTCTTATTGGCTTATACAAAGCTCAAGTCCAAGTGGATCAAGGACCTCTACATAAAACCAGATACACTCAAACTAAGAAGAAAAAGTGGAGAAGAGCCTGAACACATGGGCACTGGGGAAAATTTCCTGAACAAAACACCAATGGCTTATGCTCTAAGATCAATAATCAACAAATGGGACCTCATAAAACTGCAAAGCTTCTGTAAGGCAAAGGACACTGTCACTAGGACAAAACGACAACCAACAAATTGGGAAAAGATCTTTACCAATCCTACATCCGATAGAGGGCTAATATAAAAAAAAACTCAAGAAGTTAGATTTCAGAGAATCAAATAACCCTATTAAAAATGGGATATAGAGCTAAACAAATAATTCTCAGCTGAGGAATATCGAATAGCCGAGAAGCACCTAAAGAAATGTTTAACATCCTTAGTCATCAGGGAAATGCAAATCAAAACAACCCTGAGATTTCACCTCACACCAGTGAGAATGGCTAAGATCAAAAACTCAGGTGACGGCAGTTGCTGATGAGGATGTGGAGAAAGAGGAACACTCCTCCATTGTTGGTGGGATTGCAGACTTGTACAACCACTCTAGAAATCAATCTGGAGGTTCCTCAGAAAATTGGACATAGCACTACCTGAGGACCCAGCTATACCACACTCCTGGGCATATACCCAAAAGATGCTCCACCATACAACAAAGACACATGCTCCACTATGTTCATAGCAGCCTTATTTATAATAGCCAGAAGCTGGAAAGATCCCAGATGTCCTTCAACAGAGGAATAGATACAGAAAACATGGTACATCTACACAATGGAGTACTACTCAGCTATTAAAAACAATGACTTCATAAAATTCATAGGCAAATGGACGGACCTAGAAAATACCATCCTGAGTGAGGTAACCCAATCACAAAAGAACACACATGATATGCACTCTCTAATAAGTGGATATTAGCCCAAAAGCACGGAATACCAAAGATACATAATTTATAGACCATTTGAAGCTCAAGAAGAAAGACAAGTGTGGATGCTTCCGTATTTCTTATAAGGGGGAACAAAATATTCACGGGAGAAGAAAATACAAAGACAAAGTGTGGAGCAGAGACTGAAGGAATGGCCATCCAGAGACTGCTACACATGGGGATCATCAAACATGCAGTTACCAAACCCAGTCACTATTGAGGATGCCAAGAAGTGCATGCCGACAGGAGCCTGACATAGCTGTCTCCTGAGAGGTTCTGCCAGAGCATGACAGATACAGAAGTGGATGCTGGCAGCAACCATTGGACTGAGAATGGGGTCCCGAATGGAGGAGTTAGAAAATGGACTGAGTTGCTGAGGAGTTTGTAACACCTTAGGAAGAACAACAATATCAACCAACCAGACCCCCCAGAGCTTCCAGGGATTAAACTACCAACCAAAGAGTACATGAATGGATCCATGGCTCCATCTGCATATGTAGCAGAGGATGATCTTGTTTGACATCAATAGGAGGGGAGGCCCTTGGTCCTGTGAAGGCTCGGATGCCCCAGTATAGAAGAATACCAGGGCTGGGAGGTGGGAGAGAGTGGGTGGGTGGATGGGTGGGTAGGTGAGCACCATCATGGAGGCAGGAGGTGGGGGGATACCATGGCGGGGGTTCTGGAGGGGAAACCGGGAAAGGAGATAATACTTGAAATGTAAATAAAGAAAATATCCAATAAAAGAAAAAAATAATAATACGAATAAAACCCAGTGAGTTCTCTAGCGAAGCGAGTCTCTTACAGGCCTAGTACTGTCTTTCAGTGAACAAGGCATTACTTTTGAGCCCAATAAGGCTGTAAGTTAGAGGCTGGAGAAGGCTCAGTGGTTTCCAGCACTTGTTGCCTTGTAAAGAAACTAGGTTCTCAGTATCCATACGACAGCCTGCAATGTTAACTCCAGCTCCAGGAGATCCATTGCTTTCTCTGACCTCTGCCGGGACTAGGCAGATGCTGGCAAAAACATTCATACACATAAAATAAAAAAAAAGAATCTAAAGAGTAAAAAAAAAAAAAAAAAAAAAAAAGAACAACAAAAATAACTTAAGAGTTGTGGCAAAGAGTTGTGTTATTTTACTGCTTCACTACCAAGCACAACTCTTACTCTAATTCTTTAGCTCATCAATGAAAAATATAAAAATGAGTCAGTAGGGACGGAACTAAAGTCTAGAGGAATTATAAACTAGAAGCCGAAAAGTAAGTAAAAACCAAACCATATTAAATAGGAAGCAGAATTGGACCTGCTGTCTCTATTTTGAACTAAAGACAAAAGGAGATGGATGAAGTCAGCTGTGAGTGAGACCTGCTGTCTCTATTTTGAACTAAAGACAAAAGGAGATGGATGAAGTCAGCTGTGAGTGAGGAGGGTACGTCCATGGCCTCCATGTCCAGTCACTGAGCACACGGTCCCTCAGGCATGGTCTGCCTGCTGACCTTGCTACACAACACTGACAGCCACAAAGGTCATCCTAGAGAACCACACACTTGAGTTCTAAAATAAAAATTTTAAATAAAATATTATAACACTTTAAGTTTATGGTTTTTTATTGGGCTAAATGCTGGGATATCTGTGGCCCACTGGCTGTAGGCTGGACACACCTGCTACAGATCTTGAACTGATGATAAGGTCTGCCGAACAAACCAATCACACACCTCCTTGTAACTACAAAAGGTGATATATCTGCGCTGGTGACCTGGTCCAGCACGCAATAGCACTTGATGCCAAACCTGATGACCTAATTTTGATCCCTGGAATTCAACATGGCAGAAGTGACTGACAAGCTGTCCTCTGATCTCTCTGTGTTACTTGGCATGTGTGTGCACATGTACACAACACTAAATGTTTAAAAGCTGTGTTTTTTGTTTTGAAATAAAGCAGGACATGTGTAGTAAAGTAAATATGTGCAGATGGTGGTGCACATCTTTAATCCCAGCACTCAGGAGGCAGAGGCAAGGGAATTCTTGTGAGTTTGAGGGCTGGGCTACAAATCAAGTTCCAGGACAGCCAGGGCTATTACACAGAGAAACACTTTTTAGAACTGTGCCCTGAGCCCCCAGCGCCCCCCAAAAAGAAAAGCAGGTGGTATCTCTGACTCAGGATCTACCTAATACATCACTCTTCTTTCATTACCTGAGTGAAATATGGGGCAAAAGGGAAGAGAGAACAATTAAAAATTATTTTACAGTAAATGTCAAGTACTGAGTTTTACCTGATTTGTGTTGCTTTAACAACAGCAGACTCATACATTTCCTTTTTAGTGGGCTGTACCCTGTATCTGAATAATAAGGGATCGATTGCATCTTTCTTCTTCCTAAAAAAGAGGGGACAGATCCAAATCAGTTAAACCTTAAACATGAGGTCCTTAAAGCTTCATTTCTTCATACACTGTAGTAATAGAATCATTGCTTTTCTCTCTCCCTTTTGACACAGAATCTCATATGTAGCTCCAGCTGGCCTTGAACTAGAAAGAGCAGCTTGCCTCTGCCTCCTACGTACAGGGATGAAGGTGTGCTCTACACTGCCAGATATAATACAATCTTATGTGGTTTTAACTAAGGTTTTTTATAAGTTACATAGCCTTTCCACATTGTATTAGACAAAACAGTGTAAGGCATAATTTAATCTTAGGTAGGCATTTTAATTACTCATTCAATAAAATTTCTTCTGGTGAATAAAATAGCTGGGAATAAATTAGTACTTAGTATCATTTAGGTTAGAATTTTTTTTTTTTTTTTGAGACCGGGTCTCAGATATTCTGGGCTTGCTTTGAGTTCATTACATAGTTAAGGATGATACAGAACTCACTACATAGCCAAGGGTACCTTAACCCTGGGTCCTCCTGCCTTCCCCTTCCCAGTGCAGCATTACAGGCATGTGCCACCCGTTTCTCTTCATGGGGAATTGAACACATCTTCATGCATGCCAGGTAAGTACTCTACCAAGTGAGTTACCCCCAGCTCTATGTCAGAAAAGTTTGATGTCTAAGGACCATAAAGGAAAGTGGGCCCAGAGGGACATTGTCTGTAGTCCCAGGCTCAGGAAGCAGAGGTGGGAGGGTCAGAAAGCCAAAGTCAGCCTAAGGGACACAGAGTTGCAAGCTGGCCTGGGAATCTCAAAAAGAAAAGGGAAATATAAGGTTATTGGAATCACTTTTAAACTTTCTTCACAGTGGCAAGCCGGGCCTGGTGTTTGAGACCTGTATTCAGGAAGCTGAGGCATAAGATCAAGGCAACAAAAAGTAAAACGTATAGTCAATATATACTTTAAAAAAGGAAGTATAGGTCAGTGGTAGAGTACTTGTCTAGTTCAGACACACACACAAAAGGCAAATAAACTACACGGTTAATCCTCGTTCCAACTAACTTCTCACTAACCTTTAGGGTGTAATTATCCATTCACCACTCACTCAGCAGTGGAAAGCCAACAGTATCCTAGATACTATTTGTAATGACAAAAGCCAGCAGTCACTAAAACTGAAATAATGGACCAATGCAATCAAGCAAAAACAAATGAAACTCCCAAATCTTACATGGACAGTGATACTTGATAGATTGACTGATAGGCCTTCCAGGAAGTTGGTATTTAAAGAGGTGTGTGTGGTGGTAATGATGGGGGAATGAAGACCAACCCAGGAGTAAATCTCAGAAAAACTTCAGAGAAAGAAGAAATACTAAAGAACCCGAGGTGAAAGTGTGCACAAGAAGCAGGGTCATGAGGAGAAAGAGGATTCATTTAGTCAGAGGTGGTGACAATAGAATTAATGGAGCTTTACTGTAGCCCTTACATTAAAGCTTCCTTTGGGATACAATCCTGACTGCATTCTTCCTAAGGAAGCATGATGACCAGTCAGAGACTAGAAACAGTTCCTATTACAACTTACGTACCAAGTCGGAAGAATATACAACTGACTTCCATTTGTGTGACTTTCCTCTCTTGCTACTCCATGTCTAGGTCTACACAGAGGAGAAATTTCACTGAACTTAAGTATCTCAATCGTAGCTGCTGATCCACCACCAGCAAGGAACTGACAAGAACAGATCTGTTTCTATCTGTAAAGTGACATGCTAACACCAAACATACTTCTCAGTGTTAAATCAGACAGTAAGCTGTGAATATTTTAGCCAAGGTTAACTATTAAGAATATAAGGATGTCCAGAGCTTCAGTATACACACACTGTGCTTTATGATGGGAAGGACCAACAGGGATTCTTTGAGAATGTAGTTTAAAAATCATGTGCTTGGAACTGAGAAGACAGCTCAAGAGTCAAGAACACCGGCTGCCCTTCCAGAGGACCTGGCTTCAAATATCAGCATCCACATGGCAACTTACAGTTGTAGACAAAGCACACATATGTAAGAAATAATTTCTGAAATGAAGCATTTGTGCATGTTTCAGGAGGTGAGGCAGGGAGAGAATGAGATCTGCTCTCTAACATCTTGATGACTGTTATTGATGACTGTTAACTAACAAAAACTCATCTATGAAGGAATATTGTTTGGATGATTAGTCTGCTAACCACGTCCAGACTGATAAGTAAGCTAGCATGTTCTGAAAGAATCCAATTTTATATTTATGTGAACTGTAAGCCACACCTAGTTAAATATTTTCCTTTATAAGAAGTGCCATGCTCATGGTGACCCTTCGCAGCAATAAAACCTTAACTAGGACAGAAGGTGGTACCAGGGTCTAGGGTATTGCTGTGATAGGCCTGACCATGCTCTTGTTTGGAAGAATGCACACTTTGGAATGTTGGATTAGAAAAGCAATTGAATGCTTTAATGGGGCTTAATGGGACTTACTGGCAGGAACATGGAAGACAGTGGTGGCTGTCAAGTGGGGTGACTTGAACTATGGAGGCGAGACTCAAGAGTTTCAGAGAGGAATTTCAGTATGTGGCCTAGATACTGTTGTTATGATATTTTAATGAAGAATGTGGCTGCTTTCTGTCTTGGTCTCCAAAGTCTCCCTGAGGCTAAACTAAAGAGTTTTGGATCAACTATATTAGCAGAGGAAATCTCAAAACAGCCTAGTATGGACTATGTGGTTACCAGTATTCACTCTTACATATGTCTATAATGAAAAGGAGCAAGCTGAGAAAGGAAAAATACAAAATGTACATTTTGAGGAAAAAGGAGGCACCAGGAAGAGGAATAGAGCTGAGTCCAGTGTTCAAGGAGATAAACAGAGAAAAGCCTGATGTTTGACAGAATAAAGGACTGGTGAGCTCAGGAAAAACCCCACCTAACTGTTTCAATTTATGAAGGGAATAGGGAAAAAAAGCTCTCAGCTAGTGTGCTGGCTGCAACCTTTTACCTTAGCACTCAAAAAGCAGAGACAGGCAGATCTTGGAGTTTGGGGCCAGGCTGGTCTATATATAGTTTTTGGATAGCCAAGTTTTAGGCAGTGAGAGAAACCATTGAAAACAGAAAGCTAGGCAGGTGGTGGTGGTGAATGCCTTTAATCCCAGTACTTGGTTGCAGACAGGTAGGCAGATCTCCCTGAGTTCAAGGCCAGCCTGGACTACAGCTTGAGTTCTAGAACAGCTAAGGCTAAACAGAAAGACCCATTCTCTAGAAAAAAACAAAACCAAAATAAAACAACAACAAAGCCCCAGAAAGCTGCAGAACTTGACAGCTTTAGTCATGGGGTTCTGGCTTTAGAGTCAAGAATAGAAGAAATGGGGTTATGGAATCTTCCCCACAGCTAAGGAAAGCCACCGAAGCCAGGCGTGTGTGGCTTTGGAGGTCTGCATGGAGGCCTGGAGAAGCCATTGTGTGAAGCTGTAAAGGGGAAACCTGGATGCCTTGGAGACCTCAAAATGTTGGGGATGCCAGAGTCCTGGGGTACCTACTGAGGAAAGCTGCTAACAGAAAGTGGAACAGGCAAAGAGAAAAGTGTGTTACAGTTAACAGCTGAAAGGACTTGGCGATCTGAAGAGTGTTTCAGACATCAGACATGGAGATGCAGTTTGTAGGTTTCCCTGCTGGTTTCAGTCTTGCTTTGGCCCAGTACTTCCTCACTGTGTTCCCTTCCCTCCCTTTTGGCACCACAATGCATATCCTATGCCATTATATTTTGGAAGTGTGTGATCTGCTTTTTCATTTTGATTTTACAGGGGACTACAGTTAAGTTATTGTTTGAATTTCAGAAGCCTTTGAACTTTTAAACTGCTATAGATTACCAGGACTTTTGAAGTTGGACTAGATACATTTGGCATTATAACATGGCTATGCACATATAGGGGCCTGGGAGTAGAAAGTGGTGATTGGTGGTGGTACAGCTGCCATGGAGGACAGCTGAAACTAAATATAGTAGGTGGAGAGCTAGTTCACTGGGCAAGGTGCTTGCTGTATAAGCACAAAACCTGCATTTGACCCCAACCCCCATGCAACAGAGGACTACACTTGGAATCCCAGTGCTGGGGAGGCAAGACAGGGCAAGCCTCCAGGGTGTTCTGCCCAGCCAGCCCAGTGAACTCCAGGTCCTAATGAGAGAACCTGTCTCAAAAAATTAGATGGATGCCTATGAGTGGAGTGGAGCTTAAGGCTGTCCTCTGGCCTCCAAATATCATACGAACATGTATCTGCATGCACATACATGTACACCATGTGTACCTACAAAATAAAAACAATTAAGAACAAAACACACCCTTATGTGATCTAGCACTCAAACTCCTTCATATTTGCCCAAATGTGCAAAAAGCTTACACCAACACGGAAGCCTGCCATATATGTATGTTCACAGCAGTTTTTATTTGAAATTGCCAACACACGGAAGCAACAGACATGTCCTTCATCCAGCACTCGAGAGGCAGAGGCAGGTGCATCTATGTGAGTTCCAGGCCAGCCAGGACTATTACACAGAGAAACCCTGTCTCAAAGCAAACAAGCAAGCTTGTCCTTCAGTAGGTTAGTGGAACTGGCATATAAGGAGTAGAACACTAGGCTGGTGCAATGACGATCTCCAGGACCTGACCACCTGAGCTCCATACCCAGAACCCACAGGGTGAAGAAAAAACTGGCTCCCACATATCCTATGACCGCCATAGGCAGGCTGTAGCACACATGCTATTTTATTTGGTCTTGGTTTTTTGGAGACATTGTCTGACTATTTAGCCCAAAGGCATGTGCACTGTCAGACCCAGCAAGGGGGATGGACTGCTCTTAAGCAGCTAATTAGAAAGTTAATTAGGTTTACATTTTGGAAATTCTAACATGTTGTTGAAATAGGTAATTTAAGGACAGCACACCACAGTGTGACTAGAAAAGGAAAGGCAGGAAAGAGAATTTGTATTTCATTAGATGATCACCAATCTGATAGCTAACATATAAACTACTCACCCATGTTGAAAAGAACTGCTTTGTGTTTCTGAGTCGTCACTGTCACTGATGACAATAGTCTCTCCGTCAACACTGCTCATGTGTCCATTAGTAAAACCATTTTGATGTAATGGAGGGAGGACTTCCAAGATCCTACACTGCAGCCTGAAACAAAGAATCACAAAATGCAAGGCCCATCAGAAGAGTACTGTGTCTAGTTCTAACAGGGTCTAAAAGAGACATCTTACTAGCAATATAACCCAAATGCATTCATAAACTACACAGGTCTATATTCTGAAGACTATGGCTAAGTAAATAATTCAATTAGAGAAAATCTGACATCTAATTTTTAAGTACAGTGGATGGGATTCTTGAGCTGTTTCGGTGCCTGCCAGCATGCACTGGGCCAGCCCAGGGCTGCACAGGGTGACAAAGCAGCACAGTCTCCTGCTACGCTTCCAGAGGAGAAGGAGGCAGGAGTGAGTCAGCAGGGCTGCAGGGGCAGGTTTGCCCTTCATGTTGGCAAGTATAATCCTATTAGCTTCTCCCCATAACATACTTAACAAAAAGGCAGGGAAATGGTAAACTCACTTTCTTGCTGGGGTACCTTACTCTACCCGGAAGAGAACTCTGAGATCTCTGGGCTCTGGTCCTGTAGCCCCCTTCCCGTTGTTCTCAGGTAGGCCTTCAGCTTCAGACTGACAACTGCACCCTCAGCCTCCTGATTCTGCCTTCAAATATGGACCACAACGCTACACTCCCAGCCCCTGGTAACCCACTTGTCAGATCGCCAAGTGTGAGAACTATGCTTTCGGAACCTAGGGAGCCAGTTCTCTTACATACTCTTCCCTCTCCAACCATCCACAAATACATTTTCTATCAGGAGAATTGTGATCAATACATTATTTATCTTATTAAATCTAGTGAGGTTAAATTGTCTCTACGGAATTGCATTTGAGACAATTTCAATATACATATGAGGCTAGCCTCAAACTTTTTTTTTCTTGGTTCTTTTTTTCCGGAGCTGGGGACTGAACCCAGGGCCTTGTGCTTGCTAGGCAAGCGCTCTACCACTGAGCTAAATCCCCAACTAGCCTCAAACTTTTGACTCTCCTGCTTTAGCCTCTGAAGTACTAGGGGCACATGCAATGTGCCACCAAAACAGTCAGTAATTACACTCTTAAGTGATGCAGTGATGTCACATGCCTTTAACCCCAGCACTTGGGAGGCAGAGGCAGGCAGATCTCCGTGAGTTTGCAGCCAGCTTGGTAAACATTGTTTACCAAGACAGCCAGGGCTACATAGAGAAGCTCTATATGTCTGTGAGTGTGTGCATGTGTGTGTGTGCGAGCGCATGTGTTTGTATCAGTATTCACAGGACTATTCATTTGACAGCTCTTCTCCTAGGAGTAATGATAATTATATCATTACATGTATATCTATGGTGCACAGACACCATGCACAGTCTTGTTCATTGAATGAGATAGCACAGTCTCTAACATGGGCCTGCCTCTCTCCTCAGAGAACAGGGAAACAGCTCATTGCTAGAAATGTATGTTTATTCTTACTGAGACTACCCTTGATTGCCTGACAACTACAGAGGGACCGGATGAGGTCCCACCAGCCCTGGCTCTTGCTTCTTCTGTTGCTATGTTTCTACATGTCCTGCTTTCCCTTTTTTTTCCCATTTTATGTGTACGCGTGTTTTGCCTACATTTCTGTCTGTGTACCATGTTTTATACACATATATTTTTATACACACACATTCATGAGTAACAGTTCGCACTGTTCTTTTTTTTTTTTTTTTTTTTTTTTTTTTTTTTTTGAGCTGGGGACCGAACCCAGGGCCTTAAGCTTCCTAGGCAAGCGCTCTACCACTGAGCTAAATCCCCAACCCCAGTTCGCACTGTTCTTACAGACCTGAGTTCAGTTCCCAGCACTGACTTCAGTTGGCTTAAAGATGCCTCAAACTGAAGCTCTAGTGGAATCCAATACCTCTGGCCTCTGCTGAAACGTGAATTCATGTACACAAACCCACATGCACATATGTAATTTATAATAATAAATATAAATCTAAAATAAATAAATCGTTGTAAAGGGCTGGAGAGGTAGCTCAGCAGTTGAGAGTGCTTACTGCTCTTGCAGAGGACCTGATTTCAATCCCAGCATCCACATCAGCATGCTCACGGCTGCCTGTAAATCCTGCTCCAAGGACATCCAACACCTCTGGCTTCCTCGGGTGTCTAGCTCATGTGCACACACCCACACACAGATATGCACACTGTGCCATCTCAATATCTAAGAGCACCGCTGCTCCTGCAGAGGACGGGGGTTCAGTTCCCTAGTCCACATTTCGGCTTGTAACACCAGTTGCAGGGATCTAATGCATATAGTGCCCATGTGCACTTACGGGAATCACACATAAACATAAGTCTTAAAAGACTGAAGAACAGTCTTCATTCTAGAAAACCCGAAATAGAATAAATACACGAAGAGTTTTTACAACTGAAAGAAAAACAACGAAATTTTTAAAAATTAGTAGGTCTGAGTAGACACTTCTCTAAAGAAGATAAAAATGGCAAAGAGCCAATCAAAAAGATGCTTGGCTCATTTGCAAAGCACAGAATCAAAATCACAGCAAGTAGTAGACCATTTCCATTAAGGTGGCATTTATCTCAAAAGCAAAATTTATCATTAAACAAGTTCTGGGAAGGCTGTAGAGAAATAAGAACTGATGCAAAGACGTAGAGAGAATATTTTATATCTGTATGGATGTGTCACCTGCCAATAATAATTCTGACGGCCTACAGCTTAGGCAGGAAATAGGAAATGGGACACCTGGGAAAGTGCCAGGCTTGGGAGATTCACCCAGGAAGATGTGACAAAGTGGGCCCATGGTACCAGAGAACAGGTAACCAGCCATGCAGCAGAATGAAGATTAGAGTAAATGGGTTATAAATTATGATCTAGTCAGAGAAGAACCTAGCTATATGGCCAAGGTATCTGTAAATATATTTTTGAGTCTAAGTCTTATTTCTGGGAGCATAGGGCTGTGAGGAAGAACCAGGACCAAACTTTTACAGCAGACGTTATAAAAAACAGCATTTCCATTTCCCCACAAAGTCAAACACAAAACTGTCATAAAGCTATCAACTCCACTTAAAAATTGAAAAAAGAATTTAAATATTTGAACACCAGTGTTTCCAGTAGACAAAACATAAAACCAACCAAAAAGTCCACTGACAGCTAGATAAACAAAATATGGTTATATAAACACAACAGAACATCCTGACATAAAAAGAATGACATTCTAATACATTCTAAATATGAATGGACCCTGGAAACAGTCAGTGTGATAAGCTGCAAAAGGACAAACACTTGAACCTGCTCACATGAAGTATATAAAACAAACAAGTCATAGACAGAAAGTAGAATCAAGGTTACCAAGGGAGGTAGAAGGGCAGAATGGGAAGTGATTGCCTAACGAGTACAGAGTTTCTGTTTGGAATGATGAAAATGTTCTGGAAATAGTGGTGATAGTTATACAACGCTGTGACCACCACTGAATTTCACAATTAAAATGATTAAAATGGCAAAGTGGGTTTTTTTTCTTAACACAAAACATAAACCTATATTTTTGTCCTAACAGAGAAGCCTGGGAGAAATTCAATGAGCACACCCACATTGCCAGCAAATGGAAGTGTCTAAATGTTTGCAGGCTGACTTTCACACTGGCCGACAGAGGTAAAGCAAAGTTTCTAAAGAGGAAAAACTGCAAGAAGTCATCTCAAAACTTTTTGGGTAGTGGTACAGTTTACTGACAAGATCTGGAATTTAGAGACATGAAAGCAATAAAATTGTTTTTTATTTCCTTCCTTCCTTCTTTCTCTTTTTGACAGGATCTGGCTATCACATTCACTTTTGAAGACTTAAATCTCACATCTGGATCTACAAGGCCCAGTCTTCACACGGCAATGAAGAAAACTTCAGGGAATCTGAGACTGATAATAGCAGAGCCCACACATTTCTGATAGTACTGAAGGTGATGGTCATGAGAAGAAAAATCCAAGCCCACTTAGGGCCTAGGCATTTGGTGTAGGGTCTAAATGATCTTACATATCACAGAGGGAACAGTCTACCCACAAATGGGTATACAGTGCTGTAAGAGTTTGAGGTACTGATCTCCTTAAAACCACGGAAAGAACAGTTTCCTGACAGTATTAGGGAGAAGGAAACCAGTACATTATTGAGACACTGCCTAGAATGTAATACACATTTGATATATCAATTGAATTAGCTATTGTCAATATTGCTATTAGCTATGTACCACACACAAACCACAGGTCCCACTCTTGACTAGGCTTTACTTGGCTTCAAGAGTTACTCAAAATGCTGAGTCAGCACCTAATAGACTTCCACAGAAATTAGCTTAAATGTCTTTCAAATCCACTTGCTATTATTTCTTCATTCCAGAGACTCCAAAGATTATTGAGATACAAAAAAGTTTAGAGAATCACAAAATAATTATTAATGGCAATAAAGCTTTCAAGTCATATTTGTTTCAGAAAATGGAAGATTAGTTTAACAATCATGACCTAAAAAGTGGCGATCCCTAGCACCTCAAGAGATGTGCCACTTGCTCACTCAAGGGACAGAGAGTTGAGGTAGCTTTACATGAATAGCATTTGGGGGGAAAAGGGCTTATAGTGACAGAAATGTTCGATATCCAAACTATATCAATTCCTGTCAATATCCTATCACTGTTACCATAATTTTGCAAGACAATATCATTGGGAAAAACTTTGTTTTATAGCCTTATGTGAAGCAATAATTATTTCAAAACAGTAATTTAATTTGCTAATAATAGATATAAAAATATTAACTCTGATTACAAGTGTTTATTCCATATACGAGAAATAAATCAATAAGGGATGAAAATAATGGATACTATGTATGTTACTTTTAGAATAAGTCCAAAGTCAAGGCCAACCTGGGCTACATGCATAGTGAGTTGAGGTCAGCCTAGGCAACACAGTAAGAATCTAGCTAAAAAAATATAAAAATATAAAATATTTTATATAAAATATAAAAAGTCTAGTAGGATAGCTCTTGGGAATGGTAAAGGCACCCGTCACCAAGCCTGATAACCTGAGTTTGACCCCAGAATCCACACAGTGGTAGGAAAGAACCAATTCTTCTAAGTTGTCCTCAATTTCCATATGAGAGGCCCCCACCCAAATAAGTACATAAATGTAAAAATACAGACAACTATCCTGAGTAGTTTTGAAACTAAAAATGATCTTATCAGGCACTGTTCTATGTCTCTAATCCCAGCTATTCAGGATGCTGAAGGAATAGGATCATGAGCTCAATTCTAACCCAGGAAACAAAGCAAGATCTCATTTCAAAAAGCAAGCAAGCAAAAAGAACTATCATTATCTTAGAGTCATCAAGAAACAATGACAGGAATTTTAGGATGTTGTTTAAGACACACATTCCTTGGCCAGGAACTAGCAATCTTGGCCTTATTAGAGGTTCATTTGTGCTGCTGTGACACACACCCTGACAGAAATCAACTGATGAGAGGGGGGGGGACTTATTTTAACTCACAATTCTGAGTTATAGTTTATTATTTTGGAGAAGTCAAAGGCAGGGCCTCAAGCAGCTAGCTTGTCCCATTACAGCCACAGTCAAGAGGACAGAGATAATAAAACACCCTTCCTTGCTCTTCTCTCCTGGCTTGCTCATATTTGGAATCTTGTCTTAAGAAATGCCTGCCCACAGAATGGTGCCACCGCGATGGGCTTTGTCACCTAACAGCCAAGACATGCCTGAAAGTCAACGGGATGTAGGCAACCCTGCACTAACACGGTCCCTGCTCCAGCCACGCAGCTTTCAATCCCAGAGCTCAGGGTCTCTAGGTTGGCCTCATAGCCATAGTCCACATAGCAAGTTCAGGACAGCAAGGCCTACATAGGGGACTTTGTCTCAAAACAAATAAGCAAACGAAAAAATGAGACAAAACAAAAAACCAAACAAACAAAAAACAAAAAGGTTTCCTTCTAGGGGAAATCTTGGTTCTGTCAGCTTGACAATAAAACCCAATCAGCACAAGCATTAAAAGATCAGTTGTTGGGGTTGGGGATTTAGCTCAGTGGTAGAGCACTTGCCTAGAAAGCAAGGCCCTGGGTTCGGGTCCCCAGCTCTGAAAAAAAAAAAAAGAAAAAAAAAATCAGTTGTTAACCAGCTTGATGTGGTGACCTGCACCCTTACTCCCAGCACTCAGGGAGCAGAGGTAGGTGGATCTCTGAGTTCAAGGCTAGTCTGGTCTAGAGTTCCAGGACTAAAGCCTCTCTTGAAAAATCACCTAAACAAATAAAACAGATCATAGTATAGTTATCCAGATTAAAGCCTTTAAAAAAAAAAAAAAAACAAGGGGGTTGGGGATTTAGCTCAGTGGTAGAGCGCTTGCCTAGGAAGCGCAAGGCCCTGGGTTCGATCCCCAGCTCCGATAAAAAGAACCAAAAAAACAAAAAAACAAAAAAACAAAAAAAAAAAACAAAAAAAAAACCAAAACAAGTGGGTAGGAGCTGGAGACACAGGTCAGAGATTACGGTTAAGAGCACTGCTGCTCTTGCAAAGGATCTGGGTTCAGCACAGCACCCCCATCGTGGCCTTCTGACCTCTATGGGCAGCAAGCACACATATACTGACCAGCAGGCAAAACACTCATGTGCATAAAATAAACAAGTTTTTTAATTAGTATGTTGCTGGAAATTTTTATATACTATCTTTAAGACTAAATAAGAAGCTTCCCTCCTGCATTTGTGTCTAATATGCCCCTTGCCCCCTCTACACCCCAACTCCCCCCGCCCCGTGTGTGTGTGTGTGTGTGTGTGTGTGTGTGTGTGTGTGTGTGTGTGAAAATTTCCCCTTTAAACTTCTAGTCAAACTCAAAAGCAATAATACATCTGTAAGTCCAGGCAGGACAATCAACAGTTCAAAGTCAACCTTAACTATGTAACAGATGTGAAAACCACCTGGGCCACATGAGACCTTGGCACTTACAAACAAACAAATGAATACAAACCTATTTCTAATTAACCCCTTTTCAAAAATGTCTTCTCGATCTTATGAGGACCCAGTCACGGGCATTAAACATGTATATGTTCAAATCAAAATAACTCTAAGTGTTCCACTGTGTTCTCAATGTGAATACATTCTATTCATGGATTACATTAAAGAGAGTGATACCAAAAAAGCTCAGGCTGGTAATGCACTTGCTGTTCAACGCCAAGAACCTGAGTTTGATCCCTAGAACCAATATTTTAGAGGAGGGGGGGAGGGAGGGAGCGCACAGTGTCTACTGGTGCCTTCACTACTTCACTACCATGGAGAAGACTGGAGTCAATCTTTTCCCCTTTGGCTGTCCCCTCCATAGACATGAACTACAGAAAGTATTGACAAGTCACTCAAAATTGCTAGCAATGCCTTCTGCACTGTCAGCTGCTCAGCAACCCCAACCAAAGGTTACCCATGATGAAGTTTGTGGAAGGACTCATGACCACAGTCCATGCCGTCACCACTGCCCTGAAGACTATAGAAGGCCCTATGATAAACTGTGGTGATGGCCACAGGGTGTTCGGGGAACATCATCCCTGCACCTACAGGAGCTCCTGAGGCTGTGGGCAAGGTCATCCCAGAACTGAACGAGCTCACTGCTGTGGCTTTCTGGGTTCCGATTGCCACTATGTCTGTTGAGGATCTGACCTGCAGATTTGAGAAGGCTGCCAGGCACAATGGCAGCAGGAAGGTGGTAAAGCAAGTATCAGAGGGCTCACTAAGGACACCCTGAGCTAGCTATGCTGAGAACCAGGTTGTCTCCTGTGACTTTAACTGTGACATCCATTCCTCCACCTTTGATGCTGCTGCATGCTGGCATTGCCCTCAATTGACCACTTTATCAAACTCATTCCCGCTATGATATAACAACAAATTTGGCTACAATGGCAGGATAGCGGATATCATGGTCCACATGGCCTCCAAGGAGTAAGAAGCCCTGGACCCAGCAAAAACACAGGTGGAGAGAGGCCCTTGGCTGCTAAGGACTCTGTCCAAAATCAGACCCTACCACTGAGCATCTCCCCTCACAGCTTCCATACTGGACTTATGGGGGAAGGAGAGGGTCTTAGGTAACCTAAATTCTATCAATAAAGTTCACTGCATGTGGGTAGGGTGAGTAGGGAAGAGTTGGGCAAGGAAGTATGTGCTTGTAAGCCTAGCTCTGTGAGACAGAGACAGGAATCTGTGGGTCCACTGTCCAGCCAGCCTAGCCTAGATAGTGAGTGAGCTCCAGGCCAATGAGGGATCTGTCTCAATACATTGGTGCTTTAGGAATGACTCCTAGGACCATGCCCTCAAGACACATAAACACAAAGGAATTACAAGAGAAAATGTCCATTTTTCTCACTTCTAATTATATCATGTCCTGAGTGCCTACTCCTTACATGTCTTTGTTCAAAATTTCTTCAATTTATTGAGAAAATATTGTAATATTTGAAATGTTAAGAGTGGTAGTATGTTGGTCACCTTTCTTTTCCTGTTTTGAGACAAAGCCTCCTTAAGCACAGCCCAGGCAGGCCATAGACCATGCTGGCCTTACCTTGCAGTGACCCTCCCACCTCTGCCCACAGGTTCTGAAAGTATAGACAAGCACGTGGGTCACCATATGATGCTAAAACTGATATATTTACAGAGTTAAAAGAATGCTATAATATTTACTTTCCAAGGTAGTTTGAAAAAAAATTGAAGCCTATAATAGCTTATGCTTTTTTTTACTAAATAATTTTTAAAAAGTTAATTCCACAGGGCTGGAATTCAGCAGTTAAGAGCACACACTACTTTTGTAGAAGACCCAGATTTGATTCCCAATACCCACAAGACAGCTCACAACTGCCCAGTCCCAGGGAATCTGATGGTCTCTTCTGGCCCCATTCATAGCATAGTAGTTATACACACACTACTGTGCAAACATACATATAAAATCTCTTAAAATTCTTTAAAACTTTAAGCCCATATAGTACAGAGATCATATTTAGGAGACCCCTAGAGATCAATGAAACGCTCCGGTGCAAATCTGAGTCTGCTCTGTTACTTATTTAACCTAAGTTGGGAAAGTCAGTCAGCTAGTAGAAAAAGCAGATTTTTCTGGGCTGGAGAGATGGTTCAGCGGTTAAGAGCACTGACTGCTCTTCCAGAGGTCCTGAGTTCAATTCCCAGCAACCACATGGTGGCTCACAACTATCTGTAATGGGATCTGATGCCCTCTTCTGGTGTGTCTGAAGACAGTTACAGTGTATTCCTATATATAAAATAAATGAGTTTTTTTAAACAAGCAGATTTTCAAAATCATACTCTGAACAAGTAAAGTATATAGCATTTTAAAAACTCCTGGGTCAATTAAATCTGCCCATGAAGAGTAATATGAGCACCTAGTGCTAGGCCCCTTGACCTACAGGCTCAAGACCTTCTCCTATGCTTTCCGTTCTATAATGTTCCAATCCTACCATACTTTTTCCAGCTTCTCCTCCAGTATTAATGGTCACTTCTTGATGTATCAGTGTGCCTTAGGAATACCTTCTGCCATCTATTTTCTCAAATCTACTTACTGTGAGCTTCCTAGAACATCTTATCTATGTGCCTTTTAAAACAGCTTTTTATCAGTGGAGTTATATCTTTTTAGTAAGTTACAGAACAGTGTGAGGCCATCTTTGTTTAAAGAAAAAAAGCCAGTTGATCTTGGCACACACCCCAACCAAAACCCCCAATCAAACCAAATAAACACACAAACCCCCAATCAATCAATTTCAAAATGATCCTATAAAAACTGTGTAGTTGGGGTTGGACATGGTAGTAGTTGGGGCTGGGCATGGTAGCACATGCCTTTAATCTCACCAGTTGGAAGGCAGGGGCAGGTGATCTTTTGGAGTTTGAGGCCACCTGGTCTATATCGTGAGTTCAAGTCAGTCAGAGGCTACACAGTGAGACCTTGTCTCAAAGCAAGCAAACAAAAAACTGGGGGTCTGAAGAGATGGCTCAGAGTTTAAGAGTCTTGATGTTCTTGCAAAGGACCAAGGTTTGTAATTCACAGCAACAACATGGTGGCTCACAATCGTTCATGACTCTAGGGAACCCAACACTACCTTACTGACTTCCAAAAGGCGTCAGGTATGCTAATACTGTTCAGACATACACACAGGCAAACCATTCTTACATATAAAATAAGTAAATCTCAACAACAACAAAACCAAACACTTGAGCTACATGAGACCTTGTCTCAAAAAAAAAATGTGTGCTGGGGAAATGACTCAGTCAATTAAATGTTCACTGTGCAAACATGAGGAGCCCAGTTCAACTCCTAGCACCCATATAAAAGACAAAGCAGAATATACTTGTCATCCTGTACTGGGATAGCAGATCCAGACAGATCTCTAGCTCACTGGCCATCTGTTCAATGGTGAGTTCTGAAAAGACACCCAACATCAATCTCTGGATCACCACACATGTACACATAACCACAGATTTGCACAAACATGCATATGTGCAGACACATAAGGTGGACAGTGACAGAGAAAGACACTAAATGTCGGTTTCACATATCAAGTGTGCATGCACACATACACCCAAATAAAGATGGTTCTGTATGTGGGACAGTTATAGCACCAACCTTCTAATGTTAGTATGAGAGTTGGGTCAGTAGGCTCTTGAGTAGTGTGCACAGTCTAAGCAGAGGTAAAGCGTATGGATAAACATCAAGCAGTACTGTCTATCCAATCTTGGATTTTCAGTTCACTTTAAAGTTCACATGTATGGTCCAAAGGATTGGAATTGCCTGTTCTTCTAGAAGGCTTACTATCTTACAAACACACTGAAATTATTAATTCTTTTTTTAAAATATTTATTTATTTATTATATATGAGTACACTGTCAGTGTCTTCAGACAGACCAAAAGAGGGCATCGGATCCCATTACAGATGGTTGTGAGCCACCATGTGGTTGCTGGGAATTGAACTCAGGACCTCTGGAAGAGCAGTCAGTGCTCTTTTTTTTTTTTTTTTTTTTATTAACTTGAGTATTTCTTATGTACATTTGGCAAACATCCCTTCCCTCCCCCCCCTTCCTTATGGGTGTTCCTCCCAACCCCCCCCCATTGCCGCCCTCCCCGACAGTCTAGTTCACTGGGGGTTCAGTCTTAGCAGGACCCAGGGCTTCCCCTTCCACTGGTGCTCTTACTAGGATATTCATTGCTACCTATGAGGTCAGAGTCCAGGGTCAGTCCATGTATAGTCTTTAGGTAGTGGCTTAGTCCCTGGAAGCTCTGGTTGCTTGGCATTGTTGTACATATGGGGTCTCGAGCCCCTTCAAGCTCTTCCAGTTCATTCTCTGATTCCTTCAACGGGCGCCCCGTTCTCAGTTCAGTGGTTTGCTGCTGGCATTCGCCTCTGTATTTGCTGTATTCTGGCTGTGTCTCTCAGGTTAGATCTACATCCGCTCCTGTCGGTCTGCACTTCTTTGCTTCATCCATCTTGTCTAATTGGGTGGCTCTATATGTATGGGCCACATGTGGGGCAGGCTCTGAATGGTGTTCCTTCAGTCTCTGTTTTAATCTTTGCCTCTCTCTTCCCTGCCACGGGTATTCTTGTTCCCCTTTTAAAGAAGGAGTGAAGCCTTCACATTTTGATCATCCGTCTTGAGTTTCATTTGTTCTAGGCCACTAGGGTAATTCAAGCATTTGGGCTAATAGCCACTTATCAGTGAGTGCATACCATGTATGTCTTTCTGTGATTGGGTTAGCTCACTCAGAATGATATTTTCCAGTTCCAACCATTTGCCTACTTAATTTCATAAAGTCGTTGTTTTTGATAGCTGAGTAATATTCCATTGTGTAGATGTACCACATTTTCTGTATCCATTCCTCTGTTGAAGGGCATCTGGGTTCTTTCCAGCTTCTGGCTATTATAAATAAGGCTGCGATGAACATAGTGGAGCACGTGTCTTTTTTATATGTTGGGGCATCTTTTGGGTATATGCCCAAGAGAGGTATAGCTGGATCCTCAGGCAGTTCAATGTCCAATTTTCTGAGAAACCTCCAGACTGATTTCCAGAATGGTTGTACCAGTCTGCAACCCCACCAACAATGGAGGAGTGTTCCTCTTTCTCCACATCCTCGCCAGCATTTGCTGTCACCTGAGTTTTTGATCTTAGCCATTCTCACTGGTGTGAGGTGAAATCTCAGGGTTGTTTTGATTTGCATTTCCCTGATGACTAAAGATGTTGAACATTTTCTTTAGGTGTTTCTCAGCCATTCGGCATTCCTCAGCTGTGAATTCTTTGTTTAGCTCTGAACCCCATTTTTTAATAGGGTTATTTGTCTCCCTCTTGGTCTAACTTTTTTGAGTTCTTTGTATATTTTGGATATAAGGCCTCTATCTGTTGTAGGATTGGTAAAGATCTTTTCCCAATCTGTTGGTTTGCCCGTTTTGTCCTGACCACAGTGTCCTTTGCCTTACAGAAGCTTTGTAGTTTTATGAGATCCCATTTGTTTCCATTCTTGATCTTAGAGCATAAGCCATTGGTGTTTTGTTCAGGAAATTTTTCCAGTGCCCATGTGTTTCCAGATGCTTCCTAGTTTTTCTTCTATTAGTTTGAGTGTGTCTGGTTTGATGTGGAGGTCCTTGATCCACTTGGACTTAAGCTTTGTACAGGGTGATAAGCATGGATCGATCTGCATTCTTCTACATGTTGACCTCCAGTTGAACCAGCACCATTTGCTGAAAATGCTATCTTTTTTTTCCATTGGATGGATTTGGCTCCTTTGTCAAAAATCAAGTGACCATAGGTGTGGGGTTCATTTCTGGGTCTTCAATTCTATTCCATTGGTCTATCTGTCTGTCTCTGTACCAATACCATGCAGTTTTTATCACAATTGCTCTGTAATACTGCTTGAGTTCAGGGATAGCGATTCCCCCCGAAGTCCTTTTATTGTTGAGCATAGTTTTAGCTATCCTGGGTTTTTTGTTATTCCAGATGAATTTGCAAATTGTTCTGTCTAACTCTTTGAAGAATTGGATTGGTATTTTGATGGGGATTGCATTGAATCTGTAGATCGCTTTTGGCAGAATGGCCATTTTTACTATATTAATCCTGCCAATCCATGAGCATGGGAGATCTTTCCATCTTCTGAGGTCTTCTTCAATTTCTTTCTTCAGAGTCTTGAAGTTCTTGTTGTACAAATCTTTTACTTGCTTGGTTAAAGTCACACCGAGGTACTTTATATTATTTGGGTCTATTATGAAGGGTGTCGTTTCCCTAATTTCTTTCTCGGCTTGCTTCTCTTTTGTGTAGAGGAAGGCTACTGATTTATTTGAGTTAATTTTATACCCAGCCACTTTGCTGAAGTTGTTTATCAGCTTTAGTAGTTCTCTGGTGGAACTTTTGGGATCACTTAAATATACTATCATATCATCTGCAAATAGTGATATTTTGACTTCTTCTTTTCCGATCTGTACCCCCTTGACCTCCTTTTGTTGTCTGATTGCTCTGGCTAGAACTTCAAGAACTATATTGAATAAGTAGGGAGAGAGTGGGCAGCCTTGTCTAGTCCCTGATTTTAGTGGGATTGCTTCAAGTTTCTCTCCATTTAGTTTAATGTTAGCCACTGGTTTGCTGTATATGGCTTTTACTATGTTTAGGTATGGGCCTTGGATTCCTATTCTTTCCAGGACTTTTATCATGAAGGGGTGTTGAATTTTGTCAAATGCTTTCTCAGCATCTAATGAAATGATCATGTGGTTTTGTTCTTTCAGTTTGTTTATATAATGGATCACGTTGATGGTTTTCCAGATATTAAACCATCCCTGCATGCCTGGGATGAAGCCTACTTGATCATGGTGGATGATTGTTTTGATGTGTGCTCTTGGATTCGGTTTGCCAGAATTTTGTTGAGTATTTTTTGCGTGATCGATGTTCATAAGGGAAATTGGTCTGAAGTTCTCTTTCTTTGTTGGGTCTTTGTGTGGTTTAGGTATAAGAGTAATTGTGGCTTCATAGAAGGAGTTCGGTAGTGCTCCATCTGTTTCAATTTTGTGGAATAGTTTGGATAATATTGGTATGAGGTCTTCTATGAAGGTCTGATAGAATTCTGCACTAAACCCGTCTGGACCTGGGCTCTTTTTGGTTGGGAGTCCTTTAATGACTGCTTCTATTTCCTTAGGAGTTATGGGGTTGTTTAACTGGTTTATCTGTTCCTGATTTAACTTCGGTACCTGGTATCTGTCTAGGAAATTGTCCATTTCCTGCAGATTTTCAAGTTTTGTTGAGTATAGGCTTTTATAGTAAGATCTGATGATATTTTGAATTTCCTCTGAATCTGTAGTTATGTCTCCCTTTTCATTTCTGATTTTGTTAATTTGGACACACTCTCTGTGTCCTCTCGTTAGTCTGGCTAAGGGTTTATCTATCTTGTTGATTTTCTCAAAGAACCAACTTTTGGTTCTGTTGATTCTTTCTATGGTCCTTTTTTTTTCTACTTGGTTGATTTCGCCTCTGAGTTTGATTATTTCCTGCCTTCTACTCCTCCTGGGTGTATTTGCTTCTTTTTGTTCTAGAGCTTTTAGGTGTGCTGTCAAGCTGCTGACATATGCTCTTTCCTGTTTCTTTCTGCAGGCACTCAGCGCTATGAGTTTTCCTCTTAGCACAGCTTTCATCGTGTCCCATAAGTTTGGGTATGTTGTACCTTCATTTTCATTAAATTCTAAAAAGTTTTTAATTTCTTTCTTTATTTCTTCCTTGACCAGGTTATCATTGAGTAGAGCATTGTTCAATTTCCACGTATATGTGGGCTTTCTTCCCTTATTGTTATTGAAGACCAGCTTTAGGCCGTGGTGGTCCGATAGCACGCATGGGATTATTTCTATCTTTCTGTACCTGTTGAGGCCCGTTTTTTGACCAATTATATGGTCAATTTTGGAGAAAGTACCATGAGGAGCTGAGAAGAAGGTATATCTTTTTGTATTAGGGTAGAACGTTCTATAAATATCCGTTAAGTCCATTTGGCTCATGACTTCTCTTAGTCTGTCTACGTCTCTGTTTAATTTCTGTTTCCATGATCTGTCCATTGATGAGAGTGGGGTGTTGAAGTCTCCTACTATTATTGTGTGAGGTGCAATGTGTGTTTTGAGCTTTAGTAAGGTTTCTTTTACGTATGTAGGTGCCCTTGTATTTGGGGCATAGATATTTAGGATTGAGAGTTCATCTTGGTGGATTTTTCCTTTGATAAATATAAAGTGTCCTTCCTTATCTTTTTTGATGACTTTTAGTTGAAAATTGACTTTATTTGATATTAGAATGGCTACTCCAGCTTGCTTCTTCCGACCATTTGCCTGGAAAGTTGTTTTCCAGCCTTTCACTCTGAGGTAGTGTCTGTCTTTGTCTCTGAGGTGTGTTTCCTGTAGGCAGCAGAATGCAGGGTCCTCGTTGCGTATCCAGTTTGTTAATCTATGTCTTTTTATTGGGGAGTTGAGGCCATTGATGTTGAGAGATATTAAGGAATAGTGATTATTGCTTCCTGTTATATTCATACGTGGATGTGTTATGTTTGTGTGCTTTTCTTCTCTTTGTTTTGTTGCCAAAACGATTAGTTTCTTGCCTCTTCTTGGGTATAGCTTGCCTCCTTATGTTGGGCTTTACCATTTATTATCCTTTGTAGTGCTGGATTTGTAGAAAGATATTGTGTAAATTTGGTTTTGTCATGGAATATCTTGGTTTCTCCATCTATGTTAATTGAGAGTTTTGCAGGATACAGTAGCCTGGGCTGGCATTTGTGTTCTCTTAGGGTCTGTATGACATCAGTCCAGGATCTTCTGGCCTTCATAGTTTCTGGCGAAAAGTCTGGTGTGATTCTGATAGGTCTGCCTTTATATGTTACTTGACCTTTTCCCTTACTGCTTTTAATATTCTTTCCTTATTTTGTGCGTTTGGTGTTTTGACTATTATGTGACGGGAGGTGTTTCTTTTCTGGTCCAATCTATTTGGAGTTCTGTAGGCTTCTTGTATGCCTATGGGTATCTCTTTTTTTAGGTTAGGGAAGTTTTCTTCTATGATTTTGTTGAAGATATGTACTGGTCCTTTGAGCTGGGAGTCTTCACTCTCTTCTATACCTATTATCCTTAGGTTTGATCTTCTCATTGAGTCCTGGATTTCCTGTATGTTTTGGACCAGTAGCTTTTTCCGCTTTACATTATCTTTGACAGTTGAGTCAATGATTTCTATGGAATCTTCTGCTCCTGAGATTCTCTCTTCCATCTCTTGTATTCTGTTGGTAAAGCTTGTATCTACAGCTCCTTGTCTCTTCTTTTGGTTTTCTATATCCAGGGTTGTTTCCATGTGTTCTTTCTTGATTGCTTCTATTTCCATTTTTAATTCCTTCCACTGTTTGATTGTGTTTTCCTTTAATTCTTTCAGGGATTTTTGTGTCTCCTCTGTATGGGCTTCTACTTGTTTATTTATGTTTTCCTGGAATTCTTTCAGGCATTTTTGCGATTCCTCTCTGTAGGCTTCTACTTGTTCTCTAAGGGAGTTCATCATGTCTTTCTTGAAGTTCTCCAGCATCATGATCAAATATGATTTTGAATCTAGATCTTGCTTTTCTGGTGTGTTTGGATATTCCATGTTTGTTTTGATGGGAGAATTGGGCTCCGATGGTGCCATGTAGTCTTGGTTTCTGTTGCTTGGGTTCCTGTGCTTGCCTCTCGCCATCAAATTATCTCTAGTGTTACTTTGTTCTGCTATTTCTGACAGTGGCTAAACTGTCCTATAGGCCTGTGTGTCAGGAGTGCTGTAGACCTGTTTTCCTCTCTTTCAGTCAGTTATGGGGACAGAGTGTTCTGCTTTCGGGCGTGTAGTTTTTCCTTTCTACAGGTCTTCAGCTGTTCCTGTGGACCTGTGCCTTGAGTTCACCAGGCAAGTCACTTGCAGCAGATAAGTTAGTCTTACCTGTGGCCCCGAGGCTCGAGTTCGCTCGCGGGGTTCTGCCCACGGGCTCTCCGCGGTGGCAGCGACCGGGAAGATCTGCGCCGCCTCTTCCGGGAGCCTCCGTGCACCAGGGTTCCAGATGGCCTCTGGTGTTTTCCTCCGGTCTGTTTCCTTCAGGATCCGGCGGTGTCTCAGGCAGGGCTCCTGCTGCTCCTGGGCCCTCCCCCACAGGAACCCAGAGGCCTTGTACAGTTTCCTCTTGGGTCAGGGATGTGGGCAGGGGTGGGCAGTGTTGGTGGTCTCTTCCGCTCTGCAGCCTCAGGAGTGCCCACCCGACCAGGCAGTAAGGTATCTCTCCCACGGGTTCTGGGAGCAGAGAGCTGCTGCTGGCCGGGATCCGCGGGTGTGGGACTTCCGGTAAACACAGGACGTGCCTGGTCCTAGAGGGATTCTGCCTCTGTTGTCCCGATTCCACCAGGCAAGTCACTTGCAGCAGATAAGTTAGTCTTACCTGTGGCCCCGAGGCTCGAGTTCGCTCGCGGGGTTCTGCCCCACGGGCTCTCCGCGGTGGCCAGCAGTCAGTGCTCTTAACCACTAAAGCCATCTCTCCAACCCTATTAATTTATTCTTAAATAAATCTGTTCTTCGATTAGTATTTCCATGGACAGATGCTCACTCTAGGCACCTTTGTTCAGTTTGGTCTAAATCTTCTAGTATTTATGTAGGTTCTCACTATGTCAGCCATGGCTTTGAACTCCGTCCTGCCTTGGCCTTTCAGGGGTGAGATTACAGCTGGCAGCTATTTATCCGTTAATTATGGCAGGAAGCGGCGACTCTTTCCTGGATGCACAGTATTTTTTCCTCTTTTTGAGAGAGCAGCAAGGATATGATTCATGATTCACTTCACTGGCCTTGAAGGAGAGGAGTTAAGTTCTGTATTCAAGTCTTTCAGGGCTACAAGAGAAATCTGACTCCAAGCTACGATTGTATGGGCAGTACAGTAGCCCTATCTCCTGAGAGAGAGAGCAAGAGAGAGAACCATACAGCCCCTAATTTAAGACATTAAAATACCATCAAGACACAAACATAAAATAGCAGTATTACATAATACAGTTAAAAGATTCACATTTTGGGCTGATGGTTCAGTGGTTAAGAGCACTGACTGCTCTTCCAGAGGTCCTGAGTTCAATTCCCAGCAACCACATGGTGGCTCACAGCCATCTGTATTGGGATCTGATGCCCTCTTCTGGTGTGTCTGAAGACAGCTACAGTGTGCTCACATACATGAAATGAATAAATCTTAAAAAATTCCACATTTATTGTGTCTGTACATCCTATGAGGCAAACCTATACAGCAAAGATTCACTTAATAGATCAAAATAAGATGGGCTAGAGAGATGGCTTAGTAGTTAAGAGCATTTGCTCCTCTTGTTCTTAAAGAGGACCCCAAGTTTGACTCACAGCATCCATATGAAGACTCATAACCATCTATAGTTCCTGGGGACCCAACACCCTCTTCTGGCCTCCACAGGTACCAAGAACATGTATAGATATGTACGCAGATAAAAATTCATAAATGTACAGTAAATCTTAATAAATAGAACTCAGAGACCTTAAATTTCTTGCCCAGAGTCATATAACTGCACTAAGGAGACTGTTAAGAAATGATGCTGTAAGTCAGTCCTATTTGAATTTACATCTTGTAAGCTGTACTAGAATGAAGAAGCCAAGGCTGCCTTGTTCACTCTTCCAACTCCAGTGTCAAGAAATGTATACTAACTAAGCCAGGCGGTGGTGCTGCATGCTTTCCAGTACTCGGGAGGCAGAGGCAGGCAGATATCTAAGTTGCAGGCTAGCCTGGTCTACAGAGCAAGTTCCAGACATCCAGGACTACACAGAGAAACAAAACAAAACAGAGCAAGACCACTGAAGGACCCGGGTTGAGTCTCCAGACCCACACGGCAACTCACAATCATTTCCAACTCCATTTCAGGGGCTCTGATGTCTCTTCTAGTGCACATAGATGCACTAAAACAGATGCAGGTAAAACACCCATGCATATAAAAATGAAATAAAATAAAATAAATATAAAATTTAAAATAAATATAAAATAAAATAAAAATTTAAGGGGAAGAGCATAAATGAGGCAAATAAGAGTATTATTGAGATGAGCCAATCCGGAGTACAGAACTCATTCAATATAGCAAAAGACCTTAATCCATTTCTCTGCATGCTCTTCCCAGTAAGTCTAAGAGAAATGGGTAATTTTAAACAGTTTGCCAAAACTTATACAGGTAATTGGTAGATAAGTAGATGGCAGGCACAGTTCCTAATGTGCTTAGTGATATATTTTAGCCAAAATATATTTTCTTAAGTGAAAGGAGAAAGAGCAAAGACTATATACAGTAACTTAGAGTCTAAACTGAAACAGTGTGTCTTCAAGTCCATGTGGCCAGACCGGCCATCAGCTCTTACGGAGCCAAGGGTCACCTTGAACTTCTGCGTCTTCTACCTCTTCCATACTCAGTTTACGCCATGCTAACAATGAAACCCAGGGCTTCCTGCATGCCAAGAAGCCCTCTGGGGTTGGGGATTTAGCTCAGTGGTAGAGCACTTGCCTAGCAAGCACAAGGCCCTGGGTTCGGTCCCCAGCTCTGAAAAAAAAAAAAAAAAGAAAAGAAAAGAAGCCCTCCTCAGAGTCACATCCTTGCCTAAATAGAAAAGTTCATCCAGTAATAGAAGAAAAATATTAGCAGACAGAAGTCCGAGTTAAAAGCAACATAATTTACTCAGTATCTATTTATATGAAGATTCAGCACCTGTACAAAACTCTCTCTCTACCCTCCCCCTAACCCCATGACACTCATTTTTTATCTTTGAGAAGACTTCCAAAGAAGTCTGTGTAATTCCAGAGCCTCAGCCTTTTTCTATCTTGTAATGGAACCAAAAATTTAGGGTCAGCAAGATGGCTTAATGGGTAGGGTGCTTGATACCAAGCCAGTTCAGTCATCTGGGCTTACATGATAGAAAGAGAGAACGAACTCGCACAGGCAGCGCGCTCTCTCTCTCTCTCCCTCCCCCCCTCAGCTGAACTCAAGTGCATCTTAATCTCTCAAATGTACCACACCAAGCCCAGGATTTGGCCTGCAGAGCCCAAAGTAAGAACATAAGCAGCATGTCCATGAAACGGGGCAGCATGTCCACGACAGCATAGGTGACCAGGCTTCTACATCTTATCACCCACTGAAGGGAGAGAAATTAAAATGTTGTAACTATTCTGTTCTTACATCTTCTTCCTCATCATTTTAAATAAAAAAGTTTAAAAGTATTGGGACAAAGAAATGCTGAATTTCAGATGGAACAAGAAAGGCTCCAATAAGAGAATGATTGTGAGGAAAAAACATGGAGAAAGATTTGCCATTTTGATATATAGAAAAAAAAAATTCAGGATGAATAAGTACAAAAGTCCCAAGGGAGGGACCATGTCTGGTACTTTAAGAAGCAACATTCATGTTATTTCATACCTCATAAAGAACTATGGTTGAGTTTCAGAAAAGGAAAAGAGGAGAACCTGAAAGTGGGTTCAGCAGACCTGCTGCCAAGCCTGAGGACCTGAGCTTCATCCTCAAGACACGTCTAGAAAAGGAGAGAAGCTCTATAGTAAACCTAGGGAACACTTCTAGACGGCTGTTTTCCAGCATGGAAGCCCAAAGGCTCTACCTAGTCAGGCTTTCTCCTTTCAACAGCTGTCTTCTAGTAGGATGCCCTGACAGCCCTACCTTGTTGGGCATTCCCCGTTCAAATGAATGTTATGATCTGGATCTCTGCACGGATGTGCATCTTACCCTCATGGTCCCAGCCTCAGTATACTGAGCAGCAGAGAAAACAGGCGTGTGCAACTGTGCACAGCCACATGCACTATTGCTAAAGAACATCACTTGAGTGTTGTATCTAAAGAGGGAAAATTTTAGGCACGACTTCAAAAATGGTCAAACCCAGCACTGGGAGGTGGAGACCAAATCAGGAGTAAAAGGTCATCTTTGGCTGTATAGCACGTTCAAGGCCAGCCTGAGATATACAAGACTCTGCCTGAAATAAATAAAAAGGGGAGCTGGAGAGAAAACCCATGGGTCTTTGTAAGCACTTTTTCTCTTAAAGGACCTGGTTTTGCTAGAGCACCCACATGAGCTCTAACAACCATCTGTAATTAATTACAGTTCCAAGGGAACCGAAGCCCTCTTTTGATCTCTGTGAGAACCAGGCGTGCATGAAGTGCATGTATTTATATGCAAAACACTCATATACATAAAGGAAGTAAAATTTAATAAAAATTATAGAAGGCCAATGTAGGGTACTATGTGTAAAAGTGCTTGCCTGACAACCTGAGGCTAATACTCAGGACCCACATGGTGCAAGGAAAGGTCCTACCTCTCAGTGCCATGGTGATATAGGTATAGGGTCTCATCTATCCCAAGTCAAATTGGCTATGCAGCAGAGGATGAACGCCCCACCTTTACCGCACAGGATCTGGGTGTGCTGAGACTATAGGAGAGCACCACTGCACGCGGCTTATAGAGTGCAGCACCGCCACACGCGGCTTATAGAGTGCTGGAGATAAACCAAGCGTCTCAATAAAGGTATATGAAGTTTTTTAAGAGACAGAAATATACAAAAAGGTGGACATGTTCAAGATCTAGTTTTGTTAAATAAAAGACTGAATGCCATCAAAACACAACTATATTTAAACTATTATTTAGTATGAGGATATGGTAGATCTCATTATTTTAGGCTTCTAAAACATGGAATGTCCGTGTAAATTGTTTATTTCATAGTAAATTAAAGAGAAGACAATTTGTATAGCAACATGATCTCAAATACATTTGAAGTACAGGGTTATAGAGAACATTACCTATTATATTAAAAGGAGGATGTGTCTGTATGTTTGTGCAGATACATGCCACATGCATGTACATATTTTTGGTGGCATCTAAGCAGAAATATATATAAAAAGTAGACACCACAGGACAATATGTGGGCTAACAGGGTAGCTAGAAGGAAGCAAAGAACGATTTCATCAGATCTCCTTTTCTATATTTAGACGGTCTTGTTCTGTGGCCCAGGCTAACCTAGAACTGACAATCCTCCTGCCTTAGCTTTATCATCAGCATGTCACATCACGCTTGGATTTATTTTGACTTTTGAGTAATTTATGCTTATCAAGAGGAAAATTAAAAGTACTTTACCTTGTACCATTGTTCCTAATGACTTCCACAGTTTCTTCAACAAAATATCGGTCCTTGATATATGCAAAGATATCATCGCAAATTTCATGTAACCGTGAACGATGGGTAAGGTTGGTCAAGTATAAAACTGGAATAATTAGTGGTTCTGGGAAACTCTGGAGATCCTGCTTTGCTTTTCTCTCTGACTCAAGTGCTTCCTGATATGTCAGTCCAGGTCTGCCTGTCACAGCGCAGCTCCACACAAGGCTGTTGCACAGAATGGTTCGCTCAAAAAAGTCACTGAGAAAGACAAGAACAAAATCCCATTACCTGTCATTGCATAAACTTTACATTAAAACCAATACCTTTATGATCTTCCCCCATGCCACCGCATTAACTTACTCTTTAATACAAAATTAGCGTCTTTAAGGCAGATGCTTACAATGCAGCTTATATGTGTAGCACAGTTGGACAAGTTGTACCAGTTTTGAAATTTGGAACCAAAATTAAATGCAAATTCAACCTTTCTTTTCCTTTGAATCTATAAGCTTTTGTTTTTGTTGAAAAGCACAACCCTAATGTCAAATTAACCATGGCTTTTTATAAAAACCTTAATAGTAGAAAAACCAATCTGGGCACCTAACAATAAGAGAAAACTATTTTATGTGATGAAAAAGTCAGTAAGTAGTACAAGAATTCTTAAGGTAAGAGGGGCAAACAATCTTATTTCAAGCTTGAGCCTTCCTTTGTTCTCTTTACAGTAAGCAATGACTTTACCTTTGTAGAAACACAAAAGAGAAAAAGGAAAGAAGCTACAGCAATACAGAAGGAGGGGGAGAGGGAGGGAAATCAAGTGTGGTGGCTACTTCTGCTTGTCAGCTTGACTACATCTGGATCAACTACAGCCCAGAAATGGAGGGCACACCTGTGATCCAGATCTTGAGGCCAGAAAATACAAGCTTCAGACCTGAATCGTGACTTGGAAAGACCCCTGCTTTTGATCCAGATCTTGAGGCACAGTGGCCATGAGAAGCTTAAGCCCAGGCAAGGTGGTACACTCCTTTAATCTGGGCCACATTTTCTGCTGGAGGCCTATGTAAGAACAATGGAAGGACAATTGGCTCTTCTTCGCCTGCTTGCACTTACTTGCCAGCACATCTATTGGGACCTGCTTTTTCAGAATTCCAGCTTATACAGAAGACCAGCTAAAACACCCAGCCTCATGGGTTTGAGCTAGATCTTTGGACTTCCCATTCACAGCTGCCCATTGTTGGGTTAGTTGAATTGTAGACTGTAAGTCATTACAATAAATTCCCTTAATAAATAGACATTTCATAAGTTCTATGACTCTAGAGAACCCTGACTAATACAGCAAGTGAGGAGGGAGAACTTGCAATAGCAGAGATTTTTAAAATATTAAACAAAATCAGGATAATTAGCCGGCTATACGTGGCTCGCTCCCATGTAATCAACCCAGATTCAGCAGGCTGAAGCGGGAGAGCTCAACAGTTTCAAGGCCTCCAAAGTTGAGTTCCAGTTCCGCCTAAGCTACAGGCTAAGGCCCTGTCTCAAAAAACAAACCAAGGTGCCAGGAGTGCTGGCATGTGTCAGTACATGCAGCACCAGGCAGGTAGAGAGGCAGGAGCAAGCCTGAGCTACTTGAGATCCTACCTTAGAAGCAGAACAAAAGGCCCTTGCTTATAGCTAGGGACAGGGACAAAGCTGCCACCCAACATGCAGTGCCTCTTTGAACAACAGTAGTCTCCTAATATGAATCTTTATTTCCTGAAAATCTACCTAGTTTCTTTTAAAGTGTAAGAAACATATAAAATAGAAAAACTTCAAAGAGAGAGTGGGTAGAAAAATGCACTGAGTATACAAAAAAAAAAGCCCACAAAAATGTGTCTTTATAGACATACTATAAACAGATGTTCCTATAGAGAAAGCAAGACTGGGAAGAAAGGAAAAATGTTGTGTGTGCATGATTCTAAACATTTCTGCATTATTTGAATTTTATTTAATCATATACTCATGCATCATTTTACAAGAAGGTTCTTCTAAATATAAAATACTAGACACACAAAAAGTTAATAACAGGTAGCCAACTTTGTCCTACCCTGGAGAGTAAAAACATACTCTGGTGTACTTTTCAATAACTACATGAATGTACGAGCAATCATTCTCTAAGTTTCACCTTCCTGCCCTCTTCTCCCATCATTCTCAGAGTCATTTTGGCTATTGAGTCTGTCTAACAATTATCCCTATAGACACTCAGATCTTCAATGATCAAATATTTGGGGCATATTAGGATTGTTTTATTTGTATATCACCATAGCAACAAAAATTTTAAAAATCTATGAAAATCATGAGAAACCAATAACAATACAATGAAAGGGGTGATGATGGTGATGATATGATCACCATATGGTGACGATAATAAAGATGAAAATGATAATATGATGAAGATGAAAATGAGGAAGGGGAAGGAGGAGAAGAAGAGGAGGAGGTGGAGGGGCAATGACAACCACATACAAGCCGGAAAACTGACTTGGTTAAGAGCACTTACTGTTCTTACAGTGCACCTGAGTGTGAATCTTAGCACCCATATCAGCAACTCACAATTGTAACTCCAGCTCCCAGGAATCTGATGCCTCTGAACTCCTCAGGTACCCACACTCACATGCATACACCCATTCATGTGTATATAAACGTAATTAAAAATAAAAATTTTACACATGCCAACTTAGATGACTCTGATTTTATTTGAAGATCCTCTTCTGAAGTATGTTTTGGTGCAACAAATAAATGGTTATTTTTCTAAGAGACAACAGGTATACTAACAAGAGAATTCAGAGAAAGGCAAAATGGGTAAGGAAATTCTAGAACATTTTTTTTCAAGTGGTATTAAACATTAGGTTTTAAAGAAAGCATAAAGTTAGCCTGGTGGAGGTGATGGTGGTGGTGGTGGTGGTGGTGCACATCCTAGCATTTGGGAGGCAGAGGCATTTGGAGCTCTACAAGTTTGAGGCCAGCCTAGTCTACAGAGCAAGTTCTAGGATAGTCAAGGCTACGCAGAGAAACCCTGGTTCAAAAAACAAAAACAACAATAAAAAAGAAAGCATAAAGTTAAAGAATGCTGGGATGGGGTAGAGGAGTGGAAACTATTTCTAATAAGCAAGAAAATTTGTCATAATAATCTATTAACTAAGATAGGAAAAGATAGAGCTGACAGTGATTTTCAGTATACACAGTTAAATGGATATAAAATAACATCAAAATCATTTATATTTCTGTATATTAAACCCTACTATCCACACCAACCATTTCAAGTGCTTAGTGGTCCATATAGCCAAGCAACAGCTTCTGTAGCTGACAGCATAGGTTTCCTTGTACCAGTCAAGTGCCTAGGATACTTGGTGGGCCACAAGGCATGTGAAACTGCTGCAGGGTGACAGTTAAGTATAAAACAGGATTCAATAGACACCAGAGTCAGCAATGTCTAAAATTATCAAAGTGAGCAATGATACAAGTGTATTAGCAGCCACTAGGCACCAGTTACCAGGTAGAAAAAGAGGGTAAGTGACAGCAAGATGGGTCGCCAAGCCTGACAGCCTGAGCTCCATCCCCCAAGCCCACAGGGTGCAAAGAGAGAATCAACTCTCACAAGCTGTCTTGTGACTGATACTTTCATCCAGTGGTATCTAAACTCATGGGCATGCACACAAAGAATAAATAGGTAGTTAGGTCGGTAGATAAATGTAAAATACAAAATGAAACAAATCGGGATGGGAACCCAATGATGCAGCTGTCCTGCTTCTCCTATAAGGTTCCTTTATCTTCTGCAAAACCTTATGTTCTTATATTTCCCTTGGTCTCTAGACAGCTTTTGTTACATTGATAGCCATGCACACAAAGCTCCAACCCCGAGGAGGTAGGAGGAAAGGTGTACTCCCCACTGTGGCTGCCTATTGCCCCTTCCTCACCTCTGCTCACTGTATCATCCTGCTGACACTTGGCCTTCACTGCACACACTCAGAATGATCGTTAATGCCAGATTCAAGGGAGTGGGGCACACTGTCACTTCAGCAGCCTCATTCCAAGTTTATTTTGCTATTATAAGGAGAATGAACTATTTAATATGAATGACTTAAGCTAAGATAAATTATGTCTGCTTGATGACTATACTCTTCAAAAGGCCTCTTTAGGAGAGGGATACATTACTATCTAGAAGCCAAGTCCAGCCTTCTTTTGTATTTAATTTTACTGCACACAACTTCATCTTCATATCTAGTCTCTGCTTTCTCCATTCATTTGTATCAAGTGTGGGAGACACTGTGACCAGAATGTCTAAAATATTTGTTATCTGCTCCTTCAAACCCAAAACATATGACGGCCTTTCCTCTTTACCATTGTTTCATAAGACAAGAGTCTGAGTACAAGGTAAAAATCCTTCCTAAAAACATATTCTAGAGTCTACTAATTCTAGTAAACAAGCCAAGATAAGAAGCGAAGCACAACAGGATGTTGATTTGTTAGGGATCAGGAAAACTAAGAGCCTAGTGGATTTAGGCGTCAAGGAACATCACACACAACTCAGATAATAGACAAGAGTTCTTTACCTGAGGACTGAAACTTTACTAGCCAGATGCGAATGTGGTGAATGCCACAACGATCTACTAGCACTGCCCTCCAACCCACCCCTGCTGACAAAAAAGATTAGACATGCTAAAAATTAGAATTTCTAACTTAAAATAGTCCATGATGCACAAAGGATGAAAAGCAGAGCTTATAAATTTTAAAAGGTGGCCAATACTGGAAGGCTGGAAAATTACTAATAATTTTCTTCCCTCAGAGGGTCAGAAGTGCAGATCAGACCATGGCATGGCAGGATTAACATGCCTTATATTATAAAGATACCAGCAGGATGAAAAATGTATTTTTATACTCATTTATAAACAACCAGGAATGTTTTAAACAAACAAACTCGGGGTCCAGTTTTTAAAAGCCACACTAATAAAATTTTGTTTTGCATTTGTTCAGTGCTGCCTAAAACCTGCTGGTGCTGCAGAGCTGAGAACGGCAGTAATGAGCTTGGAAACCTTAAGAGAATTTGGCAAAGGTAAACACACCAGGGATGGGTGTGGAAGTCCTTAAACTAATGGGTGTGAACAAGACAATTTTAAGTGAGACTCAAATGCATACTTCAATGTTGTTTTTAATATACTTTCCCTTGCTTTATATGGGTTCTTTTCATCTCTTACCTAGAATCTCTTTCTGGCCCACCACATGTCCTTCAGGATCCGCCTTACATACTCTCCTGTCTGAGGGCTTCCTCAGTTCCCAGCAAACAGTCATCAGCTTCCTCTGCCATGTTTCCACTATGCTGGCCTCATAAGAATAGATGGGACTTACAATGTTATGTTGCAGACATTTCTCACTAAGGAGGCAAATTACCTCAGCATTTTCAAAGTCTCTCCAAAGGCAGGGTTTCTCTGTGTAACAGAGCCTGGCTAGCCTTGAACTCTGAGAACCACCACTTCTGCTTCCAAGTGCTAGGACTAAAGGCGTGCAGCACCATGCCTGGCTCCCCACATTCATTTATGTGCATTTAGAAAGAGGAAGAGTGGAAATGTCTAAGCCTAGCTTTATCACTTTTCTTTGGGTAAGTTACATAATCTCTCTGAACCCAGTTCCCCCTTCTATAAAATGGGGTTATGTTTCATAAACAGTTTATGTTAAAAAAAAATTAAGTAAGATAATTCTGAACAAATGCCTATAGGATATGTGCACTCATTTTTGATAGATATTTTTTATTGTTCAGGATATTTTTTTTTTCTCGGAGCTGGGGACCGAACTCAGGGCCTTGCGCTTTCTAGCTAAATCCCCAACCCCTATTGTTCAGGATCTTATGTGCAAAGATCCTAAGACAGTGCTTCTCAACCTTCCTGATGCTGTGGCCCTCACAACATAGGTCCTCATGTTGTGCTGACCCAACCATAAATGTATTTTCCTTGCTACCTTACAACTGTAATTTTGTTACTGTTATGAATTCTGATGTAAATATCTGTGCTTTCTAATGGTCTTCAGCTACCCCTGTGAAAGAGTCATTTGATGCCCAAAGGGGTCATGACCCACAGGTTGAAAGCCACTGTCCTAGAGGATCACCAGGACAGTAAAGAAACAATGTCAAAGGTACACATAAGACAAGGTTGAGCACTGGGAAGAAGAGTAGGAATTAATTAGAGTAAGTATCTGAGGACGTCTGACCTGGCAACCTCTTGAGGGCAAGCAGAGGAACAACAAAGCTTTAAAAGACACAGAGCTTAAGTCACTACAGATAGGATAAAGCAAGCAACGAAGTCCGTCCACGGAGCATGCGCTGTGTGTTGGGAGTGCAAGCACACGAGGGCCACATGGAGCGTGTGTGGAGGTCAGTTCTTTCCTTCCTCTGTGGCTCCCAGGATGCAAACAAACTCGGGGCTTCTGATCTGCACTGCAAGTGCTAAGCGATCTTTCACTGCACGTTGATTAATAACATCAGATTATAATAAATACCCTAAAACCCAATCTGTTGACAAAGAAAGCCAAAGGTGTACAGATGCCTTTGAATTACAGCTTTATTTAAAAAAAAAAATATGGAGTTGGGGATTAAACTCAGTGGTAGAGTGCTTGCTTAGCAAGTGCAAGAAAGACCCTGAGCTCAGTCCTCAGCTCTGGGGGGTTGGGGGAGTGAGGGAGGAAAAAAATATATATAATGTGAATGTTTTGCTTGCCATGTATGCCTAATGCACCATGTTTGTGCCTGGTACCCATGGAGACCAGAAGAGGGCATTGGATTGCCTGGAACTAAAGTTACAGACAGTTGCGAACGCCAATGTAAGCACTGGGAATTGAACCCAGGTCTTCTAGAAAGCAACCAGTGCTCTTAACTGCTAATAGATTTCTCCAGTCAGCAATGACTTTCTTAGACAAGTAGTCTAAGTCCATCATCCCTTGAATCTCGAGTGGTCATTGTTTCATCTAGAACAAAGATGACACTGAGACCTCACAGCTCTCTCTTGTCCCAAAGAGCCTCAAGATACCATCTTAAGATGAGAGAAGTCACCCTTCAGAGTCCCGCACATGCATCGGTTCGTTTTTTACTTTACGAAAAGATCGGCTTTGCCTCCAATTGAATGTAGTTAAGTGAATGAGCCCAGAGGATGCCAGCAAAACAACTGAGAAATCACACAACAGAGAGACGGAATGGGATATTATCTCAATCCATTAACTTTGGGGTAGACCATTACACTACAACTACTGATACACATATTTTGACTGATGAAAGCTATGCATTAAAAAAAAAACACAGTATAGCCTGCTAAGTATAAGATAAAGCTGAGAATTGGGCTTGTGGAGACAGGAAGATTTCTGTCCAAGGCCAGACTGGTTCAAAGAAACCCTGTCTCAAAGAGAGAGAGGGAGAGGGAGAGGGAAAGGAGAGGAGAGGGGAGAGGGGAGAGGGGAGAGGAGAGGGAGAGGAGAGGAGGGGGGGTGGGGGAGAAAAGAAAGCTGAAAACATTTAGCAATCTCTGCTCTACACTGGAAAAAAAGACTATGGGCTCAACAATCAGGGACATGTGGCCAACTTATTCTCAAAAAGGAGCTGAATGCACCCAGTTTGAAGACACTAGTTTGAAAGATTCTCTACATTGCCTTGAAGAGTGCATGCTCATCACACGGCTTTTGACTACGAGATTTTGTGTATCCTGTCATCAATGTGGAAACTGGCTGGTATGAAAAGCATTTTACCCCATGACAAATGGATGGCACCAGGTGTGGTGGCACATGCCTATAATCTCAGCACTCAAGAGGGTCTCAAGTTCCTGGCCAGCTTGGGCTACACAGCAAAACCTTGTCATTCTCAAGCAAATGGCGTTCTGATTTCTCTACTTACTACCTAGAGCCTAATCACTGAGGGGTGTAGTAAAGGTCAATCCTGAGCTGACACCAGAGAGCAGTTGCCATCTACAAAAACCTAGGAAGCTACTTTGAATAGCTTGTAATTCTAGCTCCTTTGTGCATATTTCTACAAACTTTGGCAACGGGAAGAATTAATTCTTCATAGAGGCAACATGTGACAGTAAACAGCAAGAAGCATATAAAGTAGAGGGCCTTAGAAATGTGAATTAAAATTCTAGTGCCAGCAAGTGCTAAATATGTGATTACAATTTCAATCCTGGAGCTAAAGCAACATCCCAACCCTTCCTCATTCATAAAAAGGGCTGAATTCACAAGAAAGAGTGAACAAGCAACGAAACACAAGGTACTATAAGCTAGTCAAATCTCTTCCATGGGAAACTCTTCATTGTAAATTTCACTTGATCTGGGCTGAAGCAAGCTGGATTGCCTACTAGTGTGAGGTGGAGTCAGAGATGTAGAATTTCAACTCCAAACAGAAAAAAAAGTCAAAGATATTAAATCACTAGATAATACAAGAAATCATTAAGAAATTATACTTGGGACTGGAGAGATAGCTCAGCGGTTAAGAGCACTGACTGCTCTTCCAGAGGACCTGAGTTCAAATCCCAGCAACCACATGGTGGCTCACAACCATCTGTAATAGGATCCAATGCCTCTTCTGGTGTGTCTGAAGACAGCTATAGTATACAGTGTATATAATATAATAAATAAATAAATCTTAAAAAAAAAGAAATTATACTTAAGATGTATAAGTTCTAGTATTAAGAGCTCTCTCTCTCTCAACAATTTACAACCAAAAATAAAAATTCTGAGCCAATCAAAATCATAGTATAAATCTTTACCTGCCTTGAACCTAAACTATGCTCTTTAATATGTATCTTTGCCTATACTTAATGTGCCATTTGTAGTAGGCTTTCAGAAAGCAGGTCAAACAGGTTAGCAATTAGTTCAGAAACATGCAGTCCAAACCATTGAAACAGAGGAACTTAATACTGTAATCACTGACAATCCATCCTGGTCACAGTCTCTCTCTTAAAGAACATAGGGTCTTAGAGAAAATGAGCTGGAATAGTTGAGAGTCAAGCACTCTCCTCAGAAGGCGATCAGGACCACAGTGCGCCAAGAGGAGGCAGACAGAACACTATCTAGCAATGAAGAAGTTTCTGACAAACTAACCAGTAAGTTAGAGGTTTCTTGGGAAGTGAGCAAGGCTGGGAGGGAAGGCTAGAAATTTGCACTCAAGAAATAAAAAGAAAGCTGAAGTAACTGGGTGAGCATAGATAAACACTCAGACAAATACAAGATTTTTAATATAAAAGGTAAACTTCAAATTACATAAACCAATTTAAGATGCAAGTTAAAATAGCTTTCTTTTTGTTTCTCTATTATCTATATTATATACCATCCACCCTAAATGCAGTTTTGGAAAGATAACTTTTTACCAATTAACGGAATGGGAAGATAATTCAAAATAAATTAATGCAGCTAAATAAATGACAGTCTCGTATTTAATTACCAATCCAAAAATCATAAGAATTAAATATCTAAGAACATGATGCAATTTTGCTTAAGGCAAATGATCAAGTATGTTACCAAATTAATCATCTCTCTTAAACTTCCAAAACCTCAAATACTGGAGGGGAGGGGTACAGAGGGTATTTTGTTTGTTTGTTTGTTTTGTTTTAAGCTATCTTTAAATGTTTTAATATCCTAAGACTACAAAACATACAATTCCTCACTTTTCATGTTGGAATGTGAAAAATATTTCAGCATTTCAGACTTCTCCATGATTAGAATAATTCATCCCAAGAACCAAAGGACACCAAAGGGTTTTTAATTCACAGGGGATAAAAGTCAAGTCTCCCTTGCCCTCTACAGTGATGGCAGTCTCCTTTTGAAGTCTGGGTTGGAAGGCATTGTTTGTGTTGAACCTGGGGTCTTCACTTTGTAATCCAGACTGGCCTAAAACTCATTCTGTGCGCCACCGCCCCCCAGGCTGGCCTTGAACTTTCAGCCTCTTGAGTACCATGCCAGGACAGACTTTTCAAAAGATTGCCTACGTAAAACCAAGGAAGAGTTTTGGGTGTAAACCTGTTAACTATGTTCTTGGTACTCTTAAAGTAAATAACTATCAGAAATGTTCCTAAAGATTTTAGCTTAAACATTAGATGAAGACATTATCCTTGCAGTCACTCAACTCAAATCCACCTAAGAAGTTACAAGAGTGCAGTTAAGGTAATAAAACAAGTCTGTACAGGAGCCCAGTGAGATGTGTACTCCTACTTAAAGGTACTGTTTGATGAAAAGTACTATCTACTTCTCTAGGTATATAACATGTTTACCTGTAACCCCTTCTAGGGAGCTGAAGATGGGGTGGAGGTGAGGGTGGGGATTACTTGCAACTCACTACTCTTTTCTCTCAGCCGGCTGTAGAGAGTTTGCCTAAAGACCTCCCTGGATCAGGCCTTTTTCCCAGGCCCCCACACTCAAGAAATCCTCCTACACACAACCTATTTGGTTGCTATTAACATACTGTTTCTAAGCCACAAAGAGTCTGCGTGGAGGATAAAGAACGAAAGGGGGGGGGGGATGTCCAGGCTGTTCCTGTGACCGATCAATTCGGGTTCTCACTTAAGAGTCCCTATTTAAACACGGGTCGCTGCTTCGTGTCACTGAGCCACGGAAACTCTTAGATACACCGAGCAATGAACTAAAAACTTGGGAGTTGAAGCTACATGTGCAGCGGCTTCGGGTTCTTATCAAAACAAAAGCAGTGGCACATGTCAGGCGGCCCACATGCGCCAGAGGAGGGGGGGGGGAAGGCAAGCTGAAGCTGGAGTTGAACTTGTCTAACCGCCCCCCCCAACTCCCACCGCTGAGCTCTAGGTTATTCGAAAGGAAAACCAGGGGCGTCAGCTGTCTCCCACTCCTTTCCCCACGCTCGGCCCGACTTCTTCCTCGCCGGTCTCCCGGGGGCGGAGACGCCGAGTTCCCCAGGGACAGGAGTTAGTCACCAAGAAGAGGCGGTGACAGAGCGCGGCTCTCGTCGCACACTCCCAGGCCTAGGCGGCGCGGGACGCGAGGCCGCCGCTCGCGACACCAGTACCCCCACGCCCCCGGCCCCGTCCTCCTGGCCAGCGAAGTAACCCCTCGCCCCTCTGCCGGGCCAGCCTCTACTCCTGCCCCTGTCCCCACCTCAGCCCTGGCAGCCACCTACCACCGCCACCGCCACCGCCACCACCACCACCACCACCACCCCCAAACGTCAAAAGCCACGCACGACCGCGAAAACCCAGTCCGGGGCCGGCCGTTTCCTGCCCTCGATCAGAGATTCCCTCTCGGGGCTGCGGGACCGCGGCGGCGCGCGGCTGACCCGCGGGGATCCCGGAACCGGCGGCCGAGCGCGTGCGGCCGCGGCGGGAGGGGCGAGGCGGGAGTTTCCGCCCGCCGGGCGAGCGCGGCGGCTCTGAGCGGTCGCCGGCCTCCGCGGGCCCCCGCCGCCCGCCGCCCGCCGCCCCACGCGGTCACGGAGCGCGGGGAGGGCGGCCCGGCCACCCGTCACGAGCCCCGGAGAGAAAGAGGAGACAGACAGACAAAAAGGGGCGGGGGCGGCCGTGCCCGCTGCCCCGGCGCCGGCCTTACTCGTAGTGGCGGAAGATCTCGTTGGTGACTTTACAGTAGAAAACTTCCTCGTCCGGCCGCAGGTCCCCGGCGGCTTCTGCCTCACGAACGGCTTTCGGTGAAGCAGCGGCATCTCTCGGCTGCGCACGTCCACCCGCGTCCCTAGCAAATTGGAGGGAAAGGAAAGCCGGTAAGGTCGGAGAGCTCCGGGGCGGCTCGGCTGCCTTTTGTGTGACAGACGAGTCCGGTCCTCCTCCCCGCCGGGGTGCGGAGTCTATCTGGCGGCCGCGGCCCCAGCGCCCCCCGCGGGCGCCCTCACAATGGGGCGGACGCCCCGCGGCGGGCGGTGCGCGGCTCCCTCCCCAAGCGCCGCTCCGCCGCCGCCGCCGCCGCCGCACCGCCGGTCCGGGGACTCGCAATGTGCTCGGAGTTAGGCGCTCTGGAACTAGGCGGCCACGGACCCCGGGTGCCGCCGCGCTTTGTTCCCGGTTCCCCCGGACGCCGGCTGGAGAGCCCCTCACCTGCGAGCACTTGCCCGCCGCCGCACCTTCCCACGAGGAACGCCGCGAGGGCCCGGCCCGCCCCGCCCCGGAGTCTCTCCCGGCCGCCGCCGCTCGCGTTGCCACTGCCCGGCTCTGCGCGGGGATCGCGTCCCGCCCGCACTTCCCCGCCTCTCCGCGCTCCCGGGAAGTTTCTGAGCTACTTTCGGCTCTGAAGGAGGAAGAGCTGTGGGGAGGAGCTTTTCGCTTCTCGCTTCTACCTTTTTATTGGCTACTGGATGACTTTTACAGCCTGTCACTGATACAGGAAGAGAGGGCGAAGAGCCTGGGAGAGCTACATTATTAATTAATGGAGCAACCCCTCGTGAAGAATCAGAAGCATCCTCCATGTTTGAGATTATCGGCTAGAAGATCTAGGGAAAGCGCTAGTGTTCCTTAAACACATGGCTGACAAAGTAAAGCCTTCATCTTTTCCAATGGGCCACCAGCGCTCAGCTTTTGAACTGCAAAGGGGACTCCGGTTCCGATTTAAATTGCGTTTTGAAGAAGGGAAGAATAAAAAACGAAATTGCTAAAACTCTCAAAGTATTTTGCATGCGTAAACATCCATCTTGAAAGAAAGTACCTTTCTTGACACCAGTCTGTCTTAATACTTACAATTCAAAGAGTTTGATAGCTCAGGAAATGGCAAAAGTTTGAAATGTCATCACATTTATATGATTCCCCCACATATTTAAAACTAAACACAGAATTTTTTAAAAGTGTAAGTAACTTATAATCTATAAGTAACTTTAAGGTCAGTGTTTAGTTCAATTAGAATCTTAATGATGTTGAATTTACCACTGAAATGTCTCATAAAACAATTTTCCCATATAGGTAACTTTCATAAATGAAAACAATTTTAATTCTTATAAGACTTGGGACTTTTGAATTGAAAGTGATATTTTAAATTAGAAATCATTCAGAATGTTCACTAGTTTTTAGTCCCTTTTGCCGTCACTCTATTTGCTTACTTGCAAATTAACATGTAAGAATGAGTCCAAAAGTATTCCCGAAGAATAGTTATCCAATAAAATGTTACTTTTTGGGGTTGGGGATTTAGCTCAGTGGTAGAGCGCTTGCCTAGGAAGCGCAAGGCCCTGGGTTCGGTTCCCAGCTCCGCAAAAAAAAGAACCAAAAAAAGTGTTACTTTTTTTTCTAATTACTACTACTATGAAATGATTTTAAAAACTGGGATGTCCTATAACTATTTGTACTTGGGGGGAAATGTTTAAAGTCTTTTTACCAGTTATGAACTTTTAGCAGATTATAAAACTAGCAAAACAAAATTTGGCAAAAGTCTATTCTATGGCACTTAAAAACCACTAGTGGTATTATGCATACACCTTTCTATATGAGCATAGTCACAGAAGCTTAGAAGTCTCCCAGTGGCAAGTATATACTTAAGCCTGTATACTTTTCAGAAAGTACACACAAAGATTTGGTGTTTTAAATTGACCTCCGAGTAATGTACAGAATAGTAAGTGAGAATTCTCTAAGGAGTCATTATTAGTAGAGCCTACAACATAGTCACTTAAAAGAGGAGAAAGAAGAAATTTTAATTTACAAGGTGTGTGGTAGTGTGTGGTGTGTGTGTGTGTGTAAGCATGCTAAGCCCCTAGCCTGACGTCTATGTTAGCATGGTATACATAAAATCCAAAAGCCAAAATAATTGGTAAGCTAGAATGGATCAAACTCTCTGAATAATTCTAGTTTACAACTTAACTGTTTGCTACATTTTAAAAATTGTTAAAATTATCAAAAAAAAAAACAAAACAAAACAAAAAACAGTTAAGGTAGGCAGGCAAATGGTTCTGTGGTTAAGACACTTGTCACCACACCTGATTACCTAGGTTCCATTTCCAGATCCACATTTATGGATCTCCCATAAATTTTCCTTTGACCTCCTCTTTTGTGTCCCCCACCCCAATAAGTAAATATCATTTTAAATTTTTCTTAAAAATTTAAAAAGCAAGTATATTTTTATTATAAATACAAATATTGACTATTTAAATTATTTTACTATGCCATGAAAGTATTTTGTTATTTTACCAAAATACCATTATACTCAATTTTCAGTATACTTATTTTCTGGGTTATATGTATTCGATTTGTGACTGTTAGTAGATATTTCAGAATTATGTAAGCTTAGAAAATTAAAATTATCATATGCAAAAGTTTGTTTTCTTGTCATTAGAATGAGAATGCCCCCACCCCACCCCACCCCAACCTCCCACTGGCTCCTGTATTTGAATGCTTATTCTCCAGGGACTGGCACTCTGAAAAGATTAGAAAGATTAGAAGGTGTGACCTTGTTGGAGGAATTGTGTCACTGGAGGTGGGCTTTAAGGTTAGAAAAGCCTATGAAAGATCTCTTGTCCTCTACCTGTGGATCAGGACGATCTCCCAGCTAGTCTCTAGTCAGGCCTCAGAGGTCTGGAGCCATTATTTACACAGCAGACTGGGGGCCTCCGATGACGTAAGGATCAATGCAGAGCATAGTTACGTTCTAAACCTCTGCTGCCCGGTAGAACCACCTGTGAGGGTTTGAAAAATACTGATACGTTGGTTGGGTGGGTGGTTGGTTGAGACAGCGTTTCTCTGTGTATGAGAGCCATGGCTTTCCTGGAACTTGCTCTGTAGGATAGGCTGGCCACAAACTCACAGAGATCTGACTGCCTCTGCTGAGGGGTTGGGGGTGGGGGTGGGTGCTGGGCTTAAAGGGGTGAGCTATCACAGCAGGGAATTCATATTGTTATCCAGCCTTCTCTCATTCGAATTAGGAAGTATAGGATGTTAGTAAATGAACAATTGTCTATGGCAGTTAATAGTTCATGTTTTTGTAAATGCGTGTGCTGCAGGCTTTAAACGAATCATATAATTTTCATCTCAAGCTTAGTAGAGATTTTTGTCTTTTGATTTTGCAGATGAAGCCACTGAGGCTGGAGAAGGTAGGTGTAGTTAGCACACCAGCATCTGAATCTGGGAGCACAGATGCCATCCTTCTGTCCGTAAGTCCAAAACCACACGCCCTACTCCTGTTGTGTACTTATTTGCTGTTCAAGCCCAGCGGCAGTGATGGCACATGCCTTTAATACCAGAGGCAGAGGTGGGCACAGCTCTGTGAGTTTGAGGCCAGTGTGGCTTACAACACTACTTCCCGGACTGAGAAACCCTATCTTGAAAAACAAAACAAAACAAACAAAGAAAAACAAAGATTTGCTATTTAAGCTCAGATAGAAATTGAAACAAGGAACTTGATTCTATGTTCAAGACAACCTAGAATGTGCTATTAAGGATGGTTGTTAATGGGGCCTGCAAAATGGTTCACTGGACAAAATGATTGCCAAACAAGACCATGACCTGAATTGAATCCTGGTAGCCCCTCTGACCTCCACATGTACACCATGGCACATGTTAATCCATGCATCATATACACACAAGAAGTAAAGTAAAAATAAGTACATTTAAAGTAAAACTATTACAAAGAATTTTATTCACCATGAAAATGCTACAGGAAACCATAGAGTTTTTTCAAGTTACCTGTGAACGAGGGAAGCCTAAACATGATATGAAGCACAAAATTCACAGTATTTGATTCCATAAAGTAAAAATTACAAGATTTGCATGACAGCGGTTACACAAGGATACAAAAATCAAACTGGGAAAAAATATTTGCCACTTGTAGACGGGTTTCCCTACTAGGTGAAGAATTCTTACAATCATCCAAGGGGAACAGAGTAGAAATACAACTGGCTTTTTAAACACTCTCAATCCCCCGAGAATAAGAGAAATTCAGGCTGGGACTACACTAAGCAGTTCCCATCTTGTATAGTAAAGCCCACTACCATCTTGATAAGTCTGTGGGAAAACAAATTTCTATAGAGGGGAAAATAGACCAAAAAAAATTTACGTAAGATCACAGACATGCTAGAAATTCCATGTGTAGGAAGATATTCCACAGACGTCTCAATGTGAATATTTAATTGTTGGAAATGTCAACAATTACATAAATTGTGCTACATGTATACAATGGCTAGTGATGGGGTATTAAAAAGTGCGGAAGCCAAAGAACAAACGGTACGTGAACATTTTTATGGCTTAATATCCTTACATACTTGCTCGGTATTAAAATACATCTAAGGGCTATAGGGAGGGCAACTACTGCTCGTGCACAGGGCTCGGGTTCCATTCCCAGGACCCACATGGTTTCTTATAATCATAGCTACAGTTCCAAGGGATCTGATGCCTCCTTCTGACCTTCATGGGCATTCACTCGAGACACATACAAACATGCAGGTGAAACACTCAGGTACACAAATCTAAAAGCTAACGCTAAGACGCACCTGGAAGAATAATCTAGAAAACATTGGTTGCCTCTGGGCAGATAGACCGTGTCTAGCAGAGAGAGCTGAAGGCAGACTTCACTGGAGAAGAATGAGTGCACATTGTAAAGATTGAAGAGTGGAAGACAGACAGGTGACTGACAGTAATATTCTCCTTTATGATAGGAGATAAAAGTTAAATAGGTTTAGAACTATAAAAAGTAATTTTTTATAAAAACAGAATTTTACGAAAACATATAGATATCTTATATAAATATACATAAATGATAAATTTATAAAAACGTAAAGACCTGTGTTATGGGTATCGCACAGAGCCTTGCTCCCTCTATGACAAGGACTTGGCACATATTTGTTGGATCCGTGGATAGATAGGCATACAAAACAGAAATTTAATTTGATTATTACATTACTCGATGCAGAGTCAGGTGAACACCTGCTTTCACCCTAATGTGGAGATAGAATCATACACCTAAAACCTATCTGCATTATCTTTGCTGATTGTAGCTTACAGGATAAATTGTTACTATGTTCAGCCAAATCTGTTGTTCTTTAAGAAACCAGATATACAAGGAATAAATCAGTGGCTTTAAAGATGGATGACAGAGTTCCCTTTAATCAGTGGCAACCAGCGTTTTACAGGTTCACTAATATCTGACAAGGCATTTACTGACTAATTTGTTAGTGGAGTAGAGAATATTAGGGTATGGTTGTTCTTTTAATTTCCCCCTTTGTGTTCGTGCTACAGTCCACAAGCAGGGATCATTGAAACTACTATTACTTGATTTTTAACTAAAAAATATATTCAGGGCAATGCCTGGAACACAGCCGGTACTCGACACCCACGGGGGAGAGTACTACTGTCTCTATCCTGTTTCTGAAAGGACTCAGAGTTAGGATAGCATCTCTTACTGTTTGGCTTCTATACTTGGAATTGGATTGCCAGGAAATGCTATTTTGACATCGAGAACTGGCCATCTGGCTTTACAAAGAGTGCACTCATGTGGCATCACATACATCCAGAGACAGCAGGGTACCGAGGCAGAGCACAAATCAGCTGCCAGCCCGGAATAGTTTGAAAATCCTAAGAATTCCACAAGAAGCATGCTAATTCCACAAGCTCCTGTAAATGAAAACACTTAGGGTTTTCTCCCTTTTATGTTGGTTACCAGTATCCTCTCTAGAACCTGGGAGTCTTGCCCCCCATGTGATTTCTATTGTCTTAATGTTTGGTTCAAATGCTTGTCTCTCTTACTTCCTTAGCACAGTTGGGACTTATTTTTTTTCGGCTATATTTCTCTTTATAGGCTGAAAGGAAAGTTTTACCTCAAGCTACCAGTTGGCCACTTTTCTTCCACTTTGAAACCCTTACACTCCTGGCCTTCAGAATCTAGTTCACCTATCTGACCAAGTATCTTTCCCAAGCCAAATACAAATATTGACCTCCCCCAATTTTTTTTTACTTAAAAAACAGATGTATTTGTTTTGCACATGAGTGTTTGCCTGCATGTGTGTATGTGTGCCACTTTTTTTTTTTTTTTTTTTTTTTTTTTTGGTTCTTTTTTGGAGCTGGGGACCGAACCCAGGGCCTTGCGCTTCCTAGGCAAGGGCTCTACCACTGAGCTAAATCCCAACCCCTTGTGTGCCACTTTCGATCAGTGCCTGTGGAAGCCAGAAGGGGGTGTCAGAGCCATTAGAGATGGGGTCACAGATGACTGCTGCTGGTAATGTATGGGTGCTGGGAACCTCATATGGATCCTCTGAAAGAACAGCATGTGCTCTAACCACTGAGCCATCTCTCCAGCTCCAAACCTTCCGATATTAAATATTTTGCCTGCCTCAAACTGCCCCCCTTAAAATAAGAATCTCACACTTAGTTCTGGTGTGGTGGGCAGAGTAAAGCCTCCCAGAGGTGTCCGTGTGTCTATGTTAGTTTATACAAGAAACTCCAAATGTAATTAAGGTTAAGGACCTTGAGGTAGGCAGATTGCCTTTCATTCCCCAGTTGCATCTAACCTAACTCCAGGAGTTCTTAAAAGTAGACACTTATTGGGGTTGGGGATTTAGCTCAGTGGTAGAGCGCTTGCCTAGCAAGCTCAAGGCCCTGGGTTCAGTCCCCAGCTCTGAAAAAAAAAAGAAAAAAAGTAGACACTTACCAACTATGCTTTTTTTTTTTTTTAATGCACTCCTTTGGGGGTAGGGGAACCCAGAGCCTAACACATGGAGGTAAACACTTTGCTGCTGAGCTCTAGCCCCAGTCCCTGACTGTGGTTAGAAAGAGCAGAAGATGATTGCACAAAAGTCAGAGGCATGTGGCACTGCTGGTTTGGGATGAAGAAACTGGGTCAAAAGCCAAGGAATGCGGTTATCTCTAGTCAAGGTCTCCACAACTGGGCTACATCCCCCAGCCAATGTGGTTGTCTCTAGAAGCCAGAAGGGGCAAGATTATCCCCTAACAAGGTCCAAAAGGTGGACGCCCCTTCTATACCTTTATTTTAACCTGCTGAGACCTAGTTTGGGCCCCTGACTTAACTAAATTTATGGTAGTTACATAAATTTACACCAGCAAAAGACCCAGTTTAGAGTCTGAAAGAGTAATACTTTCAGATGCTTAATGCTGGTTTCTATTGCCATTCACATTTTGTAAGCAGTTAATGCAAACAGCTTTCTGGTATTTGGTATTTGATTGTTGCCCGTCTCGTGAAATCAGATGTGGGACTTTTTCCCCACTTGTGTGGTCATGTCCATGCTCTAGATTCATACGTTCAAACTTTAGATTTTCAGCTTAGAGTTGTTCTGCCTGTACGATCATACACATATGCAAGATGGCATGCATACAGTCAGGGGACGATTATAAAGGCACAAAACCATTAGGGCAAAACCCTGGTTAGATTCCATCTCCTCAGACCCCGAAGGGATCCTGCTCCCATCAATCACCTGTCTCTAAACAGCTTCACCGAGGACCGATGCCCCAGGCTCTGAACCAGTGCAGGTCTGTTTCACAGGGGAGGGGAGGGCTAAGGGCTTTTATCCTCCTTCTTTTCAACTCATACTTTCAGGAGGAGTTCCATGATCCCTTCCCCATTCTCTGTATTTGTGGCGTCTTTACCTACCCTCTCTACTTCCTCCTCTTGCTACTCAAACTGCCCTTGATTCTGACTCCTGACACATCCAATACACTCTGTGCTGGGAAGTCATCAGCCCACTCCTCGGCATTCTCTCTACCCCAGTCTCAGTGAGGTCCAGCCTCGCCCTGGTGTTTCCGAGCTCCCTGCTATCTCTTCCCTCATCTCTCCTCAGGGAAGCCTTTCCCAAATCTGCTCTCCCACCACCCTTCCCCACCCCCAGTACAGTAGCTGTCCCTATTCTCACTGAACATGAGCTCCTCCAGGGTCTGCTTTTTTCTTGGGGACCCTGTTTCAGCTTCCTGAAGACTTACGATAAGTGACTTTCAAAACTGACATTATCAAGATGAGTCTGGGAGTAGAAGGTACTGGATCCATCCGGGCAGAGCCTTTGAGGCAGGGAAACTACTGGGCAGAGAGGAGGTAGAAGCCCAATCACAAAAGGAGCCTACCACAGCTCTCCCTTGTGGGCTCTCACTCCCTGAAGCTGTACTCTGCAACTGAAGGCGGCGGCAAGCCCTGACTCTTTCCAGAAGGGAGACTGCATGGCTTTTATTATGATGTGTCACCTCAAGTGTTATTGTTTATCTGTGCCTTCTCTGTCAGTTAAACTTTGCCCACGTATGACTGTGTGTAGGTGACAGCATGCTAAGGGAAGAAGAAGAGCGACAATGCCAAGATTTCAGGCATGGGAGTCTAGAATAGCAGCAACAGCATTAGCAGAAATGGAGTGAGGAGGGAGCAGAAATACCGCACTATGGACTGTGGTGGCTCCTGCCTACAATCCTAGCCTCCTGGGCAGGTGGATCGTGCGAATTCAAAGGCAGGCTGGGCTACAGAGTGAGCCTTTGTCTCAAAAAGTAGTAATAAAGATATTATTATTATTATTATTATTATTATTATTATTATTATTATTATTGAATTGTTTCCAGAAATGGGAATTGAGAATGTCCTGAAGTTGATAGATTGACATGCTATCTGCCCATTAGTCAAATCTGTTTTCTATTCTTCCCTTTCTTCAGGTAACCTCCCCACCCAGCCAACCCACTCAGCCTACTCATGGTGTTCAGCAGAGCTATGAGATACTTCAACTTTGTGATCATTTCTAGATATTACCAAAAAGCCCTTACACTCCTGGCCTTCAGAATCTAGTTCACCTATCTGACCAAGTATCTTTCCCAAGACAAGTACAAATATCGACCTCCCCAATTTTTTTTAACTTAAAAAACAGATGTATTTGTTTTGCACACGAGTGTTTGCCTGCATGTGTGTATGTGTGTGTGTATGTATGAGGGTCTTCACCGACCCTCTGCTTGTCTTTGAAGGCATCCCACACTGACTCTGTTGAGTGTGCCCCATAGCAGGTTTTCTAGACAACCTCTTTCCCACTTTCCTGGCGGCTCTGACCAGAGTTCAGTCACTTTTAGCTCTAACCTTTAGCTCAGCAATCACTTGCTTCCTGCTCTATTTACAGAGCCCCCATGAGAAATAGGTAGTCAAGGTAGAAACGTGGAAGGTGCCATGAAAACCCTTCTTCCCTTATTATTTAAGTTCAGTCTTCCATCATAAATATACTTACTTTGTGTTCTAAAACTTTCTGGTAGGAGAGGTGGTTTTGTCTTCTACTAGGTACATATGCTTTTCTCTCACCTTGTATTCTAAGAGGTAAGCTTTTACTCCTATCCCACAATAAACTGTCTCCCTATTTTTTTGTTTGTTTTGAGATGTGACCTCGCTATACATATACCCTTGGCTAGACTGGAACTATGTAGACAAGGCTGGCCTCGAACTCACAGAGATCTGCCTATTGATGCCTCCAAATGCTGAGATCCACAGCGTGTGCCACGCCTGGTGGTCTGATCCTGCTTAGTTAGAGAACCTGCACAGAAAATAATGATAAGTATTTGACTTGAAGAACTAAGGAATCAAATATTTAAGACATATCAAATATCAGGGAAAGTTTTAAAAAATAATTTTATAAAAACAGAACCTGGCCATGCATAATGTCACGTGCTTCTGTGAGTTCAAGATCAGCCTGGTCTACATACTTATTTCCAGCCCCCCCACCCCCAGCTATATCATAAGACTCAAAAGAAACACCACCAATACCAGCAGCGTCCCCTTCCCCCACCCCACACACAAAACATGATAAAGTGTAGTAGTGCATTCCCTGTACTTGGGGAGGCCAGGCAGGGGGTCATGAGTTTGAGGCTAACCTAGTCTACAAAATAAGGTCCTGCCTCAACCAAGGGCTGGGCCGGTGAAATGCTCAGTAGGTGTTGTTATGCAAGCCTGGTGACCTGAATTCAGTCCCTGGGACCCATAAACAGCTGGGAGGAGATAACAACCTAAAGTTGTCCTCTGACCCCTACATTGTGGTGTCCACGCACAATAATATTTTCAATAAAGAGTACCATAGGGCTGGAGAGATGGCTCAGTGGTTAAGAGCACTGACTGCTCTTCCAGAGGTCCTGAGTTCAAATCCCAGCAATCACATGGTGGCTCACGACCATCTGTAATGAGATCTGATGTCTTCTTCTGGTGTGTCTGAAGACAGCTACAGTGTACTCATATATAATAAATCTTTTAAAAAAAGAGTACCATAATGTATGTATGTACAGATATATGAATGTATCTTTTCTCATTTTTTTTCTCTGTGCATTTTTTCCCCCTGGCTGTCTTGCAGTTCACTCTGTATATCAGGCTGGCGTCAAACTCAGAGATGTTCCCGCCTCTGCCTCCAGAGTGAGTCCTGGGATTAAAGGCACTTACTACCTTTACCACCACCCAGTTTACAATAATTTCTTAATTAAAATAAAAAAGGGCTTGGGAGGTGACTCAAGGCAGACACATGCCTAACATACTGAGGGCCCCAAATTTAAGTCCCCAGCACTACAAAAGATAGAAATAAGAAAGGTACAAAAATTAAATTTGAAAATCTCTTAGCACGTTGCCAGTACTAACCTTAAGAACAATGAGGTCATAATGACTCAGATGAAAGGTATTTCAAACATCTTGTATTATTCTCATTCTGTAGAAAATAGGAATAAAGGAAATTGGACTGTGGAATGTAGCTAGTCAGGTTAGAGTGCTTGCCTAGAGTGCAGGAAGCCTGGGTGTGGGGCTTAGCGTACACTATGCTTGTTAGCACATCCCTATCATCCCAGCACTCAAGGACAGTGGCAGGTCGATCTCTGTGAGCTCAAGCCCAGCCTGCTCTACAGAGTGAGTCCAAGATAGCCAGGGCTACACAGAGAAACCCTGTCTTGAAAAATCAAGCCAGAAGGAAGAGGAGGAGAAAGAGAGAGAGAGAGAGAGAGAGAGAGAGAGAGAGAGAGAGAGAGAGAGAGAGAGAGAGAGTTCATATTTAGCCGTTTAGTGGTTTGGGGGCGGGGGGGGGCAGCCTAGACTCCAAAAGATGCCAATTCTAAAAACAAAAACAAGAAAAGCAAAAAACTGCCCAAGGTACCACAGTGTGTTTCTGTTTGACCACTGTTTCTGAAGGCTTTGGTACATCACATGAACACAGTCGTAGGAACCTGAGCCCATCTGAGAAATCAGAAGATTCTCGTTCTCTGGGTATGTTCTTCCCCAGAAAAGTGCCAGCCAGAAGAACCATCCACTTTGGCTCCAGGAAAAGGAGGGTAACAACCCTGCAGAGCTGCCTTTCGGACTTTCTAACAGCTTTGGATAGCCACAGAGTGTGCCAAAAACGTTATCTAGAAAAATTAATTGTAGGGCTAACTGATTCTCCCCTGTAAGTATTCCTCTGCAGTGGAACACTCACTTAGTGTGTTAGAAGCTCCAAGTTCACCCCCTAACGCTGAAAAAAAAAAAAGGCATAGTGGTCACCTCAGCAGCACCACATATGCTAATATTGGCACAATATGGAGAAAATTAGCATGGCCCCCATGCAAGGATGGCTCGAAAAACTCACGAGGCTTCCTTTTTCTTTTTTTAAGGGTATAGCGGGAGCTGGAAGGCGGGGACTGCCAGCCATTAGGTGATCATATCAGGGAAATTCAAACATAGAGAAGAGTTTCATTTCCCTCCGTGTTTTGGGTAAGTTCTGTTTTATCAAATATGCTAGCTATCTCTGCAGTAGTTAAAGATGATTTACCACGCCAGAGAAACCGTAGGCTACCGCAAAAGTTCATTTGCTTGGACACAGAATTGAGTTTAGGTTTCCATTCGTGTAGGAGACTAAAGTTCATCACCTATGGAGTGGACATTGATTCTAGAATCAGATTTTGGGTTTTGGAGACAGTGTCTGGACTAGAATTGGCTAAATATACTAGGCTGATTTCAAATTTGCAGTTATCCTTCTGCCTCAGCCTCCTACACCTGGAATTTCTTAAGTGTTTATACATTAATTCTTAAAAGAGTTTATTATATAGATTATCATCAATACTACCTAGGCAGTTGTAAATCAGAACGCTATATAGCACTAAGAACAGAACCCTACATACATAGAGAGGGAGGACCAAAATATAATAAAACATGATTAAGTGAAATGATTTAAACTTGCTCACACAGATGTGACAATCTCTCAGTAAACCTTAGCATTAAGATCCCGTGGCATATTAGCTGAGCAGCACGGCTGGACAGAAGAGGGCTTATTTTAAGAGTAAGGAGAAGATAAGCATTGGGGACGCAAAAAGTAAAACTCATTACATTAGCAGATCAAAAGAGTGAAAAATCTGAGCAGAGAATTGGTGGCACACACGTTTGTCCTCACACTTAGGACGCAGAGAGGCCGGTGGATCTCTGAGTTTGAGGCTAGCCTGGTCTACAAAACAAGTACTGGGACATCCCGGGCTACACAGAGAAACCCCCAAGCCAGTCCACAGTAGTCTGTGCCTATGGGGACTGAGACAGGAGGATCACAAAGTCAAAGCTAGCCTAGGCTATCTAGCCTACCTTGAGGCTCTGCTCCCAAAGGGGAGGGGGCAAAACTCCAGAGTCATTTCTGCTTTAGTAAAAGTCAGAGCAACAGTGAAGGCATCATGAACCACAACGTCGGCTACATTTCCCTTACACCTGGTCTCCACCCGATATCATTGCTATTACTCGTATCGAGTCAAGATGTAGCTAATAATTCAGAGATACAGATACTAAAAACAGACCAAGAAGTTGAGCACACTGACACACCCGTCGCCCACCTGCTTGGATGCTGAAGCAGGAAGTCTCCAAGTTCAAGGCTAGCCTGAACAACGCACAGACCCTCTCTCTCTTTACTGGTGCTCACAGGAGGAAGAGGAGCACTTTCCTGTGTGCGACTAAAATGCAAGTGTGAGTTCCCGCAAAGGTCACAGGTGGAGGTCAGAGGGCAACCTCAGGTCTTTGCCTCCCACCTTACTAAGGTAGTCTTTTATTCACGGCTGCATAAGCTAGACTCACTGGGCTTCAAGCTTCTGGTGATCCTCCTGTCTCCGCCTCTCAACTCAGCATAGAAACCGTGGAACTACAGATGTGTGCCACCACAGCTGCCTTTATGTGGATTCTGGGGACTTGAACTCACAGCCTCACAATTGCACTTTACCCACTGAGCCATCTATTTCCTCAGGTTCAAGAGGAGGGAGTTTTCATTAGGTATAAATAATCTAATAACTTAACTGGAAAACCGACAGTCAACTAGGAGTTATTAATGAAGGTTCAAAAAAACGGTTCGTTGACAGGAAGTGTTCCTGTATAGGAGCAGTCACCATTTGGAAAACCGAGAGAGGGGTTGGGGATTTAGCTCAGTGGCAGAGCGCTTGCCTAGCAAGCGCAAGGCCCTGGGTTCAGTCCCCAGCTCCGAAAAAAGAAAAAAAAAGAAAAAGAAAAAAAAAAAAAAAAAAAAAAGAAAACCGAGAGAAGAAAGATGTCTTCAAAACGAGCCTAGACTGAGGCGTTTACATTTCTCTTCTGCTGGCCACACCTGAACCCTGCATGCTACCTGCTGCCTGGACCTTTACTTGTCACCTCTACTTCCTGTTCTGTGAGGACTGCCACCCAGTCTCAGTCCCCCTTCCCCGCCCCCGCTGTAATGACGCAGGACTGAGCAGCATTTCCCGCCACACAGCGCCCTGCGCGCTTACTTTCCTCCTGGGTAGACAGCATGCGTTTCCTAACTTCCCCAGTAGCAGTTACTTGGGCCGGTGTGGCGTGGGTGCGTTCAGATGGTGGACTGTGGGAACCAGCGGTGCTTCTGCCAGAGAAAATTCTCAAACATGTCGCACTTCCCTCTCCTTTTCCCCTCAGATAATTAAAAAGATCCCCCTAAACCTAGAGGACAATGGCACAAGAAGATGAGAAGGAAAATTGAGGAGCCCAGGTCCCTGAGTCATAGCTGAGACAAAACTGCCCAATTGCCCAACGCCAAAGTTGGCTTGTTGCCTGAACAGGAAGTAAGTTCTTTCAGGAAAGGAATTCTAGGGTTTGCTGGGTTTCTGCTTTTCCTTTGTTTATTAACTGAGACAGGGTCTCACTGCATAGAACTGGCTGGCCTGGAACTCACAGAGATTCACCTGCTTCCCCCCACCCCCACCCCACCCCCGAGTGCTGAGATTAAAGGAGTGTCCCTGATTGGGGCATTTTCTTTTTTTTTTTTTTTTTTTTCGAGCTGGGACAACCCAGGGCCTTGCGTTTGCTAGGCAAGCGCCCTGCCACTGAGCTAAATCCCCAACCCCGACTGGGGCATTTTTCAATCAGTAAGTAATTTAGTCTTCCAAACTCTATTTTCAAGTGAGGGGAAAGCCTCACTTTCAAAGGTCACCTAGCTAGGCAGCGGGAGAGCCTGTTTTTGCTCTGGAACCTACCAGCTACCACTAGGTCACACTGACTCACCAGAACACGGACAGGTTTGAAAGAGTTTATTGTACTGGAATCCAAAACCATATATGAATTCCCAGCACTAGGAACGTAGATGCTGGACAATCAGAAGCTCAGGGCTCATCTGTCTACCGAGTCCAGTGCTATTTATTTTAGGCTACAGGAGACCGCGTCCCAAAGAAACCCAAACAAAAGACAAAGATGGTACCACAGGTATGTAACCTCAGCTCTTGGGATTCTGAGGGAAGAGGATTAGTGCGAGCCCCAGGCCAAACCTGGGGTGTATGAACCCGGTCTCAGACAACATGATCTCTAAGTAGAGAACGGGTAAAGGACAGAACAACCAGTTATGTCATGGAAGATGTGCAGATCGGGTAGAACGTGGCAGGATGTACGCTCTCATTAGACGTCCGGGAAGGGCAAGTTAAAACTGTAATGGCTGGTTGGAGTTTGTAATGGGGTCCTATAATCTCAGCATTCAGGAAGTAGAGGCAAGGTGACTCCTTGGAGTTTGAAACCATCCTGGGCTAAATAGCAAGTAACTAGGTCAGTTGGGGGTATAAAGCAAAATTCTGTCTCAGCGAAGTCAAACAAACAAAGCAAAACAAACAAAAAATCATAAGGAAAGGCTAGGTAGGCATGGTGGCTCACACCTGTAATCCCTGTGTCATTATATTGCGTCATAAATACAACTTCATTAAGGTATGTCACTGTGACTTATAAGTCAGGAATGGTGGCACGTGTCTGAAATCCTAGCACATAGGAGGCTGAGGCTGAGGATCACGGTTTACGGCCAGTCCAGGCGCTTGACTTCAAATGGAAAAAGCTTTTTAAAAGTATCGTTAGGAGAAACTGTGTGCTATGTAGCCTTGCTTCGGTGGTTCTCCACCTGTGGGTCGTGACCCTGTTGGGGGCAGGGGTGTTGAATGGCCCTTTCACAGGGGTCTCCTAAGACCATCAGAAAGCACGGAAGTTTACAATTCAAAACAGTACTAAAATTACAGTTATGAGTAGCAATGAAGATAATCGTACAGTTGGGGTCACCACACCCTGAGGAGCTGTGTTAAAGGGTCTCAGCGTGTAGGAAGATAGAGGACCATTGCCTTAGCACCCAAGGGAGATGCAGGAGGTAGAAGCAGAAAAGAGTGATAGATTCAGATAGACACTAAAACATTTGTCTGTTTGTAATCTCATGTAGCTCGGGCCCTCAATTTACTCTTTGTTACTTGACTTTAAGAAGTTTTAGGGGCTGGAGAGAGGGCCCCGTGTTTAAGAGCATTGGCTGCTCTTCCAGAGGACCTGGGTTCAATTCCCAGCACCTACATAACTGTAACTCTGGAGGATCTGACACCCTCACACAGACATGCATGCATGAAAAACACGTGCACGTGGAAATCATAAATTATTTTTTAAAACGTTTTTAAGTTGGGGGATGGAGCAATGGCTGGGTGACTAAGAGCACTAGCTTCTCCCGCAGAGGACCTGGGCTCAGTTCCCAACACCTACAAGGTGGCTTAAAACCATAACTCCAGCTCCAGGGGATCCAAGTCCTTCTTCTGACCAGTTCAAGCACTTGGCATGTGCATGATGCAAATACATACACGCAGGCAAAGCACTCACACGTATGAAATAAAAATAAATAAAATATTAAGAATGCTGTTTTAAGTTGGGGGAAATGTTTTAGCAGTTAAGTGTGTCTGCTGCTCTTCTAGACTCGTCTGGTTCTTAGAAACCACATCAGGTGGCTCACAGCCATCCGTAACATCACATTCAAGGGATTCAACGATTTTCTTTCTGGACTCTAAGCACCTGCACACATGTTGCATACTTACACATAGTCACAGAAATAAGAATAAAGATAATTAAAAAAAATAGGGCTGGAGAGATGGCTTAGTGGTTAAGTGTCTGCTCTTTCATATGTCCTGAGTTCAAATCCCAGCAATCACATGGTGGCTCAGAACCATCTGTAATGAGATCTGATGCCCTCTTTGGGTGTAGATGAAGACAGCTACAGTGTACTTGCATATAAATAAATAAATCTCTAAAAAAAATAATAAAACTGGCTGAAAGGTGGTGACCCATGCCTTTAATCCCAGCACTCAGGAGGCAGGGGCAGATGGATCTCTTTTGAGTTTGAGGGCAGCCTGGTCTACATAGCAAGTTCCAGGACAGTTAGGACTACATAGAGAAACCCTGTCTCAAATAACCACAACAAACAAACACACACACACACAAGCAAAACACCAAACCTTTAGTCCCAGCACTTGGGAGGCAGAGGCAGGCAAGATCTCTGAGTTTAAGGTCAGTCTGGCTTATACAGTGGGTTCTAGGCTAGCCAAGGCTACACAACACTTTGTTTTCATTAAGACTTATTCTTATTCTATGCGTGTGCATGTCTTTACTGTGTTTATGTATGTGTACAGTATGAATGCCTGGAGGGTATTAGGCCCCCTAGAACTGAGGTCACAAGTTGTTGTAAGGTACCACGTGGGTGCTGGCAGTCAAACCTGGTTCCCCTACCAAAGCAAGCACTCAACCCCAGGGCTCCCTCTCCAGCCCTGAGACCCTCTCAACAACAGCAACAAGACCGACAACAAAAAAAATTATAAGAGCAAAAACAAAAACATCAGCTTAGGGCCAACAAGATGGTTCAGCAGGTAATGGGGCTTGCTGCCAAGCCTGATGTCCTGAGTTTGATGCCAGAACCACATGGTAGAAGGACAGAAACAGATCCCAAAAGTTGTCCTCTGACCTCCAAGCTTGCCTTGGTGCTCCCCTTACCTCCCAAAATAAGTGAATAAATGTGATTTTTTTTTAAAAAAAATGCCTAGTTTTTTGCATGTGTGTGTTCATGTGCACATGGGGACCAGAGACAGCCTTAGGTGTCATTCCTCAGGTGCTGCCTACATTGTTCTGCAGACAGAGTCCCTCACTGGCCTGGAACTCAAGGTGGTCAGGCTTGCAGGCTAGTGAGACCCAGAGCATAGGAATCACAAGCACTCGACCCACCATACCAGTTTCTTAATGCAGGTTCTGGAGTCATTTGCCCAACTGGAGGCCTGGATGTGATCCCTAGGTAGTGTGTGTTGGGGGGATGGGGAGGGAAGTGAATTTGTATTAGGAAAAAGAAGAAAAAGGAAAAGTAATCCAAATATTTAGCAAACAGAGATTCAATAAATATCAGCTGAACAGCTGTCTGCGGTGCTGCCATAGCAGTGACACCAAAGGGGTGCATTTCAGCCCCACAAGATAGAACGTTTAGTACACAGTTCAAGCAAAACAGGTGAAGCAAGGTGATTACATTATAATTACAATGTAATTAGTTGTGGTTGCCAGGCCATGTGGCTCTGGCTTTACCCTCAACACTCAGGAAGCAGAGGCAAGTGGATCTCCTGTAAGTTCAAGGCCAGTCAGGGGCTACACCGTGAGTTCCTGTCTCAAAATAAACTGTGTGTGTGTGTGTGTGTGTGTGTGTGTGTGTGTGTGTGTGTGTGTGTGTGTGTGTGTGTGTGTGTGTGTGTGTGTGTGTGTGTGTGTTGTATCTGGGGTTGGGGAGGCTGGATGCAAATGTACCTTAAATTTATATCACAGACTAGCAGTTACTTCTGGAGGGATGAGTTTAATGGTGTTTATTAAACTATCTTTTTATTTTTTTTTTCTTTTCTTTTTTCTTTTTTTTTTCGGAGCTGGGGACCGAACTCAGGGCCTTGCGCTTGCTAGGCAAGCGCTCTACCACTGAGCTAAATCCCCAACCCCAACTATCATTTTCTAATTCCTTCTTTTTCCTTGAAGAGAACATGTACTGTTTTGTGATAAGGACAAATTAAGGACTATGTGGGTTTGGTTTGTAACTGCCACTGGACTAATAAAATGTTAAAAATACTTTATGCATTTTGTGTGAGGGCGTGATGCACACACGTGCCACAGAGCTAACTTTTTTTTTTTAAGATTTATTTTTATTTTGTATGAGTATTTTGTCTGTATGTTCGGCTGTGTCCCACATGTGTCCCTGGAGCCCACAGAGGCCAGAAGAGGGTGTCAGATCTCCTAACAGCTAAAGTTACAGACTGTTGTGCACTACTGTGGGGGGTGCTGGGAACAGGTCTTAGCCATTGAGCCACCTCTCCAGCCTTTTATTTTTACTAGTATGGGAAGACAGTTCACCACAGAAAGCATGGCAGGTCTTGGGAAGACTAGTATGGGAAGACAGTTCACCACAGAAAGCATGGCAGGTCTTGGGAAGCAGGTCACCACAGAAAACATGGCAGGTCTTGGGAAGACTAGTATGGGAAGACAGTTCACCACAGAAAACATGGCAGGTCTTGGGAAGACTAGTATGGGAAGACAATTCACCACAGAAAACATGGCAGGTCTTGGGAAGGCTAGTATGGGAAGACAGTTCACCACAGAAAACATGGCAGGTCTTGGGAAGGCTAGTATGGGAAGACAGTTCACTACAGAAAACATGGCAGGTCTTGGGAAGACTAGTATGGGAAGACAGTTCACCACAGAAAGCATGGCAGGTCTTGGGAAGACTAGTATGGGAAGACAGTTCACCACAGAAAGCATGGCAGGTCTTGGGAAGACTAGTATGGGAAGACAGTTCACCACAGAAAACATGGCAGGTCTTGGGAAGACTAGTATGGGAAGACAGTTCACCACAGAAAACATGGCAGGTCTTGGGAAGACTATTTTTACTGTATGTGGTGAAACAGTTTGTCTTTGGCAACGTAATCATATATTTTTAAAAATTTCCTCTGGGTGACTATCTTACTTTTCTATTGCTGTGACTTGCTGTGACAAATACCATGACCAAAGCAACTTATAAAAGAAAGCATTTAACTTGGGGCTCATGATCCCAGAGAGTTAGGGTGCGTGGCCATCATGGTGGTGAGTGTGGCAGCAGGCGGGTGGGTGTACTGTTAGAGCAGTAGCTGAGAGATTACAACTGATCCAGAAGTCCAAGGCCGAGAGAGTAACTGGAGTGCCCTGGGCTTTTGAATCCTTAAAGCCTACCCCTGTGACATTCCTCTTCCAGTGAGGCCACACCTCCTAATCCTTGCCATACAGTGCCTCCCAGTAACTGTCCAGCCATAAGGTCACTTGCACTCCATCGGAGGACACTCAAACACTACTGAGTACCAGCTCGCTTTCCCTTTACAGTTCTATGGACAACAATGGCGGCAATTTCTCGTCCGAACTGCAACACCACCCCCCTTTGAAAACGTGATGGCTCAAAAGGGGTTGGGGATTTAGCTCCAGTGGTAGAGCACTTGCCCTGAAGCGCAAGGCCCTGGGTTGGTCCCCAGCTCAAAAAAAAAAAAAAAAAAAGGAAGAAAAAAAGAAAACGTATGGCTCCATGCCGGGCATGGTGGTGCACACCTTTAATCTCAGCACTTGGAAGGTAGAGAGGCAGGCAGATCTCTGTGAGTTTGTGGTCAACCTCAACTCTGGTCTGCAGATGGAGTTCAGGGGAAAGAAGAAGGAAGAAGAAGGAGGAGGAGAGAGGAAAAGAGGAAGAGGAAGAGGAGGTGGGGGATGAGGAAGGAGGAAGAGGAGGAGAGGAGGGAGGAGGGGAGAAGGAGGAAGAGGAGGAGGAAAAAAGGAGGAGGGAGGAAGTGAGGAAGGAGGAGGAGGAAGAGGAGGAAGAGGCGGAGAAGGAAGTGTGAAATTGGGCCTCTCTGGTCCTGAATCATGAAGTAACACACACTCCTGGGCGAGCTAGAAGAGCACTAACAGAAGCCAGGCACTTAGCCTTCTGTGGTGGCATTCACTACAGTTCTGGGGGACTGTTTTCTCAGTGGTGAGGTTAATGCATCCATAAAGTGAGGTTTAAATTAGAAGCTTGCCAGAGAACCAGCTTTTTGTAATAGCTCAGAAATGTTATCTTGTGCTTTAGGAAGATCCGAATTCCTAACACACTCTTTGGAGTGATTAGAATTACTTCCAGTCAGCTCTTTGTCTGTGTACATCATTGTCTTCATGTCCCAGGGGGCGGTGTTCGTAGATGCCTCTTGCAGGACTTGTCACTTCACACTGTCGTTATACTTCCTCAATGGTTTCTCTTTCTAGACAACTAATGTAGGACAAGAAACAAGCCTCTGTGTGTGTGTGTGTGTGTGTGTGTGTGTGTGTATAAATTGATTACCCTCTATTTAACTTACTGTGAGAGGCGCAAGGGCCACAGTGCACCCACTGGTGGAGGTCAGAGGAAACCCTGTAGGAGTTCTCTTCTTCCATCGTCCCAGGGATCAAACACAGCTTGTCTGGTTTGGCAGTGAGCACTGCTACCCCCGGCGCAGTCTCACTGGCCCCACAGATATTGAGGAGTGAATCTTTAATATTCTAGGTCTACTCTGAGCATGCTCACAAGCAAAGTTTCACGTATTTTTAATGTGTACTCATGAGTGTGTCGCAGGCCCCCTGAGAAGAGGGTGGTGGGTGTCTGGAGCTGGGGTTGCAGGTGGCTTATGAGGCACCTGGTATGGGTGTTGGGCATTAAACTCGGATCCTCTGCAAGAGCAGCAAGCATTCCTAGCCTCAGAGCCATCTCTCCAGCACTGCTTCAGAGATTTCAAAGGAATTCTATTTCAATTTAGAAGTTGTTATGGCTATTTTAAACTCCTTGGCTTGTGGCTTTATTGTTATTTAAATTTTCTTATTTTGTTTTAAATGCGTAAGAGGGTTTATTAACAGGAAACTAATTCATGTGTCAAGTGGGTGGATCACAGAATTTAATTACCTGTGAACTATTAGTCAGAGGTAGCATGAACTTGAATACCTATAAGGGATTTTACCAAGCTGGGGTGAAAGACAGGAAGAGTAACGAGTCATCAGCAAGGAAGCCATGATCTACAGGCATGGATTTAAAATATGTTGAAATGCCACTTTAAATGTTCTGAGAAGATGGCTCACAGCAAAATCAGAAATCAGATGTTTCAAAAATATCTCTATGATTATTTAATGTGTGTGTGTGTGTGTGTGTGTGTGTGTGTGCTTTGTTGCATGTATGCCTGTGCAGCACATGATGCACACAAGTACCTGATGCCCATGGAGGCCAGAGGAAGGTGTGCGGTGCCCTGGAACTTGAGGTACAGTTATGAGCCCATCATGTGGGTGCTGAGAACTGAACCCAGGTCCTCTGGAAGAACAGCCATTGTTCTTAACAATTAAGCAATCTCTCTAGGCCCAGAAATCAGATTTTATCAATTACAATTAATTATTTCTAGCAAAATGTACTGTTTGCTAATTGAACTTAACTACATTTTATGAAGTTTTTTTTGTTATGTTATACTATTGTAAGATTGTTAATTGGTTCCCAAAGTATTTTATCTCTAACTCATGACTATTATTTTACGGTGAAACCACATTTTTGAGTGATATGCTGGTATGTACCTGAAACCCAAGTATTTGGGAAGCTGAGGCAGGAGATGGAGTGGCCAGTTTGGGTAGCAGCACCAAATCCTACCTCAAACCAGAAATCTAAGCAAATCCACACAGCTCCTGTCTAGGCTTGCTGCACATCTTAATCCTAACTTCTGGAAGGTAGAGGCAAGAGAATTAGAGCCTGTCTCAGACACACATGGAGAGAGGGGAGGCAGAAGAGGGGAGAAGTAGGGAGAGGGAGAGCAGAAGAGAGGGGAGAAGAGAGAGTGGAGGGAAGGGAGGGGAGATAGAGGGGGGAGAGGGAAGAGGAAGGAGAGAGGAGGGGGAGGGGAGGGAGGAGGAGGGAGGAGAGAGAGAGAGAGAGAGAGAGAGAGAGAGAGAGAGAGAGAGAGAGAATATTCAGGGGATGTAACTCAGTTTATAAGAGGCCTTGAGTTCAGTTCTTAGCACCTCATAAACCAGAGTGTGATGGCACAAAGCTGTAATTCCATACTCAGAGAAGGTAGCAGTAGGAGGGGCAGAAGTTCAAGGTCACATCCTTGGGTCCCTAGCAGGTTTGAGGAAAGCTTGGGCCACGGGAGACTTACTCTCAAACTTAAAATAGGTTACACAAATCCACACATTCTTAATAAAAAGTCTCCATTGTTTATTTCCTTTGTCAACTATCTCTGAAGCTAGTCTAATTTTTCTACTATGGCTGCTGTCACATGCTATTCCAAGCTTGGACTATGTCTTCGTGTACTTTTTCTTCTTTCCACTAGCCCTCCTCAGGACAAGACTGGTTTTGTTTTTAAAAGTAAGGTCAGGCCATATCAGAAGTGTGTGTGTGTGTGTGTGTGTGCGTGTGTGTGTGTGTGTGTGTGTGTGTGTGCGTGTGTGTGTGTGTGTGTGTGTGTGTGTGGTGTGTGCGTGCATAGGCATATGGAGGTCAGAGGGCACTCTTGGATGTTCTTTCCCAGGCGCCTGGCTGTGCTGCTTATTCTAACCTAGCTTCCCCAGTGTCTCCCGACTCTGTCTCCCGTCTCACCGCAGGAGTGCCTGGATTACAGGTCTGTACCATTTGGCCTTTTAGACGAATCTTGGATCAGATTCAGGTCATGAGGCGTGTATGATGAGGCCATTTGAATAAGAATGGCCTTTAGGCTCATGTATTTTAATGTTCAGGTCCCAGCTGGTGGACCGTTTGGGAAAGTACCAGGAGGTATGGTCTTTTTGGAGGATCTTGTCAGTGGGGGTTCCAGAAGCCAAATTGACCTGACCTTCGTCATCCAATGCCAAAGTGGTAAACTCAGGTCTGCCTGGCTCTCTCACCTCTCTCCAAACTATTACTATGTGTATGTGTTAGTTATATGTATGGTTCATGTTCATAGATAGGCTCATGTGTTCCTATCCATGTAGAAGTCAGAGGTCAGTGTTGGGTACCTTCCTCAGTCTCTCTCCACTTTCTATATTTCTTGAGACAGGATTTCTCACTGAACCCAGAACTCAGATTCTACCAAACAGCTGTCCAGTGAGCTCGTGGCATTCACCTGCCTGTGTTTCCCCAGTTAAAACCACAGGAGTACCACCACAGCCACATTTTAATGTGGGTCCTCATGCATGCACAGTAGGTACTTTGCTGATAGAAGCACGTCTCTAGGGCACCCTCTATGTTATTTTCTATATTTTAGATTTATTTTAAGTGTATGAGGGTTTTTCCTACAGGTATGTCTGGGTACCAGATGCTTGCCTGCTGTCCCTGGGGGTCAAGAGAGGAAACTGGAGTCGTGGATGGTTGGCTGTGAGCTGCCGAACCCAGGTCACTGGTAGAGCAACAGCGCTCTTAACTGCTGAACCCCGCCTCCCCACCAAAAACAGACTATCTTAACCACAGATGTGTGCACACTGCAAGATACAAAAGGCAATAGACATTTTTAGAGGTGACGTGTTAAAACAGGCTTTGGCATTGGGCTGGTTTTGGCACACGGCGGCCATTTTAGCTTCCAGGAGCTACCACCTACTTCATGCCTACCTGAATCCTGGGCTTCTGCGTCTGTGTGTGAAAATGCTAGCACTCCTCTGCAGGGTGTGCTGTAAGGAGCCCAACACAGTAGCAGTCAGTAAACCACTTGGTCCTTCCCTAGGATTTCACTGTTTGTGTTCACACAGTGCTAACACTGGGCCTTCCGTTTTCCTGGATTTTCCTGATTTCTATCAATCAATAGGACGATAGAGACGCATTTGTCAGAGTAGGAGTCCTGGGTTGTTTGTGGGTTTTCTTTTCTGGCTTAGAAAATAAGATTGCCAGTCTAATAGTGCACGCCTTTAATCCCAGCATCTAGGAGGCAGAGGCAAGCTCCCTGTTTGTTCCTTGCCAGCCAGAAGCACACGTGAGACCCTCTCTTGAAAACAAAACTACAACGACTTAACAATAAAAAAAAAATAAGATTATCATGCTCAAATATCAGACAAATCTAAACCTACTAAAGAGACCTAACAGATTATTCGAATGGACGTATATAGCATAAATAGTGTGTAAAGAATTTACAGACAGGAATTTTTTTTTTTTTAGGATTTACTTCATGTATGTGGGTACACTGTCGCTGTCCTCAGACACACCAGAAGAGGGCATCAGATTCCATTACAGATGGCTGTGAGCCACCATGTGGTTGCTGGGAATTGAACTCAGGACCTCTGGAAGAGCAGTCAGTGCTCTTAACCACTGAGCCATCTCTCCAGCCCCAGAAAGATGAAAGTGGATGAAAAAGAATAGAGTTTACTAAGTTACTTCTGATGGTTATATTTGATTTGTTAAATTCTGAGATTATGGGTCCAATTAAAGCTATAAATTTTGATGTGACAGTCAAAAGGGAGTGCAATTATCTGCACCTTTAAATATATAGTTACATTTATGCATTGATTTATATACTTATGCATTTTAGATTTATTTATCTTATGTGTATGGGTGTTTTGTCTGCCGTATGTCTGTGTACCACTTGTAGGTGTGGTGCCCAGGGAGGCCAGGAAAGGGTGCTGGAATTTCTGTGCCACCTTGTGAGTGCTGGGCACCGAAACCAGGTTCTCTGCCAGGACAAGTGCCCTTAATCCCTGAGCCATCATAAATATTAGTTATAGTTAGACCAGCTCTCATTGCCTAAGTAAGCAAAGGTTGGCCTTGAACTGTCACTTCTGCCTTAGTCCCCCAATGTTGGGATTTCAGCTGTGCACCGCCTCACCTGGCTAAACGTGTTTTGATTCACCATATATTTCTTTTTGCTGACTGGGGATTGAACCTAGGACCTCACTCATGCCAGGCGAATGCTCTCCCACTGAACTACATCTCCAACCTTCATTTTGCTTTTCGTTTTAAGACAGGGTCCCACAAAGTTGCCCAGGCTGGACTTGAATTCTCTCTGTAGCCCAGACCCCAGACTTCTGACTCAGCTCCAGAGTAGCTCAGATTGTCGGCTTGAGCAGCGGTTTAAACATTCAAAATTATTTACCAACTAATACATAGAACTGATCCATATTCAAACTGTCTTGGTCTGGGAAGATGGCTCGGTGGGCAAAGTGCTTGCTCTGCAAACATGAAGAACGGAATTAAGAGTCTTAGTTGCCTTGTAAAAAGCCAGGCTTGGCGAGCCAGGTGAGCCAGGGGTCTCCGAATGGCTGATTGACCCTAGCTAATTAATGAGTTCTAGATTCAGTAAGACCTGTGACTGAGGAAAATGTCTGATGTCAGCCTGTAGTGCTCAGGAGTGTGTGTGCTTTCAGAAACACACACACACACACACACACACACACACACACACACACACACCACCACCACCACCACCACCATCACCACCACCACCACCATCATCATCACCATCACCACCACCGCCACCCAAAAAGAAAATAAAATTCTTATTTAATTGAAGGAAATACATCATTCTAACTAAACTCTGTAAATAACAGCAGCTAAATATCCTTTAAAATACCCACAGATATATATATATATATATATATATATACTTTCAAAGCTATGCCCAAGTCTTATACTTCAATTATAAGTACATAGTTATGAATTATACACTTCAGTTATGAAGCTGCAGAGTGGGTGGGTGAGTTGGCTTGGCATGTGAAGGGATGAATCTGTTGCCTAGTTTGATGACCTGGGTTCCATTCCCAGGATCTCTACATGAGAGGGAAGAACCAGCTCTCAAAAGTTGTCCTCCAACACATAAGACCCCCACCATAAATAAACAGATGTAAAACTTCAAAGAGAAATCAAAATTGAGTACTAGAGTTTAGCAGTCTAGTCAGGCGGGTTGGACATCCTGCTCAGTGGAGAGTACTTGCTAAGGTTTGTTTTTTTTTTTTTTTTTGGTTCTTTTTTTCCCGGAGCTGGGGACCGAACCCAGGGCCTTACGCTTCCTAGGCAAGCGCTCTACCACTGAGCTAAATCCCCAACTCCCTTGCTAAAGTTTTTATGCACCCCCCCCAAGACATATGGTAGACAGTCAAATCCAAAGGAGACCTTCCTTAACAAAGAACTATTAAACATCGAAACCACACCTTTTCTAATGTAGAGTTCTTGTCAATTAACTTGAACAGCAGTACTCTTAGAGGTACACTAATTAGGCTGCCGCTCAGGTGGAATTGGGAAGCCACAGGGAAGGGACCCCCCACCCCTAAACTTCTAATTCCCTAGGTGGTGTCAGTCATTAGTATGTTAGTTTACATTAGTTTATCAGTCACCAATTTATATAAGTCTCATAAGAAATAAAACAGTGGTGTGCAGTAGCAAGAGAGAACAAAAGGGCAATTGCCAGGCTAATGGAGTCCGTTACAGAGCAATAGGCAGTTTGGAAGATGAGAAAAGAAGGTAAGTGGCTGAAAATGGAGAATGCAGAAAGGTGTGTCAGAGAAAGGATTCACCCACTTCAGAACGTTTCAAGGAACTGGACATATCCCACACATGCAGTTGATTCTAAGCAGTATGGAAGCTATATATTACTCAGTCACAGTAGTACAGTATTATGTTCCTACTTGACATGGGGGTGACCCTGTTTCCCAAGTCTTTCACAATTACCAGGTAAAGCACACTATCTGGAGTTTGAGGACCAGCTGGAAGGCCCCGGGCTGCTTGGACAGCCCCTGCTAACCTGTTGATTGAGTAACAGGAATTGCAAGATTCTCAATGTCACACATGGGTTGGAGACTGGGGTTGTGGCTCAGTTGGTGAGTGCTGTCTAGCTCACACCAAGTCCTGGGCTCATCCCTCCACTGGCTTGGTGGCCCAGGACTGTGACCCCAGCATTCAGGATGTGGAGACAGGAGGACCAGGAGTGCAAGGCCATCCCTGTCTGCACAACTCTGATGCTATGAATGGGACATGAAGACAGTGTGCCAAGCAGGTTTCCTTTCAACTCGACAGAAGCTGGAGTTATCGGAAAGGAGGGAACTTCAATTGAGGAAATGCCTCCATAAGATCTATCTGACTGTAGGGCATTTTCTTAAATGGTGATTGACAGGGAAGGGCCCAGCCCATTGTGGGTGGTGCAGGGAGACAGGGCTGGTGGCCTTCGGTTCTAGAAGAAAAAAGGCTGAGCAAGAAGCCACGGGGAGCGAGCCAGTAAGCAGCACCCCTCCATGGCCTTTGCATCAGCTCCTGTCTCCAGGTTCCTGCCCTGGTTGATTTCTGTCCTGACTTCCTTCAGTGATGAACTATGAGGTGGAAGCCTAACCCAAACAAACCCTTTCCTCCCCAAACTTGCTTTGGTCATGGTGTTTCATCACAGCAACGGTAATCCTGACTAAGACAGCTAACCTGAGGGAATAATTATCTTTGATCTTGGCACCTCATGAGAGCCAGGTGGTAAGGATCAGGTGCACATTTGGCCACAAGGCTCCGCCAGTAAGAAGGCGCCACTTGTCTGAGATCACCTATCTCCCCTCTAACCTGCTTCTAAAACAACTCTCCCGACACGGGGCAGAAGCCCATCTGCCTTCCTAGCTGCTCTGTTGAAATTGAGTTCTCTCTTCATCCTCGCCTTCTTTCTCTGTCACTGCCTTTCCTCCCAGTCAGGGGAGAGAGCCTTGTGAGCAGTAACTATTCAGATGTGGTAGATCGTACCATGCTATGTGCAATTTCTGATAACTAAAGTCCAAAACCGCCAAGAAATACTTCAGTAGTTACCTTTGCTTTGGCGTTGGAAAGCTGCAGGCTGACTGTCAAATGGCTGGGAAGGTGTTCTATTTACTGGTCTCCTCCTCCCAGCAGTTAAAAACCAGTAACCTAAAGCAGTGTGAGCCCAACATTCTATTAAGATTAATCGAGGTAGCCAAGCTCACACTGCTGTGGTGAGGCCCCCCTCGCTGCCATGTACAGCGAAGCAGAGGTCTGTGTGCTCACCCTCTTCCAAACCTGACAACGGCTGAACACTAAAGTAAATTATCAGAAGAAAGCAACTGTTTTTCCTGTCATTCTTGGTACACCGTTCTGATGAACAGACTCCCATGGGTGTTGTGTTCCAAACAGGAAAATGTGTAAGACTGAGCTCTCTGGGATTGTGCATGTTCATATTTCTCTCTGTGTCAGATGCAAGCAGGATGCTGAGCCTGGAAGTCAGGAGTCAGCCAGCCAGCCTTGGGGATGCCCCGGAGCCCACCAGCACCTCAGCAGAGCAGAGGGCTGGCAGCACCTCAGCAGAGCACAGGGCTCAGCAAAGCGCCGTGTGGCTGCTGTCTTTACTGTCCTCTTGCTAAAGAAAAGCAACGGGTTTTATTTGCTTATCTGTTTTTACTTTTTGGTTTGAGATAGAGTCTATGTTGCCCCGGCTGTCCTGGAGCTCACTATGTAGACCAGGCTGGCCTTGAACTCATAGAGATCTGCCTACTTCTGTTTTCCCCAGTCCCAGGGGAAAGCCTCCGCCACTATCATGCCTGGTTTACTTTTTGTTTTTCTGAATAAATATCTTACACATTCACCTGCGTGTGTGTACACCAGTCTGACTTAGACTTACCAGGCAGCTCAATCTGGTCTCAAAACGCGGCAATCCTCTTGCCTCAGCTTGTCAAATGCTAGGACTGTAGTGTAAGCCACTAGACTAGGATTTGGAAAACCATCACCACACATTTAGACAAACATAAAAACAACTTAGTGGTTTCTTTTTGTTTTTTTTTCTCTTTTTTCTTTAAAAAATGTTTGTTTGTTTTGTTGTTTTGTACACAAGATTTCTTTGTGTAGCCCTGACTGTCTTGGAACTCACTCTGTAGACCAGCCTGACCTGAAACTTAAGAGATCCACCAGCCTCTGCCTCCCAAGTACTAGGATTAAAGGCGCATACCACCACCACACCTGGCTTTAGTTAGTGGTTTCTAAGCTTTCAAGTCAGAATCTGCAGTAGTCTGCTGGCTTAAAAGGAAGAAAGCTAGCTTTTCCTCAAAGAACAGTACCATAAAATATTGAGAGAAAAAGGAGCATTTTGCATGGTGTTTCTTGACGTCAGTGAAGCTTGCCTTTGAATCCTCCCTCTAGCACCTAGACTCCAAAGTGTGCAATGACTTGCACTGCTCATTCTTTCTGCCTGTTGCCGATCTGGGCATGGGCTTGATAACTGCCCCAGAGTGAGTTTATGATTTCAGTATATAGCCCTGGCTGGTCTGGAACTTGATATGTGGATCAGGCTAGCTCCAAATTTACAGAGATCCATTTGCCTCTACTTCCCCAGTGCTGGACTTAAAGGTATTCACCATCAATGTCTGGGTAAAAAGGGCAGCTTTTAAAGCATTGTGATTGATAAATATATGTTGAGTTCAAGTCTGCTTTTGGCATTTTATGAGCCCCTCAAACTGAAACATATGTAATACTCAACATATCAAATATCTATCTTAACATCAGAGATCTCTGAACTAGGTGTGGTGGTTATATACATACCGGCAAAACTCCCTACCCATAAAATACAAAATAAAAGACATTTGCTTATGGGTATTTATGGAAAAGCATGATCACTAGGAAACAGCACGGGTTCTCAGAGCACCACTCAAAATGGATTCCTTTCATTTACTTATTTATTCAGTGTTGGACATGAAACCCAGGGCTTTGAGCATGCTAGATCAGCGCTGTCACTAAGCTATGTCCCAGTCATACCCCCACACTCTCTGTGATAAGGTTATCACCTGAAACCTGCCTTCATGTGTCACTGTGCTTGAACCGAAAGCGGACGGAGCCAATGTCTACAGTGGAAGTTATGTATGGGAGTGCAGTTCTAACTGTACAAGAAATTAAGCTCTTTCAGACCAAACCAGGAACTAGTAGAGAGAAATCAGCTTACATCAGGCTCATGGCAAGCGTTTTTAAGGACTATTATTTTATGTGTATGTGCCTGAGTGTATGTATGTGTATTATGCAATCAGACAAGAGGCAGCAGAGGTAAGAAGAGAGCATTAGATCATCTGGAACTGAAGTTGCAGGCGGTTGTGAGCCACCCTAGAAACTGAGTTCCCGTCCTCTGCAAAACCAACCAGTGTTCTTAAATACCAGGCCATCTCTTCAGCCCCCATGGCAAGAATATTTAAGACAGAGGCCAGACATTCAGGAACATTTTTGATAGGTGTCAGAGAGAAAGATGAAAAGGAAGGGAATTATCAGTAAGTAAAATTTGTTCATCAGGGACACTAAAGAAATGATGAGGCCTCTTACCAAGCCAGGCAGTTGTAGGTACCACTAAGTCCTGGGGTCGCAGTGTCATGCTCAATGCTCTCAGATCACCATTGTTTTCTAGGGAGACCCTATTAGAAGACTAACACATCCTTTCTGCTTTTGAAATAACTAGAACCCTAACGATGGCAGCCTGTAATTGTAGAGCTCTCCCTCCCTACCCTGATGCAATTAGGGGGCTTTACAAATACCAGTGCCAACAGCCCCAACCTCCAGCTAATTAAGTCAGTCTCTGAGGGAGTAGTCCAGTCCTCAGGAGCTTTCAAAAGCTCCCCCAGGTGAATTTAATGTGCAGTGAAAATCAGGAATTACCTCCCTAGAGGAAAGTTCCGCTGTGTACTGCTCCCCAACTTTAGCATGTGTACAGTAAATTGGGGGTGGGGCTTGTTAAAATGCAGGTTTTGACTTACAAAGTCTGCACTGGGAACGAAGATTAGCAGTTCATAATAATCTCCCAAGTAATATGAGTGGGGCTGGTATACAGGTCACACATGAGACATGGGCCGTAGGAAGAATACTCGTAGTGCACTCCGGTCTGTATCTATTAAAAATTTAATGCTGGGCTTAAAGAGATGGCTCAATGGTAATCTGCACTTCCAGTAGACCCAGGTTCAATTGTTAACATTGACATGATCACTTACCCATTACACATCGACATGACATTTACAACCATTTGTTACTTCAGTTTCAGAGGATCCAATGCTCTCTTCTGGCCTCTGTCAGTGCCAGGCACTCAAATAGTGTACGGGTTTATATGGATCAAGATCTCCACATATTGGTTCTGATGATTATACCAAAAAAAAAAAAAAAAAAGACAATGAACAATTCTATCTTGGAATTAAGATTTAAAAATATTTTCGCAGGCTGAAATAAGAAAAAATTTATTCCTTAGGGGGCTGAAGAGATGGTTCAGTAGTGAAGAGCATTTGTTACCCCAGCAGAGGCCCTGGGTTCAGTTTCCAGCACCCACATAGCAGTTCACAACCATTTGTACCTCCGCTTCCACAGGATCCAATGCCTTCTGGCCTCCAAGGGCACCAGGCCCATGGACATTCAGGCAGGTGGAATCCTTATACACATAAAACAATCTCTTAACAAGTATTCCTTAGAGGAAACAAAGTCTATTAAGCAGGGCATGGTGGTACATGCCTGTAATCACTGGACTTTGTAGGCAGAAGCAGGCTGATGTCTGTGAGTTAGAGGCCGGCCTGTTCTACATAGAGTTCTAGGCTAGCCAGGACCACACACAGAGAGCTCCTGTTTTGCTTTGCTTTGATTTAAAGTCTATCAAATAATCTGATTCTGGAGGCTGGACTGGTTAGGAGCACCAGCTGTTCTCATAGAGCAGCAGTTCTTGGCCTTCCTAATGCTGTGACCATTTAATATAGTTCCTCAAATTCTGGTGACCACAACCATGAAATTATTTTCACTGTTATTTCATAACTTTTTTTTTACTGTTATGAATCACAATGTAAACATTTTTGGAAATAAAGGTTTACTAGCGGGGTTGAGACCCACAAGTTGAAAACCCACGTGTGTCCTAAAGAAACTAGGTTCAATTTGCAGAACCCACCCATATGGTAGTTTACAACTATCTACAACTCCAGTTCCAGAGGATCTGATTCTGTCTTTGGCCCATGGGGCATCAGGCATGAAGGCAAAAACACCCACATACATAAAATAGAATAATTTTGAAATTAAAAAATAAGATAATCCTTAAATAATAGAAATAATTAAATATATTAGAAGAATGATAACAGAAAAAATAAGAAAGCAAGAGAGCCAGGTGGTGATGGAACAGGACTCTAATCTCAGTACTTGGGAGACAGGCAGGAAGGTGTCTGAGTTCAAGGCCAGCCAGGGTTACACAGAGAAACCCTGTCCTGAGAAAACAAAAACAAAGAAAGCCGGAGAGGTAGAAAGGGCTTTAGAACACAGGTAGCCATCAGATAGGAGGAAAAACACTACCTCATCAAGTAGAACTATACACAGATGCTTTTCAAATTACCATGGGCGGGCTGGAGAGATGGCTCAGCGGTTAAGAGCACTGATTGCTCTTCCAGAGGTCCTGAGTTCAAATCCCAGCAACCACATGGTGGCTCACAACCATCTCTCATGGGATCCGATGCCCTCTTCTGGTGTGGCAGAAGACAGTGACAGTATGCTCATATATAATAAAATAAATCTAAAAAAAAAAAATTATCATGGGCTTCACCCCACACTCTTACCATTAGTTGAAAATAATTGTCTCTGTCTAAACACATAATACACATAATCTACTGGACACCATTGCTTTTAGCTTAGCCTACTTTGAACATATTCAGAACAACTCTATTTACCTATAGTTGGCCAAACTTATCTGTCACAAAGCCTGTTTTATAATAAAGTGTTGAATGTCTCATGTAATTGATTATCATAATCCCCCCCCAAAAAGCCCCCTCAGTAACATTTCAGCCTGCCAAGTGTCTGTTGTTTTCCCCTGTAATTTTGTGGTTCACTGGGAGATGTGACAACTGCCCAGTCTTAAACTGCACACAGCTAGCCCCAGGAGACTAGAATTCAGATCCAAAGTACAGTTGTTACTAGATACCAGTTGCATTTGCACCTTGAGACATGAAACAATTCTCAAGTTGAACCATCCTAAGGTTCTGCCCTTCCATCTCCCTAAGTACTTGAATCTGAGGAAGTGAAATAGAAAGTGTCTGAGGGGCTACAGTAAAAGAAATGAGAGGAGACTGGAAGTCAGGAAACACAGTAAGATGCAGTAGTGCGCCAGGGACCTGCCCCAGAAAATTGGTGGGCAAGAATTTTCAGTGTAACAAATCCCAACAGCCACACTCCTTGCCCCTGCAGTCCTCAGCAAGCCAGAGCAGGATGAGACCAAGGAGCAGATGGACTCAGTAGGGAGGAGAAATTCTAGGTAAGTGAGGAGGGACCATTAGAGCCAAGGAGTTAGGTACACTCTAAAGTCCTGCTGTAGGGCTGGAGAGATGGCTCAGCGGTTAATAGCACTTCGTGTTCTTAAAGACGTCCTGGTTCCTGTGGTCACTCCAAGTCATTCCTAACTAGAGTTCCAGGGAAACCAGCTCCTTTCTCTGGCCTCTGAAGACATGAGGTGCACACATGGTGCAGGTATACACGTGCAGGCAAAATGCTCATAAATAAAAAATAAACAGAAGGTTTTTGAAGAGAAAGAAGGGTAGGAGAGGGAGAGAGGCCAGAGGTGCTGATGCAGGACTTGGATAACTCAGGAGGGAGAGATAGGCAGATCTCTGTGTGTTACAGCCAGAACTACATAGTCAGGCCTTGTATCATCACACACACACACACACACACACACACACACACACACACACACACACACAGAGAGAGAGAGAGAGAGAGAGAGAGAGAGAGAGAGAAAGAAGAAAAAGAAGAAAGGAATGACCACCGTGAAAGGAGTGTTAGCTAAAGATGAGAAATAGAGACCCCCACCTGGTTATTGATGCAGATAGAAAAACAGGAGACAGAGTCATAAAGCAGACTATGTAAACCCTTTCTTTTAGGACGAGCTCAAGGCACCAGAAGTGGTGCACAGCATGGGTATGTTTTCTATACAGTTTCTACCTGAAAACATACATGTGCTTCCAAATGGCCACCTTTACTTTCTACCTCCAACCACCTAAGCCATACGCCTTACTCTCATAATTCTGTTTTAGAAAATAAAAACCCACAGCCAGCAGCACCTTTGCGCCTGTTTTATACATCTTGTCCTTACAAGCTTACACTCTGATTTGTTCTCTAAGCCTGTGGACGCGTACGTGTGTAGGTAGAGGCAGGAAGCCCAGAGTAACACACGTGTTCTGTGACTGATCAGAATACCCAGGAAAGTCTACAATGGCTCTGTTCTTTGGTTACCTTCACTCCTTTGAGTTGAGTCTCCTAGGCCTCTTCAAATCTGCTCTGGAAAACTCCAGGACAATCCAGAACTTGAGAAGTAGACTGGTAAGTTTCTCATTCCTTCAGTGAAACAAGGGTGAACTTCAGGAGTCATCTACTTTCCGCTAATGTCTGAGTGAAACAAAGCCATATCCTATAATTAAAATTCCTTGAATTTCCCATTTCCATTCTGTGTCAGGCTTATGTATATGACTGTGTTATTTAAAGATATTTATGGGGGCATCAGGAAGGCTCAGTGGGTAAGGGTACTGAGAGGCCAAATCTTTTAAGTTCAGACTCCATTTTAGAGAACCTGACCTACGTTTGAACTCAGATAAACCAACAGGCTGGTGCCCAGCATTAGTTTCCAAGTTTTCCTCCAAACAAAACCCAAGCCTAGGTCTAGTCTCTAACCCCCAACAGGACCAGCATCTCCAGGTTACACCCTCAACAATCCTGCACCCCCAGCTTACACGCCCACTCCATGTCTAAAGACCACCAATGCAGAAGGGAGCAGAAGTTAAGTTTAGGATATGAATCCCAGCACCAGCTAATTACGTTAAAGGCCACAGTAGCTTTCTAATTAGATGCTTGCACACTTACCCACTGCTTGCTGCTTACTATAGAGCCTTGCCCTGACAGATATTCGGGGCTCCCCCACCACCAAAACAGTCCTGCATTGGGTGGGGGACTGAGCTAGCTCAAATAGAATAAAGACCCTGCTGTGAGTTGCATCAGATGGGCTCCTGTCTGTTTTTTGGGGGGACCACTAACATTTCCTGGCCCTACAGTACTTGCTGCTCTCATGCAGGCACTATGGGCTTCCTTCCCATCTGCATCCCCGCATCCCTGGCTGCAGTCCTCAGGACTCCACACTAGTCTCTATGGCCCCGTGCCCCAGTCTCTCTGAGCCCGAGGTGATAAGCCAGAGGACTGGGGGTGGGGGGAGCTGCTCCAGGCCCCATGCTGCTTCTGCTTTGTGGTCAGGGCCCCACCCTGGAGGCTCTGAGGCCAGCTGCCCCTGGTGGTTGGCCACAGGCAGAGCCGGGGATTCAGATCCCTTTAGAACACCTTACAGGTTTCTGCAGAAAACATTTTGAATGGCTCTTGCCGACTCAACACAACATTTTGGGGGGGAAGTTCGAATTCTGCCTTTTCTGTCCCAGAAATCCTCATCCCTGCCAGAGGGGCAAGCTGGGGTCAAGGAGAGGAGCTCCTGGCAGGTCTCCAGCCTCCCCTCACAGAGGAACCAAGCTTGGGGTAAGCTGGGGAAACAGGAAGGACCCGGAAATGTTTGCAAGCCCAGCCTCTGAGGTTAGGACTCAGCTGGTTAACGACCTAGAGGGACAAATGTTCTATCCTGTCATTTACACATGGGTTGAATTCTGGTTGGTATGTTCCAAGATGGCTCAAGCCACCTCATTCGGTATGTGCAGGTGGTAAAATATCCTGTCATAGTTAACTATTGTTGAAAAACAAAAAGCAGAAAGGAACCTCAAAGATTTTTTTTTCTTTTTCTTTTTTTTCGGAGCTGGGGACTGAACCCAGGGCCTTGCATTTGCTAGGCAAGCGCTCTACCACTGAGCTAAATCCCCAACCCCAACCTCAAAGATTTTTAGGTCTAAAGTCTCTTACAGGCTAGTTAGTTACAATTACATAAGATATATGCTTTCAATGAAGATCAGAGAAGATAACTCTTCAACATACTTAAACACAGCCCGGGTAGTAGTGAGGACTCATGATTTATAGGAAGAAGTCCAGGATTTGGGATCAGGGCAAGCAAGCCTTTGTCTCTCGAAGTAACGGGCATTAAATATGGGATAAGAATATTGTGAAGTGGTGTGGGTTAACGTTTCAACACATTCATCTGGTCTATAACTTGTATGAAGGGCACCCTGGGGCTGCTGCTCTTGCCTAGGAGCCTGGTTGGATTCCCACAGGACAGCTCACCAGCCTGGGCAATGCATTCATGTGGTACACAGACATATATATGTGCAGGCAAAACACATACAACTTAGAAATCTTTGAAATGCCACCCCATTGTGGCTATATTTATTTGTATCTTTATAGTCAAAATGGTCATCGTCTTTGTTTTATTAGTAACTGGCCACCACTGTAAATGACTATGTATTGACAGGTTATGTATTTAATTTTGGTCAGGTCAACATCATGAAAATTTATTGCTTTCTGTAGACCATTATAATGTAGATACTAGCTACCAACTGAATGGTGGTGACTGCTTTCTCTTCATATGGGCGTGCTTGCTAACCAGTCTAGTCTCTGACTTGGGGAAAAAGAAGAAGACCTATCTGTTCTTCGGCAATTTTAAAATTACATCCATTTCTCTAAAAAGAACACTCAGGGGCCATTGAGATGTCCTGATGGGTAAAGGTACTTGTCATCTAAGCCTCATGACTTGAATCTGATTTCCCCAAGCCACAAAAAGGATAAAGGGGAAAAGGACTACACACACACACACACACACACACACACACACACACACACACACACACAGACACACACATACACGCACACACACGCACACACGAACTGTCAGGCAAATGCCCTTTGCCTCTATTAGTATTACTACTAATAAAGAATATTAAAGTCAAACATGGAAGTTACTGTAACTGTGGAGGTGTACCACATTCCCCTAAGTTACTGTAAGTGTAGAGGTGTACCACACTCCCCTAAGTTACTGTAACTGTAGAGGTGTACCACGCTCCCCTAAGTTACTGTAAGTGTAGAGGTGTACCACACTCCCCTAAGTTACTGTAGCTGTAGAGGTGTACCACACTCCCCTAAGTTACTGTAGCTGTAGAGGTGTACCACACTCCCCTAAGTTACTGTAACTATGGAGGTGTACCACGCTCCCCTAAGTTACTGTAGCTGTAGAGGTGTACCACACTCCCCTAAGTTACTGTAGCTGTAGAGGTGTACCACACTCCCCTAAGTTACTGTAGCTGTAGAGGTGTACCACATTACTAAGACTGTATCAGAATTCCTCAGTGCCAACTTTACTGGATTTTGATTTGTTCACTTATTGTAATTTTTTCTCTTTTAAGGAAAGACTAAGCTGGACCTGATGACACAGTCCTATAACCTGAATACTTGAGATTTGGAGGCAGGAGAATTTTGAATTCAAGACCACCCTGGGCTCCCCATCAAGACTGTGTGGTAGGTATTTTTGTGTCACTGTGACAAAAAACTGAGAGAAGCAACCTAAGGGAGGAAATGCCCACTTAGGTACCCAATTTCACAGTGTTTCAGCACACGTGATGGAAGATGGAGGCAGGAGATGCTCGCACCCTGGCTGGCCTGGTACTTGCTATGGAGACCAGACTGATCTTCCATACACTCCATGGTATGCCCTCCTGCCTCTGCCTCCGGTGCACTGAAATTAAAGGTGTGTGCCACTGTGCCCAGCTGTAGTCTGTTTTGTTTTTTAATATTTTGAAATGTCTTTTGAAAATGTAAAAGCTGTTCTTGTCTCATGGATCCTACAAAAGTAATTTCAGTGACCCAATGGTCAAACAGCTACAGTTACAGCAAATCCAAATCCGTGGAGGTAGATACGATAAGGAGGTCTGTTCAAACGTTGTTTCAGGTGAGGCCTCCTCAGTGAGTAACTGCACCTGAGGAACACAAGATTCTCATAGCCAAGTGCCAAGTGCCAAATGCGGGTGCCCATGTCAGTCTTAGGTGTAGGAGGGGCAGGAGGAAGCAGCTCTGGAGTTGTGAAATCTGGGTTGGATGTCGTAAACTGCACAGAACTGTGGAGATGGAACACGAGAGTCTGGAGCCACCTTCAAAGTCCTGCTCCTAGTGGCACTCTTGCCAACTAGGTCCTTGCTCCTAAGAGCTCCACAGACTCCCAGAATATTCCTACCCACCCAAGAACAAGTACTAAAGTCCTGGAATCAGGGGTGGAGAATCAGCTCTCTTCTGTTTTGTAAGGGTTTTCCGTTCGTTTTTATTTATTTTTATTTTATGTGCATGAATGGTCGCCTGAATGCATGTCTGTGCACCACCAACTGGGCAGTGCCCGAAGTGGCCAGAAAAGAGACTGGAGTTACAGACAGTTGTGAGCTGCTGTGTGGTTGCTGGGACTTGAACTTAGGTCCTCTGGAAGAGCAGTCAGTGCCTTAACCATGGAGCCTTCTCTCCAGTCCCAAATTTAATACTTTTTAAAATGATATTTTAAAAACGAAAAAAAGGAACAATGAAAAATATGTCAAGTAGTCTGGAAACTTCTGAAAGAGTCCGTAAGGAAGGGCGACTTAGAGCAGAGACATCAGTTGACCTGCAACACATAGGTGTAAAGAGTAAGCTTGTTATTTTAAGCCACTCACAGACAGACAGACAGACTACTACTATTGGGTAACAGCAGAGAGCACTGTATGAATTGCTGCTTACAGCTATTCTCATTGCCTCCTTCTTGGGGACTGTGATGAAAACTGTCACGCTCTGTGTTGTCCCCCATCTAAATGACAGTTGATAAGTATGGCATCTGCCCCAGCATGGACAGTTGGAGCCTTTCCCTAGGGACTGACAGAGAACCATCTCTTATTGTTTGTAAATTTAAGTTTCAATTAATTAATTAATTAGAGAAAGGATTTTACTATGTAACTATGGGGGGGGGCAAACTCACAATGTAGACTAGGCTGGCTTTGAACTCCCAGAGATCTGCTTACTCCTGCCTCCTGAGTGCACCACCATGTCTAGCTAGTTTGCTAATTTAAAAACTGCTAGGGTATCCTGGGCTTAGGGGAATCAGAGGAACCTTATGGAGATGGCTCATTGGTTAAAGACTCTTGCCTCCAAGTCTATGTTGAGTGCTATAGTGGAGAGAAAGAATTGATCTCCACAAGTTGTTTTCTGACCTCCACATTCACACCATGACACAGTGTGAATAACACACACACACACACACACACACACACACACAGAGAGAGAGAGAGAGAGAGAGAGAGAGAGAGAGAGATAAAATACAACTGAAAAAGAAAGAACCTGATGGTTGGTGGAAAGAAGCCCATGTGCAAAGGGAGGGAGACAGAAGAGGGCATGTCCTATCAATATTGATGGGTTCCTTATGTCAAGTTTAATTTGTGTCTGTGATCTGTGAGATACTTTATATTTTTAAATACTTTTTAAACCATGTTTAAAGTTTATTTGGTGTTATAGTTGGCATGACAATGACACTTGGGTAGTTGGTTGTAATGTTCCTACATAGATTTTATTCTTTATGTTATATAGCAGTGTACACTACTGGTACACACACACACACACACACACACACACACACACACACACACATATATAAAACAACATACACACCCATATCTCTTGAATCTCTTGAGAGCAGCCATACACTAAGCGTGCAAAAATGTATATATCTTGAGTTCAGGGGTATGACTGATTGGGGAAAAAATTTGGTCCAGGCATGCTTGGAGAAGTGATGTAGTACTAAGTTACACATCAGGTTTGAAGGGCAGCTAGGACCTGTGTAGAACTGGCAGTGGTATCTCAGGGGTGGGTAGGCCTCTTTACACTGCCCAGTTTATCATGACACAAGCACCAATCAGAACTAGTGTGCAGCTGTAAGGGCATCTAACTGTGGGAAACTGATGTCCATCTGAGGCGGTTGTCAGACAACTGCACTAACTGCGGATCAGTCAAAAGGACAAGTCTGACCTCCGACAGAAATTCTACTGCAGTGACATGGTGTGGCACTAGACGACCTTAAGTTGCCGCTGTTTCTGGATCCTCCCAAAGTCTACTGCACTCCTCCTTAAGCCCCATCAGGAGTTAGCTCCACAACACGACACTATGTTTTCCCCCAAGAAGCATAGGACACTAAGGTAAATGTCCTTTATTAATCATAGCGGAGACAAGATGTGCCTAAGATCCTTCATTTTACTTCCTGTCAAATCTGCCACAGAGTCTGACGGCCCAGGGTAGACAGCCTTTAGTCTGATCACCTTGTAGTCACTAGCAACCACCTGCTGCTTACCTGCATCGGTGATGGTCTGGGTGCAAACACTTCAGGAGACACCAGCACGTTCCTTCCACACAGGCACACCGGAGTCTCCGTGCCCCACAAAGAACCATCCTTCATGCTCGAAGGATGAGCTCCCAGTCCTTTCTCCGTCAGATAGGCAATCCAGCTAAAGCCACACCATAACCACTTCCAATAATGTGGTTTTGGGAGAGCCAGTTATCTTTCCGAGCCACAGAGGTCAAGGTAGGTACTTGTTAAGAAACATCCAGCATTGTGGATGGACTGACGTCTCTATCGCTCCACAGGGGTTTCTGCCTGGCTACAGGAGTTAGCCTCTTCAGGTTCCAGAATCCCAATGTTGTGAGTCACAGCACTCACTGTCGGGTACCTCCCTTATCCCATGTTTCTGTCTCATTCTGGAGATGCCCCTCACCTTCTCACTCCCCTATGTTTCAGATTTCCATCTATTTTTGTGGCCATATCTCCTGCCCCTTCTCCACACCAGATCCTGAACCACCTCTATTCCCCTCCCCATCCCCTCTCCTCCCAGTTCCACCCCTCCATCTGCCTCTTATGACAATTTTATTCACCCTTCTATGTGAGATTCAAGCATCCTCACTTGTGCCTTCCTTCTTGTTTAGCTTCTTTGGGTCTGTGAAATGTAGCACAGTACCTGTATTTTGTGGATACTTATAAGTGAGTATATATCATGCATGTCCTTTTGGGATTACCTCACTCAGGACGATATTCAAGATCCACCCATTTGCCTGTAAAATTCATGATGTCTTTGTTCTTAATAGCTGAAGAGTATTCCACTCTGTAGATGTATCACATTTTCTTTATCCATTCGTCAGATGAGGGACATCTAGGTTGTTTCCAGTTTCTGGCTGTTACGAATAAAGTTGCCATGAACATAGTTGAGCAAGTGTCTTTGTGGGATGTTGGAGCTACAAACCAACCCACAAAACTTTCAACCCAACATTTATGCTGTCTACAAGAAATACAGGCACAGGGGATGGAGCAGAGACTGGGGGAATGGCCAACCAATAAGCGGCCCCACTTAAGACCCATCCCATGGGCAAACACCAATCCCTGACACTGTTAACGATACTCTGTTATGCTTGCAGACAGGAGCATGTTGTCCTCTGAGAAGCTCCACCAGCAGCTGACTAAGATGCAGATACTCACCACCAAGTAGTGGATGATGCTTGGGGACTCTTATGGAAGAATAGGAGGAAGGATTGCAGGCCCTGAAGGGAATAGGAACTCCACAGGAAGACCAATAGAGTCAACTAATCTGGACCCTTGGGTCTTTGAGAGTCTGAACCACCAACCAAAAAACATATACAGGCTGGACCTAGGCCTCCACACACATATGTAACAGATGTGCAGCTTGGTTTTCATGTGGGTTCTGAACAACTGAAGGTGGGAGCTATCCCAAAAGCCGTTGCCTGTCTGTGGGATATGTTCTTCTAGCTGGGACGCCTTGTCTGGTTTCAGTGAGAGACTTGAAGTGCCAGGGGGGGCTCCACCTGGTCAGAAGAGAAGGGGAGGGAGGAGGGGGAGGACTGTGGGGGATGACTGGGAGGGGGCAGTGAGCGGATAATGAATAAGTAAAAAAAATTAAATTAAAAAATGCAGCAACTTGCAATCTGGACTGTATTTCATAACATTAGGAATAACAGACTTAAAGATGTTGATGTATGCTAGATCAAATTAAGGAGGCCCTTTCTCTCTTTTTGACGTCAGCTGTGGGAAGAGCCAGTTTGAAGTTCGCAGTCACCGTATAATCTTTGCCAGACAAAATTTTGGGTCCCAAGAAAGGGGCTACCATGCTGGAGACCCAACTTGTCTCCTTTGAGTTTGTCTTTCATGACATCAATGAAAGCAACGCCATCTGCCAAGTCCTTTATTAAGGTACTTGAAGGCACAGGCCATGTCAACAGCACCAACCCCAACAACGGGAATCTTATTCTAGGGGCTTCTTCCTCCTTCAGAAGATTGGAAATCAGCTCTTCCTTGAGGCTTGCCATCCTGGACTTGAAACCCAGAGCGCAGGATCTCAAACATCAGGACCACTTTCGCAGGACTCAGTCAGCAGCTCCAGCGCTGTTTTAAAGTCTTTTCAGACGAGATCTCGCTGCAGCCCAGTGTAGTTCTGGACTAGAACACACTATGTAGCTTAGACTTGTCTCCAATCTGTGGGAATCTTCCTGCCTCAGCCTACTGAGTGCTGGGATTACAGGTGTGAGTAATCACGCCTGACTACAAACTCACCTTGTTACCTAAGCTAGGGCCTATTTTCCTTTCTGTTACTTGCAACCATGAAGCCTGGGTGTGGTGGTACTCGCCTGCAGTCCTAGTTCTTGCCAGGAGGACATTCAAGGCCATGTTTGGCTACATAGCAAGTTGGAGTCCAAACATGGCTACAATGTGTCAAGAAAGGAGAAAGAAAGAAAGAAAGAAAGAAAGAAAGAAAGAAAAAAGAAGGAAGAAAGAGAAAACCCAGGCAGATGCACCATATCTACTCCTGGCTTACAATTAGAATAAGGCCTAAATTCTTTTAAATTTTTTTATTTTTATTTTAAAAATTATGTATATGTGTGTGCACGTCTGTCTGTCTGTCTGTCTGTCTGTCTGTCTAGTGCCCACGATGGTCAGAGGCTGTGGATTATCTTGGAACAGGAGTTAAAGGTGGTTGTGAGCTTCCCGTGTCGGAGGTGGGAACCAAACCCAGCTCCTTTACATGAGCATCGTGTTCTGAGCCACTGAGCCATCTCTCCAGCCCTGAATTTGGTTTCTGTACTTTTAAACCGTTTCATTACTTATGTGTCTATTTTACATGTATGTATGTCTATGCACCACACATGAGTCTGGTGCAGGTGGAGGCTAGGAGAGGGTTGCTCTATCCTTGGAACAATATGCAGACCGTTGTGTGCCAGCATCTGGGGCTGGGACTCTGACCCTGGCCCTCTGGAAGAGCAGCCAGTGCCCTTAAATACTGAGCCGTCTCTCTAGCTCCCTGTATTTGCTTTGTAACTTAAGTATGGCTTTACAACAGCTATAATAAAGATTGGTATTCCCCATAGTAAAAATTACACAGGATGTATGCTGGATCATTTAACCCCTCATTTTCAAGTGAGAAAACTGCAAGTTAAGTGACAAAGTCCTACAACCAATTGATAGGACCAGAACTACATCCAACTATGGCTTGTAGCCTTGTCCCTGCACAATGCAGCATTTTTTCAGGGGACCGTTTGGATACACCATACGACAGGATATTTGCATGTTTTGGGTGTACTAGCTGCACAATTAGTGAATCAGAACATAGTTTACAAGGAGTTTAGGGAGAGCAAACAATAAGGGATGGTTAAATGATTATAGTACAAGCACTGGATGCTAAAAAATATCCTTAGCTTTTTTATTATTAGTCACTTATTTGTCATTTAGATACACACAACATCTTCAGAAACAGTTGCTCAACTATTTTAATCCAAATTGTATCTAGATTGGAGGAAATAATTTAAGACCATATAGGACAGGGTACAAACACTCAGGTTGGTCTAAAGTTCTTGAAGTCTGGAGGTTGGCTCATAAACTTCCTGTTATAATGGAGAGCCTACCTCTCCTCATCTAGTCCTAGAGCTGAGGAAGACTGCTAATGAGATTTTTTGTAACCAAAGGAGCCAAGCATGGTACTGTGGTAACTGTGTTTGGGGAAGACACTTGTAATATGGGAAAGAAATATCCAGGTTTTTTAAGTGAAAGAAAGGACAGTAAACCATGTGGCTTGCTGTAAGGCATGGCGCAGCTCCTGTCACTGCTAGCCCATTGGCCACCCAAAGTCACAGATGTTTAAGGTTACATGGTATCTGTCTGCCACATTGGATTATGTCTTAATTTGTTTTTAATAGTTAATGCAGCCAGCCCTGTACTGTAAATATGTGGGATTCTTCCTATTCTTGGTTTCTCCAAAGCAGATGGGGCAGCTCTTCTGTTCTGTTCTGTTTTGTTTTGTTTTCTTCCTTTTAATAATTCTTTCTATAAAAAGACATTTTAAATGTTCATTTTCTGTCTGTAAAATATCCCAGCTTTATTAGTACCTCAAATGAGTCCACAATTATTCTTAGTCTTGATTTTTGGGAGCTGCATTTACTGGAGCGCAGATACTCCCTAATGTGCTTGAAATATCAAAACCTGTTGGCCACGGTTAAAAAGCACCTGGAGCTTACTATGTAGACTTGAACTCACAGAGATCAACTGGCCTCTGCTGACTGAGTGCTGGGATTAAAGGTGTGGACCTGGTAGAAATGGGAAGTGGGTATGATCAGGTGCATTGTATGAAACCCCAAATAATTAATAAAAATATTATGTTGGGGGAAATCTGGAAAGAAAGAAAGGAAGGAAGGAAGGGAGGAAGGAGGAAGGAAGGGAGGGAGGGGAGGAAGGAAGGAAGGAAGGGAGGGGAGGAAGGAAGAAGGGAAGGAAGGAAGGAAGGAAGGAAGGAAGGAAGGAAGGAAGGAAGGAAGGAAGGAAGGGAGGGAGGGAGGAAGGAAGGGAGGAAGGAAGGAAGGAAGGGAGGAAGGAAGGGAGGAAGGAAGGAAGGGAGGGAGGGAGGGAGGGAGGGAGGGAGGGAGGAAGGAAGGAAGGGAGGGAGGGAGGAGGGAAGGGAGGAAGGGAGGAAGGAAGGAAGGAAGGGGGGAGGAGGAAGGAAGGAGGGAGGAAGGAAGAAGGAAGGAAGGAAGGGAGGGGAAGGAAGGGAAGGGAGGGAGGAAGGAAGGGAGGGAGGGAGGAAGGAAGGGAGGGAGGGAGGAAGGGAGGGAGGAAGGAAGGGAGGAAGGAAGGGAGGGAGGAAGGAGGGAGGAAGGGAGGAAGGGAGGAGGGAGGGAGGAAGGAGGGAGGGAGGAAGGAAGGGAGGAAGGGAGGAAGGAAGGGAGGGAGGAAGGAAGGGAGGAAGGGAGGAAGGGAGGAAGGGAGGGAGGAAGGAAGGAAGGGGAAGGAAGGAAGGAAGGAAGGGAGGGAGGAAGGGAGGGAGGGGAAGGAAGGGAGAGGGAGGAAGGAAGGAAGGAAGGAAGGAGGAAGGAAGGAAGGAAGGGAGGAAGGGAGGAAGGAGGAGGAAGGGAGGAAGGAAGGAAGGAAGGAAGGAAGGAAGGGAGGGAGGAAGGAAGGAGGGAGGGGGGAAGGAAGGAAGGAAAGGAGGAAGGGAGGGAGGAAGGGAGGGAGGAAGGGAGGAGGGAGGATGGGAGGGGGCGGGAGGGAGGAAGGGAAGGAGGAAGAGAACATAGACAGAGGGAGGGAGGGAGGGAGGAAGGGAGGAAGGGAGGGAGGAGGAGGAGGAAGGAAGGAGGGAGGAAGGGAGGAGGGAGGGAGGAAGGAAGGAAGGGGGGAGGGAGGAAGGAAGGAGGAAGGAGGAGGAGGAGGAAGGAAGGGAGGGAGGAAGGAGGGAGGAGGGAGGAGGAAGAAGGAAGCTTTTTTACCTCCCCTCTACAAGCAGATGTGTGCTTCAGAGCTTTGAAGAGCCTGTGTGGTTTTTTGCTGTTGTTTTGCTCTCTGTTTCTGTTTTTGTTTGTATTATAGACAGATTTTTATTTTTTGAGAATGAAAAAAAGAAGGACGGAAGGGAAGAAAGAAAGGAAGGTCTGGGGATCTAACTGAGGGGTGGAATTCTTACCCATACACATAAGGTCTGGAGGACTCCCTGCACCACAGTGCAAAAATGTACATGATTTATAATGACTGCATCACACCTATGACCTCTTTTAATGCACAAGAGTGTGTATTTTTAGTGCAGTGTAATCTATCATTGAGAAAAAGCCATTACTTACTGAGTTATATGTTAATTATATACTACATGGGTACCATTAGTTGTGTGGTTAGCCTGTTAATGTGTACTCAGAAAAGGGACTCTGAGTAGTCTATTTCACTTTATTGCACACCTGTACTTGAAGATATATAGTTACATTTAATAGGTCATGTAGCACTGAAAATATTTGCCAAACAAAATTATAGCTGGTGAATTAATAATCTACCTAGCTTCTCTACCTCCGCCCTTCTGCCAAGTAGAAAGTGGGCTTCAGAGCTATATGGTGTCTGTAGACTCTGGTTTTGAGTTTATTATGGACACTGATTTTTTTTTTTCCGGAGCTGAGAACCGAATCCCGGGCCTTGTGCTTGCTAGGCAAGCGCTCTACCACTGAGCTAAATCCCCAACCCTGGACACTGATTTTTTATATTGTCTGTTTTGTTCACAACTGTATTGCTGTCCTTAGCAGTCTGACTCAAATAGTAAGGTAAAAGTGTGTAAATTCATGTGGAATGAAGCAAGAATAAGGAATGAACGTGAAGGGATTTCAAAAATCATTGATGGGCTGGAGAGATGGTTCAGTAGGTTAGCCACTTGCCAAACAAGTGTGAATACCAGTGTCTTGTTCTCTGCTGCTCGTGACAGGAGATCATGGCAGCCTGGCAGTGATCCTAGAGCCGAGATTCCTAGGTCAAGATGGCTCTCTAGACTAGCTGGTTGGAGAGCTCTACGTTCAAGTGAGTGACCTTGTCTGTATATGAGGTAGAGAGATCAAAGGAGATATCTCAAGTCAACCTCTGCTCTCCACTTGTGCTTCTATACCTGTACACACATACGCTCTCCCACGTGCCCAAACACTTGAAAATCTGCACACACACACACACACACACACACACACATACACACACATGCATGCATGCATCATATACACTTTAAAAAAATTTTTTAAAAGAAAGCCCAATAAGCAAAGTTCTAGAAACTCCCCCCCATTCTAAAATAAATCATTTAGAGTTTCAAGTTAATAATCTACGTCCCGACTTTGAAGTGCATCACTGGCTGACATAATTAGACAGTGACAGTAATTGCTGGACTTCAGAGATGAGTAGTAAGGAAGGGATTTGCAATGCAGAGTCAAAGGTGGCCTTTGGCGTCTGACAAGTGTTTGAGGAGGGACATCAATGCCTGTGGGCAGATGTGTAAGCTGACAGAAGATGAACCAAGATGAAGGAGTGAACTTGCCTTTCATTGTGTGGGCTTCTCTTAAAATGGGGTGTGTGTGTGTGTGTGTGTGTGTGTGTGTGTGTGTGTGTGTGTGTGCATGTTGGTTTAATATGGTTAAAAAAAAAACCTAGCTAGTTGTACTGGCTTTAATCCCAGTACTTGGGAGGCAGAGACGGAAGGATCTTTGTGAGTTTGAGGCCAGCCTGGTACACTATATAGTGAATATGATATACTATATATCATTGGTCAGGACTATAGAGAGAGATCCCCCTCCCCCACTAAAAATCAGTTATCGTATTTATTTTATTATGTGTTGTGTTTATGAATGATGTTTTGCCTGCAAGTATGTGTGCATATCACATGTATGCCCCTGGAGGCCAGAAGAGAGTGTTGTACCCATTGGACCTGGAGTTATTCCCCTATAAGCTGCCGTGTGAGTTCTGGAAGCCCAACCTTGGCAATAGCAGTGGGTACCCTGAACTGCTGAACTATGTCCTCGTCCCTCATTTTGCAGTTCTGTGTATGTCCACACATGAGTGTCAGAATGTGCTTGTGGAGGTCAGAGGACAACTTTCAGGAGTCGGGTCCTCTGTCTGCCATGTAGGTCCTAAGAACCAATGGGGCTCAGGCTATCAGGCTGGGCGGCAAGTGCTGTTAGTTGCTTATCTGTCAGCTCGGTTTGTGGGTGCCTCTTAAACTTAATTTCTTTTTCCTTTGTTGCCCCAAACTAAAGGGGTGATTAGCTCTGGAGAGTTTCAGTTCTCTGATATTAGTAAAAAGGTAACATATACAATTGTAGCAGAATTAGTTGAAATGTATCAATAGGTTCAATGGAGGGTAAGAAAAAGCCTGCAGAAGCAGAAGAGTTGGGTCAGGGGTTATGAGCACTTCCTGCTCTTCCGGAGCACCCACATGGGGGTTCACAGCCCTCTGTTCCAGGGGACCTGATACCCTCATATGGTGTCCATAGGCAGCAACCATACATGTGGTTCACAGCTGTACATGCTAACACCCGGAATATATTAAATAAATAAATAATGAAAGAAAAGCCCATTATTATTATTATTATTTTCTGTAGCTTTTCAAAGCTTGAACTTAATTTTTTTCTTTTATTGGATATTTTCTTTATTTACATTTCAAATGTTAGCCCCTTTCCAGGTTTCCCCTCCAGCAAATCCCCCATCCCATCCCACCTCCCTCTGCTTCTAAATTTTTTTTCAATTATGCATCTATGTGTGCTTGTTGGGGGGCAGGGACTGGTATGCATGCAGGTGTTAATGCCCACAGAGGTCAGAATTTTGGCCCTCCTGGAGCTGGAGTTACAGGCTGTTGTTAGCACGTGACATGGGTGCTAAGAACCAAACCAGTACTCTGCACAGGCCTCAAGCCTGTAAACCACTGACCCCATCCGTCTTTCCAGCCCCTAAAGCTTGAGCATTTTATCAAACTTTAAAATTCAGAACAAGGAAGAAAGCTTGTGTCAGTTTACCGATTGGTTAATTCGTTGATCAATTCTATTTTTCCTAGACAGGGTCTCATTTCTGTTTAGGTTATCCCAGAACTCACCATGTAGCCCAGACTGGCCTCAGACTCCAGGATCCTCCTGCTTCGGTCTTCCAAGTGCTGAAATGACAGGCCTCATTGTTTCATTTGTTTATTGACATTTTTAAAAAATTTATAAACTTAAAAACTTGCAAATAGGGGTCGGGGATTTAGCTCAGTGGTAGAGTGCTTGCCTAGCAAGCACAAGGTCCTGGGTTTGGTCCCCAGCTGGAGGGGGGGACTTGCAAATGAAAACAAACAGAAAGCACCCGCCCTCCCCAAAGAAGGTTTTTAAGTCAGCTAATGATGAGAATTACCAAGCCATTGTTTTCCAGCTTTCACATGATGGCGGCTGTGTGTTAAATAAACACGTATGATCAAATCTTCAGGCAATGATCATTTGTATATTCTTTTCCATCGTAGTGGAGAAATAATTAGGGACTTACAACTTCTAAAAACAAGCAAACAAAAACGACAAAACTTCTTATTTCTAAATGAAAGAACGATGACCATATCTTATTTACAAACTCAGAAGCAATATTATGATACAGTCGTTTGCCAGCGTGGAAACCTTTCCTGGGTAGTAAAGACCTTGGTTGTATAAGGAGTGAACCTTTCCACACATAGACACTCGCTTTCTTTGGTTGGGTATGTGGGTGCTGGGGATAAAACTCATGGTTTAATATAGACAGGCCAACAGTTTTCATAACTGGAAAAATGTTAGTTAGACATAAGTTAATATATGTCTAACAGATTGTATTAGTTATCTATTTTTTTGTTTTACTTCTTTTATACTAAAAATAATGACAATGTGTGTGTGTCTGTGTGTGTCTTTATGTGTGTGTGTGTGTATGTTTGTGTGTGTGTGTGTGTATGTATGAGAGAGAGAGAGAGAGAGAGAGAGAGAGAGAGAGAGAGAGAGAGAGAGAGAGAGAGAGACAGACTTTCAGGTGTCCTTGAACGGCAAGTCAGAGGGAACTTTCAGGAGTGTGCTCTCTCCCTCCACTGTGGGATCCAGTGTTTGGACCAGGCTTGTTCAGCGAGCACTTTCACCTGCTGATCCAGCACACCCACCTTCTTTATTTGGAAATGGCTTTTGGTGTAGCCCAGGATGGCCTTGAACTCATTATGTAGCTGAGGCTGGTCTTGAACTTCTAGTCCCTCCTGCCTCTACTTCCTGAGAGCTAGGATTAATTAATGCATGCACTATCATGACTGTATGTATTCACTGCTCATTTCTGTGTAAAATATCATCCCAAAATTTAAATAAAACTGGAGCTGGCAGATGGCTTAGTGGCTGTAAGAGCGCTTGCTGCTCTTTCCCAGAGGACTGGAGTTGAGTCCCTGCACCCATATCATGTAGCTTAAAACCACCTGTAACTGTAGCTCCAGGGGAGCCTACACTGTTCCTGGTCTCCACAGGCACCCACACACATGTAGCATACAGATGTACATTAAAAAATAAATCTTAAAAAATTAAGTTGGGGATTTAGCTCAGTGAGCAAGGCCCTGGGTTCGGTTCCCAGCTCCGAAAAAAAGAAAAGAAAAAAAAATTAAGTAAAACTAATCATGGTGGCACATGTGTGAAATTCTAACACTCAAAGGATGGCTCAAAAGAATAAAAAGGCAAGAAACCATTGTTGTCTTCCATTGTCTCCGACACTGCTTTTAGATTTGAGTTCCTCACAGGCTGTATGCAAGGGTAGGCAGTTTATGAGGTGTGTATTGGCAAGGATTATTTTCTTCTAGAATGTCATAGGGGTGGCCTCATGTCTTTAAGTCACACATAGCCGAGGTTGTCCTCGAGTTAACTATGTAGTCAAGGCTAGCTCTTTCTGATCCTCCTGCCCCTGCCTCATGAGTCCTGGAGTTGCAGGTGCGCACCACTCACCCGACTCACTACCGACTTTCTCTGCCTTATGAACCTACCCAGCGGTTGGGTGGGACACTCAACTGAGCGAGTGCAAGAGCAGAGGAGAATGAGACTGGACTGAGGGTCACATCTTTGTTATTCTAATCTCAGGCAGGACGTTCTATAATGTTGCCATATTTTACACATTAAAAACAAGTGGAGGAGGAAATTACAAAAGATGTAAAAACTGCAACTGGGTCACTGGGAGCCGTGCTGAATCAGCCTGTTGTAGGAACACTGAAGGAAATCACCAAGAAAGAATGCCAGCTCAACAGGCGGCGGCGCGCAGGAATATCTTTCGCGCGCAGAGATGGTGTTGTTGATAATGATGCCCTGTGACTCTGTGGTCAGGAATGGAAACACTGCCGAGAGCAGTAAGAACACTTTCCACAAAAACAAAGGCGGCTTTGTGATTTAAAGTCGTTGTTCTCTATATTGTGGTTCCTGGCTGTTTTTCGACTGAACAAACAGGCTTTCCCCTCCCCCACCAAACCAGCAAAGTGGTGCTGAGATTTATAATCCAAAAGCAGCTCTGGGCCAGGCATGGTGATACACACTTGTAATTGCAGCATTAGGGAGGAGGAGTCCCAGTGCGAGGCCTCTTGGACTCCACAGTATGACCCATCCATCCCAAAGACCAAATAAGAAAAGCATGCCCTACCCACCCCAAATTTTGGGGTACCTCAGTCATCAGCAAGAATTTATTGAGCACTTACTTGTATTTTATTAGAGGCAAACAAGACAGCATTTATTCTCAGTTAGTCGGATAATATTTGTAACCACAGAAACAGAAGCCTTGAAAGCTATTTTTTTGTTCTTCAAACATTTATTTTCATTTTATGAGTATGGGTGTTTTGCCTGCATATATGTCAATGTACTCTATGTGTGCCTGGTACTGGTGGAGGCCAGACGTGAGCATTGGGTTCTTGGAACTGCAGTTACAGAGAGCTGGGAGCAGGTATATGGGTGATGAGAATTGGTCTGGGGTCCTCTGGAAGAACAGCCAGTGCTCTTAACCATCGAGCAAGCTCCCCAGCCCTTATTGTATCATCCTCTATGTCCTAAATTCAAAAGGAGAACCGAAGTTTTAAAAATTCAGTGGGTCGGAGTGGCACGCACCCATAAGCTCAGGAGTGAAAGTCATCTACCTTATGCGTTCTCTCATTCATTACTCTCAGTAAAACGTTCAGTGCCTACTATGTGCGGGCCCTGTAAAGTGTACTTTATATGCCCTTTTCTCCCCTTTGTAATTCTGAGACAGGATATCACTAAGAAGTCTTAATTGGCCTGGGTTTGACTCTGTAGACCAAGCTAACCTCAGACTCACAGAGGTCCATCTGCCTGTACCTCCTGAGTACAGGGTTAAACTGTGCACCACCATGATTCTTTTTTGTGGCTTTTGTGTTTGATTTATTTGTTTATTTTTGTACAGTGTGCTTGTATTACTTTCATTAAAAAGAAAAAAAACAAACGATCTATGTGGCAGGGGGTGGGGGTGGTTAGAGAGATGGCTCAGTGGTTAAGAGCACTGACTGCTCTTCCAGAGGTCCTGAGTTCAATTCCCAGCAACCACATGGTGGCTCACAACCATCTGTAATGGGATCTAGTGCCCTCTTCTGGTGTGTCTGAAGACAGGGACAGTGTGCTCACATACATCAAATAAAATAAATAAATATTTAAAACAACAGCAACAACAACAACAAAGGATTGCAGTCAGTACTCTCAGCCACTGAGCCATCTCTCCAGCCCTGTAAATAAATCTTTAAAAAAGAAAAAGATTCAAAAGTTGCCATCAAACATTGCTGGATGGTAGGGTTATATACTTTGAATTTGTGTGCTTATCATTTTGTGATTAAATGTTTTTTTCGTAAGTTTAAATAAAGACAGATATTAAGTTCATATCCAGGAGAGTCTTTGCTGAAAGAAGAATAAATTATCTGCTCCCTTATAGAGCTGTCTAGTCCATTGCATGTTTTAGTATATGTGGGTAGTTTAATTATTCATTTCTAACTAAAGCAAGTGTAGAGGTTACTTGGTGTGTGTCTATGTGTCTGTGTGTGTGTGGCGCATGTAATATGCATGCATGAGATCCTGTGGAGGACAGAGGACAGCTTTCAGGAGCTGATGTTCTGTGATTACCATGAGTCTGGAGATCCACCCTAGTTTGTCAACTTTGAAACCCTGGTCCTCCACCTTTCCGTCCTGAGTGCTGGGATTACAGGCACGCGCTACCATTCTAGTTTATATGATGTAGTAGATAAAGCCCCGGGCTTCTTGATTGCTAGACAAGCACTCTACCACCTGGGTTACATCTCAGACCCTAAGACAAAATTTTATGTTGAAAACACTTAGTTCAGTTGGTCAGTGGTGGTGCATACCTTTAATCCCAGCATTTGAGAGGCAGAAGAGGATCTCTGTGAGTTCAAGGCCAGCCTGGTCTAAACAGTGAGTCCCAGGACATCCAGAGCTATGCAGAGAAACCCTGTCTCTATAAACCAAAAAAAAAGTTTAAATTGGTTACCAATATTTTGTTTTATGGCAGTGGCAGGACTGAGTCTAGATCTTGTCCATATCAGGCGAACGTTTTACCCTTTTACCACAAACATTACCAATTATAAATATCACCTTATTTATAAACTATTATCTGAATGAACAGTTACTATAACAGGTGATTTGTAAACCAGGAAGCCGTTTTTTCTATTAATATTTCAAATATGCCATTAGGCAATGGAGAGATGGCTCAGTGGTTAAAAGCACTTGTAGCTCTTCTAGAGGACCCCATTTCAGTTCTGAGCACCCACATAAGGCTTCTCACCATTCCAAGGGATCCTGAAGCTTCTGAGGGTACAGTACACACACAGGTACACACATGAATAAACTGTAAAAATCAACTACATGGGCTGGAAAGATGGTGTGATGGTTTGCATACGCTTGGCCCAGGGAGTGGCATGATTAGAAGGTGTGGCCTTGTTGGAGGAAGTGTGTCACTGTGGGGGTTGGCTTGGAGACCCTCCTCCTAGCTGCCTGAAGATGCTCAGTCTGTTCCTGGCTTCCTTCTGGTAAAGATGTAGAACTCAGCTCCCCCTGCACCATGCCTGCATAGATGCTGCCATGCTCCTGCCTTGATAATGGACTGAACCTCTGAACCTGTAAGCCAGCTCCAATTAAATGCTGTCCTTTATAAAACTTAAATTGGTCATGGTGTCTGTTCACAGCAATAAGACCCCAATTAAGACGGATGGCTCCGCAGTTAAGAGCACTGGCTGCTCTTCCAGAGGTCCTGAGTTCAATTCCTGGCACCATATGACAGCTCACAACTGCCTGTAACTGCAGTCACATGGGAACTAATGTAAACTCTGGTGAATTTTAGTCAAGTTAGTACCTGATATATGTTCTACCCGAGTAGATGAACAGTAAATGAACAGATACTTGGAGCATCGGGATGGAACAGTTTGCTCCATGCAGCTTGTGCCAAGTGATACTGCCAGCACCTGCAGGAATGGCGGACTGAAAGAAACAAGCAAGAAAGCTAGCATCTAGGAGCACTGGTTTCATCTCATATTTATTTACTGTGTGTGTGTATATATGTATATATATGAGTCTGTGAACATTTGCACATACATACATGGATGTGGGTTCTCTCATATCCTATAGGAATCTTTGAGTCTTTAGGGTTGGTGGCAAGTACCGTTATGTATCCTACTGGTTTCATTATAAGAGCAAAACAACAACCCAGGCTATTGCCATGGTGACTGGTTGCTCTCCACAAACTGACAGTAAGTCCCTAGTGCTGAAGACAACATCTGTACAACTCACTAAACATGAAGAACTGTCTGGTGCCTACCTAGAGCCTTCACCCCTACTGTTCAGGAATCTAGGCCAGCAATCTAGCAAAAAACATGTTGCTGTTCTGTTAAAGCAGTGGTTGTCAACCTTCCTAATGCTGTGACCTCTTAACATAGTTAAGTGACCTCATGTTGTGATGACCCCCAACCAGGAAATTACATCTGTGGTGACTTCATAACTACGATTTTGTTACTGTTATGAATTGTAAACATCTATGTTTTCTAATACTGGACTTAGATGATCCCTGTGAAAGGGTCATTCGGCCCTCAAACGGGTTGAGACCCACAGGATGAGAACAGAGCAAATAAAATGACTGTTAATGGCATTCTGCTACATTCTGATCAGGGCCGTGCTCAGCCATCACCAGAGAAGCTTCCTGCAGACAGAAACAAACTCCAAGACCTCAGCTGGACAGTGTGCAGGGAACGGGAGGTCTTGGAACACTAAGTACTAAATGAGACGTCTCCCTCAATCTGTCTCCTCAGGGCTTAGGGAACACTACAGAGGAGGGGGCAGCAGAGTGGAGGAGGCAGAGGCTGGAGGACACCAAGGAACAAGGTCTTCTGAACACAGCAGGAGTCTCAGTGTGTATATGAACCATTCTTTTTTTTTTTTTTCCGGAGCTGGGGACCAAACCCAGGGCCTTGCACTTGCTAGGCAAGTGCTCTACCACTGAGCTAAATATCCAACCCCCGTATATGAGTCATTCTTAAGGGCAGACCTCGTGTCCAGCAGTAGATTGTCAACACAAGCTGCTTTCAATGGCATTTTTGGAGGTTCGTAATACTGTCAGGGCTTCCCTCCCCACACAGGTCTTTTGCGTATATCTTGTGGTTTCTAGTTTTGTATTTTTGTAAGATTTCTGTGTGTGAGGACATGGATGCTTCCATAGCTGATTGTGTTTCTTGTGCTCTTTCTTCGTTGTTTTTCCTCTTTCAGTTTGTTTGCTTTGTTGGTTTTCTTTTTTTGTTTTGTTTTGTTTTTGATTTTTTTTTTTTAGAAGCCTGTATTTTCTGAATGAGATATAAAAAGAAAGGGTGTAGATTTTTAATGGGAGGGGAGTTGGGGAAGATCTGAGAGGAGCTGGGGGCAGGGAAAACAATCAGAATATATTGTATGAAAAAATATTTTTAATAAAATAAATGAGCACAATGACTTTTTGAAGTTTTAAGAGAGCTGGGCACTGCAGCACACATCTTTATCCCAGTACCAGGGAGGCAGAGGCAGGAGGATCTCTGTGAGTTTGAGGCCAGTCTGGTCTAAACAGTGAGTTCCAGAATAGCAGGACAGGCTACCCAAAGAAACCTTGTCTCAAAACACAAACAACCAAAACCAACAACAAGACAAACAAACAAAACTAAAAGCAAAAGCAAAAGAAAAGTTATAATAATTATAGCTGGGTGTACTGGTTCATGCCTCCAGTCTCAGCATTTTGGAGGCAGGAGGATCTAGCGTGCAAGGTCATGTTCTACACACAGTACCAGAGATCAAGGTGAAAACTAGTCATTAAGAGCCTCCCTTACAAAGGCTATAAAATCTAATAAATTCTAATCGTTAGGATTTTTGTATTTTTTAACTTATTTTTATGTTTTTATTTTATTGGTTTTTCAAGACAGCTCTGGCTGTCCTGTAACTCACTCTGTAGACCAGGCTGGCCTTGAACTCAGAGGTCCTCCTGCCTCTGCCTCCCAAATGCTGGGATTAAAGATGTGTTCCACCACTGCTTGGCATGTTTTCTTTGAGAATTCTCTTCTTATACAATGTGTAAAAATGTTACACAAATCCTGGAATTTGCTATTCTAGTATTTTTTCCATTTATAGTGTAGAACTATTTTGGAAAATTGTGCTGCATCGGGAAACCACATCCTCCTTGCTTCGTAACCATCCCATCTGACCTCAAACTCTGCTGCAGCTAGTGGCGGACCACGGCATACATCTCGCTCACTGTAGGCCTCAGAAAGGCCACACTCCAGCTCTATTCACCCGACAGGGGTGCTGGCAGAAATTTGCAGGCTGATCACAAGGTCTACAGGAGCTACCCCGAGGTCGCTGAGAACAACCCTCCCAGTTGTGACTACACGAGAACTCTGTTTAAGTTCTGTTGTTTGCCCAAAAGAAGACTTTTTCCCCCGTTTGGAAACAGTGAAATAGCTCATCTGGGATAATGTCATCTTTTTCAGTAGTCCAAGAGGGAAGATGAAGCTCCTATTTCACTTTAAGGCTTTCCTTGACAAACAACTCTTCAGTTGCTTTTCTGTTATTTGGCATCTCATGCTAGAGGATAGTATTGTTATGGCTTTGTTGGAGTGACCACTGGTCAGATGGCAATGTAGGATGCCTTTGGACTCGCCATTCTGCCTCCCAGGTGCAGCATTACAGGTGTGTAGCACTGCGCTCCAGCCCTGATCCTTCAGTTCCGAATGGACATGTACACTGGCCCCAGTACTAAACTGTTTATCCCCAGCAGACTTTCCTTCAGTGTGGGAAAGAAGGCTAGCCTATCCCACTGGCTTTAGACCTGATGCCCTATTGACTTGAGGGTATCCTGCCTCGTCTTTGAGACTTCAGTCAGCAAGTATCGCCGTGTGCAATCATTCACAAAGTAAAACGTGTCCCTAGTGCTATAAATGGGTAACTGCATGAATACAGCCAACATCCACGTCCCCTGGATACAGGCACAAGAACGTAAGACTATAGGGTTAGTTTCACTTAGGGCTTTGTGCCTATATACAATAGGGATGGCGATACAATTGTCCTGATTCTCTGATGACATTTTAATTCTTAATACCCTCTAAAAATTCCTGCATGTACCTCCATCCCCTTTTTTGAAAGGAGCCTGTCATGTAGCTCAGTCTGGTCTAGAACTGGAATCCTATTTCAGGCTCCTGAGAGCTGGGACTCCAGGCTGGTGTCACCAAAACCCTGGGCTCAGTGCCGACATACATGATTCAAACATGTACACTTTGGTCCTTAGACTCCTTTCCCCTTCTCTAGGGCGCATTTCCAGGAGTAGGGATGCTAGGTCTCCCAGGACCTTTCTTCAGTGTTCTGAGGAGCTGCGAAACTTTCCAAAGCACACAAACCATTGGGCCTTTCCCAGGAGTGTAGGACGGCTCCAGCTTCTCAGTCTCCATGATGGGCCCTGCAGTGCTTCAAGTATGGCTTTTATGAGAAAATGACGTTGTATTTCTAGTAGGGTATCTTCTAACTCACAAGTCTGTGCTCACTTTTAGAAAGCATAGCTCTTATTTACACCTTGCAGTCTGACCTAAAAAATGTCTATTTGGCAACGAAAATAGACAAAGATGGAATGTACATGCTGAGTCATCGTTTCAGGCTGCTCTTTTATCAACTGTCAGGACTTGTCTTTTTCTCCTTTGAAGCCAAAAATTGGGAATTTTTTTTTATTTTTTATTTTTTATTGTTTTGGTTGCTTTTGAAAAGCTCAAGTATTATTCTCAGGTATACAAGGAGCACTGTGAGTTTGAGGGTCACTTGGTCTACACAAGGAGACATTTAAAAAAAAAACAAAACAACAAACAAAACAGAGTCTGGTGTGGTGGTGCATGACTTTAGTTAGAGGTAGGAAGAGTTTTGAGCCAGCCTGGTCTATAAAGCAACTTCCAGACCTACAGAGAAACCCCGTCTTGGAAAAAAGCGACTATGGGGAATTAAGGGGAAATACAGGAAGGAAAAAGAACCTTGGGGTTGACTTAAAGCTGCTTTACCCAAAGTGTCTACATATTATTTGGGGGCTCTGTCTAGTTCCACTTTTTTCCAGAAACCTTTAAAAATAAAACATAAAAAGATTAGTTCTATCCTAGCTAGGCTCGTCGTCAGAGACCTAACAAGTCAGAGACAGTGAGGTCTGCCCTTTCCTCCTTCCTTGCATCAAAGAAGTTGCTGTCAGCTCCCTAGAAGTCTTATTTGGATGTGACATGTAAATTAAACACAGGTAAGCTTATGTTTCTAACAAAATAAAAGGGCATATTTCAGCTTACTATTTTAATTATCTTATTATACAGTTTATTTATGTCCACATACAACTACCGTATGTGCAGTCACACAGAGTGATCTACTGGCACATAGTCAGGCACACAAAGGGCGAAAGGAATACACAGAGCTTGTGGTTAAGGTAGCACCCTAGGTTGCTTTGGTGCTAGAGAACCTTATATAAATGAATTTGTTGAAGAGCTTCTTGGTCAATGTCCCTTTGTGCATACACATCGAAGTTCAGAGGTATCTCTTCCACCCAGGAGGACAGCTGCATGTTAATCTGTAGGAAGAAAAGCACAAACATGGAAACGTCACAGCAATCCTGTTAGTCAGAATTGCACAACCCAAGTAAGCCCAAGTAAGTCACAAAACAGAATTTTCTTTCTTTTTTTTTTTTTGGAGCTGAGGACCGAACCCAGGGCCTCACCCTTGCTAGGCAAGGGCTTTACCACTGAGCTAAATCCCCAACCCCCAGAATTTTCTTAAAGACTGATTTTTTATTTTATATTTATAAATATTGTCTTCATGTGTGTGTCCTATGCCTCTGCCTGGTCCCCAAGAAGGCCACAAGAGGGAGTCAGATTCCCTGGAACTGGAGTTATAGATAGTTGTGAACTGTCATCTAGGTGCTGGGAACCAAACACAGGTCCTGTGCTTTAAAACTGCTGAACCACCCCTCCCACCCCCACACAACGGGATTCTTACTATGATAGACAGGACTAAGTTCACACAGTACCATAGGAATAACTTTGGTTTTACTCTGACTTTGGAACTTGAAAAATCTTTTCACAAATTTTTTAATATAAAATGCTTATAGATTTATTTATGTCTATAAGTTTTGTTTGCATGTAGACTGTGACCCACCAATGGATGCCTGTGCCATGGAGTTCAGAAGATGAATTATCCTGGAACTGTAGTTATAAATGGTTGTGAGACACCATGTGTGTGCTGGGAACTGAACCCAGGCCATCTGCAAGAGCAACTAGTGCTCCAACCGTTGAGCATCTCTCCAGCCCCACAGTAACCACTTTAATATAAGTGGTGTAATAATTATCATAAGGATTCCATCATCAAAGACAAAAACAATGGCAATATATGTAAAGAACAAAAAGGTTGTTCTCATTCCATAGTATGGGAAGGAGCAATTCCCCTCCATAACCTGCACGAGACTGTCCCCTTCACACCATATACTGGAGCCTGCACAAAACCCTGGAGCCGTTATTGCACTCATCTGCTTAAAGTCGTTTTCTTATTAATCAAAGTCAGCAATGATCACATATGTGATGTGGACACTCGAGAACAGCTCTTCACAGTCAGCTCTCCCCATCTGGAGATCTAGGGGTTGAACCCCAGTTGCCAGGTCTGAACAACAGGACTCTTTCCCTGCTGAGCCCCAGTGCTGGCATGAAGCTGTTTTCATAAGTGAGAAAGCAACAAAGTCACCAAGTTTAAGTCTAAGGCTCTTTCACAGGCTTTCGTTTGAGGCAGGCGGCCTCCAGCTCCCACTCTGCAGGCCTCAGCTTCCCACACACACGAGTTTCTGCCTTGCACCAACATGTCTAATTTTGCAAGTTTTTAACATTTCAGTGTATTGTTTATCATCTGTGTTCACGTCTACTCATGTGGCTGGTACACGCCATCTTTCTAGCCTCTTTTTTTTTTTTGAGACAAGATCCTTTTATATAAGCCAAAGTGGCCTTGAAGTCATTCATGAATCTCCTCGTGGCTGCCCCTGGCTTGCTGAAATACAGGTGTCACTGGCTGTCTAGACGCATTTATTAAAGCTATTATTTTGGGGGTGGGGAGATGTCTCAGCGGGTAAGAACACATGCTGCTCTTGCGGAGGACCCAGGTTTGGCTCTTAGCAAACCTAACATGGTGGTTCACAACCAATCCTAAGTCGTTCTAGGGAATCTGAAGCTCTCTTCTGACCAATGTGAGCAGCAGGCCCACATGTGATGACCACACAAAGATGCAAACGGTTATACACATAAAGCTTTAAAAAACTTACTTTGGTAAGTAGGAAAAAAATCCACTAAATTGACTTATATATTATATTAGAAATTATATAAATTAGAAATTTAAAAATTTTTTTTTTTTTTTTTTTTTTTTTTTGGAGCTGAGGACCGAACCCAGGGCCTTATGCTTGCTAGGCAGGCGCTCTACCACTGAGCTAAATCCCCAACCGCAATTTTTTTTTTATTTAAAAGTCTCACTATGTAGCTCTGGCTGGGCTGGAAATCATTCTGCAGTCCAGGTTGCTTTAAACTCAGGCATTCTCCTGCCTCTGTCTCCCAAGTGCTGGGACTAAATGCATGCACCACTATGCCTGACCAAGAATATATTTTAAAAGGCATGTTTCTGTGAGAATGGAAAAAGGATCAAACTACTGATGAAGCAGGGAAATTGGGTATCTTCCTTTACACATTTCTGGATTACTTCCTTTGCTATAACAGCAGAATTAGGGCAGGAGAGATGAGTCAATGTTCAAGAACGTTTGCTGCCCAAGCATGAGGACCAGAGCTGAGATCCCAGGTGGTTCCACTCTGTGTGACCGACTTGGCATCCATCATCACGCTGAAGTACAGCAGCCAAGGCCACCCCCGACTTAGAAACCCCTGGACAATTCTGACCCCGCTGCAGTCCTCTACTTTGCATGACAAGTGTCTATATGTAGTCTGCTGCCTCTGTGTATCCATCCCCTTTCCTTCTGTGCTAAAGGACAATGCTATGATGTGGATGTTCATTTCTCCAGCTTAGTTTTTGAGAAGGGGTTCTGTTGACCAGGCTGGTCTCAAACCTTCCTGCCTCAGCCTTGCATGTAGCTGGGGTTCAGGCTTGTTACCCTTCCTTCTATGATGTGCTCTTACCTACAACTCAATAGTGTTTATTAACCTTAATCATGACCTCACAGTTATTAAAAATTGTGAAGTTTAAAAACAAGGAAGTCTATATCCAGACATGAAATGGATTCCAGTGTTTTGAGGGTAGAAGATAAACCACAAAGCAGTACTTTAGCAACAGTCTTGCTATTTCTAAAATGTTATAAGGTATCAGAAAAAAAATTTAGACAAGAAAAATGTTGAAGGGCGGGGGATATGGATCAGTACAGCCTTGCCTGACAGGCATGAGCCCTGGGGGGCTTGCTTTTTTTATTGTATTTTTCTCTGTGTAACCCTGGCTATCCTGGTACCCTCTATAGGCCAGGTCAGCTTCAAACTCAAGAGACCCACCTGCCTTTCCCTCCTGAGTGCTGGATTTAAGGGCGCTACCACACCCAGCTCAGGAGTCCTAGGTCTAATTCCCGCCACCACCAAAACCAACCAACCAACCAACCAACCAACTACCCACCCACCCACCCACCCAGGCACCCACCCACCCACCCACCCAGGCACCCACCAACCCACCCACCCAACCGTAGGAAAAGTAGTTACATACCTCTAGACCCATGAGAGAATCTTGGAGACTTGGTACTGTCACTAATAATGATCCTTGTTTTTTTACATTATGGATGATAAAGCTCCAGGCACTAGAACACATTAAAAACTGATATAACGAAACAGCAAAATAATACTGCATATTAATCAGGATAGAGATAGCTCTCTTGTTCAATGTCTCCTCTTTCTCTCTCATCATGGGGAGGAGAACCATACGTCTGTTAAGCAATCTGCTCTACCTCTAAGTCATAGCCCATCCAAGTTTGGTGGTACACACCTGGGATCCCAGCACTGAGGAAACTGAGGCAGGAGGCTTCTCTTGGGTTATAGGCCAGCCTAGAGTTCAAAGTGAGCTTCAGGGCACCAGCCTTGGCTATAGAATTAGACCTCATCTCAACAAAGTGACAGCAAAAGCCTAGCAAACCCTGGATGTAGCCTTTAATATACAACCCAGCAACTGTACACTTTGCTATTTACATAAAGAAGTTGAAAACGTATCTCTACAAAAGAGATCTGTACGTGACTGTTTACTGTAGTCTTATTCATAATTTACAAGACCTGGAAGCAATCATGGCATCCTTCGGTAGGGGAATGGGTAAATGTGACATACGTAGACAACTGCCCATTGTTCAGCTCTAAAAGCAGATGAGTGCTCAAGTCACTAAGACACGGAAGAACCTCACGCCTGCTGCTAGAGAAGGAATCTAATCTGAAAGGACCCTGGATTGTAAGAGTCTAACTATCACATGCTAGAAACGTAAAACTATGGGTTGGTAAAAAGACCAGTGACTCCAAGGGTGAGGCAAGAGTACAGGACACATAGCTGAGAGGGGATTTTTAAGGCAGTGAAAGTACTGTCCATGTTTTAAGGTGGGGCGTGTGTCACTACACATCCGTACACATACACGGGCTGAACGGCACCAAGAGTGAGCGCTACAGTAAACTGGAGAGCTCTGGTGACTATGCAGTAGGAAGCGCACTGTTCTGGTGGGAAGAATGACGATGGTACATACTCTGCAGGTGTGTGGGCTAGAGTGTACAGGAAACCTTTATCTTTTTTATACTTTTGCTGAGAACTCAAAACTTCACTAAAAAAAGCAAAAAAAAAAAAAAAAAACCAAAAAAACAAAAAAAAACCTGACACTGGCTTTTATCAGACACTGGATTTTTTTTTTCTGAATAAGGATGACAAAAGAAAATGCAATCAGTATCTAGAAATCTAGACGGGTAAAATGTTTACCCACAGGAAGCAGAACTATACCGACACAGTAGAAATTGGCAAATTTTCCAGTTCCTGAGGGGTTGGTGAAGTTACGAGGTCAAAGTACTGATATTAACAAGATGGGGATGTGGGTTACTGTAAAGGTTCTGAATTAGAGAAATGAAGTTTTCAGAATCACACGAGTCAAGCAGGATCAGCAGTAAAGCTTTGCATTTTCTCCACAGGAGAACCAGTCCTTCAGACTGGAACTAGGCTGAGACTGCCAGGGGCTGAGGGAGATGAAGAGTCTGGGAAAACAAGGGGCCCAGAAGCCAGAAACCAAAACAACTGTGTGTAGATGTGTATGGTGTGTAGATTAGATCTTTCAAAACTCACATCAAGAGTTAAATCATAACTCATTTGGATGGCTGGAGTATTTAGGGATGGAATTCCAATATCATATGGCACCTGCAGAGTTTGGTGGATTAGCCAGTTCTATAGGATGATGAAATGGGACCCATCAATGTGGGTCAGAGTGCAGTGTGTGTTTGACCAGTTCTGTTTAACTCCCAGGGCTGATATGCTCTGGACTACACTACACATGAAGTTTATCCCATGTGAAGGTTTGCATATGCTTGGCCCAGGGAGTGGCACTATTAGGTGTGGCATGTTGGAGGAAGTGTGTCACTGTGGGGTGGGCTTGGAGACCCTCCTCCTAGCTCCTCCTAGGATGCTCAGTCTGTTCCTGGCTTCCTTTGAGTAAAGATGTAGAACTCAGCTCCTCCTGCACCATGCCTGCCCGGATGCTGCCATGCTCCTGCCTTGGTGATAATGGACTGAACTTCTGAACCTGTATGCCAGCCCCAATTAAATGTTGTCCTTTATAAAACTTGCATTGGTCATGGTGTCTGTTCACAGCAATAAGACCCTAACTAAGACACCCCACCAGTGGGGAACACAGTCTTTCAGTGACATTGTGAGGTGGATGGATAGCAGTATCATTTGTATTTAATTTTGGTTGAGGCTAAGGCTAGTAGGTTTCATAAGTTTAGAACTTATTTACAAGATAATGCAACTTTATTTTTTTTTCAGGATGCAAATGATAATCACCTAGCACTGTTTCAACTAGAGCTGTCTTTTTTATTGTGCTGTGGTTCCTAAAATTGATGTATTTTACAAGTTCGTGTAATAAAAAACTGAAAAACTTTACTAGCATGATCTTTTCATTTATCTGGGACAGGTCCCATGGAGTTCAGGAGGCCCTGAAGTAGCTATTTGGCTGAATTCACTGCCATAGACTAATGTAGAAGATTTGCATCCTGGTACCTACCGCATGGGTCCTGGAACCCTGACCTAGGGGCAATCAGAAACACTCGAGTTGGGTGGGCTCTGCTCTCCTTTGGATGGAGAAGCTGCATCACCCTGGAAGCTCGGGATGTTTATTATATACAGGTGAACACGGTATTGCGTGCAGCAGAGCAAAGAGGCAGGCTATTGTATGCAGAACAGGCAGTGGGGTTTATGGTATACAGCTGACAAGAAGACAGGTTTAGCTAATCTCACTAGGAACAGACTGTAGGGGAGCGGTCTTCAAGCTGTAAACATCCAGGGGGGGAAAGCCATGGTACTCATTTTCTACATACACTATGAACATCTGCATAGGGAGGAGAGGAAAGCTTTGTCACTGCCATGAGTCTAAGGTGTGGGGTCCTTGACATAACACATTCACCCAGACTTCACGGTTCCCTAAACAGAAGTAATTAAATAACATCAAGTAGCTACTGCCTGTCCAGTGACTCATGCAGTCTCTTATGAATGAGTATATGAAAAAAGTTTTTTATTTTTCTTTAGAGACAGGTTTCACAATGGAGCCCTGACTGTTCTGGAACTCAGAGATGGCTTGCCTCTTCTAGTGCATGGAGTAAAGGCATGGATCACTGCACCAATCTAACTGTAGAACACCACACAACCACCACCACCACCACCACCACCACCACCACAACCACCACAACTACCACCACCACCACCACCACCACCACGGTTCACCAAAGCTTACAACATTCTTCAGCATTCAAAATCTGTATATCTCTAAAATGTTTAACATTATTTTTCTCTCAATGCCTTATTAATATACCAGTGATATTATACTCATCAACAATTATATGTTTTTCTTATCTGCAACTGAGTTTAAAAATAAAAAAGCCACTGATGTGGTGATAAATGGCTGTTCTGTCAGCATCAGGAGGCAGAGGTAAGAGGACTTCAAGTGCAATGGCAGCCTGGGCTGCACAGAACAGTGGTCAGACAGTTGGTACCTTCCCCACCAGCTGGAAAGTGAGACAACTCCAGGAACCTGTTAGAGGTTCCTTCCTCAGGGACACTGTTAGAGGATGCAGCTCAGAGACAGAGCACCTGCCTAGCATGTACAAGGCTGTGAGCTCAACCCCAGAACTGTAAAAAACAAATACACAAATACTTCAAATATTTGAAGGTTAATATTCTCATCCTATTAAACCTTGGTTAACCCATACTATTTTATGATAGGTGTGATGGCTAGTGTTAACTGTCAAGTTGACAAAATCTAGAATCACCTGAGAAGAGGGCTCAGGGCTAACTCTGGGCTAGCTGTTAAGGTGTTATTTTGACTTGATTAACTGAGGCAGGGAGAGAGCTGAGCTAATTAGCACGCACTAGCTCACTGCTTCCCTAGCTCACTGCTTCCTGTTCCTGAGGTGGATGGACTGAACTCCACTCATCAGATGGGCGGTACCAAGGAACTAAACAGCCTTCCTCCTTAAGTTGCTTTTGTCAGAGGTCTTTATCGCAGCAAAGAAAAAGAAACTGAGACAACAAGCAGATTAGCACAATGACAGCAAAGAGCAGTGTAATGAACCACTGGGAACTGCTATAACTGTACCCTACGTTTACATCCATAAAAACAACATATTACAGAGCCCACTGAGATGGCTCAGAGTATATAAGGGTGGTTTAAGTAAAGCTCAATGACCTGAGGTTGATACCCAGAACACACATGGTGGAGAGAACTGGCTTTTGCAAGTGTTTTTTTGACTTCTACACACCCACTCTGACGAGCACAAACAAATGCATGTAAACTTTAAAAAAATTAAAATACATTTTAGAAAATCAGTTTTTGTCAAAATTATGCGTTTAATGTGTTTCATTATTAAAATAAGTTGATATTATGTACAAAGCGTCAAAGAATCAATAAAAAAATCTTAATAAAGCCATGTTGAGAGCTGGATGGCAGTGACAGGCAGATGTCTTGAGCTTGAGGCCAGCCTGGTCTACAGAGTGAGTTCAAGGACAACCAGGGCTGCACAGAGAAAACCCTGAATGAAACAAACAAAAACAAAAAACAAAAAACAAACAAACCAACAAAAAACCAAGTTGAGTTTGTCATTTAAAATCAGCATGAACATATTTCTACCTTACCCCAATCTCTTTTCACACTTTGCTGGACATATTTTAATAACAACAGTTTTCTTGCGTCAGTAAATAGCCTACCTGGCCTGCTGAGCCTCAGGAAGAAAATATTCAAAGACATTATTCATTACAATGACGTCGGCGGTTTGCAGAAGTGAACTCTGGGTACAGATGTCTGCATGAAGCACCTAAAGAATGAGTTCATTGTAGATGGTGAGAATAGCAGAGCACGCAGCCACACAGGAGATACCCACTGGGTCAGGGATGCTGTGAGGACCACAGAGAGATACTTCATGTCTAGTAAAACCCAGAAGCTTGCAAAGACTTGCTTTGAGTGTAATAATTTGTTTTGTTATATAATTGTGTCCCCTACTTCCTAATTAATAGTTTTTAATGGAGTTTAGAGATTTTTCCACTATAATTACATTGTTAGGTTTAAGAGTCCAAAGATTCAGGTTTCAATTATGGCTCTGCCAAATTAGATTTGTACTCTTGGGTAGTTAGTTTTGTTTTTTTAAGAGTGGTTATCAGTCCTGATTACACAATATAAAAATTATGGCTCAATGGTTAAGAGCATTCACTGCTCTTACAGAGAAATTAGGTTTGGTTCCCAGTAGCCACATGGCAGCTAAGAGCTGTCTGTAGCTCCACAGTTCCAGGGGATCCAATGCCCTCTTCTTAACCCAGTTGGCACCAGGCACACATGGGTATACAGACACTCATGGCAGGCAAAACACTCAGAACACATAAAATAAAATAAAAAAAATCTTTAAAAATCTCCACACCTCTCAAAATCAGAGTAAATTATAAACTGTCAAATTTGACAAAAATTAATGTGTCCTATACAAAATTGATTCTAACACTCCCTTGAATGTTATTACCTGCCAAAAATGTAACCAAAACAAGGTATTTAAACACTACATAGGGCTGAGGAGTTGGTTCAGCACTTAAGAGTGCTAAGCTCTTCCAGGACACAGGTTCGATTCTCAGCACCCACAGGGCAGCTTACAACCTTCTGTAACATCAGTCTCAGGGAACCCAAAGCCCTCTTCTGATTTCTGTGGTCTCTAGACACCACATATGGTGCAGACTTACGAGCAGGCAAAACACACACATAAAGTAATAAAATAAATAAATCTTTAAAAAAATGTAACTTAAACCATAATTAGGGCTTCACAGCCCACAGGGACAATAACGACAAGATACACTTATTTGATCAGAATAAAATAACAGCACTACAAATAAAGAATATACAAGGTGTTGTATGGTCTGATTTTAAGAAAGAATCTTTCTTCTAAATAATAAACATTCTACATTTTTAAAAAAATTCACTTGGCCTAGAATCTTTAAGCACAGTTTTGACACAATGATCAATAAAAAGAAGACAGCTGGGCCAGAGAGACAGCTCGGAGGCTACGTAGTTAATAATTACAGACACAATAAACATGTAGCCAGGTATGCAACAGATATGTAAACTAATCGTATTTCTATCTTCATTCTTCCTTTCTATCCGAGTTCCTCCTTTTCCTTTCCCATCTGTCTTCACATTTTCTTCCTATACTTCTACACAGATGTGGGGAAAGAAGGATCAGAAGGCTCAGTTAATCAAGACAGTCAACAGAAGTCTCTCAGGTTCCAGGGGCAGCCTCTGCACTGATGGTATTACAGAAGCCATACAACAGTCAAACTCAAGCAAAATTTAGTGGACATCTCTTATATGCAAGATAAAGTAGAGGGAGACAAACCAGGCTAAATGAGATACAGTATCTGTGGCCAAATGTATGACCCTGGAGTAATGTGACAAACACCCAGAAACAACTGTAGTAACCAACTCCCCAGTGCTATCAGAAGAGTGAGCTGAGAGCAAGGATAGTTAGTGTCATGGTTTGACTATGCCTGGCCCAGGGAGTGGCACTATTTGAAGGTGAGACCCTGTTGGAGTAGGTGTGCCACTGTGGCATGGTTTTTAAGACCCACATCCTAGCTGCCTAGAAGTGGGTCTTCCACTAGCAGCCTTCAGATGAAGATGTAGGACTCTCAGCTCCTCCTGAACTATGCCTGCCTAATGCTGCAATGCTCCTGCCTTGAAGATAATGAACTGAACCTCTGAACCTGTAAGCCAGCCCCAATTAAATGCTGTCCTTATAAGAGTTGTCTTGGTCATGGTGTCTGTTCACAGCAGTAAACCCTAAGACAGGACGAGGGAGAGCTCAGTGCCAGCTTGGAGGAGACAGATGGGAGCCTGGGAGACTGCAGACCAGAGGTAAGATAGTGGACGAACACAAAGGCACACTTACATATATTCACTCACTATAGAATGACAATATGGAGTTAGTACATTTTTAATAGAAAAGCCTATAAACCAAAAAAGATGAAGGAAACAGAAATAAAAACAACAGACACAAAAATTTCGAAGTTAATTAAAAAAGAGGTGAAAAGTCCTAAGGAATTTAGAGGAGACCTGAGAAATTGATTTCTGAACTAGAAATAATGAAGCTAGGATTCGACTTCCTTTGTTGCGAAACCTCTTTCATTCTGCCTTGTAATTGGCAGTGGCAGCTGAGAGAATAGAGAGAAATGTGAAAAGTAAGCACATCGGTTGAAAGGCAGTTTGGGAAACAGAGAGACACCTACACACTTTTCTCCCACCCCAGCAAAAGTGTACAGACTTACTGGATAGGACTAAACAGGGCTGTGGGCACAGGACAGTAGGCCTAGCTGAAGGACAAGGGATGACTGAAAACGAAACAGCAAAGGCAAGGTGTCCACCTGTCACCAACACCAGCTCTACAGCTCCCTCCTCTCCCACTCAGGTCCCAGGACTCTGCTCACTCTCCAGCAGATACTGGAAGGTCTGCTCTGGGTGATCAGCCCAGCCCCAAAGGAAGGACATCCCCCCACTATTTATCCACCATGATCATACAGTAGAGAAGCTCTGGTTATGAATTCTCATTTGAGGTGCTAAGAACTTCAATTAGCTATTTTCTCTCCCACATTTTTCTTTTTCTTTCAGTGTTGGAGATCAAACCCCAAGCTCCTTGTATGAGGTAAGCACTCTACCACGGAGACATACCTGTCTTGCTTCTTAGGCAATGTATGGGCAGACAACCAAGACTCTGTAGACTGTGGAGGAAGGACTTGCTAAAAATAAAAAGGACTATTACATACCCTTCAAAAAACAAGTAAAAAGCTGGACAAATAAATGAACAAAGAAAAAGGGGTCTAGAAAGTTGGCTTGGCAGTTCAGAGCATTTGCTGTTCTTACAGAGGACCAGGCTTGGATCCCAGCATCCACTTGGCAATTCACGATAGCCTGAAGCTCCAGCTCCCCACCCACATGGTACACATGAACATAAGCAGGCAAAACACACACATTAAAAAAAAGAAGTTGAGGGCTGGAGAGATGGTTCAGAGGTTAAGAGCACTGACTGCGCTTCCCAAGGTCCTGAGTTCAATTCCCAGCAACCACATGGTGGCTCACAACCATCTGTAATGAGATCTAATGCCCTTTTCTGGTGTGTTTGAAGACAGTGAAAGTGTACTTATATAGAATAAATAAATAAATCTTAAAAAAAAGAAATTGAAAAAAAAAAGCAAGCAAAAGAAAAGAATTCACTTGAAAGGGAAGATAGGTTTCAACACATACTATTAAAAATAACTACAGAAACTATCTTGTTGATTTTAAGAGCCCTCAATCAAGTATTCATCACAGCTTCAAGGAGGTGGGAATGGTTAAGGCTAGTTATAGGATGGTGTAAAAAGGCTTTATTTTAGAAGTTATAGATGTTAGAGTACTTGTCCTACATATGTAAGGCCCTGGGTTTGAGGCCACATTGGAGAAAAAGAACCAAAACAAATCCAAGTTTCTTAACAAAAAAAAGTTACTGATGGTAGCCATGGAAGGTACATGTCAGAAAAATCAGTACTGAAATAATTTATTTTGAAAAGTAATAAAAAATTCATAAAAATGTAAATAAACATTTTACATACCTTTATCATCATGTTTAAAAAACCAGAAGTACTTTATTATTATTCTTTATTAAGTATGATTCTTTAGAGGTCTTAATTTTTGTTTTTTGAGACAATTTCTCTGTATAACTCTGGTTGTCCTAGAACTTGTCCTATAGTCTAGGCTGGCCTCAAACTTACAGATATCCACTTGCCTCTGCCCCCTGAGTGCTGGGATAAAAGGCGTGCACCGCCACACCAGGCAAGTCTTAATTTTTAAAGAAAGCCTCATTTTCTCTTGTTTTATGTGTATGGGTGTTTTGCCTACATGCATGCTTATGTACCACATACAGGCAGGGCCTGTGGAAGCCAGAAGAGGGCGTCAGATGCTACTGAGTTGGAGTCACAGACAGCTGTTGCTCTATGTGTGTTGGGAATTGCACCTGGGTCCTCTGCAATGCTCTTAACTGCTGAGCCATCTCTCCACCTCCCAATGAGTTCTTAATTTTTAAACCTCAATTTTCAACTTCGTAGAAATTCCTGTTAGCTATGTGATTATTACATAAGACCAGTCTGAGGCCAGTATGATGTACACAATGAATTCTATGCCAGTCAGGCTAAGGAAAAAAATAAAACATGAATTTTGTTTGCAGTTCTAGGGACTGAATACAGGATTTTGTGCATGGCAGAAAAGTATTCTACCACTGGGCATTACCCCTACCCCATAAACTTATTACCAGGTAATTAACAAGCATAGGGAAAAGAAACAGGGTGGGAGAATAAAATAACTGCCTTTTATTAGAAAGACAAAGGTTTCAGTCTTCAACTTTTAAAAAGTTTTATTTATTGTTATTCCTGTACATGTCTGTGTGTCTACTTGTCTGTTTGCACACCATGTGCGTGCAGGTGCCTGTGGGGACCAGAAGAGCATGCTGGACGGGATGAAGAACAGCTGACCTTACAACCAATTGTGAACACTGGATGTGGGCGGGCTCTGGGAATCCTCCCTGGGCCCTCTACAAGAGCAGCAGACCCTCTTACCTGCTGAGCCATCTCTCCAGCCCCTGGATCTTTCTCCAGTGTTGTGCTGTCCTTAACATCAGAGATGGTTAATATTCTTTGCATTGCCATGTGAAGTAAAGAAGTACCTCAGTGAAATTTCAAGGATCGGTGCATTAAACAGACCCCTCCAAAACCCCCAAATCTTTTATCTTGTTACTTTTCTTCTTTCAGGAAAAAGGGGAAACTTGTTCTAGCCTAAGACCGAGATCCTTCCCTAACAACCTCTCCTGTGACATTTACAATAGCTCTCAGTTTGCAAGAGGATAAGCAACCGTGAGCAGTGCAAGCCGTTTAATTTCCAGTTTAATGAAATATACTGGCAGCCAGCCTTGGAGAGCTACGGTTCTGTTACCCAAACTGTCTGACACGGAGAAAACAAAGGAAACACTCTCTCTAGTGAGAAAGCTGGTCAGCTCAGAGCACGCCCACACAACAGCCGTGCTGTGAGAATACAGAAGCAGTTAGGTAAGATACACAGAAGTAACAGAGAAAACACAGTAACGGTACCTTTATTCTGTCACCGAACTGGTATTTCTTTATGATCATTTCCTGCAATTGGCAAAACTCTCCACTCAGCTCTACCCCACAGAGCTGCACTGCTGAGCTGTAAAGGTAACCCTGAAATGGGAAGACACGCATGTGACAGAACAGTCAGCTCGTAAGTAAAGGTTTATGTCTGCCTGAGTTATAAAAACCAAATTGTTATGAAACTCACAAAGTTCAGAACTTCACTGATCAGGGGTTTGATTGAAGTTATTAATTCTTATTACACAGCTACATTTTTAAAGACTGGTTTTTAAAGTTTCCTGATAAAACTGGGCATTCAGCAAAATTGGAAATTATGAAAATGACCACATTCCCAACTCTGTGGGGTCTAGTCAGCCTTCACAGTTTCTGGGGAGGTTCCATCCAGGAGTTAATGTAAGGAATGCAGTGACAACCATACACCATTTGGAACTAAGGACGGAAGGTAACCCACCCAATCAGTTAACAAGGGCAGGAGAACTGCTGGGATGTTTCTGTTACAAAGTAACAAAAGATAATCTGGAAGAAGAAAAAAAAAATCACCTAATTTTGTCAGGTAACCTTCTGTTTAAGGGTTTTTTGTTTTTTTAGGTTTTTTTTTTGTGTGTGTTTTTTGAGACAGAACTCATGTAGCACAGGTTGGCTTTAAACTTATCTTCTGGATGCTAAGATTAGAGACATGTACCGCTGTGGCTGGCTCCTGAAGATGACCACCTACCAACACACAAGTTTGAATCCATAGCGTCATCACATGTTTATAATATTTATTTATAACATGTCTCAAAGTGCATATGTCAATACTAAGGAATTTGGTATTGATTCAGTGATCTACTATAGGAAAAAAATCAATATATTCACATTATCAACACTTATACCTGTGAAATCAGTTATTTGACATTACATTTTTTGCATAGCTTTTTTTCTTTCCTTTCCTTCCCTCTCTTTGTTCTTTCTTTTCTGTGTGTCTGTGTGTCTATGAATACATAGGTGTATGTGCTCATGACCATGCCAGAGAATGGTGTCTTCCTCTCCTACCCTTCACCTTACTGTCCCAAGATAGGCGATAGTCTTTAAATAAAGCTATGGAGCGAGATGGGCAAAGCAGCCGCCCTTACAACCCTCTCTCAGAAGCCTTCCAAGAAGCCATCAAACTGCACCATCTATTCACAGAATGCAAGTTTAAGCCAAGCATTAAGGAGTAAGTTTCTGCCTAAAGCAGGAAGCAATTCTGAAAACTGACAGCACCTGCTCCTGGTAGGAGTCCTACTATGGCCTTGTGGGATTTTTTTTTTTTTTTTTAACAAGGTACTAATGATAGCTAGAAACCATATTTGAATTTTTTTTAACAAATTGATTTAAGAATGTTAAGTACTCATGATCTGAATTTAAAACAAAAGCTACACTGATGTGAGATTTCAGAAACAAAAGAAATGTGCATGTTTTGAGACACAGAAAATTGGATATAATGTATTCTTGGACATCACCATCACCCAGTGTGCACACTTCAAGACAAGGAACTAGATATCCAGAACTAGTAAGTGACTCGCTATGGCCACCCAAAAGTTTCTTGGGCCCAATATATTTCTTTTTGTGAGTTCTTATCAAAATGTACTATACTATTTTAATATAGCACAAAAAAAAAAAAAAAAAAAAAAAAAAAAAAAAAAAAAAAGAAAGAAAAAGAAGCATCCGTGGAGACAATCCTCAACCACAGTGCTTAGTGGGCTGAGGCAGGAGGGTAAGGGTTTAAGGCTATCCTCATCTACATAGCTAGTTTGAGGTCATATTAAAAACACCCCCTTCCCTACTCCAAAACAAAACAAAACAAAAAACAGAGGGGTAGTGAGTGGGGAGGAGAGGAGTGTCAGCCACGTGGCCTTCTGTTTATATTTGTCACTTGTGTTGTGGAGACAAACCAGGAGGAGAAGCTGGAACAGCTGGTCCTGTCTGTGAAATCCCAAACCCAGTTATTACCAGCAAGTCGTACTTAGGAGCCTGCCAATGGGCCGTATTTTAACCTTATCCTGTTACTTTAATAATAAAGCCAAGCTGTCACCTTGGACGGTGGCAGGCAAAGCTGTCGCTAGCAGGAGAAAGTATTTTCCACATGTTGAGTATGTCCACAAGCTGCACTTTACCCCATAAAGGACTGTGCCAAGTCTGGAACCAACGTCAACCAAGACCTTTCCGGACAGATCAGGGAGCACATGGTGATAAATGAACTTCAACTCCATGAGGGAGAAGGAATGAGAAATAAATCCTGGAGAAAGAAGAGAATGAGCACCAAGTTATACTTTTTGTTTGGGGGTTTTGTTGTTGTTCTTTTTTGTTGTTGTTGTTTGAAACAGGGTCTCCCCATGTAGCTCTGGCTGCCTGGATCTCACAGAGGTCTGCCTACGTCTACCTCAGACTTTTGGGGTTAGGCTTGCACCTCCACACTGGCTAGCTGGGGTCACTTCTATCCTTGTCTAAGTTTTGTACCCTAGTTTCCATGATTGACTACTCTGGTTTTCCTCTGACCTGGAGGGAACTCAAAAGACTCAACAATACGATGTCCTACATAATATAATTGTTAGGAGGAGGAGATATCTTGGTCAAACAACAACTACAATACCCCAAAGATGGAGACTGAATGGAGGCAGGTGGACCAGCCTCCAGGAAGACGTATACGTATGCCTTTGTCTCAGAGACGGGAGGGGCTAGGCCACTGAAGGCCTCACCTCCCTAGGATCCTCATCCTCACAACCCCTCAGCACACCAGTGATTCCTCTGGGGGTCCTGAAGCTAGACTAACCCCTTGTCATCTGAGTACTTGTCAGAGTATGTGACAACTATCTTAGACTCATTAGTTATCTGAGATGCTCTGGGTGTCCAATCATCATTTCTAACTGATTACATGGGTAGACAGAGGCTGCTCCTCAGGCTTCGACTGTCAAACCCAGGTCTATAATGTTTACAACCCAGCCGCTCATCTACGGTACTGGAGTTATTCATGCTTCAGTTTTTCCTCTAGCTCCCAGCCACATCTTTTTCCATCCTGTGAATGTCATCTTCAGAGATGCGTCATGGGCAAAACAAAGTCCAAATAAACATTTCTCAGAGTTGCCTGTCTATTTTATCACCTCCTGACTTGCTAAGCAGGGAACCTGTCTCACGGAAGTCAGCAAGTGGTCTGAGTATTAGTCTCTCTTGAGCATGTGAAATGTGAGCCCCACCCTCTGTTTTCAGTCATGTCTGATTAGTCTCTGGATTAGAGCTGTCTCTAATTAACCAGTTTCCAGATGTGGAAGCATTTCTAGGTAGGATACTGAGTAAATTAATCTCCATAGATTTTTTTTTAACTTTAAAAAACAAAACTCTATTGCATCTATCTACCTATCCACCACTTAATCTACTTACTTGAGAGTGTGTGAGGTGGAGTGCAGGCACGTGTGTGCCTCAGTGCACACGTGGCGGTCAGAGAACTTGAGGAAGCTGGTGCTCTCCTCCTACCGTGTGGGTCCCAATAATCGAACTCAAGTCACCAGGTTTGACGGCAAGCCTTTGCCTGCTGAACTATCTGGCTGGCCCTTAGAAAATATTTCTATGTGGATTCCCTACTTTTAGTTTTGGTAATGGCTATGCTAGAGGTTAGCTTTTATCCTAAAATACGTTCAATAGTCTTATTATAAATGTAAACAATAAAGACATGAAGAAATCAAAGCCACTTAAGTAAGAGCTCTAACGTGGATGCCCACCCAAAGGCGCTGTTCGGTGCGAGCCACACACTGTACAGTAGTTTCTGCTCACTTTTCCTTCCTCACATAATGTATCAATAAAGTCTTCATCATAGAGGAATGCATCAACGTGAACTGTGGGTTCTGGCTGCTGTCGTATCTGGAAAGACACATCAAAGGAAACAAAGTTCAAAGAAGCTTCTTTTATTGCTAAATAAGGCAAAACAGCAGTGGCCGCTATGCTACACTCTGAGAACAGGCACAGAAAGACACTACTGCTGAACCAGTCCTGTTTACCGCACCTCTGTCTTTTTTTAAACTGAGACACTGATAACTCTGTCTTTAAGCTGGAAGGACACAAAACTGGCTAAGATTTAACTTTGAGTCTTACATACCAATTACCATCAAAATACCTGGCAAGACATCTTTATTCAAAAAGCCAAGTTTTCAAATTGCTAAAATACTATTAAAACTTCGTTTATATATGTGAGCCTGGTAGATTCAATTTGTAATACCTGTATTAGGAAGACTGAGTCAGGAATGTCTGAATTTGAGGCAAGCTTGAGCAATAGAGTAAATTCAGTGGCCAGCCTGGGTTACAGCCTGTGTCAAAAAACAAAACAGGGGCTGGAGAAATGGCTTAGCCATTAAGAGCACTGACTGCTCTTCCAGAGCTCCTGAGTTCAATTCCCAGTAAACACATGGTGGCTCACAACCATCTGTAATGGACGCCTGATGCCCTCTTCTGGTGTGTCTGAAGACAGCTACAGTGTACTCACATACATGAAATAAATAACTAAATCTTAAAAAACAAAACAATCCCCTCAATCCAAAACATCAAAAAACAAACAAATAAACAACCAGGCTGGGCATGGTGGTACATGCCTTGATCACAGTACTTGGGAGGCTGAGGCTAGCACAGGCAGATTTTGAAGGCAGCCTGATCTACACACCAAGTTCTAGGACAGTCAAGGCTATAGTGAAATTGTCTCAAAAGAAAGTAAGTCAGACAGTGGTGACATATGCCTTAAATCACAGCACTCAGGAAGCAGAAGTATCTCTGAGTTCAAGACCAGCTTGGTCTCAGAGAGAGTTCCAGAACAGCTAGGGCTACACAGAGAAACATAGACTCAATAAACAAACAAATGAACAAACCTGTTATATGTACAATATATAAATATATTATAATTATAAATATACATTATATGTTAAATACATATTTAATACATAAAATATGCTAAAAACATGTAGCTGCCTCCCAAGTGCTTGAATTACAATGCCTTTTATTTTCCTTTTGAAAAATTCCAAAGTATTTTTTTTTTTTTTTCTTTTTTCTTTTTTTTCGGAGCTGGGGACTGAACCCAGGGCCTTGTGCTTTCTAGGCAAGCGCTCTACCACTGAGCTAAATCCCCAACCCACCAAAGTATTTTTAAAGGCTATATTATTATTAATAAATGCTTTTTCTTATTTAACAAATTATATCACAGCATGGTATTGATACAAACATTAATAGCACCCCAACTATATTACAAATCCAGTACCAACACCACCCCAAACTGTACTCTGAAATCTCAGTCTTAATGCTACCTTTCTACTTTGCTCTTCTTTTTCCCTTGAGATAGGGTTTCTCTGTGTAGCCCTGGTTTTCCTGGAATTTGCTCTGTAGTTCAGGCTGGCCTCTGAGATCCACCTGCCTCCGCCTCCTGAGTGCTGGGATTAAAGGCATATGCCACTACTGCCTGGCTTTCTTTGCTCTTCTGAGATCCATTCTGAAGACTAGCTTTAGTTCTAAGACTTGCTAAACTTAGTTCAAAATATCCACACACTACTGAAATGTTCTGGCTTGAAGCTGGTGTGGTGTTACATACCTGTAACACTTGGGAGGCTCAGAGTAAATTTTGAGGCCAGCCAGTTCTACAGAATAAGACCTGAGCAATAAAACCTGAATAACCACCAAAATAATCACACACACAATACCCCGCCCCAACCCCCTCCCAAACAACAACGAACAACCTGAAACACTGGATTAAATTCCTCAGCTCAGACGTCTATAAAGAGAAAAGGCCAGTCTGTTAACACTTAATTTGTTTTAAAAAATAGGCTCATAAACAGGATTCTCTACAAAGTGTTCACTAAGTAACCAGTACCAGGGAAATCCAAAGATTAAAGCCTCAAAAGAAAGGAGTACATGACGGAAACAGTAAATGAAAAACCGCATAAAGCTAAATTTACAACTAAGGAGACTACAATGTGTGGGGTTGGGGAAAACGTATTTTTTGAGTTTGACAAAAAGAAATGAGTTTGGATCAACATACTTTCTGAAGGGCTAGATGTTCTGAGCAAAGCATGGCTTCTATAGGCAAACAGTCCCGAAGGTCAGTGGCTATGTTCTTCAATATAATGTCATTGTTATCTTGAGTAAATTCATCGAAATCCCCTGAAAAAGAGTAAAAAGGAGGGGGCTGGAGAGATGGCTCAGTGGTTACGAGAACTATCTGTTCTTAACCAAAGGACCCAGGTTCAATTCCCAGCACCTACATGGCAGCTCACAACTCTCTGTAATTCCAGTTCCAAGAGATCTGACACTGTCACCTACACATACGTGCAGGCAGAATACCAATGTGCATAAAATAACAATACATTATATTAAAAAAGAGTAAAAAGGGAGCCGAAATACCTCTCATTCATGCCATCATACCTAGACTAAGTGATTAGAGATGATGTGCTTTCCATCAGAGAAGCCTGCTAAACACGGACAGAGCAGCACTAGCCCAAGGTTCATTTAAAATGGAGAATGTTTCAGGCTGTCAAGATGGCTCAATGAGTAAAAACACTTCTTAAGAAGCATGATGACTGGGGGCTGGAGAGATGGCTCAGTGGTTAAGAGCACAGACTGCTCTTCCAGGTCCTGAGTTCAATTCCCAGCAATCATAAGGTGGCTCACAACCATCTATAATGGGGTCCGATGCCCTCTTCTGGTGTGTCAGTAACAGCACACTCATATACATTAAGTAAACAAACAAACAAACTTTTTTTTTTTTAAAAAAAAAAAAAACGGCATGATGAACTCAGTTCAATCCCTGGAATCCACAAGGCAGGAGGGAATAACTCCCACAGGCTGTCCTCTGATCTCTACACATGTGCTATAGAGCTGTACACAAAATAAACAGATATAAAAAAACATACATTAAAATAAAATGAATCTTCTTTCTTCCTCCAAACTGCTCATCAAATAAAAGCAAAGAGATTCAAGAAAATAAGTAGCATTTAAACCACTTTCTTTTTATTCATGAATAGTATCCCCTTAGTTTTCAGAGTATTAAAGTCACTAACAAATAATAAACTATTTCATCTTTGACCATGTGACTTATTGTTCAAGGATGTCTCAGAAGACAGATAACTTCCATCTGAACATCTTGACTCCAAAAACTGCATCCAAACTGTGAAAGGAATAGGGCAGGGGACACTGTGGCCCAGGTGGCAGTGCTTGTCTACTTGTACTGGACCCCAGTTTGCTCTTAGCCACTCATAAACAAGAGGTGGTATCTTGCGCCTGTAACTCTAAAAGGCAAGAAGATCATACCTTAAGATTATTCCTGGCTATATGGTGACTCTGAGGATGCTGGGCTACATAAGACCCAGTCTTAAAACATAAACCAAATAAACAAGAGTAATATAGTCACCAAATACATAAACTACTTGAAATCATAGCAAAAGATGAATACACACACACACACACACACACACACACACACACACACACACACACACAATTTATTTATAGACATTAAGGTCTACTTTGAGGTCCAAATAGGCCTTGAACTGAAAGCAATCCTTCTTCTTTAGCCTCCTGGAGTATTGTAATTACAGATGTGTATTATAATGCCTGGCTAAAACAGCGTATTTCTTTAAAATTATTTTTTAAAAAATATTTATTATATATGTATGAGTGTTTTGCCTGTATACCCATGTGTGTTTCTAAGGAAGTCAGAAGACATCAAATGCCTTGGGACTGGAGTTTGGTTGTGAGCCGACAACATGTGGGTCTTGGGAACTGAGTCACCTCTCCAGGAATCAAATAGTACATTTTAAAAGGCTATAACCAGAGCTGGAGAGAGATGGCTCCCCATTTAAGAGCACTGACTGGTTGGGGATTTAGCCCAGTGGTAAACGCCCGCCCAAGGAAGTGAAAGCCCCTGGGTCCGGCCCCCAGCTCCAAAAAAAAAAAAAAAAAAAAAAAAAAAAAAAAAAAAAAAGAGCACTGACTGCTCTTCCAAAGGTCTGCTATTCTCAGCTCAATTCCCAACAACCACATGGTGATTCCCAACCATCTGTAACAGGATTCAATGCCCTCTTCTGGTGTGTCTGAAGACAGCAACAGTGTAGTTATATACATAAAATAAATAAATAAATCTTAAAACAAAACACCGTGACCAAACTTGGTCTGGTAGAAGGGCAGACTAAAGAGGGCAAAGATATGGTAAGAGATTAATAATGGGTTAATCTAGGTAAGAGTACAAAATGGAATTAATTTTTCTGTAGTTTCTACTTTCTATGGGTTAAACTGTATTATTTATAAGTAGTTCAAAAATAATCTAAAACAGAATATAACGTATCTGGAAATGAAGTACTCTTAAAAGCCGGCTTCCCTCTAGGATGCCAAATGTAGACTTCGGAAGACTATGAATAAAATGGTAGATTGGAAAACAAAGTCGTTTACCTTTCTCTGAAAAGACTATTATAATTATGGGTCCTTGGCAGGGCATAAAGAACACAGGATATTGTCTTCCTTACTGTTAAAAAGAGGTATGAAGCCAGACATTGTGGTTCCCACTTCTGTGATCTTAGTTCTCAGGAAGGTTGAGGCTGGAGGATACTTGTGCTTGAAGCCAGCCTAGGCTCTGTGGTGAAACCATCTCAAAAACAAAAACTGCTGTTCAGATTACAGGCACAGCTGAGTGGCTCAACATATGCTTAGAGAATGCAAAGCCCTATTTTTGATGTCCAGGAGTACAACAGGAAGGAAGCAAAAGAAAAATAGTTCTACAAACAAATCAACAATCTCTTGAAAGGAATATCATCCCATTTCTTCCATTTCTGCATCCTCCAAAACTTACTGTTAAGTAGGATCACGATTTTTTTTCTTTTGTGTGTTTGTGTGTGCACATGCGTTGGAGGCCAGACGTCCATGCTGAGTGTCTTTCTCAACCACTCTCTACCTTAGGTTTTGATGGCCTCTCACTGAATCTGGAGCTTGTCAATTCAGCTAGACTAGCTGCCAGTGTGCTCTAGGCTTCCTCTCTCTCCTCTTTCCCAGTACTGGAATTACAGGCCCCTGCTGCCGAGCCCAGCTTCTCAGTGGTGCTGGTGAACCAAACTCTGGTTCTCACGCCTGCATAGCAAGCACTTCACTCACTCAGTAATCTCCCCAACACTATGACCTTTTTGTAAAAACAATAAAAATTAATGTATAAATTATACTGAATTACTCTGAATTATAAATATTCAGAGTAATGAGATGTTCTATACATATTTATATTATTCAAATTTAAATCAGGTCAGAAATATCTCCTATACATTTGACATCTCTTTACGGTGAAAACATTCAAAATCTTTTATTCTACCTCTTAAAAATGTACGTCATTGTTATCTAGAGCCATCTTATTATGCAATAGCACATGATTATCTCCTTTCTTTTTCTTTTTTTTAAAATACAGGGTCTTACCCTGTAGACTAGGCTGACCTTGAACTCAGAGCTGTGTAGACCTAGTCTCAAAAGCACAACTATCTGCCTCTGCCTCCGGAGTGCTGGGACCAAGGGTGTGAGCTCACCAAGCCTGGCTCTCTTCTTTTTGTTTGTTTTTTGAAACCAGGTTTCTCTTGTAGCTATCCTGGAATTCACTCTGAAGAGCAGGCTGGCCCAGAAGTCACATAGATCCACCTGTCTCTGCCTCCCAAGTACTGGGATTAAAGGCATGCACCACTACCCTATGAGGCTTCCTTCCTAAACAGGATATTTATTTAGAATGACATCATCATGTTATAAATAGCTACGAATGAGATGTTTCATAGCTTGCAAAGTTCTTTTATATACAGAGTCAGTTCAGTGCTACAGCACCAACATTAAGGAGAGAGAGCTAGACCACATTTAGGACACCTCGTCTTAAGTTTAACTGAGTCTTAGATGCTACAGAGAAGGCTGGTAGCAGTATGAGAGCTGTGGCCGATGCCCATAAGGAAGGTGTTCTGCCTTGCTACAGAGCTGGTCTATCTCTCTGCATAAGAACATTCTTTGCTTGTATAACTTGAGCAAGGGGAATTAACACAGAAACAGACTACTTGGTTCTGAGCTGATACTCAAAGGAGCCAGACGATACCTTATAATGAAACAAAATAGTTAACAAACTCACTGTTTTAGGTGAAATGTAAAGAGTGTCTTAAGTGGCATTGTCCTTTCCCACTGTATTCCTAAAATCTAATTATATTTTCCCAAGGTGTTAATACCCAGAATCTGCTTAGTTGCTCTTACAGATAAAACAGACTGTGAGAACTTCTATCACTCAAATTTAATTTACTTACACCATTACTCTTAAAGAAAACCAAAAATCTCATTATACTAAATGAAAATATCCTAAGGCTCAATTTCTTTTAGTTACAAGCAGTCATGTTACAAAACAATGTCTTCATAAGAGTTTTACTTTCTAAAATCAAAGAATCTTAGGAAGCTACGCTCTGACCTCTTTTTTTTTTTTGGTTCTTTTTTTCGGAGCTGGGGATCGAACCCAGGGCCTTGCGCTTCCTAGGCAAGCGCTCTACCACTGAGCTAAATCCCCAACCCTACGCTCTGACCTCTTAGCAAGCGGCAGAATACCATGTACTATGACTTGCAGAGTACCGTGTCTTGGTATTTGACACACAGCTCCTTGGGGTTAAGCACACTCAGAAGGATTTCTTGGTTCGGCTAAGTTAGAAGCTGCCTCTCTGTAACAATCAGTGTTTCTCCTTCACCTTGAATGGTATCATTATCTTTAATGCTATACATTTACTGGATGAGCATTCAAGGGACACAAGATTGTGCAAGTTTTCAAACAATCATTTACATCTAAGAAACTTATACATGGTACAAATATTAAAAAAAAAAAAAAAAAGTAACAAACCCCCAGAGAGAGCTCTGACTTGACTGCATTCCAAAGTAGAAGGGGTTTCTCCAGTAACTGCAGACTGCTTTGTGCTGTTTCTAGTGGGATCTTACATAGTAAACAATCAACCTTTTTCTTCATCTAGTTTCACCTCTGCTCTTTGTAATGCTATTTCTAGAGACTCTGGACAGAGACTGAAGAGTGGATTTGGAGTTTGACTGCTTAAATCTGAATCCTGCGCCACCAACTTATTAATTAGATGAGTTACTCCACTCTGTGCCTCAGTTGCCTTTATCTTTAGTGAAAATAACCATCCCAGATCAAAAGACTGTTTTGGGGGAGTTAAATGAGAACATTAACTGAATATTTAGAACATTGCCTTAGGAGGCTGGGAGGTTGGCTCAGTGGATAAAGATACCTGGTGGCAAGCCCCATGACCTTGGTTTGATCCCCAGTTTGACGCCTACACACATTCTTATATACACATATTAATAATTATAATAAAAATATTGTCAGAATTCTAATCAGTCACAACCATCTTTTAAGAAGTTCATTTACATTTGAATATCAGCAATGTTTATTAAGGTAATTTTCCAAAATTACACTTTGAAAGCATTATCAGGGGCTGAAAGATGGCTTAGTGGTTAAGAGCATAGACGGATCTTACATGGATCCAAGTTCAGTTCCCACACCCAAACACTCCTATCACTCCAGCTCCAAGCCTTGAGCTTCCACCAGGGCCTAAACTCAAATGCACATAATGCCCACATATCTCAAAGTAATTTAAAATTTACTAATTTCATAATTGAAATGAAAACATGCACAATTTGACCATTTTGATAAGCTAGTTTCATTTATGTGTTTTCCTAAATGTTCTTATTCTGTTCCAAGTGTTTTCTTCATTCATTTGCCCCAGATTCACAATTATAATTTTCAGACTTCAAAAGGAAATTTTTAGCCAAGATGGGTAAAATTAATTTTATTATCTATAGTGGTTGACACATAACCTTTGAAAATTTTAGCTAACAAATCATTTTTCCCTAACGATGGCTATAAAAATATCAGAAAGGCAACTGATATACTATGAAAGTGTATAAAATGGAAATCACTTAAAACATTACATACTTATCTACTTCATGTGCATGGGGAACACTGTGCACATGGTTGTCAGAGAACAGCCTATGGAGGTCTGTGTGTTCCTAGCATGTGGGTCTAGGGGTAGAACTCAGGTGGAGTGTGGCAACAGCTCCTTTAACCACTGAGTCAGCTCTGTGGCCTTTGAATCACTTTACTATTAGATGATATTTACTCTAGGAAACTAAATTTGTTGAAGCTAGGCTTGGTAGCACACAGCCGTGACTCAGCTATACCAGAGGATTTCCTGAACCCAGGAGTTTATGACTGGCCTGAGGCAATATAATCAAACTGTCGGGGGGGAAAATGTTGCTGAAACATTATCCCTCAAAAAAACATTATTTTGAGAAAGAGCCTCAACACACAGCTCTAGCTGATCTGAAAGTTATGATGTAGCAGGCTGACCTTGAGCTCACAGAGATCTGTCTACCTCTGCCTTCTGAATGCTAGGATTTGGGGAAAGGCACCATGGTGCCCAGTTTAAAAAGATGTTAAATTACATTTAACTTATTTGTACATGTATGTGTATGTTTCTGTGTTTGTACTTTTGTGGACTCTTTCAGTTCTGACTGTTTCCTTACTCAAGTACTAAAACATGTTGAAGTTTTTTTAATGTACTCTCAAATTTTCTGAATAACTATTCTAAATTGCTCTGATAGATATGAGTAAGAATGGGTGGATTTAGGTGAGGTGGCATTTAATCCTGCCTTTAATCCCAGCATTCTTCTTTCTACCCTCCATCCTACTGGTGGGAGGCTAAGGCAGGATGGTTACAAATTCTAGAATAGCCTGGAATAAACAGCAAGATCCTAGCTCAAGACAACAAAAGAATATATATTTCATCAAACTGTCTCAGCATTGGATGTAATCATAAAAACAAACTTGGTTGTTTTAATTCACGTTTATTCAATTACTAGTTAGACTGAATATCTTTTAACCTGAGAGCTATTTCAGGAGGTGTAGTAACAGTTCTTTGGAAACTTTAACCTTTTGGAAAAAGATTAAAGAAGTGTTAATTGACTGCCTCAGGACAGTTAAGATTTTCTCAAATGATACAGAAGTGGGAAGAGAGGAGAAGGAAGTTTCTCCACAAGGCAACGTCAATCCTTAACAAGTTCTGCTTACATTTAATTAAATCTACAGGAAATAAACACCCAGGGCTGATAGCCTAAGAAGCAAACCCCACTTTGGGGGCTGGTGAAACGATGGTTCAGCAGGCAAAGGCACTAGCATCCTCACAGGCCTGTGCAAGTTCCTTACCAGCACCCAAGCAAAGGTGGGAGGAGAGAACGGCCAACAAAGCCACTCCACGTGCATGCTGCAGTGTGCACAATATTGTGCACAAGTATACTGTGCACATGTGTGTGTACACATGTTAACTGTAAGAATTTAAGAACCCCACTTGTCCTCTGTGGCATGCAGCCCTAGCATTGTTCTCGTCTTGTCACTTTAAGGAACTCATGTTAGTGACCACTTCATATGGCACCCGTTAACTTCTCATGACTTTCGTAGTGTACCACACCCACTCGTGACCCTATAAACCCGCCTCCTGCTTTAATCTCACTTTCACTCCCCTTCCCTACAAGTTTTAGATGGTTTCCTATTTCTCAATGTATCAGACTTCACTGTACACTTTTAACGCCCCTGACATCAGAACATAAATGTCCTAATATTTTTCAATTTAATCTTAGATTAACAAATAATCATTTTATGTTTTTCTGGGATACATGTATAGTTCACAGAAGAACCAGTCCAGTTAAAAAAAATCTGCTTTTTGCTGGGTGATGGTGCTTTTAAATCTCAGCACTCAGCAGGCAGAGGCAGGCGATCTCTGTGAGTTCAAGGCCAGCCTGATCTATAGAGCAAGTTCTAGCCAAGGTTAGACAGGGAAACCCTGTCTTGAAACCCCCACTTTCCCCAATTTTGTATCTAACAATAGACCAACATCTCCCCCTTCACTCCATTCCCTCGGCTACATGTAGTGATTCCTGTCCTACATTTCTCCAAATCCGGCAATTTTCTACTCACCATGTGAGTGCTAGCCTTTGGATGTGTTTGAGCAACTGAGCTTTAGTTAGTAGCACTCTTGGGGATGTTTGGACCTTTGTGGACAAAGGACCTGGCTGCAGAGAGAGAGAGAGGACTGTAGGGGAACAGCTAGAGGGTTAAAGCCCCTGATTCAGTCCACGGTCTTGGCTTCCTAGTTAGTTGTGGAGATGTGAGTAATATTACTTCTTCTTGTCTCCCTTAAGTTACTACCTCTTATGAGGTTACCTGGACCATAGAGATGAGAAAAATATCTACTACAGTAGTTAATCCAGAGATAATTCAGTATCTGTCTTTTGTGCCTGGCTCATTTCACATAACACAATACTCTCTACATTTATGTAAGTTGTCCTGAGGAATAGAATTCTTTTCTTTTTAACTGCTAAGGCTTAGTCTAGTAGAAGACTGGTGCTTAACATGTGGAAGTCAATACCACTATTAAACCAAGTAAGCAAGCAGGCAAGCAACTAACAAAGGCTGAGTAATATTCTACTGTGTACATATAAAATGTCTTAAAATTCCATTCATTGGTTGATGGCCACTGCATGTTGTAGACATCGTGAATAATGCTGTAATAAGCAGGGATACACACAGGTTTGGTACACCGATTTTAATTTATTTGGAGATTTAGCATAAGTGGAATTGCTAAGTATGCTAGCTAATTCTATTTTTAGTGTTTTAAGGGCTCTCCCACACCAAAATGGAATATATCAACAATACACAACAATAGCTTTTCCTTCACATTTTGCCACCACGTCATTTCTGACATTTCTGATAGTCATTCTAAGAGGTGTGAGATCAACTTCTCATTATTCCCTAATATTTTTGCTCTAGACGCACCTCAGTTGTTTCCCATGTTCTTCCCAAGCACACAGCTCCTTTTATTATAAGACTTACATTACTCCCTCTGGTTCATCCATGTCCCTACCTCTAATGCATAAGTGCACACGTTAAGTTCTAGGTTGTAGGATGCTGATTATGCAGCCTATCATTAAAGAGACTCCTGGTCCTGGACTAGATGAACACTGTCCCTTGCTCTCTTCTAAATACAACTAAATGCCCTATAAACAACCTAACTGGCACCATAAAAGAACTCAGAAAACTAAATGGTTAGTCACCACAGAATCTGAGGAAGTACTCTCTGGTAAACTGCTTTAAAATCTTTAATATAGACTACACAGGGTACTAGAAGTCTGCAAACCAGAACCACTATTCAGCACACACAGAAGACAGAGCAAAAGCATAAACTTATGAAAAGCTTGTTTGTGGCCAAAGACAGAGAAAAAAAGAACAGCAGAGACTGCTAGAGAGCTCCAGCCCCGACTGCATGCAGGGCAGTGGTGACTCAGTTTGCACCATGGGAGCCCGCTGACTCAGGCCCTTAATGCATAGGCATTGCCTGACTTTTCTGCCCAGTAGCAGAAAAAAATGACAGGCTGGTTTTGCCTTCTCTCATCAGTGAAAGGCAGCTTAGCAACACAAGATGGTTCGGAAGTGTCTTCTGCTCTTTTAGAAAGGATTGAGCAAACAGGTAAGAGAGGAGCAGCCAGGTACCTTCAGAGAAACCTCTATAACTACCATTCTTCTTAATGACAGAAGACTGGGGACAAGGAAAGGATGTCCATTCTTAGCATTTTTACTCACTGTAGTAAAGGCAGCGGGACTAGCTAGCATACATAGGAAGAGAGAACATATTCATGCAATTTGGGAAAAAGGAACATAAGAGGTTGGGGAAAGAAAACAGATTGTCCAGGCCCATGGCCTCACAGAGGATGACATGAAAATTCATGAAGCACTCCATTATTTTTTGTTTGGCTTTGAGTTTTGTTTTTTTTCTCAGAGAAACAAAGAATATGAAGTGGGGTTGAAGGATCTGGGAGGAGTTGGTGGAAGGTAAGGAACATGTTCAAATATACTGAAAGCAATTAAAAAAACATTAAAATATGAAATCAAGCTTATCTACATGATTATCTACATGATTCTCCATGTAGAATGTTCTAAGGTGGGCTGGAGAGATGGCTCAGTGGTTAAGAGCACTGACTGCTCTTCCAGAGGTCATGAGTTCAATTCCCAGCAACCACATGGTGACTCACAACCATCTGTAATGAGATCTGGTGCCCTCTTCAGGCTTGCAGTCACATATGCAGGCAGAATGCTGTACATTAAATAAATAAATAAATAAATAAATAAATAAATAAGTTCTAAGGTGCCTACAGGAATTCCTAAACCACTTACACATATATACATGTAAGCAAAATACTAATGAACATAAAGCAAACAAATCTAAAAACAAAACCCTACAACTGGGCTGGAGAGATGGCTCAGTGGTTAAAAGCACTGGCTGCTCTTCCAGAGGACCCAGGATCAATTCCTAGCACCCACATTGTGGCGTATAACCACCTATGACCCTCTTCTGGTCTCCCCAGACGTCAGGAACATATGTGGTGCTAGAAACATATACAGGATAAGTCCCCACACACATAAAATAACAACAAAGGGGTGTGGGATGATGTCACAGGTGAGGCAGGTACAAGACAGAATGAGGCCTGTCATTGGACGAGAAGAAAGGAAGGATGGGCGGGAGAAAACTTTGAGGGAAGGGGAGGAGACAGGAACAGAAGAGGGAAGGGGAGAGAGAGTAGCTGGGAGACAACATGGAAGCTGACGTTAAGATTCCACATTGTACCTTTACAGGTTGTTATAAATGTTCTTAAGCGGTGGATGTGTACAGGGTTTTGTATGTTTAGGTGGGCAATTATATCTTATCAATTGGATCAAAGGTTATTGTGTTGTATGTTCTTTCATGTGTAGATTTAAGTGTAAGGAAGTCGGGGGCGGCTGGTTTGGGCCGCCACAGAGTTGGGATGTGTGTTTCTGGCATGGAAACCTGCCTTGGGAACTAGATAGGTAGAGAGATTGCTGCCAGGCTCAGAGAAGAGGCCTTCGGCAGTGTGATATGGGATGGAGCAAAGCAGGTGAGAGGCTTTGCTGACTGAGACTTAAGATATCCAGCAGATATCTTGGGACACTGCAGTACCGGACCTAGAGGGGGTAAAAAGACAGCATTTTATTTTATTTTATTTTATTTAAGATTTATTTATTTATTTTTATGTATGAGTACACTGTTGCTGTCTTCAGACACATCAGAAGAGAGCACTGGATCCTATTAAGATGGTTGTGAGCCACCATGTGGTTGCTGGGAATTGAACTCAGGACCTCTGGAAGAGCAAACAGTGCTCTTAACCACTAAGCCATCTCTCCAGCCCTATTTTATTTATTATATTTTTATAACAACAATGGGGGAGTCACCACAACATGGTGGCAGTATTAGAAGGTTGAGAACCACTGGTCTACACGATCCTGACACTATCTGTAGGGCCAGGACATACCAAGCTCCCACAAGCAGGCCCATATGACCTATCTCTGTGCTATCTTACCAAGACCACACCAGATCCTCCCTGAGGCCCTTAAGGTAACATATATAGCCCATCTCTTGAACCCATCTTCACAGAAGAAGTGACAATTACTTTGAGAAGAGTTTCAATATAATTATACTCTGCTGGCTCTGGTGTTTGCAGAGACCCCTTACACTTTACTATTGCCCCCAGCCTACAATACATTTTTCCTTGTGAGCCTGAACCTTTAACTGATAAGCCATTTCTCCAGTTTCAATACTACATTTTTATAGTTAATAATGCTTTTGGAATAAATGACCTGATATTGAGGTATATAGAAAAACTAGAAGGAAGTTGGTACTATTATAAACAACTAGGTTAGTTAGGTAAACAACTAGGTAAGTTAAGGCTCAATAAAGTGATAGAAGACAACATGTTTATCGTGAGACCATGTCTTTAAAGCAAACTTCATGTGTTAGAGAGATGGGTCGGCTCTTCCAGAGGTCCTGAGTTCAATTTCCAGCAAACACAAGGTAACTCACAACCACTTGTAATGGGAATGGTGCCCTCTTCTGGTGTGTCTGAAGACAGCTACTCATATACATAAAATGACAAACAAAAAACCTTATTTTGTAAATAACTATCTTGAAGCACGCTTCCGGTATGTGTATATAACCATGGAGTGGTGTCTCTGGTTTCCTACATTTTCAAGATACTTTACTATCAGATGCATCAAGTCAACTTCAGTTTGGTGCCTCACTTAAATAATCTCTCAAAACGTTTAACAATTCTCTAACTACGCAAAGAATATTTTTCCTAACAGATCAAAGGCTGACGATCTAAAATCTGAAGTTGGAGTTGAGGGTGTAGATCAGAAGGCAGAACACAGGCCTGAGATTGATCTCCAGCATCAGCACAGGAGAGATGGACGAAGGAGGATCAGAGTTCTAAGTCATCCTCTCTTAAGTTTGAGGTCTAACAGTACTGCATGAGACCTTGCCTCAAAAATTAAAAATATATTGGAGGTCATATCAAATAAGAATACTTTAATAGATCTGAATGAAGTAACCTTGGGGATAAATGTTTTTCAGTATAGCATACATGAGTATAGTTCTCAAAATGGAAAGAGTATATAAATAAAACAGTGTTTTCACAAGGCCTTACTTCGCTAGAGAAGAAAAGTTTTATCTACTAACTAGATCTAATCACCTCATTTCCTCGATTCTAATTTGTTACTTTTCATATTTACTATTAACAGTTTAAAAGAAGTCTTTTTTTTCTTCCCCATCCCCTGAAAGATTATTAAATGGGCGGATAACTCCACAACCCAAAACCTTTCTTGCACAGAGCTTTTCCAAGTAGTATCTGCCTGTACGAGTAACTGAACAAAGAGGTTCTAGAAGCTTGCCCAAAGTCAGCCCCGGTATCGCAAACCACCTAAAGTTGGTTCTCGGGCATCCAATCCTAAAACGCACTCCGAAGACTAGGCGTGGGGTGTGCAGCGATCAAGAGCTGCCTAGCGATCCCGTGCCTATTCCCGCCCCTCCCTGGTACTCAAAGACTAAATCCAACAGCCAACTGCCATCCGCCGGGCTATAGCCATGACTGCTTACGGGTAGTCCTCATCCAGTCGAGCAGTGCAGGGACATCTGCGGGAGCCGTAGTTTCGAGCAGCTGAAGCACAGCTTTCCGAGCGGACCGAAAATCCATGGCGAAGGCAGCCAACAAGACAGAAGATTCTCGCCCAGCACGCGTAGCTAGACACGCGCCAGCCGCGATCCCACCCTCCGCGGATCCTCCAGTCACGAAGGCCAAAACGCTAAGCCCCGCCCCCTCGGGAATCCCTCCTCTCGCGGCTGCCGAAGCCTTAAGCCTCGCCCCCTCGCGGAATTCTCCTACACTTTGTCACCTAGTCGCTTTTCCTAAAGTCCTGACTTTCCCCGAGATTGCACCCGGAGAGGGCCTGTTTAACTGCTAGCTTGCCACCGCAGTGATGTCCAAGTAAGACACTAAGGCCACACTACAGGTCAGCGCAGGCAAAGAAACACCCCTTCAACCCTCAGCAGAGGGGAGCCGCAGAAACGGGGCTTTGTGCCCCGGAAGCGGAAGTGTATCTTCGCGAAGGGCTGAACTACGCTGAGTGATGACGTCTCCTCATTGGGCGGAAGGTTCGGTGGCAGTCGTCGGTATTCCAGCTGGTGGGAGTTGGCTTAAGGGTGCTGGGCTCTGGGCCCCTAGTTTATGTAGCTGGGAAGTTGGACTGCGTGGTCGTCCCTGTCCTTCTGCTTCCAGTGTTCCTGGGTTTCCTTCTGCGGCGTGGGGCCTCGCCAAGGACTCGCCGGCCCTGTGGGGCCACGGCTAGAGCGGTGCCTTTTGCGGTGAGTGTGTGGGGTTTTCCTCTCTCTGCGCTGCTGAGAAGGTAGGGTGGGGGAGCACAGCAAGACTCCTAGTTAGAGCGCCGCTTCTGCGAAGTCTTCCCGGATCGCCACAGGCTGGGATCGCCCAGGCTGAGGTGCACTGACACTTTTACTCTTGTCCTCCATCGCAAGTTTTACTAAACGATGCCCTACTACCCTTTTAATTTGTCTTTAGATTTATCAGAACAAAATAAGAAGTAAGCATGTGTAGGCTGGGCTTATGGACGACATTCCTGAGCAAGAATTTAGATGAAGCTACTTGTCCAAAGCCTTTTGACATATACCAGGTTTTATTTTCCTACCTTTTAGTGTTTATTAGCATGTTGGCTAGCATATTGTCCTTTATGCAGTAAGAACTTTTAGTTCAGTGGCAATGATAAGATGCACTGAGGGCTTTTCCTTTTATCAGTCAACACTACTGACCATGTATTTTTTTCTTTTTAGAAACTTTCTTAATCGGCTTTTCTGTTAACCAGTTTTCACTTAGATGTTAGATATGCATTTGTACAAAATGTTTATGAGGCTTTCTTTGTTTTTTCTTTTTAAGCTGAAGAGATAAAGAAGGACACTAGTCCTAACATGGAGATTCTAGCAGTACAGAGGATGAAAAAGTCCATAAATATATATTATAGCCTGACAAGTAATGAGAAACTCTAGTTAGGTAAAAAGCGATATGGGACAGTGATGACAGTTCTTAAGAGATTTGTTTGAGTCATTTGCTTTTGAAGGCTAGCCTCAATTTCCTAATAGGCTTCCAAGGATAGAAGAGGGTTAAGTACAGTACTATAGTTCCTATGGCACAGCTGTAATGGTGCAGAAGAGGGGGGAGACATTTCCCAAAAGCCTCTTTACCTCAACTTTTTGATATAACAGATTTAGTATCTTCCCTTATACAAGGAGTACTCCTGTAACAATCTGTGTCTGCTACTGGAATGGTAGTTTTTCTTTCTTCTAAAGATAGGGTTTTTTTTTTGTTTGTTTGTTTAAGTGCTTTTGGAGGCAAAGATAACCAGTAAAAACTTCCAGACCCTTGGGGTACTTTTAGTCTTGGTTAATTTGCTCTTTCATTTGCCCCATGTTGGTAGAACAGAAGGTCTTCCACAGACTCAGCCCGAGAGTTCTCGTCCACATGTTGCTTCCATACATCATTCCCATGTGCCAACCATTAACATGCACTTTTCTCTAGACCTCCCTTTGAGAGTTCTGCACTTACTGCTTCCAACTCCCATTTTCCCCTAGGCTGTGTGGTGTGTATGTGGAAACGTACAGAAGCAGTGCGCTTTGAGTTGTGACCCTTACTTGTTGGGTGTTGTTATGTGTAAGTTCAGTTTTCAAGGAGACCAAGCCACAGGTGCTTAGTTAGCTACTTTGTAGTCTGGGTAGGGAAATTACTGGAGCACAGGAATTAGAGGTGAGCCTGGGCATCATTATCAATACCCATCCCTAAAATACACAACGTAGTAGTACAATAAAAGGAGCACTTATCTACACATTTGCAAAAGTAACTTTTATTCAACTGAAGTGATTGTCGTCTTGGAGGCTCACTGCCTCTGTCTGCTAACCTAGACCTAACCCTGGAAGCTTCTAGCCTCCGTACACTCTTATCTGGGCCTAGAATGTCTTCAGCCTCTGAGACTTACTGCTGAATCAGCTCACCCACTGTAGCTCTTTCTGATCTCTGGCTGGCTGGTCAACTCAGCTGTTCTGCCTCAGACTCTTTTCCCCACAACTGATCCAATCCGGCTTCTCTCAGCCTCTCCTGTATTACTCTGTGTGGCCTCAAACTGACTGTCAGTGGTTCTGATCTTCTGACTCCTCATTCTCTGGTTTATTCTGTCTTCATCTAGATCTGGCTGGTTCTCTCTTTGCAACCTGCCTCTGTAAAACTTCTTATACATTTTTGTAGACTTCTAACTCTTGGATTTTTTTCCATTTGGTGCAGTTGCTGCTGTTTCTAAAGAGGTTTTATTATATTCTGTATATTTGGACATACACACACACACACACACACACACACACACACACACACATATATATATATATAACTATGTTGGCTTAGCTGACCTTGAAGCCATAGTTTCAAGCAATCCTCCTAACTCAACTTTCCAAGTAAAAAGTACCTATAATGGTCCTCTGCCTAAGATATTTTAAAAGTTGAGGGCAGCTTTCCATGCCTTTGATTTGAGGATGCTGCTGAGTGCAGTGTTTACTAGACCTGACTGCATACCAGGGTCTACAATGACAATTTTTGCTTTTCTAATCAAGAGTTTAGATATGACTTGTTCTCTAAAACATTTTATTATTTCCCCCAGTGTTAATTGCCCCTGGGAATTTAGCTTTGAGCTTTAAATGTAACCAGTGTAGCATTGCTTGAGCTTGTATCAACTCACACTTTTCCATCTGCTCCTTCAGTGATCTTGTCAATGTCAAAAGCAACTATTTCCAAGGTTTTTTTTGCTTTTTGTTTTCATTTTTCCTCTTGGAAAGATTTTGTGTAAAGATTCTTTTTATGACTAACCTGACAGCCAAAGAGAATCTTGAATTGCTTTGAATCTGTCTCTCTTTAAAAAAAGATTCCTTGTAGAGTTTTTTCCTCTCTTCTTTCCTATTCCTCTTTCTCTCTCCCTCCCTCTCTCTTCATTTTCCCCCCTTCTTTCTGGGCTGGCCAGCATGGGTCAGAGCTCCAGGAGTCTATTCCTTCTGAGTGCTAAGCTGTGCACTACTATATCCCACCTCCTTGCTTGGTTTAGTTACTATTCCTATTGCTCATTGAGTATGGTGTTGAGGAGGGAGGGAGGTGTATATATGTTTGTGCATGTGTATGTGCTAGAGGAGAAAGTTGGATGTCATCTTCTATCCCTCTCTGCTTAACCTCTTGAGACCGGGTCTTTTTTTTTTTTTTTTTTTTTTTTAAAATTTTTTTTTAATATTTTTTTAATTTTTTTTTGAGCTTATAATATAATTACATTTCCCCTTTTCTTTTCCTCCCGACAAGTCCTCCTTTATACTCCTAACTGGCTTTAAATTCATGACTTTTTTTTTCATTAATTGTTGTTACATACATATATGTTTATGCATATATTCCTAAATACATAAATATACCTTGTTTAGTCTATATATTACTTGTAGGTTGGTTTTCATGGCTGACCATATGCTATCAGATAATCAGTTGGTGTGCTCCCATGAGAAAGACCATCTCTCCTGCTCTTAGTTGCCTGGAATTCCTTGAGTAAAGTTGAGGCCACCTGGGCAGCTGGTCACTGCCAGGGTGTGTGTGCCATTATTGCACAATTAGGGTTATTGTATCGTGCCACTTGTTGTGGTTTATAGCTGTCATAGCTGGTAGGACTGATGGTTCCTTTCCTCCTCTTGAAGCTTCCTTTCACAGTACCTTCTGGTACCAAGAAAGCTAGTCCTCAGGGAGGAGGCTTTCTGGTCAGTTCCAGCTCAGAGAGAGGCCTTTGGGCTCTATGTCTAAAGTACACGGTGTCTTCATTAGTAGGGACTTGCCTTCTACCTCTCTCGGTGGGGAAGGCCAACCAAGGGCAATAACAGTAGCCTGTTCAGCAGCCCTGACAAACAACTCGAGAGAGGGCTTTTCATGGCTGTTTTTTTGGGGAACTATTGTTAGCTCTGATTGAAAAAGAATTTCACTTAAACTATATATGTATTTATTTACATACAGACTTACATGCATTGTAGTTTCGTTTGTTTTGTTATAGGTAGATCTTTAATAGTATGCTTCTTCGTAATTTCTTTTCAAACTCCCTTGTTGTTTTACCCTTCTGTCCTGAATTTCTCTCCCTCTCCACTCCCTAATTTGAGCCTTAATTTCCTATTTAGAGCCCTGTTTTCCTCTCTCCTCATCAAATCACTTATGCCCCACTATATCTTTCTGTATTGTTTCTTCACTCCATCAATGGTCCCTTTTCACTTTCCTGATTCTGTAGTCATCTAGGATGTGTACTCATCTGAAGATTTGTGTGCCTTAGAGAGAACATAAGATGTTTGAGGCTGGGTCTCTAAGTAAACCTAAAGCCCACTATTTTGGTTAGTTGGTTGGCCAGTGAGCTCCCTAGACCTACACCTCAGTGCTGGGGTACATGCATGCACAGCTTTTACAGTGGATGCTGGGAAGTCAAACTCAGATCCTCATGCTTACATAGCAGGTACTTAGTCATTGAATCATTTTCCTAGGCACCTCAAATGTTTAAAATTGTATTTATTTTTAGAGCAAACATGATTTATTAAGAAAAAGTGAGGAAAACTCCTGAGGGGATGGGGGTCCTAACAGTTTCTTTTCTTTTAAAATTACCTTGTTCTATAGCCAGGGTTGACTTTAGACTCATGGTCCTTCTGCCTTAGGCAAGCAGGCATTACCATGTCTGCCTAATAGAAGTTTTCTCTACCTTATCTTCCATTAGACTGTGAGGTGGGGGTGGGAGTAAGAGCTCAACTGCTAAAGTACTAAGTCCAAACCCTTTACTCAGATTTTAAATCTTTTGGTAAAAATACAGCCTAGAATAAAGAATGATAGAGATTTTGTAATAATCTTTATGCCCAACTGGAATATTTTGATTTATTGAGGTTGTCTAAGGGAGCCAGGGAAATAGCTGAGTGATTTGATTCCAGGAACCCACCTAGGGTAGTCAGTCTTTGGTTGCAAGTACATGTCACCTCAGCACTACAGATATAAAAGGGACTTCAGCCAGCTTATCCTTCTTGGCCAGTGCTGTGTCATTGAGTGACCCCTACTCAATAAGCAAGCAGGTAGCTCCTGAGTAATCACATTTGAGGAATCTCTGCTCTCCATGGATACACACAGATACTCAGATTAAAAGCATGCAGCACGATGCCTGTTTACAATGTTAGTTTTAGTGTTAAGGTTTTAAACTTTGAAAAACTAGTTAGGTATGGAGGCACACACCTGCACTCAAGACAGGCATGGGGATTGTTCCAAGTTCCAGGCCATCCTTGTCTATAGAGTGAGATTCTGTCTCGAAGGAACCAAATGGAGGAACTTATGATGGTATGAAATGAACAAGAGAGCTTTGTCTGTATTTATCCAATGTTAATTTATTGATTAGAAATGAAAATGTTTTTATGCTGGCACAATTCATAAAGCACATAGTAGGTATTTAATGACTAGTGGATGAGTACAAATAACACCTAGCTGAACTCCTAGTTTATATACTAATAGCATAAGCTCTGTCTTTCACAAAGAAGCACATTAGAAAATAGTTTTCTTCTTGATGTAAAAAATAATATGCAGAACAGTGTAGTATCTTAGTTAGGGTTCCATTGCTGTGAAGAGACACCATGACCATGGCAACTCTTACAAAGGACAGCATTTAGTTGGAGCTGGCTGATAGATTCAGAGGCTTAGTCCATTATCAACATAGTAGGGAGCATGGCAGCATCCAGGACAGCTTGGCGCTAGAGCTGAGAGTTCTACATCTTGATCTGTAAGGTAGCAGTGTCACTGGGCTTGGCTTGGAGCATATATGACCTCAAAGCCTATCCCCAGAGTAACACCTCCTCAAAAAAGGCTATACCTCCTAATAGGGCCACTCCTTATGGGCCAAGCATTTAAACACATGAGGCTATGGGGTCTATGCCTATTCAAACCACCACAAGTACTGCATGTTTTTAGTCCCAGTTCTTGGGAGGCAGAGGCAGGTGGATCTCTGTGAGTTTGAGGCCAGCCTGGTCTATAGAGTGAGCTCTAGTATAGTCAGGGCGACACAGTGAAACCCTGTCTTGAAAAACAAAAAGCAAAACAAAACTTGTAAGTATGCACTCGATACATATATATATGTGTGTGTGTGTGTGTGTGTGTGTGTGTATATGTATGTGTGTATGTGTGTCCAGCCCTCTAACATTCATCTTTAAGAATTAACTGGTACAACTTAAAATGAAGGATGACCTGTTTATGATGTCATCTTCACCAGATCACTGTGCTGTCATAGATAGCTGTATAACTCCTGTAGCAGTGATAAAAGATGAAGGGAAACATTCCTCTTCTTCCATGAAAGTAATTACTTCATTGATTTAGCATATCAGATATGGGATAAGAAATAACTCTTGAATCTTTTCAGTGAAGTAGTTGCTATTTGAGGTTAAGCAGTCATGTAACTATCTAAAACAAAAAAACCTTTGCTCATTCTCATCACGTTAGCAATAATTTAAAATTTTAATCTAATTTTATTTTTAATATTTTTTGGAGACAGGGTCTCACTATATCACCCTGGCTGGCCTCCAACTCACAGGGCTCTATCTACCTCTTCTCCTGTGTGTTGGATTAAAGGTTTGTACCACCATATCAAGCTTTAATTTTTTTCAATTAATTTATTTTTAAAATGTAGACAGTATTTCACTATGCAGACTTGGCTGGCCCCGAACTCACTGTATAGAACAGGCTGGCCTGGAAATAATGCATGGAGATCTCCCTGTCTCTCTAGTGTTGGGATTACAGGTGTACATCACCATACCCGAAAAATAAACATTTTTAACTTCTACATTACTAAATTTTGCTTGAGTTGGAATGTAATATTTAACTGATATGTAATATTTAACTCAGCCTGAGAAACCCTTTTTCTATTAAACCCTAAAGTTTATTTTCCCTTTTTGTAATCTTTAACTCCCCTAAGTTCAGTCTCTTAAGTCTCCCTATGGCAGATATCTTAGCTATTTTCTCACTGTTTTCCTTTTTATTATTATTTTTTTTTCCTTTTTCTTTTTTTTTGGAGCTGGGGACCGAACCCAGGGCCTTGTGCTTGCTAGGCAAGCGCTCTGCCACTGAGCCAAATCCCCAACCCTTTTTTTTTTTTTTTTTTTTTTAATTTTATTCTGGCTTCTTTACGCCTCTTGTGTTTACATGGCTGTTTCCCCCTCTACAATGGGGAAATTTTCTTAACTTCGTTGACTAGAGTCTCTGTGCTTTCAGTGTTTGTCTCAGATCCAACTCTCTCTTTTCTTTTTTTTTTTTTTGGAGCTGAGGACGAACCCAGGGCCTTGTGCTTGCTAGGTAAGTGCTCTACCACTGAGCTAAATCCCCAACCCACTGTTTTCCTTTTAAATTAACTTTTAGATGTCATTTTTTATGTTTGTGGAACTTTTGACTACATGTATACCTGTGTAGACACACATACCTGGTGCTAGAGGATAAAAGAAGAGGGCATCAGACTCCTTAGAACTGTAGTTAGGCACTTGTGAGCTGCCATGTTATTATTGGGAGCTAAACCTGGGTCATCTGGAAGCTAGTGCTCTTATTTCCTGAGCCCAAAATAAAAGTGCCTGTTATTTCAGAACCAAATTCTGATATCCTGTTTAGCTTAGCCTAATTTTGTTTTTCATTCTGTGTCTTTTATAGAAACCAAGAGTTGACTGTGACCCCTTATTGTTAAGTTTACTTCACTAATCATTTGTCAAGGTTCTCCAAAGAAACAAACAAATTTATTTTATTATTATTATTATTATTATTATTATTATTATTATTATTATTATTATTATTAAGCTGTGTGTGGGGCGGGTAAAGGTATTTTCCGTAGGAATTGGCTTAGACAGTTATGGAGACCAATAAGCCTGAAGTTCGTTTGGCAGGAGTTGTTGGCAAGTAGGAGGGCTTAATGTTGTAGTTGCAGTCCAGAGTCTAACGAAACAGGCTGAAGACCAAAGGCACAGGAACTGAATTTCTTCTCTTCTCTTCTCCCCTCCTCTCCCCTCCCCTCCCCTCTCTTCTCTCCTCTCCTCTTTTCTTTTTATAGTTAGGCAAGAAGAATTCTGTTCTGGCATTTACTCTGCTGCTCTTTCCTGTACGTCGTCTTACCAGCTAGTTCTTTTTTTTTTTTTAAGATTTATTCATTTATTATATATAAGTACACTGTAGCTGTCTTCAGACACACCAGAAGAGGGGATCGGATCTCTTTACAGATGGTTGTGAGCCACCATGTGGTTGCTGGGAATTGAACTCCGGACCTCTGGAAGAGCAGTTGGGTGCTCTTAACCACTGAGCCATCTCTCAGCCCCTTACCAGCTAGTTCTTAAAGCACGCTGAGGATAGGCAGTCATATTTATTTACCTTCTGTTGAGTTCTGTCATCCTTACATGTAGCAGTATATCTGTATATTTTTATAAAGATACACCTTTTTGTTTGTTTTCATTTTAGACTGTCTCATGTAACTCAGGCTGGCCTCCAGCTCATTATCCCTGTTCTTCCTGCTCCCTCCTTGCAAGTGCTAGGTCTTCAGAAGTGTACACCATGCCTGGCTTAAGAAAAAGGAGTTTTGAAGCTACTGTATTTTGGAGTTGAGAAAGCAGTAAATCACTTTTGAATAGGAAGAATAATGGTTTTCTTGGTGGTTAGAAGAATAAAATGAAGTAATATGCTATCCTTTGTTTGTTTTGAGACATGGTCTCACTGTGTAGCCTTAATTGTCCTAGAGCTCTCAGTGTAGATCAGCCTAGCCTCCAACTCCTAGTGAATCCCAAGTGCTGGGATTAAAGGTGTATGCTACCATGCTCCTCTTGACGTGATGTTGTTTATGTGGAGTGGTTTAGTGGGTGACAGTCATGTAGTTAACGGCTCAGCAGTTGATTTGTTCTGTGCTACAAAAGTTAAGTGATTTATGAATTAAGGTAAGTTTTCCTCTCCTTTTTCTTTTCTACTTAAGAGTCAGATTCAGAACAGCATGGAGTTCTGTAATGGGAGCTAAGCACCATATCTGTGGAGTTCACTTCTCTTTCTCTTTTTCTTTAAAGTGGACACCTTACAGTTACCCATACTCACGAACATGTGCCAAAGAGAGGACAAAATCAATTGAAAACCATGGTTTCGCTTCCTAACAGATGTTATTAGACATTTAAATCTGATGATTTATGTTTAAGATTCTCTAGTTACATATGAAAATGGAAGCTGTCATAACCAAATTTGTCTTTTGGACAGGAATGTATTAAAGTTGCAGGATGAAGCACTAGAAGCTGAAATTATAGTGTTCAGACATTGGAATACTTTAATTTGAATTTAAATATTCCTTTTCTTCACTTAATGAGAAATGATTTTCACTTATATTTTCTTTTCCTTTCTAGAGTTCTCACAAGTACATCTTAAAACCTTCAAGATGGTTCTAGCAGATCTTGGAAGAAAAATAACATCAGCATTACGCTCACTGAGCAATGCCACCATTATCAATGAAGAGGTATGAAAATACAGTGCGAGATACATGTGCTGGTGATTATTACTAGGATTAGAGAACTGGACTAAATATGTCTCTTTAGACTTGTGATTTAATTTGATGTAGATTTAGTACTATATAAATACACAATAACAGTAAGAGTGCTTTGCACTGGAAAATCCACTACTGTGTTATTTCACCTCTCTTTTTTAAACTTAATTCTTTTTATTTTTAAGTGTGTGTGTGTGTGTGTGTGTGTGTGTGTGTGTGTGTGTGTTTGTGTTTATGTGCACAACAGTGCTAGTGCCAATGGAAGCCAGAGAGGTTGGGTCTCTAGAGTGGAGTTACAGGGGACTGTGAGCTGTCCACGATCTAGGACTCAAGCTCAGGTCCTCTGAAGGAGCAGCAAGTGCTCTTGCGCACTGACCCATCTCTCCTTCCATTATTTCATCTTATTAGTCAGAACTTTTAAAAAATATCCTCAAAATCTACCTTTAGTTAGTTTTTTTTTTAAAGCCAAAGCAAAACAATTGTAGCTTTTGAATACTTGTATCTGAAAATATAATATGCTGTTCTGTCTCAACATAGATCTAAGACTTCAAGCTTCCTTCTTTCTCCTTTGTTAGATATGTGCTTATCCGGTTTTTTCCCTGTACCTTATATTTAGCATTCTTTATATAAAAGATTAGCATTTTAGCCTCATGTGGGGGTGTGTACTGTAGGGATAAATAATACTTAGTTATCAATACCTGTGTAAAACTAAATGCCATGCCTTAATTTGACAGAATGCCTGGGATTTAATACTATTTGCTCTCCAAGGGCAATGGAAACAATTTTTCTCACCTCTAATAGAGTGGCACCGCTGCGTTGTTATTAAGCTGCTGTACTGCATGGAACTGGATCAGCCATTATTTTTCTGTTGCTGGAGTAAAACACTGAGCATATTTCAACTTTCTCTATTTTCAGGTACTAAATGCTATGCTGAAAGAAGTGTGTACAGCACTATTGGAAGCAGATGTTAATATTAAACTAGTGAAGCAACTGAGAGAAAATGTTAAGTAAGTCGAATTAATTGTGTAAAAACAAGACAAACTTAAGTTTGGTTTGCTGGGATGGAGGCAGTAACTAGGAAAGTTTGCTTTATTATAAGTACTTCTGTACAGCACTGGAGTGTTTTAAACTCATGTGTCAGAAAGCTCCTTGTGGAACTGGTGTGGTGGCTTGTGCCTGCGAGGCTGAGGCAAGAGGAGTATCATGAGTTCAGTACCAACTGTTGTTACTCAGCGAGCTTCAGGTCAGCCTTGGCTAAAAGATTTAAATGGAGAACAGAAGAAAGGAGAGAGAAAGATAAAAGGACTATGTATTCCCCAAATTATGAGTGGTTCCCTAAACAAACCGGGGAGGGCTTCATTTCACTGTAGATTTTCTTCTGTCTTACTTGCTTATTTGGGTGGAGTTAGTCATTTATTATAGTTAAATGTGATACAATTTTAATATAAAAGGTTTTCAACAATTCAGTTTCTTCCTGAAATTATGTTAAGATTATGAATCAGCCTTCTTCATAATGGAAGAGCTATATTTTCTTTTGTTTTGTGTTTTGGTTTCTCTGCCCCTGTTTGAAGGAGTCCTCTATGTGGACTTTGTTACGGTCGGTATTCATTGAAAGGGACATAGGACAGGGCACCTGGGACCAGACAGGAACTTCTAATAACTTCTTGGATCCCAGTTCTAGCATTCCTTCTCCTACAATGATAGTCCTAGAGAAGATTCAGAACTTCTAGCATTTAAACATTTAGAGCTAGAAAGTCAGTGTGATTCTCTGTGTATAAAATTTGCAAGCTATAAAAAGATAAAATTAATATTTTGTGTTATATGTAGAGAAATTAATATTTATGCATTGATCTGTAAGCCTTCAAAAACTACCCAAAGCCTTGCAGTTAGTCTTTTATAGTATAATTCTTTGTGGTATAATCTTATAAATCTATAACAATTATTTGAATGCTAATTAATATGAATAATTGAATACTCTTCCATTTTGTAGGGTAGAAGCACTTTGAGATTATCTTGACTTGTTTTTCTTCCTATCCCAATTGTCCCTATTGTAAGGTCTGCGATTGATCTTGAGGAGATGGCATCCGGTCTGAACAAAAGGAAGATGATTCAGCATGCTGTGTTTAAAGAACTCGTAAAGGTAAAGGAATATCAAGACTATGAGCCCATCAACTCAGTGCTTTTGAGTCCCTTCTAATGTATCTTATGGACGATTCATCTGTATTGAAATATAAACTTGAGCCGTCAAGATGCTTCTCTAATAAAGGTATTTGCTGCTAAAACTAATAACCTGAACTCATTCCTGGAACCTGTGTGGTGGAAGGAGAGAACTGACTCCTGTAGCAGTTCCCTGACTTTCACATGTGTGTCATGGCCATAAGCACACACAGGTACACATACACTCAGAAAAAAGTTAGGAAATAAATGGCAGGGCCATTAACCTTTCTGAAAGTGGGCTATTTTAAAAAAAATATTTGTGTGTGGGCCTGGGGAGGTGGCTGACCAGTTAAGAGCACTTGCTGTGCTTTCAGAAGACCCAGGTTCAATTTCTTGTTTCCACAACCATCTGTAACTCTAGTTCCAGGGGATCACCACAGGTACGACATGGTGCATACATACATGTAGGCAAAACACACATGAAATGAATAACAAAAATACAACTAAAAAGAGTTTGAAAAAATATTTTTGTGTGTCTGTGGATATGTGCATGTGATTTTTGGTGCCTATGGATGTCAAAGACTCAAGATTTCCCTGGAGCTGGAGTTACAAGTGGTTGGTAGCTACCTAATGTAGGTGCTGGAAACTAAATTTAGGTCTTTTGTAAGAATTATCAGCTCTGGAACTTCACTGGGAAGCATTTGTTGAGTAACTACTTGGTGCCAGGCTGTATGCCAGGTACTGTGGACAGCCAAGTGCTGGTCCTTATCTCAAAGAAGCTTGGAGTCTAGAGCAATGATAGGTATACAAAGCCAAGTTAAAACCGCTTTCAAAGTAACATAGAACATTATTTACTCTGCTGTGTCCTGTTGGGGATTGCACATAGACTGCACCCATGACAAGCACATGCTGTCTTTGAACTGTATCTCTGGCTTGCCCTCTTTACCTGTTCACTGTGCTGGTATTTACACAGCTGACAGCCGCTAGCATGAATCATGAATACAAGCTATGTAATGAGACACTGTCTGAAAACATGAACAGAAAGACAGTAACACCAACTAAATTATATTATTAGTGACTAGGGACTTTACCAGCAGACACTTAAAATGCCAGCTTTCACTTAAATCCATAATCAGACTAACAGTAGATATTATCAATTATATTAGATTGTGACGTTGATTATGCATATATCTTTTTAAGGTTCTGTGGATGAAATGGGAAATATAGGTAAAGTTCTGTCTGTGCTGTACTCAAGTGTCTTAATTCTCTGGGGAAGTCAGTCTGTGACTTTGTTGCAAGCTAAGGTCTGCACTGCTTGCATAGAGTACTATTATATAAATGAGCAGTGAGCAATGAGCATATTTTCTAGTTATTTCTCACCTGGACTTAATTTGGCAGAATTTTTTTCCAAAATGAAGTGAACCTTTCACTTTAAGGAAAATAACTGACAATATTGTAGCTGGTGAAAAAAATTAAAGATAAAATTTTATTTGAAAATGTATGAACTAGGGGACTGTAGTTTGAATCTCCAACACCACACAAAACAAGTAGAAGTTGCATCTTTAACATGAGTTTGATAGAATCCTGATGTTATTTTTCTGACAAAATTAGTACTGACATTAAGTCAAGATTTTTAATGATTAATGAAATGTGTAATAATGTGAAATTTGCATAACTCAGTGGCTAACTGAATGGTGATATAGAATCATGCACTAGGATAGTACCTATGCGAAGTATAGGGTAGAGACACAGTTTCAATGCAGCAGACTAAGATTTATATGGTTTCAGATCACACAGTACAACTAACTCATACAAATGAGTGTGTTTATTCTTCATATAAAAAGGTTGGAAATGTTTTAAAGTGTGGAAGAAGAGAGGATAGTTTTATGAAATGTTCAGTGATAATAGCTGAGTTATTCTGCCATGAGTGTATAGAATGGAGATGAATGTAGGGCAGCCTTTCTATATTGAAAAGATATAGCAAGAAGAGAAGTGGATTTGTTTTAAGACAGCTTTTGCCTAATTTAGAAGTTTTCCAAAGTTGTGCACATGCTTGGAAAAGGGGCACGAAATGTGTTCTAGCATGTTTTCTCCTCTTTACTAGTCTTTCTCTGAAATGCATATGCAGTAAGTCATATATAATATCTTGACGATATTGACTAGGGTTAGTTTGGCAGACTTCCTTATAAAGGTTTTGCGTATGCTGAACCACATGTTCTCTTTTGCAACATTTTAGCTCTGCTTTTGAAATGCAAAGATAGTAAATGAATGAACATAATTGTATTCCACTAAATTTATTTATTAATTAATTTATTTATACCAGGTCTGGCAGTTCACCCCTGTAATCCTAGCAGGGAATGCTGCTCAGATGCTGCTGCAGGAGTTCTAGGATAGCCTGGGCTACGTAGTGATCTCTCACCAACCTAGAGAGATCTGTTTAATCATCATCACCATCATTGTCAATCATCAAAAATCACGTGTGAGGGGTTGGGGATTTGGCTCAGTGGTAGAGCACTTGCCTAGGAAGCGCAAGGTCCTGGGTTCGGTCCCTAGCCCCGAGGGGGGGGGGAAATCATGTGTGAAAAATTATTTCAGGCTCTACATTAAGCTTTTGAGCATCTTTTAGAATGCTTTGTACTTGGCACACATGGTAGTGTATGTCTGTAATCCCAGGTCTTCATGCTGTCAGGAGGAGAAGAGTAGGAATTTTTTGCTAGCTTTAGCTACATAGTTCACGGCCCACTTAGGTAACACGAGACTCAAAAATAAAACACAGAAAGTAAGCCTTGTGCTGTGGAACTGTTCCTGTGTGACTCTTTCCCACTGACCCACTGTAAAGGTCTACTTTTCTCCCTTGCTTTCTTTAGTAAATAATTTTATAGATCTTTTGGTATTAGAAAATTTCATATTTGAATTAGAAGGTGCCTTCATGTGCCATTTGTCATTTTGCTTCATACAAATGTTTGTCAAATTGAATATGGATGCCAGTCTAAACATGTGATTATCTAACACTTGTAATGTATTTAGACTAAACTGTAAGGTTATTTAAGCAGGAAATTAAATTAAACACACTAATTTAAATAAAAAAGAAAAGGTGAAACCACATAAATGGCCAAGTGCCTGCCTTGCTATATGAAGCTCTGGGTTCTATCCCTATTATCAAAAGCAGCTTTTGATTTTTTCTTATTTTAGTTAAGAGAAAAGACAAATTTAAAAGGTATACACTAGCTGGATATGAAGACTTGTTATATGAGAAAAGAAATATAAAATATTGCATATAGATTGCTGAATGTTGAAATGGTAACATTTGAGTAATATAAATGTATATAAGGCTAATAAGATATTCAACTTTGTATATTATGAGTTTTTGAAAATTTATTTAGTGTGTGTGTGCGAGAGAGAGAGAGAAGAGAGAGGGAGAGAGAGAGAGAGAGAGAGAGAGAGAGAGAGAGAGAGAGAGAGAGAGAGACCATTTTAACAACTTGAAGGAGTTGGCTGTTTCTCTCTACCATGTGGCTCCTGGGGGTTGAACTCAGGTTGTGAAGTCTGGTAATCACCTTTTATTAGGAAAGGCCTGTACAACTCTGTAGTACTTTATAAAACTCTTAAATTTCACTCTGCACGAAGGGTCGCTAGAATTGCCACAGAATGTTGGGATTACGTAGGCATCAATAAAATGAAAGCATCCTTAGCTTGACATTTATAAATTAAATGTCATAGAGAGAACGCCACATGTTAGTCTGATATTTTTCTTTCTGGTGTTTAGCTTGTAGACCCTGGAGTTAAAGCATGGACACCGACTAAGGGAAAGCAAAATGTGATCATGTTTGTTGGATTGCAAGGGAGTGGTAAAACAACAACGTGTTCAAAGGTAAATACTCTTTAAAGAAAATTTATGTGGACGATATATTCGTATAAATAAAGTTTTATTTTAAAGCCAAGATATAGATTGTTTTACAGTTTTGTTACTTAGTGTATCTCTTCTGCTTTCATAATATTTTTATAGGAAAAAACAGAGTCCTATAGTTTCCTATGACGTTTGTTAGAATGTCAGACTTCTACACCGGGTGTGGTGATGCGCGATTGTAGTTGCAGCCACTTGTGGAGGTAGGGAGATCAGAATTGAAGGAATCCTCAGCTACGTAGTGAGTTTGAGGTCAGCCTCAGCTATAGGAGACCATCTCAAAAAAACAAACAAAACCAAAACCAAAAACCAATGAAAAGCAATGTTAATTCTGGTTTCTTTTGAAACAGAAAAAGTAATCCCTATTCTTAAAGAGTGAGTTTTGGGGGGGCTGGAGAGATGGCTCAGTGGTTAAGAGCACCGACTGCTCTTCCAGAGGTCCTGAGTTCAAATCCCAGCAACCACATGGTTGCTCACAACCATCTGTAATGGAATCTGATGCCCTCTTCTGGTGTGTCAGAAGACAGCTACAGTGTACTCATATACAAAATAAATAAAAAAACTTAAAAAAAAAAAAAAGAGTGAGTATGGCCAGATATAGTGGAGGAAGAGGCTGATGGGCCTTTCTGTGTTGAGGCCTGCCTGTCCTGTAGTTACTTCCTGCCCAGGCAGGGCTACATGGTGAAAAGGAGGTAGGGTATGTGTGGGGTAGCACTCTCGTGTACACAATGACTTTTTTTTTTAATTGAAGAAAACACAGGAAATTTACTTTGTTTTGACACTAAATTCTCCTTTGAGTGATATCTTTTATATATTCTTATATTGCTCCTTTTGATCATTTTATTGTACCTCTTTTCTATAATTGGGTTTCCCAACTTAGTTGCTAGTTTTTTGGGGTTTTTTTTCTTTCCCCCACAAACAAGGTTACATGTTATAGTTTAAGGGCAGGGGTAATGGTGATTTTTAGAGGGTGGTATTGATTATTTTAGCCTTAACATTACAAGTTAAGATTTTTAACAGTGATTATTGTTGCTTTTTTGTCTTACAGTCATTGAATGACAATTTAAACTCTTAAGAGAATTGGCTGTGCCTCAATCTTTTATTACATTCAAGAGAATTATGATGCTTTACTTCACTCCTTAGATAAATAAGATTAAGCAATGAAGTTGTGTATAAGATGATCTATTGTGTTTTCTGATACTTTATTTTGAATCTTCCTTTCCCAGTTAGCATATTTTTACCAGAGGAAAGGTTGGAAGACCTGTTTGATATGTGCAGATACATTCAGAGCAGGTAGTGTGTTGAAATTTAAAATTTGTTTTCTGTAATTTCTGTTGTCATATTTGGAGCTTCATTACCTCTTTCTCTTTTAGGAGCTTTTGACCAGCTTAAACAGAACGCCACCAAAGCAAGAATTCCGTTCTATGGAAGGTAGGAACTGTCTGCTTTGGTTTTTGTGAGACTTGGTCTCAGTTTTAGTCTGATCTGACCTGGAAAACATTAGTAGTCCAGGCTGGCCTCTGGCTTGTGATTCTTCCATCTCAGTTTTCTGAGTGCTAGGATCACAAGATGTGTGCCACTATACATGGGTTCCTTTTTTTTTTTTTTTAAAGACATTGGAAGCATACCTCATTAATAGATGCTAGGGAATATAAAGTATGTAGTCTAAAAAAATTAAAAATAAAAGTAGGGGCCTGACAACCTGAGGTTGACCGTAGAGACACGGTAGAAGGTGAGAACCAGCATCGGAGGGTTACCCTTTGACCTCCCTCCACGTGTGTATTGTGGCACCTCAGTGTGTGGGTATGCCTACTTGTGTGTACATGCACACAAATACACACACACACACACACACACACACACACACACACACACCTACAAATAAGTATATCTTTAAAAAACTAAAAATGAAGTCATGTTGACATATCTAATTGGCAATATAGTGCTGTTATACGTCATCTCCCGTACACATGTTTATAGGAAAATAGGTTACTTTGGATCAAAAGGACTATTTGACAGCTGTCTTAGGTAGTGTTACTGTTGCTACAGCGAAGCACCATGACCAGAAGCACCTTTGAGAGGAAAGGTTTACCTGGCTTATACTTCCACACCATAGTTCATCATTGAAGGAAATCGGGACAGGACCTTCAACAAGAAGGAACCTGGAGGCAGAAACTATGTAGAGGCCACGGAGGGATGCTGGTTACTAGCTTGTTCCACATCGTTCTTCTTGAAGCATGTTATTAATTGAGGTTCCTTACTGTTAGATAACTCTAGCTTGTGTCAAGCTGACATAAAACTGACCAGCACAGCTTTGTACCCTGAGTCCTACTATAATGGGTCTAGGGATTGTATACATTTGTCAAAACTCATCAAAGGAGGCTGGGCATGTAATGTAGCTTATGGATAGAGTACTTGCCTAGGATATACAAGGCCCTGAGTTTAATACCTTATACCAAAGCAAAACAAAAGACAGAACAACTTCCCTTCAAAAGAACACTTACTAAAATGAATGCAGTGGGCGGCTGTAGAGATGGCTCAGTAGTTAAGAGCGCTGACTACATCCTGAGTTCAATTCCTATCAACCACACGGTGGCCCATAACCATCTGTAATGAGGTCTGGCACCCTCTTCTGGTGTGTCTGAAGTGTACAACAGTGTACTCACATACATAAAATAAAATCAATAATTCTTTTTTAAAAGTTGAACATAGTGGTCACTAGTGAGCTGCCCAGCAGGTGGAGTCACTTGTCACCAGCGTGGCAACTTGAGTTTGATCCCCAAGACCTTGCCAGTGGAAAGAGAACCTACTCCTTCAAGTTGCCCTGTGCCTCCTCATGGGTACCATGGTTTATTCACACTTATAAGTGTACACCTATAGAAGATCAAGTAAATAGGAGATTCACATAATAAAAAGAATGAATGCAGTGGCACACTTGGTTGTGTTGTTTGTTACAACATCCCCTTTAAACTCCCCTTTAAAAATTTACTACAATCTTTTTTGAAACCTACTATCTATATTTATGTAGTCATTGTCACTTTCTATGAAGATCTTTAATTCCGTTTCCTTACAACTTACAAAGTTTAGTTGTATGGCTGTAATCTCAGTACTTAAGGTGCTGAGATGAAGATTATAATAGGTTCAACACTACCCAGATCTGTATAGCTAGTACCAGCTTAGCCAGGGCTACATAGTGAGACATTATCTCAAAAAATAACTAATCGGTTGATTGGTAATTAATATGTTGTAATGGTAATAACTCATTTTAATTTATTTATTCTCTGTATGTTTTACCTGCATATATGTCTACCATGTGTGCCTGCCTGGTGCCATTGGAGGATAGAGGAGGACATTGTATTGCTTGGAGCTAGAGTTCACATAGTTATGAGCCCAGCTTTATGGGTGCTGGGAACTAAACCTAGGTCCTCTGGAAGAATGGCCAGTGTTCTTAAGTGCTGTGCTATCTTTCCAGCCCCTGCCCCTGGTTTTTGTTTTGTTTTGTTTTGTTTTGTTTTGTTCTGTTCTGTTTTGTTTAGGGAAGTATTTGTCTTGGTTCGTGTCTGTTTTAATACTAACATACCAGGAAAAACATAAATGTCCAGCACCGATTCACACAGTAAATGATGATGTCATCTGGTGGGCTGGTATATAATCTAAAATTATTGTTTCACAGGCGCATTTAATTACTTCATAAAATTATAGCAAAAGGTTGTTAAATGGAGGTATAATACACTTTATAACGTGACTTCTTTTATTAAAGAAGATATTAAAAAATGTTTAAGGAAACAATTCAAAAAAAACCTGAGTTTTGCGGTAGGACCTCTTGATGCCAAAGAAATGGGCTTCAGTATTTATTACTTATTAGTAATTTCTTCTTAATTGAAACTATGATAATTTCACTTTTTCAGAATAGATTAAAAGTAAACTGACAGTTTCCAAGTAAATAATATTTGAATGTTTTTCCATCATGGTGTTGTTAAATCATTTCCTTATCTTGAATAGCTATACCGAAATGGATCCTGTCATCATTGCTTCTGAAGGAGTGGAGAAATTCAAAAATGAAAATTTTGAAATTATTATTGTTGATACAAGTGGTCGTCACAAACAAGAAGACTCCTTGTTTGAAGAAATGCTTCAAGTTTCTAACGCTATAGTAAGTAACTTTCCATGAAGCACCATTTTAAGAACTTCAATTTAACTATGAAACCTGATTGAGTTAATAAATCAATTATTCCTTACCTGTAAGACAGCTGCTATCACTGATAAAGGACTACTGTCATCAGCATAGAAAAAATAATTATGAAAAATTAAGAATTAACATTAAGTGTTTGTTGGGCTTTTCCTTGTTACTTAAAATCAGTAGAAGCCATAATTTTAAAGATTTTTCAGAATGAAGCCTTAGTAGTGTCATTTAGTGTTTCCTTTAAGCTTTTAAAAAAATGGAGCTTAGGTATAGTGGCACATGCCTTTTATCCTAGTACTTGGGGAACACAGGTGGATCTCTGTGAGTTCAAGGCCAACCTGTTCTATGTTATTTTACCTTCTAGGCCAGCTAAGGCTACATAGTGAGACCTTCGTGTTCATTGTTCTGTTGCTATGAAAGGGACAACATGACCAAGGCAACTTTTATAAAAGAAAACATTTAGTAGGTCTTGCTTACAGTTTGAGAGGTTTAGTCCATTAACATCATGGTGGCACACAGACAGACATTGTGCTGTGTTTGTAGCTAAGAGTTCTACATCCAGATCTGTAGACAGCAGAAAAGAGCCACTGGGTGAGCTTTTGAAACCTCAAAGCCCATCCACAATGACACACTTCCTCCAGCAAGGCTACACCTACTTCAGAATGGCCACACCTTCTAATCCTTCTTCAGTAGCACCATTCCCTAATGACTAGGCTAAGTTAAATATAAGGAGCTGTGGGGACCATTTTTAATCAAACCAGCACACCCCGTCTCAACAAAACAAGAATGAAATTATGATGGAAATAATGTAGCAGTGAGAAACAGTTCAGCATCTGTTGCATAACTTATTCTTTGGTTGATGATTTGTGCTAATTAGTGTTTTTTTACTGTTATTTTGACAAAGGATTTTTTCTATTTTTTGAGACTTTTTTTGTAGCCTTGGCTGTTCTGGAACTAGTTCTCTTTAGATTATGCTGGCCTTAGCCTGGAACTGCCTGTCTTTGTCTCCCAAGTGCTAGGATTAAAGGTGCAACCTTTCTTCTTCATCTAGATAACAACTGAAAATAATCTAAGAGGTTACCAATGATTTCCTCTCTGTAGCATCAGCACAGCTTTCCCTATTTATTTCTTTGTCAAGACTTGTATGCCACTTAATTCATGGTGCTCCTCAGTCAGTACTTACTGATTCAGTGTTTACAGTAAGCATCCTGTACATGCTCATGGTGACCTTTCTATAATACCAGTAAAAACATGTCTTTTTATTTACTCTTTCTAGCAACCCGATAACATTGTTTATGTGATGGACGCATCCATTGGACAGGCTTGTGAGGCCCAGGCAAAGGCCTTCAAAGATAAAGTCGATGTAGCTTCAGTAATAGTGACGAAACTTGACGGTCATGCAAAAGGAGGTGGTGCTCTCAGTGCGTGAGTATCAATGGGAGTTTCCCTCTGTTGCTAATCCCTTTGCCGTATAGACCATTTGTTTTATGTCTTGGTATCGTGTGTGTGTGTGTGTGTGTGTGTGTGTGTGTGTGTGTGTGTGTGTGTGTGTGTTTTTTATGAGTTTCTTATTCTGTTTTTAAAAGCGTTACAGTAATGGAACTGATAGAATTCATAAAAGAGATTTAAATACAAAAGGAATTTTGGAACCCGCTTGATATAGGTCTAACTAGTGAAAAGAAACTTTAATTCTATACTTTTTTTTTTTTTTTGTTCTTTTTTTTTTTTGAGCTGGGGACTGAACCCAGGGCCTTGCGCTTCCTAGGCAAGCGCTCTACCACTGAGCTAAATCCCAACCCCTATACTTTTTTTTTTTTTTTTTCTATTTAAAAATTTCTTTTTGAGGTTATTTTTTATTTTATTTTTTTCTTTGTAGAGTTGCTGCCACAAAGAGTCCAATTATTTTCATTGGTACAGGAGAACATATAGATGACTTTGAACCTTTCAAAACACAACCTTTCATCAGTAAACTTCTTGGTAAGTATAGTATGAGCAATCTCTGAGATCGTATGGATCTTGGAACAAATTAGGGCTTTAGTCCTGTGCTTACTATCTTAAAAAGGTAATTTCCTTTTGTGACTTATTCTAACTTGATTTTACTTTTCTTTAAGTGCTGGAGATCAAAGCCTGGGCCTTGCATGTGCTACGGAACTGCAGCCCCAGCCCTCTAAACCTCTTCTTTATTGTGGTTAGTGTGGAAAGATGAGTTATTAGATGCAGAGCTTTCCAGAAGAATTTGTGCACATAATACAGAAAACGTAGTTGTAGTGATAGAAGTTGTGATGATAGTAAGACTTTCTGTTGTCCTAAAGTTAGGTATAGTTAGGGAGTAGGGAACATGGAATTAGGAAGTTATATCTTTAACCTTAGCATCAGCTCTTTTCACATGAAATGCAGTGAGAGTGCTGAACCAGCCTTGCAGAACTATTACATGTGTCCGTGTATTTTTAATGATGTAAAGGTGAGCATATTGTTATCTGTTCCCTTCTCTCCTTGGTGTCTTACAGGAATGGGTGACATTGAAGGACTGATTGATAAAGTCAATGAGTTGAAGTTGGATGATAACGAGGCACTTATAGAGAAGCTGAAGCACGGTATATTTGTAGCAAAAAGGCATTTGATCTCAGTTTTTTTGTTTTTTTTGTTTTGTTTTGTTTTGTTTCTTTTTTCATGGTACTGAGGAGTGAACCAGGGCTTTGCACATGCTAGGCGAGTGCTTTACTGCTAGTCTACCTCCCAACCCATTGGTTTCTGAGAACATGTCTTACTGTAAAACTAGGCTGGCCTGGGACTTTTGACCCTCCTGCTTCTACTTACAAGTTATAGGCAGGCACTACCATGCTTTCCCTTGATTTTTTCTTTTCTTTCAAAAAGAATTGTAAGCCAGGCAGTGGTGGCACATACCTTTAATCACAGCACTTGGGAGACAGAGGCAGGTGGATCTCTGTGAGTTCAAAGCGAGCCTGGCCAGAGTGAGTTCCAGGACAGCCAGGGCTACACTGAGAAACCCTGAGTAGCAAGAGAACAAGACTGGGAATGGCATGGGCTTTTGAAACCTGGAAGCCCATTTCAGTGACAGTTCTCCAGCAAGGCCATACCTTCTAATCATTCCCTAACAGCCCACCAACCGGGAACCAGATACTCAAATGTGTGAGTCCGTGAGGACCATTACCGTTCAAACCATCCACACTATCCTTGAGCTTGGAATCCCTTTGCCTCAGCCTCTGAAATGGTGGAGTGACAGGTGTGTGCCTGCTGATTCCATCAATCTAGAATCTTCCAGTCTTCCCCTTGCCCTTAAAGTGCTTGTGAGTGATGTCATTGTGTAGTCTAGGTTCCATCTTCTGCATAAGGTTTTGACACTGCTATATTTAGCATTCTGAGCCAGCCTGCCGAACTTTCAGTTTCTCACATCTTGATCTCTCCTCACATGTCCTACCTGATTCCTAGAAGCCTATGATGCACGTTCCTTTGTACTCTATAGTTTTTGTTGTCATTCATAAGAATCATTTGATATGACCTTCCTGCGTGAAGGTCAGGGTCATCAGTGTCCTTCTTTCATCTTCACAGTGCCATGCTCAGTGTCTGATACATTGGTCCTCATAAATATGGATTCATTGCCTCCTGAGTTCTCTGTCTTCTGTCATTCTTTGTTGATTTTTTTCTTTTTCTTTGAGAATAGTCTTTGAGCTTGCTATGTAGACTAGGCTGGGCTCATCCCCCTACCTCTGCCTCAGGAGTTCTGGGATTAAAGTTCTGCATCATGTACTATACATAGTCTGTCTACTCTCTGACTCTGACTCCTCAGATATCTGCAGCATTTTTGTTTTTATTCCTAATATTCTGCTTGTTTTAAGGTCACCACGCTCTACTTACCTTCCAAATACAATTATTGTGCCAATGTTCTCCAGTTAACATTTGACAGTGTTACTCAGTTTTTCTCCTTTTAAAGTTTTCATTTCATTTTATTGCATGGACTTTGTGTTTCTGTCACTTTGTTTTATAAAAAAAATTTCACGTGTGTGTTCATATGGATGTGTGTATACCTACACATCATGTCATATGTATGGAGATCAGAGGATAACTTGCAGGACTCTCTTTTCTCCTATCTTTGTGGATTCTGGGGATCAAGCTCAACTCATTAGGTTTGGTGGCAAACACTTCTACCGCTGAGCTATCTAGCTGGTCTTTGTGAATGGCCAAGTGGATGCTAGGATCTAAACAATGATTCTTAGAGCAGAACTGGAGGCACTCTTTAGCATTGAACCATCCATGGCTCCAGCCCAGGCTTTTTTAAAAATCCTGTAACGTCCATTTCCCCCCAGTCAGTTTATTTCACACAGCATGATCGCTCCCTTATTTTATTGTTGTCATTACTGATGTGTGTATGTGTGAGTGAGTGTGCTGTGCAAGTATGACAGATGAAAGAACAACTGGAATCAGGGCTCTACTTCCACCTTTTTATAGTTCCAGGGATTAAACTCAGGTCAACAAGTAGCATGGCAAGTACCTTTATCCACTGAGCTATCTGACCAACCTACATAATTGTTTTTGTTTTTGAGACAGATTCTTCCTTTCTAGCACTGAATGGCTACAGACTTGGATTCCTTTCTTCTCAGCCCCCTAATTGTAGCAAGTATAGCTGTGAGCCACTATACCCATCAGCATAATATTTTTATAGTCATCAATGAAGTTATATGTAACTAATTTTTTTCAGATAGGGACTCTTTATATAGCCCTAACTGTCCTGAAGCTCCCTATGTTGAGCAGGTTGTCCTAAAACTCATAATCTGAGTTTCTGTGTGATTGATGTGTTTATCTAATGTGCTAGAGTAGTAGTAGGCTTCTGTGCGGCACAGTCTGACCATGTGCCTACTACCCCTTATATATAGCATTCATCCTGACCCCCACACAGTGACTGTGCAGTGAATGTTTGTTGATTGCATAGTGTGCTTCAAGATGAATTCGTGCTTGCTACTATATCTGAATTTTCTTGTATTGCATTTCAGGTCAGTTTACATTGCGAGACATGTATGAACAGTTTCAGAATATTATGAAAATGGGCCCATTCAGTCAGATCTTGGTTAGTTACCCTTAAATGTTTCTAAAATTTCTTTATACTTTTTTGTGTTCATCTTATTTTTACAAAGAAAGCAAGTTTATAGACTGCAAAGCAGCAGGCATGGCTGTAACAGGAGAGCCACCTGCCTTATTAGCATATACCAATTGTGTAAAATAGTGGGGTTTCATTATGACACTTTCATGAGTTTATTTGGTGTACTGTGTTTTTCATTGTAATATCTAAGAACAGATATACCTACATTAATCATTGGATAAAATGGATCTTTTAAGAATTAGTTTCAAAGTTACTATTTAAATATTGACATTTTGAATGATATCGAGTCATTGGTGACTATATTTAAAATCTGTTTTAGGGGATGATTCCTGGTTTTGGCACAGATTTTATGAGCAAAGGAAATGAGCAGGAGTCAATGGCAAGGCTAAAGAAGCTGATGACGATAATGGACAGTATGAATGATCAAGGTAAGAAAGGATGACTTGACTGGGGCAGTATTCTGAGTATCAGCAAGTTCTGAGTGGCATTATTTTCTCATTGGCAAGATGGAAGAAACTTAGATCAAAAGATTATTTTCAAATTGATGTAGAATAACTTGAAAGCTCTAGACTTAAAGGGTTATAATCGTTGGGCTGATTTGTCATTGAGAGAAATGTGATGTAAAATACTGTTGTTGTAAAAATATAAAAAATATAAAAAGTATGGTTGTCTTTTATCCACACTAGATCCGGCACCGCAGTGTCCCAAGATATCTGCTGGATATCTTAATTCTCAGTCAGCAAAGCCTCTCACCCACTCTGCTCCATCCTATATCACACTGCCGAAGGCCCCTCTCTGAGCCTGGCAGCAATCTCTCTACCTATCTAGCTCCCAAGGCAGGTCTCCATGCCAGAAACACACATCCCAACTCCGTGGTGGCCCCTCTGCCGCCACACACTCTCCCAAACTCAGTTCTCCACTTGAAAGAACACACGACACAATAACCCTTGGCCCAATTGATAAGATATAATTGCCCACCTAAACATAAAAGCCCAGTACCATCCACCCCTTAAGAACATTAGTAACAACCTGTAAAGGTACAGCGTGGAATCTTAACGTCACCTGCCATATTGTCCTGCCACGGCTTCTCTCCTCCTGTCTCTCCCTCCTGTCTCTTCCTCCTTTCCGTTCCAGTCTCGTCCTCTTCCCTCAAATTTCTCTCCCACCCATCCTTCCTTCTCATCCAATGACAGGCCTCGTTCTATCCTGTACCAGCCCTCACTTGTATTTGTATTTTACAAATTAAATGGGGAGAAGGTTCTGGTGAAGTCACCTGAGTCCTGAGTAGTGACTAGGCAGCCGTCCTTAGGGCTTCGAATTAGCATCAAAATACAGATAAACTCCAGGGGAAACCACAGTATTTCCCCCTTTTTGTCCAGGTAAAGGCCTTTTCCCTTATATATAAATTGAGTACAATTATTACCATTCTACAATTTATAAAAAAAACATATACACTCAAAACCCAGTCCATCAACTTTGTCTATTAACTAAAGCACCTTGTCATCTATCCTAAAAGAGTATAATTTTATACCAGACTTATATCCTGGTTTGCGATCGTATGCCATCTGAAAAACCACCCTTTCAAATTTATTATCTTTCTCAATGCTAAACAGCTTGGGTTGTCTATGAGACTACCAGTCTTCAATCACGTCAGAAATCTGAGATATATCTATACACATAGGAAGCCTAACATGGCTTCCCGAACTGAGAGGTTGTAGAGACAAATCTCCACCAGCACAGTCCTCTGTTAGCAACATGTGAGTGCAAGTCTTCAGCCTTCTGGCCCAAAATCAACTGACAGACTGTTGAAATGAAGATTTTTTTTTTTTTTTTTTTTAAAGATTTATTTATTTATTATATATAAGTACACTGTAGCTGTCTTCAGATACACCAGAAGAGGGCATCAGATCTCTTTTACAGATGGTTGTGAGCCACCATGTGGTTGCTGGAATTGAACTCAGGACCTCTGGAAGAGTAGTCGGGTGCTCTTAACCGCTGAGCCATCTCTCCAGCCCTGAAATGAAGATTTTGAAGGGCTGATGACCCTGTCTTGGCAGGGCTTATCAGTCAGTTATTCTGCATAGTTTGTCCTTTTCTGGACAGCATTAGTCTGCAGATGAAACAGGCAGTTTTGTCCAGTGGCTCCCTAGCCACAAATGTTCCTCACCTGGAGGTAGAGATGCTCAACTTCTTCATTAAATCCGCCAAAAAGGAACTGTTAGGAGCAGATATGTCTCAACAAAAGATAAATAACTTTAAATCTCAAATTTTGGATTTCTGACGTTTTTGAAAAACATCTATCTATATAAGGTAATCTAGACTGTTGTCTTTGTATCCTAAATATTATCTTGAAAGTACTCTCACAAACTCAGAGCCATGAATTTGCTATTTGGCCCTTAACTCACATGTGTAATCAGCTCAGAAGCTTGTAATAACATCAAAGAAGGACTGGCTTTAAACCTTGTACTCTTATTTTTATTTTTTTTTCTTTTTTCTTTTTTTCGGAGCTGGGGACCGAACCCAGGGCCTTGCGCTTGCTAGGCAAGCACTCTACCACTGAGCTAAATCCTGAACCCCAGCCTTGTACTTTTAAACTTTTTTTGACAAATAAATTCTATTCCAAAGCAAAGATATGATCCCAGCCTAGCTACCAAATGAGATTATGACTGTATAACTCAATCTAGCTAATTCCTCTCTGTTAAATTAAAACCATTTCTAAATTCCTCATAAAAACAACTTTAGAATAACCTCTTTCAGGCCTCCAAAAGTCCAGGGAATTGGGGCGACAACTCCTCCATAACTTCTTCAAGTACATCGGTGTTAAGATATCCTTGGGGGTAGGGGTAGGAAGATTGAAGCAAATGCTGTAGCCCATGTGTCCTGGCTGGACCCAGCTGAAAGTCCTTGAGACCAGGAATCCAAGTAGGCACACACTGCAAAATACAGCTCTCAAGACAAAAGTTTAAAATCGAGATATCTTTTTGTTTGATTCTCCTGAATCTAATTTTTCAGGCGGTCTACCTCTATCAAATCTGATCAGTATGACTCCGTGAGGTTTCCAGAGCCTAATCACACTTTTTAAAAACACAAAGACAAAATCTTTCTCCCAAAATACTATGTTCCTTAGTCTGTAACCAGAAAAGCTTGTGTCTTGCACTCTCTCCCAGAGGACTTATATAACCATAAAACTCAAAGTCACACCCATTATGAAGATTGAACAATTTTTAAAAAAGGAAGTACTACACAATAGTGTTAAACAATGAGCCTGATAGGCTTTTGTACTCTGAACTATCAGGAAATAAACACAAAATTCCTGTTAAGAGAACCTGAGCTTCCTGTTGTGGTAAATAACAAAAGTAACCACAAACCCTCGCTAGCCAGCATCAATGAGCCATATGGCCTTTAGCGGGGTAATTCATAAAACAAACTAAACACCTTCTATCAATTCTAATACTAATAAGCAACGTATCAAACCAGGACTTTAGCCCAAAATATATCCATCTGTTAAGCTCTCTACCCGGAGCCACAGATTTTATTTAACCTTAATACCCTAAATATATATCTATCTGTTAAGCTCTCTACCTGGAGCCACAGATTTTTTTTTCCCTTTTCTTTTTTTGGAGCTGGGGACCGAACCCAGGGCCTCGCACTTGCTAGGCAAGCGCTCTACTGCTGAGCTAAATCCCCAACCCAGAGCCACAGATTTTTATTTAACCTTAATAACTTGTAAATATCACAATACTCTACTTGGAGTCAGTGACTAATTTTTCTCTAAGTTCCGAACCATGGATGAAAATCCCCACGTGATTCGGGTAATCTCTGTACTATCCTTAAAAATAACGTAAACACCTTCTATCAATTCTAATACTAATAAGCAACTTAAAAATCAGGACTTTAGCCCAAAATATATCCATCTGTTAAGCTCTCTACCCACAGATTTTATTTAGCCTTAATAACTTCTATAATATATGTCTGCACTCACTCTGCCTGGTGTTACAGACATTTATCGCAACTCTCTACTTGGAGTTGGTGACTAATGTTTCCCTATCTAAGTTCCAAACCATGGATGAAAATCCCCATGTGATTTGGGTAATCTCTTTACTCTCTTCTTTCTAAAAACAAACTTAATCACCTTTTAATAATACCTATCATTAAGAAGTAGCTTGTCTAACTAGGATTTCAACCCAAAATTCTCGTGGAGCCCACATTAAGGAATATGAGTATCCTGAAAGACTTTCTCATTTAATCGCTAACTCTCTGATCTGCCATTACTTATCACACAGCAAGGCACTTACAGCCTGCCAGCACAGTTTGCTTTTGTGTTTGTTTGAAGTTCCCGCTTGAGACATCATGTGACTCAACATGGCGATGGCCTCCTCTTACTTAGAAAACAAAACTTTCTCTCAACTCTTAGGATTACTAGTGAATTCTTGCCCATCACTTTGGTTTGCCATCTGTTGTAAAAATATATATATATAAAAAAAGCGCAGTCTTTTTCCCCTGTCCCAAGTCTACACCAAAGTGCCCCCAAGATATCTGCTGGATATCTTAATTCTCAGTCATCTTGGACTTGCCCTCACCTGTACTTTACAAATTCAGTGGGGAGGTGGTTCTTGTGAAGTCACATGAGTTCTGAGTATGTGACTAGGCTGCTGTCCTTTAAGCAGCAGAATTAGCATCAAAATACAGATAACTCCAGGGCAAACCACAACATAATTCTTTAAATGAGTTCTGAAGAAAGAGTTGTATGTTTTCATTATGTGGATACAAATAAATGGGAAAGTTACTATGGATTTTGAGAGAATCCGGGGTTTAAAAGAATTAAATGTTGGCCAGGCTTGGCTGTACACTCCTTTTTCCAGGTATTTAAGAGGCAGAGGGGGCGGGTCTATTTGAGGCCAGCCTGGCCTACATAGCAAGTTCTAGGCTAGCTAGGGATACATAATGAGATCTCATCTCAAAAATAATCAGGGGCTAGAGGGATGGCTTGGCAGTTAAGAGCACTGGCTGCTCTTTCATAGGTCCTATGTTCAATTCCCAGCACCCACATGGTGGCTCACAACCATCTATAACTGTAGTAGTCCCTTGGTATACAATACTCTCTTCTGGTGTGCAAATGTACATGCAGACAAAATACCCAAATACATAAATACATCTTTTCTAAAAATCTATATATAAATAAATAAACCCTGGTCTTCTGGAAAATGAGCCAGTGGTTTTAATCTCAGCTACTTCCCCACCTTGATTTTATTATATTGACATGGGTTTCTCTATGTATTCCTAGCTGACCTAGAAACTGGCTTTGTAGTCCAAGCTGTCCTTGAACTCAGATTTGCCTGCCTCTGCCTCCCAAGTGCTGGAATTAAAGTCATAAATATACCCACTACCCAGCTTCCCCACCCAGCCTGACTCCCAGTTTAAAAACTTAGATACTTATTGGCATGGGGTACAGGGACTTGATAATACATGTATGGAGGTCAGAGGACATCTTCGGGAAGTTGGTTCTCTCTTCCCATGTGAATCTCAGGGCTTAGCAACAAGTACCTTTATCTAAGCCATCTGGGCTGCTTATTAAGGGATGCTAGGGATGTCATACAGAGATGTTGGAATAGACTTATCGTACTATTACTTATAATCCTGTCACCCAAGAGGCCAACCTGAGATATAATGAGAAAAAGACTAAGATGTATTTTCTGTTGTTTGCATTTTAGTTTTGTTTATTTTGCTTTGTTTTGTTTATTTGTTTTGGGTTTTTGTTTGTTTTTGAGACAGTCACATTATAGAATTTTTCTTTTTCCTACTCCCTTTTGTCTTTCTTGAGACAAGGTTTACTGTGTAGCTCTCACTGACCTGGAACTTAAGATCCTTTTGCCTCAACTTTCTGAATGCCTGTGCTACTGACTGTGTATAGCTCAAAGTAGATATCTTAACTGAAATCCACCTCATTCCTTACATTGCATACAAGTAAGGGTAGAACTCCACCTTATATTTATATTCCAAATGATCAAAAAGCTGAAGGGGACGCTGGAGTATAACTGCAAAAGGATTAGAATATTTCCAGGTGTAACTTCTCTGCTGTAGGAAATTGAAGACCTTCTCTGTTAATTACACACAGAATCTGTCTTGCTTATGAGCTCTAAATGTGTGGAGTAGAAGTTGGCAGCTGTTTAGGGTAGGATGAAGGTGAATGCGTCTGCTCTCTTTTTGAACTACGTTATGTTCTTGTGATATGTGGAGGACATGAAAGAACGCACATGTAAAATGCAGGGTGACAGGTGTAAAGTTTCGGAAGTCCTCAGATATTTTCCCTTTAAAGCCAGGTCGTATTATGTACAGTCTAGAAGTTGCTGTGTAGTCCAAACTGGCTTCAAACTTACAGTGATCCTCCTGTCTCATGAATCCTGGGATTTATTAAATCTGTTTTGTGATTTGATCATTTATATGTATGTTGTTCTTTATACATGTTATAGTGTACAGAGAAATAAAATATCTCTGTAAAATGAAACAAGCTGGGGAGAGGGCTTATGGAGTGAGAATATTTGCTATGAAGCAAGAGGACTGAATTTCAAATCCTCAGAATCTATGCATGTCTGTATTCCGCTAACCCTTCTGCTGAGTTTTGGAGACAGGCGGATCCTTGGAGCTTGCTGACCAATCAGCCTACCCAAAACGTCAAGCTTCCCGTTCACTGAAAGATCCTATGCCAACAGATACATTTGGAGAGTACACATCTGTTCACACATATACGTCTCACACACACACTCACACACACACACACACACACACACATCACACACACACACACACACACATCGCACTTATGTCACACACACCTGTATCTATAGCACATAATGTCACACACACACACACACACATGCACCCATCCCACTTAGGTCACACACACCTGCACCGATAGCACATATATGTCTCACACACACACACACACGCACCCATAACACATATATGTCTCACACAAGCAGCCATAGCACATATATGGCACACACACACCTGCACCTATAGCATATATATATGTCACACACACACGCATACGCACCCATAACATATATGTCACACACAAGCAGCCATAGCACATATATGTCACATACACACATGCACCTATAGCACATATATGTCACATACACACGCACACACACACATAGAGCTGAGAGTTGGTGATATAGCTCAGTTGGTATAGTGCTTGCCTAGCATACAGGAGTCTCCACTAGAATCCAGTAGACAGGGTCTAGTATCAAACACTGCAATCCCAGCCCTCAAGAAACAGAAGCAGGAGGATCAGAAGTTGAGGGTCATCCTCAACTTCCTAGAGATTTTGAGTCTAGCTAGGGATATATGAGATCCTGTATCTAAAACATAAAAAAAAAAAAAAAAAAATTAAAAAGGCATCTGTAAAAGCCCATTTGAATTTCCTTTGTTAGTCACTTTTTCCTTCTTCAGTCCCAAGTTTTGTCTCAAGTTTTGTCTTTATTCCTATTTTCTAATAAATATGCTTCCATTTTTAGGACAGAGGCAGAGTGCTTGGCTACTGTGATAATGAATGATAATTTTATGTGATGAAATTATTTGTCTTTGTCTGCAGAACTGGACAGTACAGATGGTGCCAAGGTTTTTAGTAAGCAACCAGGCAGAATCCAAAGAGTTGCCCGGGGATCAGGTGTGTCAACAAGAGATGTGCAAGAACTACTGACACAGTATACCAAGTTTGCCCAGATGGTCAAAAAGATGGGAGGTATCAAAGGACTTTTCAAAGGTGAGAGGGGAAAGAACAAAGTATCACCTAAAAGAACAAAGTTAAGAAATAAAATATTAAAGCCCAGTAGTCTCATACTGGAAAAGTTACTGCTGAACTTTGTGTCAAAGGGGTTGGGGCTTAGCTCTGTGGTAGGGCCTGCCTGGGTCCCTGGGTTCTGTCCCAGTACTAACGTTAACTCAATGTTAAAGTCAAGTACTACCATGATTAATCATGCGATACATGGTTTATCTCTTCAGAATCAAGATGGTAGACATTAATATTGAAAACTATTTTTATCAACATACATACCATAATTTAAAGAACATTAGAGTATAAAAAGACTGAAATCATTTTCTTTTCCTCAGAGAATTCCACAAATCCTATTGGAGACAACAGTTGATATAACCACTGATCTTTTTCCCATATTGCCAAACATTCCTTAGAATATATTGATTAACTAGGTTGGGTATCTCATGTTTGTACTCCCAGAATTCTTGAGACAAAAGAAGCAGCAGGAGTGTTGCTAGCCTGGTCACCTAGTGAGTCCTAGTCTAGCCAGGGCTGCATACCTAGAACCAGCCAGAACAGCACCAGCCAAAATAAGAATGGTATATCTTATACACATGTGCTGTGTTTAACCACTTGCTCCTACGCTTCCAGCTGTGTATCTTTGTGCCTCTTGTTAGAGCCTTAAGTTGACTTGTCAGTTTCTAGGCCCTTCCGTAGAATTAGTTCTGTTCTCTTTGATGGAAGTATAGTAGACACTAGTATATTTTTTGTTTGTTTTGTTTGTGTTTTGAGACAGGGCTTTTCTGTCCTCTGTAGCCTATGTAACCCTAGCTGTCCTGGAACTCACCAAGATCTACCTGCCTCTGCCTCCCCAGCGCTGAGATTAAAAGTGTATGCCACCAAAGTACATTTTCTAGTGCAGTTTCCAGTTTAATGGTTACTTTTTCTTTTTTAGTACATTTTCAGTTCTAATATTTTAAAGGTTTTTTTTTTCCTTTGTATGTATAAGTTGGATTTCCATTGTGAATCACTTCTTCCCTGTTCAGCCACTCAGGTCTTCTCCCTATTGCTCTGTAATAACATCTTAACAGACTTGTTTTTCACCTCTAAATGTCATCCCGTTTTTCATTTGACTTTATTTCTATTTTCTAATAAGTTTCTATGTTTAGGGCTGGAGGTATAACTGAAAGGTAGAGTACTCAGCCAGCATGCTTGAGGCTCTGAGATGCCTTGACCGCTAGTCCTCCATTTCCCCTCCAAAGTTACCATTTTCTTTTCTTGTTTTGTTTTTTTTTTCTTTTTTTCGGAGCTGGGGAAAGTTACCATTTTCAAGTGGGCACAGTGCCTATAATCCCAGGATTTAGGAGGCAGGAGGATATTTTCAAGTTCAGAACCAGTTAGGGCTGCATAGTAATATTTGGCTACAAGGCTCTACATCTGCCCTCATCAGCTGCTGAATAAAGTCTTTTTGATAATAATTATGCATTTAACTTTAATGAAGTATCTTTTGGCAAACAGACACTATGTAGATAAACATTTTACTTGATTAGTAAAGGTCTTGTGTCCCCTGAATCATTTGAAATAATTGATATTTCTTTCCTGAATGGTCAGGGATACACCCAGGGCAACCCAAGAGCACCACATGCCCATGTGGTTCCATTTGGTCTTTTGGAGTTCTCTGAGCATACACATGCAGACACCAAGCTGTCTTACTGTATCATTTGGTACCTGCCATGTGGTGGTCCTCACAGCTTTCCTTCCTCACCATGATCCCTAGCAGGGGCTGCCTAGCTTTGCTGCTTGTTGTACTATATAGTGTACAACTTGGGCTCTCGGGGGTGAGAAGGGAAGGAAGGTCTTTCTACCTTAGATTTCTGTTAAGCAGTTGCTGTTGGAGAACCCATTCAGTCCAGATTTGCTCAGAGTGGTTTATCACATTTATAACTAAAGATATCAGGGAAACATCACAACTATAAGAAAATACTTCTAGCCCAGTGTGGTGACTTATGCCTTTGATCTCATCACTCAGGAAGTAGAGGCAGGGGGAATTTCTGTCCAGTGTGACTTCTATAGTGAGTTCCAGGCCAACCAGGGCTAATGCAGTAGGAACAATGTAAAGCCCTTCAAATGATCCTTTATAGAGAGTTTCTTGTGGTTTTCATTTTTTTAAAAAAAAATGTAATTGAGTAAACTCTGTAAAACAGTAAACTCTGCATATTTTATACTATACCATATACTAATTGAATGTTTTGTTTTATCAGGTGGTGATATGTCAAAGAATGTGAGTCAGTCACAGATGGCAAAATTAAATCAACAAATGGCCAAAATGATGGACCCACGAGTTCTTCATCACATGGGTAAATATAAAATTCTTGGTCAGTTGTAGTACACAGTTAAATATCCAAGGTTTGTAGTTTAATGGTAAGCGATCTGTAGTGATATATAAAACCTGTTTAAAAGACAAATAGCTAGGACTGGAGAAATGGCTCAGCGGTTAAGAGCAATGACTGTTCTTCCAGAGGTCCTGAGTTCAATTCCCAGCAACCACATGGTGGCTCACAACCATCTTTAATGAGATCTGATGCCCTCTTCTGGTGTGTCTGAAGACAGCTACAGTGTACTCATAAAAATAAATAAATCTTGGGGTTGGGGATTTAGCTCAGTGGTAGAGCGCTTGGGTTCGGTCCCCAGCTCTGAAAAACAAAAAGAAAAGAAAAAAAAAATCTTAAAAAAAAAAAAGACAAGTAGCTGAAGGGAGGTGGCCATTTAAATCCCAACGCGAACTAATCATTCTAGAGAAGGAGGTTTCTTGAATAGTATGAAAAACCTTAGAGAGAGAGAGAGAGAGAGAGAGAGAGAGAGAGAGAGAGAGAATGAGAATATGTCTGCCTGTCTGTCTGTCTGTCTGTTGTACATGGTGTGAGTGTGTGCTCATGCTACAGTGCTCTTGTGCAGATCAAAGAACAAGCCCCAGAGTCCCCTACCTTGCTGAAGCCATGTCTTGTTTTTGCTGCTGCTCTGTGTAGTTCAGGCTAGCTGGCCCACAAGCCTGTCTCTTGCTGAGCGTTGAGATTACAGATGCACACTGCTACAGATAGCTTTCTAAGGGTTCTGGGAGCTAAATGGGGGTCATTAGGCTCGAGTGGCCAATACTTGACTCACTGAGCCAACTCCGTAGTTTATAAATAAACTGAAGTTTTATTTTGTCTTCTGCTGCCATGTGTCTGTGTGTCTGTGTGGCATATGCATGTGTATGCTAGTATAAGTACATGTGGAGACCAGACCAAGTGTCTTTCTCTCTTGTCCTCTGCTTTTTTAAAGATAGTGTCTCTAACTGAACTGACTTTGTGCTTGCTCTCTCAGCTGGGCTCCTGGCTGACCACTAAGCTCCAAGGACCCACGTATCTCTTTGTTCTCCTCCTCACCTCCCAGGGTAGGGATTACAGAAGCGCTGGCTACCATTCCAGCTTTCGTGCCCTGCTGGATGTCCAGATTCAGGTCCTCATGTCTGTGCAGCAATCAGGCACTCTACCTAAGCAGCCATCTGCCACGCCCAGATTTTTCCTAGTTTTTAAAAATTATTTTATTTATTTACCTGGGGATTTGAGGAGGGGTTTGAGACAGAACTACGTAGCTTTGACTGCCCTCCCTGGATTGGTGTGAAGGCCAGCTTGATCCTCCTGCCTTTGCCTCCCAAATGCTAGGATTAAAGGTTCTGCCACTGTGTCTGGCCCATCAGGTGTGATTGAGGGCAAGCTGTCTCATTATCTTTGCTTCTGAGATGGGATGTCAGATGGTCCGGGATGTCAGATTGTAGCTGGATTTGTTATATTTCTGAGTGTGACCTGGAGTTTCTGACTCCCCACCTCTATCTCCCAAGCTCTGGGATTATAGGTCTTGAGTTCTAGGGATTTAAGCCAGAGCCTGGTGCAGTTTGGGCATGCATACTGGACAGACACTTTATCAGTGGAGCTACACCATCTTTCCTCAGGCTTCTTCACTGACCACCTCCCTAGTTTAGATTTGGATGTCATAGAATTTTTGAAATCACATAAAATTTTCAACTCTAATTCCATTTTTACTGTGCAATCTTTGAAAAGCCCTTAAAACTTTCTAAACTTTCCAGTTGGAAAGGTTGTAGGCAACATTCATCTGTAGGTAATATTCATCAGGAGATTGTGACAAGAGAATGATCTAATTACTATATGTGACATAGTAAGGGCTTAGTAAATGGTCAGTTCTTTTTTTCTGTAAGTCCTTTGAAGCACAGCCCCTACCCTGCACTGATCAGTTTTAAAGTAATTCTAGTTACAAGAAGACTTGGTCTTGACAGAAAAAATGTTGTTTGGACTTCTTGATTGTAGACAGGAACTATTCCAAGATCTTTTTATGTTTTTCTTTATTCCTCATGGTAATTTCATGAAGCATATTTTTCATGTTCTTAGATAAAAATAAATCGATAATTTAAATTTTGCATATTCTTAAAAGCTACTGACTTAGTTGCTGAGTACTTCAGAAGTTAAAAGTACTTAGGCCGGAGTTGGAACCGGTTCAGAGTCTTCGGGTCACGCGTGTGTTCTTCCCTTCTCCCTCCAGGTGGCATGGCCGGCCTTCAGTCGATGATGCGGCAGTTTCAGCAGGGTGCTGCTGGCAATATGAAAGGCATGATGGGATTCAATAACATGTAAAGAAGCCGCCTTACTAGAGACGGACATGGCTGATTATGTTATCCGCTGAGACCTCACAGTTTCTCTCCCACTTGCAGACGGGGAAGAAGAATTTCTTGCCTGTCTTGCCTTCATTCTTCTGTCTCACCTTTTCCTTGTCTTCCTTCCCTTCTCATGTTTGGGAGGAGTGACTGATTCTTGTGGAAGTCATCATTTCTGCTTTAAATCTATTAGTTCTCAACGTCATAACACTTCTTAAGTTAAACAAATCATGATGTAAAATTTTAGTACTTAAAGGTTTTTAATTGTCTCAAAGGCCAAGCATTACATTTATAAACAGTTGCGATCAGTAAATTACATGATATTGAAGAAAAGTGCTACAAAATAAACTTCAAGTGATAAGTTAAAGGGTTCGTTAACTTTCTTTATGGTTTGATGTGGTCAGCGTACCACCCAGAAAGTAGACAAAAAGCCAGCAGGTACATTTAAAGGGAGATATGGTAGAATAATTTAATCATGAGTATTAGAAAATGTTATTTATTTTAGAATAAAATAACTTTATTACAAGAAACTTTAGCTTTGCCATTTAAAGTTGAAATCAAGACTTTGGTTACAATTCATAATGTATGATATTTTATATGAAACTTAAATTTCTTACATGCTTTGGAGACTCGTGATCCTTGATTGTTTTTAAAGCCATTTTTATGTTTCTTACATACAATTGAAAAGTGATGTGTTTTGATAATAGATAATACATACATTTGCTAATGGAAAGTAATATTAAATTATTAGACTACAGTATTACATATTAAAAATAATAAGACCATGGCAACATTGGCTGGGTTATTGATAACTATTGCTGCCTATGTCTGTCCTGGGATCTCAATAAGTAAGCTTCAATTCCAGCAAAGCAAGCGTTAGCACTTGTGCCATAACACATGTGTGAAGGTCAGAGAACAACCCATTTTTTTTTCTATTTTCTTTCTTTTTTGGTGTTTTTTGTTTGTTTGTTTGGTTGGTTGGTTTTTGTTTTGTTTTGTTTCTTTGAGTCATGGTCTCATTATAGCTCTGGTTACTTTTGGAGCTCCCTATGTAGAACAGGCCGGCTTCAAACTCACAGAGCTTTGCCTTCCTCTGCCTCCTGAGTATGTGATTAAAAGCACAAGTGACCATGTTGGGTTTCAGAGGACAACTGGCAGAAGTCAGTTCTCACTTCACCATGTGGGTATAGGGATTAAACTCAGCTCAGTCACACTTGGCACCAAGTGCCTTTACCCATAGAGCCATGTCACTGGCCACAGTGAGAGAGAAAGAGAGAGAGAGAGAGGTGTGTGTGTGTGGGGGGGAGGTTTGAGTGCATTCTCCATGCTAGTGTACACATTGTTGGAAGTCAAGACAACCTCAGGCGCTAGTCCTTGCCTTCTACATTGTTTAAACAGGGTCTCTTGTTTGCGGCGTTCCATGTAGCCAGGCTAGCTGGCCTCCAAGCTCTTGGGATCCTCTGGCTTTCGCCTCCCATCTTGCTGTGGAAGCACTGGGGCTACATTGCTACCATGTCTGACTTTTGTTGGTTTTGGGAAAATGGCCTGGAACCCATGACAGATCTCTTGCTTTAGCCTCCTAAAGGCAGGAATTTTAGTAAATTTACCATTCTTAGAAAAGTATCCTCATAAAGAATGCAGTTCAGCTGGGCATGGTAGCACTTAGCAAATTCCACTATTTAAATAGAGGCTGAGGCAGGAAGATCATGATTTGGAAGCCCGCCTACGTTAGGTTGGCCCTGTCTTAAAAACATAAAATGCAGCAAAAATGCATCTGGTTTTGTGGTTTGCTAAGGGACAGATGTTTTAGCTAAGAATTGTTAGCACAGGAGTAGGATTTCCCTAGTGGGCATTGTATGTATCCATGAGAAAATTACATATTTTGTGTCCTGCAAAAGTGGCATAGCAAGCAAGGTATAGCTATAGAAATCTGAAACTAGAGAAAATGGTAATTAAACTGCACAGTACCTTTTCTGGGTATGCGTGTTAGTGATTTCTGTTTTCTGGATATTTTATTCTGACTAAATAAAGATAAATGAGATGAACCTTTGGACATAGCATCTTGAATGCCTTCTACATGAGTTTTGATAGTTTTATGTCTGATTTGAACTTTATTTTTCAGAAACTAAATGGTGACAAAGTTAAAAGATCATGATGCCCTAGTTTGGTGTATTGCTAGGGGTTCTCTAGAGTCACAAGACTATGGAATGAATCAGTAATTGATCAGTCCCACAAGGCTGGATGGCTCAGCTGGTCTTTTATATATGCTGGAATCCCAAATAAGTAGGATTCGATGCCGATGAAGGAGTGGATGTGTTAGCAAGGTGAAGGACAAGCAGGCAAGGAGTGAAAGCTTCCTTCTGTGTTCTTATCCAGGCTTCTAGCAGTTTAAAGGTGTATCTGTCTGCCTTAAAGTTTGAAATAAAGTTGTGTGTCCTCCCACCTGAAGATCTGGATCAAAGTCATGTGTCTTTTTATCTCAAAGGCCTGCACTGTAAGTGCAGTCACCCACCCCAAACCAGTCAGAAAATCTCTTGCAGGTGTGCCCACTATTTCTTGATTGACCATTCCAGGTGTAGTCAAGTTGACAACCAGAGCTAGCAATCACAGTTAGCTTTCAACTTTTATTCTTTTTCATGAGCTTGAACTAATTGCCCTTTATTTTTTACCACTTTAAAAACTTATTTCTTAGATTTAAGCATCTGACAATTTTCCCAACTTCAGGCATTAGACACATCAAATATTGTATAGCACTTAATTGTTAAATTTTATTATAAAGTTGCTTAAATATGTGCAAGCATAAAACAGCCTAGCTGCCTTAAACAAAGTGCTTGCATAGTTGTAAAACAAAAACAAAATTAGGAATTAAATAGTAACAAACTCCAAAACTAAAAAGGGTGGATAACCATTTATTTAATTTTTAAAACTATTTTAGATTATAATATAACGTCATTTCCCTCTTTCATATTCTTCCTCCCATATACTCTCTCCCTTATTGTCTTTTAGATTCATGGACTCTCTTTAATTGCAACATACGTGTATGTGTGGAGGTGGGTTTATGTGTATTCTTTTTTTTTTTCTTTTCTTTTTTTCGGAGCTGGGGACCGAACCCAGGGCCTTGTGCTTGCCAGGCAAGTGCTCTACCACTGAGCTAAATCCCCAACCCCCGTTTATATGTATTCTTAAATACATAAATATAATCTACTCAGTCTGTATAATGTTACATTCCACCACCTAAGGCTCAACGAGTGCTGACTATGCTATTGATAACCAGTTGATTTGCTTTTCTCTGTGGGTGACTATCTCTTTCACTCAGCATTTCTTAGTTGCCTGTTGTGTTTTTGTGTAAGGGTGAAGCCTCAAGGACTTTCCTTTGTCCATGGCGTGTCTGTTGGTGTTGTCCTTGTTCAGGTCATTTTTAGGCAGCCATGTTGGTGAGCTTTTATGTGTATAGCGTCTGACATTTCTAGGAGAGACAGTCGTAGGATGTTTTGTAGAAGTATTATCTATCAGGATTGGATGCCTCAGCTCTGTTTTAATTGATTGTTCTTTCTGTAATGGTCTCTATCTGATGTAAGGAGAAGTTTCTTTGATGAGGGGTCAGAAATCTATCTATAGGTACAAGGAAAAAATGTTTAGAATTTGGTTAGTTATGAAGGTTTAGTAAAATGACAGTTGTAGATTTCCCTCCAAAATCTGACTTTACTAACCCCTGGGTAAGTTGGCTAGGGTTCTAGTATCAAGCATAATTTCCAGCCGAATTAGAGAACTGTTGGCTACCCCCAAGGTCTGTGTGCCACATACACATTCCATGTATGGTGGAGCAAATACAGGAACATCTGAGAGCTCACATCTTGATCTGCAAGGAGGAGGCAGGAAGACTGACACACTGGGGAAGGGAAGAGGCTTTTGAAACCTCAAAGCCTGCTTCTGGAATCAGCTCTAACAACGCCACACCTCCTAATCCTTCCCAAACAGTCCCACCAACTGGGACCAGATGTTAAAGAACAGGAGGCTATGGTCATTGTCATTCAGGTAGGTCTTCTGGGAAAGCAGCAAGTGCCTTTAACCAACACCATTCTTTAGTCCCCAAATTCATTTTCTTTAAATTTTGCTTTAAGTTCCAATTACAGTGTTTTGAATGTCATAGTATTTAATCAAAGTCATCTTAATACCTCTGCTTTTGGACTGAAAGTTACTGGTATGATTAATTGGCATCTCGGTTGCTAAGAGATTAGCTTCAACTTTAGCTCTAGATGAATCGTCTAGCTTGTGGCATATCATTGTAGTAGTTAGGTGATGTCTTAGGGTTTTACTGTTGTGAAGACACACCATGACCAATACAACCCCTTTTTTTCTCCATAAATGAGACCACCTCTTTTACTTGAAAATTTTCTTTATGCCTGAAAATCAGCAAAAATATGTTGTCATATTTCTCTTGGGCTTCACCACCCCATTATCAGTTGCAGGGCTGGGAATGGACCTCACACACACGCTAGGCAAGGCAAGCTCTATCACTGAGCTTATGTCCCCCAGCCTTGGGATGAAAACACCACCTTGAGAAAAGTTCTACTTAAGGGATAACCTGAAAGGTAACTCCAGATAAACACGTGCACACGGATGCAACTGCATGCACAGTGTGCAAAAGCCATCAGAAGATCATGTTCAATGAATACTACTGATTTCCAGTTTTGTTTAGCTTCATTTTCTTAGTTTTACACTGTGGGTAGATCCAAATTTACCCTTATAGCTCTGGGTGCATCGTTTTAGTTTCAAGGTCAAGAATGTAAGAGGACGTGTGCAGTCTTCCTCCATGTTACGACTTCTTTAACCGACAGTGTGAAAGACATGATCTTTGGCATGTGGCTTTGTCGCCTGTTTCCATTTAGTTGTGCTATGACAGTTTGGAAATGGCTATAAATGCATAAACAACTGGAATTTCTTTGATATTTTGCTTTGTATGGTGGATTTATAATGAATTGCTCTCCAACTTCGCCTGTTAAGAATCTGCTGTTTGATGATGGCTCAGTAGTTAAGAACTCTGACTGGTCTTCCTGAGGACCTGGATCCAATTCCCAGTACCACATGGCAGCTCACAACTGTCTGTATCGACAATTCCAGGAGATCTGGCACCTTCACAGATAAGCATGCATACAAAACACCAATGCATATAATTTTTTTTTGAAAATTGCTGTTTTTAGAAAATTATTTATAGTTTATAAAAATATAGCTTACATTTTGAATTTTCAATAAACATGGTACTTGTAAACCATGAAAATTATTCTGATTTAGCAGTGAAAATAGATACCTACATTTTAATAATGGCGATTGTTGATTGCCCCTCATGCCAGTAAGAAGGACGAGATATTTGAATACATATAGTGCAGAACTGTATTGTTTATAAGACCGATTCACAAAACTTAACAATTGGCTATTTTCATTCATCACAGTTTGATGTTTTAGACTATTTCATTGTTTTGTTTATGCCACTGTATTGAATTACATCATATCATAACTTGTTTACTTCAAGCAATTTGATTTATTTGTATTCATAACAGTTTTTTAGTAAAGATGGATTTTTAAGGAATTGGTCCTAAAGTATTATTTTTAGATTGTCATAAGGATAGAAAGTGTACAAGAATATTAGGCTGAGAGTAAGGAAAAGAACGAGTGCCCTGTAAGGATGCTAACTAAGGTCTGGGCCTGCTGCTGCCATCCTGAATAACACATGTCGTGAAACGTTGGGGAATATTTCTGAATTGTGACTTCTATGAAAATACAATTTAAATCTATCAAACCAGCCAGACTTGGAATCCCAAGGCTGAGAGGCAGGTTTACATTTGGGGAAGAAGAAAAAAAAAGTGGAAAGCTGAGAAGGAAGTGCGGTGTCTGAAAGCACCACTCCTGCTGCGTGTCCCATTCCTCACAAAATGGCATGTGAATTAAAAGCCCAACAGGTGAATTTTGCTTAGTATGTTGGGAAATAGGAATATTTTATTTATTTTAGGACCGTGTGTGTCAGAAAACATGTTTAAAGAGGAATGGGGTGTAGTCCCTAAGGACAGCACCACAAAATCTGTTAAAGTGGTGGCCAGCCCCCCTCTTCCCTCTCCAGCCTATGGGAGAGGTGACTATAGGAGAGGAACTATCCAAAAATGGCTGCTCCTGACAAAATGGAGGCAGGGAGGCGTCTCAGGCTGCAGCCTTCACAGGAGCTGTCCAGGACAGTTTTCCTGCCTCAGCCTACTGCTGTCATGAGGAGCTGTTCACAATGGCAACACCTTTCCTGCCTCAGCCTACAGCCTTGGTGAAACATGGAGCTGTCCCATAGGAGCTGTCCCACAGTGGCAGCACCTCCTCTCCAAGTCCCACAGCAGCCCCACAGAGATGGCATCTTAGCAAAAGCTGGCTGCAGCCAGGAAGGACTTCCCATCCTAATTCGTGGGCCCGATGCAGGGAAAAGGGGGTGAAAAAAGCTGCCAATCCCTGAGCTCCCCAAACTCAGGACTTGAAATACCACCAATCCTCAATCTGGAAATCTCTGCACTGTAAAGCTCCACCCCCTAAGAAATCCTATATAAGCTCTGCCCTTTGTCCAGTTTCTTGCTGTTCATTCCCAGGAGCAGAGGGCAGGCATCCTTGGATTTGTTCCTCCACACCCTGGATCCTCCAATAAATTTCTTTCATGAGATTTCCTGCTCAGTGTGACTCTCTAAAGAAGCCAAGTAGAAAGTCAAGAGAAGAAGCAAAGAGGGAGCAGGGCTGAGGCTCCTGCCTCCCCTAGGAGCTGCAATGCGACTGACTGCTGTGGAAGCCTCCTCCCAGAGCTATGTGATTCCTGAGTTCCTGTATCTCAGGATGCCCTTTTCTTGGGACACCATCCCCCCTCAAAGCTGTATGGTTCCTGAGCTCCTGTGTCCCAGGATGCCCTTCCACCGGGATACCTTCTGACCTCAGAGCTGTGTGGTTCCTGGGCTTCCGCATCTCAGGATACACTTCCATCTGAACAGAAACACTTAAACAGGTGACTTTGGATCATCACACTTATTTGGCTAAAATAATGTGTATTATTTTTACAAATATTCTTTTAGACAGTCTCATGTAGCCTAAGATAGCCTCAGATTCACTATGTATGGAGGTAAGAGGTGTCCTCTGCACACGTGCGCGTACACACACACACACACACAGCCTCTTTCTCAGGAGTACTGTGACTACAGACTACAGATGTGGGCCACCAGGCTGGCCTGTATTTTCTATATTGTCTTTCTATGTATTATTGAAGATCTTTGTGTTAATAAAAGGCTATTTACCTGGAAGTGCTCTGACTAAGCACAATGTTGAAGTCATGAAATAATACCTCAGCGTCATTGTGGCATTTGCTTCAAATCCCAACACACATTCTCTATGTAGGGAGTTTTTAATGCCATCCTGGGGTACATGAGACTTTGTCTCAAAAGAAAACCAGGAAATCTTGTAGTAATTATTGCGGCTATGATTTCTTTAATTTGGTTAAACGCTAGAAAAAATAAAGTCTGGGGGTCCCCGGACACTCAGTCCTATAATAAATAAAATCCCCATTCCCCAGCATACTTAAGCCAAGTTCACCTTTGGGTCTTTATTTCAAGGGCATTTCCTGAGAAATGGAACACGTAACATGAGCGGTGAGTTTTAGAGCTCCAGAGCCCGCACCACGCCTCCATCTCAGCTTTCGACTTGAATGCAATTCTGGTTTTACCTGCTGGGAACCGGTGTGGTGGGTCTCAGCCCCAGACTGGGCCCTGCGCAGCCCGCGTGATTATCCGGCGCAGGTAGGGCGGTACCTGCGGAGGCCACGCCCCCGGGCCCGCGGAAGCGGCGAAGGCCCCGCCCCGCCCCGCCCCGCTCCGCCCCGCCAGCGCCCGCGATCTAGGCACGGCTTCGCTGGGAGGGTGGACTGGGTGCTGCAGCCCCAGAGGCCTGGGCGATCCGGTAGGATCCTTCGTGCGGGCGGTGGGGAACGTTCTTCGGACTAACCTCTGTGTCGCCGCTGCCCGGGCCGGCGCTAACGATGGACCGGGAGTCGGGATGCGCCGCGACGGGAGAAACCGAGGCAGCGGCCGCCGCGGCGTTCGGAGACACAACACGACAGGTAGGTTGGCGATGAGGGGCAGGCGCTGGACATTTCGGGGTTACTTTCTGTGTCCTCATTTTGCTCGGGCAAGGAGCGGCTGCCGAGATGAGGCGCCGCGGCCTCCGTGCCCGAGCTTTCCGGGGAGACACTCCAGCCACCGGTTGCCAGCGAGAGAAAACAGGCGTGTCCCGGAAAGACTCTGTCCTTAAAGTAGCAAAAGCCGTGGGCGACAACCCAGGGATGTTAGGTCGGGGTCTGCCTTGTGGCTACGAGGAACCAGGGATTAGTGAATAGCATATGCACTATAAAAGCTAGCTCAGTCTACTACTACCCAGCCCAGGGCCCAGAACTCTGCCGGCTGCTCACTGTCAGGCTGAGTCTTCCCACATCAGTTAAGATAGTCTGATATGGACAACCCCTCGCTGAGACTTTTAGTCTTCAGTTCATCTAATCCTTCTATATTAATGTCTGGAGATGGGTTCACGGATGAGGTGACCTGCACAGCCCAACACAGACATGTGCTAACGGCAATTGTGAATCACAAGGAAAGGACGATACCTTAAGACAGCAAAATAATCCTGTGATACTAATTTTAATATATGTAATCCTTTGTAAAAAAAAAAAAAGTTCAACATATAAGTTATAAGCTACTAATGAAGTGTTTTACATCCTCTTTAATTTATAATTGGCTGTGTGGTGTGTTAGAGAGAAGGGCGGGAAAAAGACAACTCAGGTGTTCAGCACCTTGAGCCATCATGCCCTTCATACTGTCCCAAATCCGGAATACAGTTGTGACTGGCCACATCGTAAACCCAAATAAGCCACTACTGGCGGGTGCAGGGAGTTGTCTCAGTCATCACTAATTTAGGAAAAAAATCACTTTAAAACTTACTTCAGGAGTATATGCAATTTTGGCTATTAAGAACTTTAAATTCTACCTCAAGTAAGAAAGATGCTTTTTCAGTAGCTTCATATTTTACAATAAATAGTTGAATGTTGGTCGGGTACGTCTCCAAAACTACAGGCTTCTGAATTCTGCTCTGACTGTGAGTCTATCTCTTATAAATCTAAGTGGTGTGTAAATGTGCTCACACAATCTGCTCTACATACGAGTCTCTATGGACTCTTACCTCCCCCTTTTCTATTGTGTAGGAAGAGTAAGGTGTCAGGAGGTCAGGCACTTAGGAGTCTTGAGGAGGGTTGCCACCAGTGTGAGGCCCACCTGGGTTGGGGCTACAGTGTTGAAAATGAGTTGGTTGAGGGGAGGCTCTCCGCGCTGTCCTGCTGGCTTGACCTGGCCCTTCAGGAGTGCAGTGGACGGTGTGTTTCATTTCTCTCCAGCCTTGGCTGCTGCGCTCACACTACTCCAGCCTGAACTGATTGCAGAGGAAGCATATCAATATTCAGAGCAGTTATTTCCAGAGTGGCTCCTTGCTCTGGTTTAATATTTAGTTGTTATATTAACTTTTCTTGGGGAGGCACAAACAAACCTCCAGCTACCCCCAGATGGGTTCCACGGACCCACCAAAATGCAAGTTTATTGTGTCCATCCTGGTGAGGCTCTCAGTTTATCAGGCCTTCTTACAGAATATGGATAGGTTCCTCACCAGAGCGCAGGTGACCCAAACAACTGTACCACTATCTCGTCCCATCCCGTCATGGGTGCTGAGCTAATGGAGCCTCTCCTTTGCTTCTCTATATAGTCTTGACTCTCCCAAGATCCTTTGCAACTAGGAAAGGAATGATGGCTGCAATTCCAGATAAGGATCTCCCAACTCTCCCTTCAGGAGTGCTAACAGGTCCATCACAGTCACCATAGGCCTGGCCACCCGTTCGTTCATTATTGCTCCAGCTTCCAGGGCTAAGGCTCATTCCAAGATGGCATCTTGTTACCATAGAGAGAAAAAAAAAAAAAGACTAGACCACAGTGTTTTCATAGTCATTCAAAAACCTTCTTACTTATGTGGATCCATCAGGCAGGAAGAGTTGAGTGCTTGCTGCTGGGGTTTCAGCCGTGGTGAGCCACCTGACATGGGTGAGGGGGAGTGAACTCAGGTCCTTTGAAGAGGAACAAGTGCTCTTAACTAATTAGTCATCTCTCCAGCTCCAGCTTTCACAGTCTTGATTAAAAATAAATATTTAAACAGTGACGGCAGTAGAGAAAAAGGTAAATCTCCCAGGAATTCCCCATGGCCTCTTCTCCCGAGTTCCCATTACACAGATGACAAAGGATTTCTGAGTACGCATTACTACACTGTGTCCTCACACCATAGATAGAGACTCTTGGAATTCACCAGTTTTGTGACTTACTCACATTTCCTGAAGTAAAAACACCTCTGAGAACTGTAGGGGTTTGCCCAGTTTGAGGAAGAGGTCTGTGGAGATCTGGGAGGAGATAGAGGCCACTGACAATTTATATTCCTCCTCGATCTGTTCAATAAACAGAGAAACACCATCCAGGTGTGGGGACTTAGACCTGTAATCTTAGCATTTGGGAATCTGAGGCAGGAGGGTTGCAGTGAATTGAAGACCAACTCAGCCTACATTTTGAATTGTAGACTAGCCTTGGCTATTACAATGAAACCTGTCACACAAAGGAGGGGGATGGGCTGAGGCTAACCTGAAGCACCATGCAGGCAAGGAGGAGAAACAGTAGACTCCACCACATTGTTAACTAGGCCCGACAGGCCACTGAGAGAGGATCTGATGGGACACTGTATCCTGATTCTTTTCCCCCAATAGACTTTTAACAGAGTCCCAGCCTCAGTATCTGAGGAGTTCAGGTTTCAGCTCTGTTCATTTACTTAGCACCTCTGTTTCTTAGCACAGCAAAATACACACACACACACACACACACACACACACACACACACACACACACACGCACACATGCACACACACGCAAACAAACAACAAAAACCAGAATAAATAATTCCTTCAGAATGAAATTTGGATGTGTTTAGAATTCTATACTCTATAAGTAGTTTTGTTTTTGTTTTTGAGATGGAGTCTATGTAACCCTGGCTGTCCTGGAACTCTATAGACCAGACCGGCCTCAAACTCACAGATCTGTCTCTGTGCCTCCAGAGTGCTGGGATTAAACATGTGTACCACCACGCCAGTCTTCTATAAGCAGTTCTGAAATCTGTGGATCTCTTTGTTAAAAAAACAAACAAAACAATAACAACACCACCACCAACGACAACACCCTGTTGCCACATCTGTACTAATGACCAAGTTATCTGAAAACTCAGATATAGAACACTGAAGGCTTTTTAGATCTTATTTGGCACAGTGTTTAAAATCCTCCCCTATCCCCCTAGGCTGGAGAGATGGCTCAGCAGTTAGGAGCTCTTGTTACTTTGAGAGAGAACCTGGATTTGGTTACTCACCATGGCTGTGATAGGGTGGTTCACAACCATCTGTAACTCCCAGTCATAGGGGTCCATTCGGGTAAAACACTCATGCACATAAAAATAAATCTAAAAAGTAGGTTTCTTTCCCTTTAAATGCCTTTAGTTGGGCCATGTGTCTTCATAGAAGCCTTTCATCCCTGTAGAGATTTATCAATGTGGGGTAACTTCCTGGCCCCAAAAGGAGTTGGATTTAGGATTCCTGAGGTATATATAATTTTTTAAAATTGCTTAAGGATTTTTCTAGTTTCTTTGATCT